>NW_027637034.1:1685000-2375000 GCF_951216825.1 Electrona antarctica | reverse complement strand
GGCACACAATGATTCATACAGGGGAAAAGCCCTTCACTTGTACAGTTTGTTGTAAAGGCTTTATTCAGAGTGGTGATCTAAAAAAACACATGATGACTCATAAAGGAGAAAAGCCCTTTACTTGTAACGTGTGTGGTAAAGGCTGTACACATAGTAGTGATCTAAAAACACACATGATGACTCATAAAGGAGAAAAGCCCTTTACTTGTAACGTGTGTGGTAAAGGCTCTCGTAACATCAGTCATCTAAAAACACACATGATGACTCATACAGGGGAAAAACCCTTTACTTGTAACGTGTGTGGTAAAGGCTTTGCTCAGGGTGGTGCTCTAAAATCACACATGAGGACTCATACAGGGGAAAAGCCCTTTACTTGTAACGTGTGTGGTAAAGGCTTTGCTCAGGGTGGTCATCTAAAAACACACATGAGGACTCATACAGGGGAAAAGCCCTTTACTTGTAACGTGTGTGGTAAAGGCTTTGCTGAGGGTGGTGCTCTAAAATCACACATGAGGACTCATACAGGGGAAAAGCCCTTTACTTGTAACGTGTGTGGTAAAGGCTGTCTTCACACCGGTAATCTAAAATTACACATGAGGACTCATACAGGGGAAAAGCCCTTTACTTGTGACGTGTGTGGTAAAGCCTTTGCTATGAGTGGTCATCTAAAAAGACACATGAGGACTCATGCAGGGAGGAAACCCTTTAGTTGCAGTTAGTGCCAAATGCTTGGGTCAAAATGCACATCTGAGGATAATGAGGAGGAATCATACAGGGAAGAAGTGGTTATTTGTAATAGTAATAAATGCACATTTTCCCCATGAACCCATTTGAGTTGACACATGATATAACATCATTCATTCTATTCCAGGATGACAATGACCGATAGATACTAAAGCAGTGGAATCACATAATCTGACAATAGAGCGTCACAGTCCCGCCCCTTTCAGAACGAAGAGGGCACCAGAAGATAAGTTCCCATTAATTTCCCCATAGACATATCAAAACGTATTTATTTAAAGACCTTTTAAGCCTCGGATAAAGCAAACTCAGATTGTGACAAATCATGACAATGACAACAAATGTTGGTCCGGACAAATAATTAGAAATAAGAAAAACTCAAAGTGTTACCCTCCCCTTTTTGTTCTAATTTGTTTGGCCCAATTATATTTTGTTTATTGTTATTATTTGTCACCATCCGAATTTAAAGACCACCACAATTTAGTTTCTTGTTATCTTTTTGTATGTAAAACCTATATAAACATGGCAGAGAAAGTTTTTGTCTTTGGTAGATTATTTCTCTATGGTAACACTGTTTAATTATACCGTTGGATGTTTCAGAAGTTATACCTTTATACGTTTGGAAACTCAAAACAATTCAATGGCAACAGAAGGTTTGGCATTGGCAGAGATTTGTCACATTTGTTGTGGGTGTATCCCACACATACTAGCATGTTCATTGTCAGCGTGTAGATTCATAAACCAAGTGTGATGCTATGTTAACACATTTTCCTGCACATTAGATTTGTTTCTTCAGTATTTTGTTTCTTTCTGTTTTCTTTTTTTTCAGGATTTGGAAAGTGAAAGTGGTTAAATGTGTTTTATAAATATTGAACCAATGTTAAGTACTAACAAGAGCTTGTGACTAAATAAATAACTATTTTGCGTCTGTTGGAATGAAGGTTCTTTCATATTCTGCAAACTGCCTACAACTGCTACAGTTTTTCCTCATTTTTTTTTTCTTTAACCTGTACTACCTATACTCAAGGTATTAATAATATTATAAGTGCTGAGTCCTCATTCTTTTCCTCCGTTATGTTTGTTTAGTCCGACTAGCTCCAGGCTATCTAGACTCTTCCTTATCGCTGTAATGGCAGCTCAGATACCAGATACTCTATACAGAGTATCTGGTATTTTTGTAACCTCCAAAAGAAAAACTAAAAACAAGAAAAAAATATATTATGAGACCATCACTGCGTCAAATGTAATTCAAAAAATGTAAAATGTTACAGAAAATATACAATATTCAAAATTGGCCAAATCGTCACCTATCTAAGAAAGGATTAGAAATACATTTTCACAATATGGAACAGTGTCAAACAAGATGTAATGACTCAAATCCTACTGCTTGGCAGGGTGGGGGCGGGTGCCCCATTTAAAATATATATTCTTTTGGGGGGTGTCCCTAGTTCAAACATGATTTTTTGGGGGTGTCTCCAGTTCAGTTATTAAGGGGCCAAGCTAAATGGCCTATCGTCCCTTATTGTAGTTGTCTGTTTTTAAGGGGCCGTGCCCGAAGTGCCTGGCCCCTTAAAACAAAATTGCATTTCTGGCTTAACCGTGCAGTCGCTTTTCGTGAAACTTGGCAATATGGTAGAGGGGTATGCTAAACGGTGAGAATGCAAAGCCCACGGCCATTGGTCAAAGGGTGGCGCTATAGCACTCAATCATTAGCACTCAAATGCAAAATTTGAACAGGTATAGCTCCGTTTGACCGCCAACAGTAAAACTTGGATAGACATATGCGTCTCCTCATGTCGAACAACTTTCGTGTCCTGACTTTTGACCTCTGACCCTGGCTAATGCTGCATTCACATGGAATCAGGCAAGCAGTAGATCAGGCAAACCGTAAGTCATTTTAGTGGATGGGAGCAGGACGGTAAACGGAACAGGACGGCACGGCAGACCGGCAGCGGCAGACGGCATCAATGTTAAAATATTTAATCTTTTTACCGTGCCGTCCAGCAGGTTTTGCCGTTTGCCGTCTACCGCTTGCCTGATTCCATGTGAATGCAGCATTAGATCACCCACTATTTTGAATTATACATATTTTCTTATGTCAGCGCTCCAGGCCAAACCATGCAGTTGTTTTACACGAAATGTGGCAATATGTTAGAGGGCTATGTCACCCTGCTTAGACACAAAGCCCACAACCATTGGACAAAGGGTGGCACTGTAGCACTCGATTGAAAATCAGGCATAGCTCATGAACCACCAGCTGATTAACCACCAGTAATAATTACTAGGTAATTAGTACTAATACATAGATAATAATTTAGACTCGCTAGTTTTCCACGGTCGGTAATGTTGTTGAACAAACATGTTGTCGTGCCTCTCGGGAATTGTTGATGTTTGTGCCTTTATTACACATTCTATATTACAGTAGGAACAGAAAGCTTGGTGGAAATGTCTCCCAAAGGAGGTGAAAAGCGTCAAATGGAGTCTGTACGGCTGAAGATAAATGAACAGCTAGCGTCGGTGGGAGAGGAGATATTGTTTGTTGTGGACAAACAGCAGCGTGGCCCTGCTGATGTTTGTAGTGTGGAGCTTAGCGTCAGAGTGTTTGTGTTGGAGCGCCTCAGCGCGGTGGGAGAGTTCATGGTCAACCTCTTCCAGAGAGAGATGGAGACACTAGAAACTCTGCTGGAGACACAAAACAAACGGCTGGACATTGATTTTGATATGGACATCGATCTACACACTGCAGGTTAGTAGACTCTGAACAACACCAGCTTAGCTAGCCCCATATGTGCCCTCTCCCTACGCTCATTCTGTAGCTCCGAGATGAGGTCACAGAAAGAGCCCCTCCCACCCCGTTCAGAGACGGCGCATGTTTCCACAATTCCCCATTGCTTACCCTTTTCTAAACAATTAACCAAAACCTTGAAGTGACGTTCCGGGTTTACACTAATTCAACGTCAACAACGGAAAAGAAAATCCAACTTTAAACGGTTACACGAGCGCTACAGCGGTTGTTTAGCATGTTTTTCAAGGAAGTTGAAAAGCTTTAGCGCCTCCCCGGCGCCTCCCCTGGTTGAAAATGTCCAACTGACTTCAGTTCACTCGACATGCCCGCGCACACGCACCAATCCCTTGATAAACATGGAAGCGGCTGACTAAACCAACCGCTGTAACGCTCGTAACCGTTTAAAGTTGGATTTTCTTTTCCGTTGTTGACGTTGAATTAGTGTAAACCCGGAACGTCACTTCAAGGTTTTGGTTAATTGTTTAGAAAAGGGTAAGCAATGGGGAATTGTGGAAACATGCGCCGTCTCTAAACGGGGTGGGAGGGGCTCTTTCTGTGACCTCATCTCGGAGCTACAGAATGAGCGTAGGGAGAGGGCACATATGGGGCTACAGCTTAGCTAATAATAGCATTAAGCTATCTGAACTGAACTACATTTACCATTAGTTATACTAGCCCTAGAATGTCTGTGAACATACATAAATTACATATATTCCTGTATACACAGCCATAGATCGGATGCCTCCGCTCCCAGTGAGCAAGGAGACATGGGTGGCATAAATGTGCTCTGCACTCCGTTTGTACTCACCCAATAAATAATTCCAAAGACGTGGAGTGAGATATTGTCCTCTAGTTTCACATCCATGTAAAAGTTCTGGCAGAAAACACTTATTTATTCAAATATCTCTTATCTTTTCAAACATCTCTCATATCTTTTCACAGGGTTGCACACGGACGACATTTTCTCAGGGCGAGGGGTCCGGAATGACAGCTGGACTTCCATTTATGACAGTCACTCGCAGGGCAGAGTTTTCTGCTGCAGCCTAGGCTCCAGAGACACAGCGCGCGCAGTGCCTTTTAAATCCATTCTCTGCTGCTGTAAGAAATTAATTAATATCAAACCGAAAGAGCACGTTTCATAAGGGCGTATTTCATTCTAAAGGACAAGTGTAGGTTACATTAATGATAATAAAACATATCTTTTAAACGATGGTTATCCTGACAAAATGAATAGGAGAATAAATGTCATATTTGAGTTGAGAAAAGCACTTTGAGTTGCTCTGCTGATGCTACCTTCTCTCTCCTCCTGTCTGTGTGTAAAAAGGTTTCATCTGAATATGAGGAGAGGAGATCCAGTCTGGTCCTGGAGGAACCACAACCTCCACAACATCAGGAGAGGAGATCCAGTCTGGTCCTGGAGGAACCACACCCTCCACAGATTAAAGAAGAACAACAGGAGAGGAGATCCAGTCTGGTCCAGGAGGAACCACAACCTCCACAGATTAAAGACGAACAGGAAGAGGAGACTGGTGAGTCAACTTTGACATTATTACGTAGGAAGATGTGGTGCAATACTCTCTCAGGTAAAACATTTTTTTATTTGTATTAGTATTATTCTAACAAGACTCCCCCCCCCCCCCCCCCATAACTTGTGCGTGAGACCATTTTAAGGCTGTCCCCAAACATTCAGGGTTCGAACGTTCGCTCGTTAGGGTTGGCACTCGAATCTTAATTAATGGGCTTGAACCATTCACTTTGTTTGTTTTTTTTCTCCTTTTTTTTAACTCGAAAATATATCTCGGCGAGATATATCTGACAGGCATTCAAAAGGAACTCAAATGAGATGTTAACGTCCTGTAAGTAGACTTAGAAGTAAAACTAGTGTTGACTAATCATTACAAGTGGCTCTTATTTTGAAGAGGAAGTCAGTGCACAGGAAGTCCGTTTCAATTTACAATTAGAATTTAGGCATTTAGCAGACGCTCTTAATCCAGAGCGACTTACATTAAGCAATAACAAAAGCATGACATACATCACATATATAAAAAGTAGTTATCATGAATCATGCGTAAACTAAGAACGTAACAGTGGAGTATCTATGTAAACTATACATACTATACTATATTATATATTATACATGTGTACTATAAAGTGCTATGACTACATAAAATGCAATTCTAGTGCTGTCTACGTAACAAGCTATAAGTCTGTTTAAAATACTATCTAAGTCTACATAAAGTGCTATCTAAGGGGCTAGGCTAGGGCAAGTGCTACGGGCCAGGAGAAGTGCTACGGGTCAGTTGTAAACAAGCTACTATGACACTTTCCCAAAGTTACGTGCTTCTCTCATAGTCATAGTGGTAGTCACTAAACCACGCGACCATAATTATTTACAATATGAAAACCATGCATCTTGAACAACACTGGGATACTTATGGAACCTGCAGCAGTAGGTGAGTAATTACTTTTATCTATGTTGGAAGTTTGTTTTGGTTTGGTTGAGCTGCTAACAAAAGTCCTCCTTCTGCTTAACGACTAGCCTACACAAATACACTGTCTGTGAGCATCTTTATCTTTTGCATCTGCCCGTGTGTGGGAAGCATAACATTGTGGCGTAGAAACGCCCGTATGCAGCTTGAATGTCCCTCCTAAAGGCCTCACCGTGGGGTTGTTGGGCTTCCTTCTCACGGAAGACACATGCTGGGGCGCCAACCCATACTGATCCCGGGTGCCATCTACATTCCGGCTGTCACCCGTCTCTCCGGTGGTCACCAGACTATTCCTGGTTGTTCAGTTGTTCAGTAAACCTTTATTGAATGATAAGTACAAGTTGTTTTTACTGGGGATTTCCACAGAGCACCACAGGGAGAGGTCTACAGTGTCTAGAGAGATGGCCTCCAAAAGACATTCAACGGTGTCAGAAGAACAGCCAGAGGTGGACCAGAGACGTGGACTGTTTGATGCAAAGATGCAACCTGTAGTAAAGTTATACCGTATAGGTATGTGCTGTTTTGTTTACTTACTTACATAAAGGGATATTTCACACAAAATAATTGTGGGTAATGTTCTACCTCGGGCTTTTTGTGAACACTTTGGACAGTTTTTAATTTGCTCCATTCAGTATTTAGATATTTTATATTCATTTTTTGAGCAAAGCCCATTGTAACTTCAAACTCCATTTTAACCATCGTAGATACACAGAAAACACCCATCCCTGGTTCTAGTGATTGATATTGTCCTTCCTTAGAGAGGGACAGCCATAGCTGAATGGGTAGAGACGCCTGTTTAGGAAACGGAATGTACAACAGTGATGTTGTTAGGTCTGCAGTGGGTCCCAGGACCCATGTTTTTTTTTTTTTTAGAAATTGTAATTGTTTGATATTATTGCATTTATACAAATCATGCATCAACTAAAGATTAAGACCTGGAGTCACCACTACACACTATGTAGGACACACTCAAAGATCATTGTATTATTGGAACATGTTTGTTGAGTTTGTGTCAATTGTTTTCAGTTTTCTTTTCTTTTTTTCTTGTAGTGTAATTTTGTCATAACCTTCTGTTGAACACTTTTTTGTAACTATACTATAACTATACTATACTATACTATACTATACTATACTATACTATACTATACTATACAAATGCAACATTATAATCAATACAAACAAAAGATGTCTTCTAACATCTTTACTTGGACAAGTAAGTAAATGATCTTGTCCAAATGACAAGTGGCTCAAAAATGTAATGTCAAGCCCTGAAAACTGTCTTTGATTAGAAATGGAGAAGATGATGTTCCTCCAAAAATGCAAAGTTCAAACATTAAAGGTTTTTCTCTCTGTGTCTTTCTTTCTAGCCGTCTCGCACCTCCCTGTGTGTAAAGAGGAGGTTTTCACTGAACAACCGGAGAGGAGCTCCAGTCTGGTCCAGGAGGAACCACAACCACCACAGATTAAAGAGGAACAAGAGGAGCTACTTCAAAGACCAATGGAGGCTGATGGGTCAACGTTGACATTACTAGCAGTGAAAAGTGAAGATGATCATGATGATGAAAACAGAGAGACACAGCCTGTAGCCGGCACCTCAACTCAACACATGCAAACACAAGCTGATGTAGAGGACTGTGGAACATCACAACCAACTAGTGACGACCAGCTCCTCTCTTCACACTGTTCTGAATCTGACACTGAAGACAGTGATGACTGGCAGGAGACCAGTGAAGGTCAGTCAACTTTAAACACACTAAAATCACACAAGACACCACATGTGGAAGGACAAAGATTGTCTTTGAGCAGCAAGCTGTCCAAGGACCTGAAATCATCAAAACATACTCACTCCATGAGGAGCCACACAGGGAAGAAACGCTTTAGTTGTACAGACTGTGGCAAGTGTTTTAATGGTAAGGAAAATCTGACGAGGCACACAAGGATTCATACAGGGGAAAAGCCCTTCACTTGTACAGTTTGTGGTAAAGGCTTTATTCAGAGTGTTAATCTAAAAACACACATGAGGACTCATACAGGGGAAAAGCCCTTTACTTGTAACGTGTGTGGTAAAGGCTTTGCTCAAAGTGTTACGCTAACATCACACATGAGGACTCATACAGGGGAAAAGCCCTTTACTTGTAATGTGTGTGGTAAAGGCTTTATTGAGAGTAGTGGTCTAAAATCACACATGAGGACTCATACAGGGGAAAAGCCCTTTAATTGTAACGTGTGTGGTAAAGGCTGTCTTAACATCGGTAATCTAAAAACACACATGACTCATACAGGGGAAAAGCCCTTTACTTGTAATGTGTGTGTTAAAGGCTTTGCTCAAAGTGGTGATCTAAAAAAACACATGAGGACTCATACAGGGGAAAAGCCCTTTACTTGTAACATGTGTGGTAAAGGCTTTGCTCTGTGTTTTAATCTAAAAGCACACATGAGGACTCATACAGGGGAAAAGCCCTTTATTTGTAATGTGTGTGGTAAAGGCTTTATTCAGAGTGGTAATCTAAAAGCACACATGAGCACTCATACAGGGGAAAAGCCCTTTACTTGTAACGTGTGTGGTAAAGGCTTTGCTCAGAGTGTTACTCTAAAAACACACATGAGGACTCATACAACCCTTTAGTTGCAGTTAGTGGCAAATGCTTGGGTCAAAATGCACATCTGAGGATAATGAGGAGGAATCATACAGGGAATAAGTGGTTAGTTGTAATAGTAATAAATGCACATTTTCCCCATGAACCCATTTGAGTTGACAGACAATTGAATGATTATTCATTCTATTCCAGGATGACAATGACAGATAGATACTAAAGCAGTGGAATCACATAATCTGACAATAGAGCGTCACAGCCCCGCCCCTTTCAGAAAGAAGAGGGAACCAGAATAATTTCCCATTAATTTCCCCATAGACATTTCATAAAGTATTTATTTAAAGACCTTTTAAGCCTTGGACAAAGCCAACTCGGATGGTGACGAATCATGACAATGAACAACAAATGTTGGGCCGGACAAATAATTAGATATTCACCGATATGTGCACTGCGATGCTCGATATCAACATGAGTGATTAAAGACATCACAATTTAGTTTCTTCTGTATCTTTTTGTATGTTATATTAGTAGATTATTTCGCTATGGTAACACTGTTTAATTATACCGTTGGATGTTTCAGACGTTATACCTTTATACGTTTGGAAACTCAAAACAGAACACAATAGAGGGTATGCGTGTGACATCATCAAACCAGGAAGTTATGCAGGAACGCCTACTGAGTGGCAAAAACTACTTTCTGGCCTTGACAGCCCATACATCCACACAGAAAAGTCTTATCTGATTGCATTAAACAACATTAAACAATGTTAAACTCACTTTGCCTGTTGCTTTGCCACTCGATTTGCCACTCGATGTGCCATTCACTTTAAGAATGCGCATACTCTCTATAGCAAAATAAAGTTTGGCATTGGCAGAGATTTGTCACATTTGTCATGGGTGTATCCCACACATACTAGCATGTTCATTGTCAGCTTGTAGATTCATAAACCAAGTGTGATGCTATGTTAACACATTTTGCTGCACATTGTGAGCTTGTAGATTTGTTTCTTCAGTATTTTCTTTTTCTTTCTTTCTCTTTTTTTTCAGGATTTGGAAAGCGAAAGTGCTTTTATGTGTCTGTGTTTTATAAATATTGAACCAATGGTAAATGTACAAGAGCCACACAAGAGCTTGTGACTAAATATTAACTATTTTGGGTCCATTGGAATGAAGGTTCTTTCATATTCTGCACACTGCCTACAACTGCTAGTTTTTCTCCTTTTTATTTTATTTTGTTCTTTAACCTGTACTATACTCAAGGTATTTTAATTAACTTATTTTAATTCCATCCATTATTATTATTATTATTATTATTAGGGATCCACTGGTTAATAAAGTAGCAATCTGTAGAATATCCTTTTTCTCACGTATAATGAGAAAGAAGTTAATTTATTTAATTTCAACCTCAAGACTAAAGGCTAATACAACTTTGCAAGAATATTATAAAAGCCATTTTTGAGTGGTGCAACCACTCCTATAGACGGCTATGTGTGTGACTTGGGTCTGTCCCGGTGTCCCTGTATCCCTGTCGGAGCACGCAAATAGCATTATAGCGTTTGTTCACCACCAAGTGTCACTGTTGCACAGCCTAACACACAGACACACACCAGGCCAGGGAGGAGGGCTTGTACAGTACAGTACAGTACAGTACAGTACAGTACAGTACAGTACAGCACCACTCACTTCAGACGGGTCTGATTTGTATTGAACAATTGCTCGCTCACTCACCTTTGCAGATGTAGTGTTTCTCATGCAGCAGGGATTGAACCCCGGTCTCCCACTCGCCAGACCGACACACAACCTGTCGTGCCAACAGGGCTGAGCCTGATTGGCACTGAGGGCTGTTGTGGGCCAGGTCTTGACTGGGTGCTACACAGAGGTAAAAAATATATCGGATTTCATCAGAGCTTATGAATCTGTCTATTTGATTAATATCATATCACTGTCTTATGTCCGAATGACTGGGGAAATGGATCAAATCTGGACACACGACACAGCTATAATTTCTTTGTCAGAAGTCCACTGATGCGTTCTTGTGATGATATGTTGTCATGAAATATTAAATGATTCACGGGACATTTGGAGTTACCGAGGAATGCATGTCTGGCGTTCATGTTGTGATCAATATACAGTAGCCTACAGTATAGCCCTATTGGCCCCACAACTGATCAGCCTAAGTATTAAGCCATGCTCTGCAAGCCAGCTCTCCTCCAAAGGTGAGATATGAGCAGGCTGCCTCGTTGGGAACAGATGCACGACCATTTTGTCGTGGTATTTATATAAGTCACACATTCAACAAGCTTTGAACTGAGCAGATTGGGCAGATTGGTCAAAACATCTTTAAAACAGCCACATTTTGCATTTATTTCACCATAGTAAATGCTACTTTCATGGACTGAAGAGGGCAGTTTTTTATAGACGGGTAAAGGGGCAGTGGCTGAAGCCTATGCACGTGCCTGCCTTTTCTTAACGGTCACCAGTGGACCTAGAATACAGTGTTTTGGGGGTCTTCTCCTGGCTGGCAGGCCGGCCGGCTGGCCGGAAGATTGACATTAAAGATGTGGATTGATTTATCATGATATGCTGTGGTCTCACTCTTTCACCTCTTAGTGCGGCGACACATTCCCATGATGACAGTCTGTTAAGATGTGATCTTTATTGTCTGTATATATGTAAATGATAAACCCTTATTCTGAAGTGCCACACCGGAAGTACCGGATATGCCTGTTACCCAATGTGTATATAATGACGCTGCTAATAAAGATGCTCAAGTTATTATGGTCACGAGCTGAATGTAAGTGCAGGGGTGAAAGTGGGCCGGAACGGTCCGGAACTCCGACCCGGTAAGACATGACCGGCCGGAGTGCACCGGAGCTATCAAAATACTATATGCCACGGTGCCCACAAACGCATGTCCAAGAGGAAAACAATCAAAACATAATCTACTAACGTCAGAATCGGGTTTTCTTAATAAAAAGTGCTTCTGAATAATTTGTAACAGTGTGTTTGTGTCAGCCAGCATAATGATCCGTTGTTATTGTATTAATCCACCACCGCGCTCCACGGACTGGAGGACTAGAGAGAAGAGTTTCTTTCTCCCTTCGGCTCGCTCGCAGCTCCGTTCTGCAGCACCAGTTCACTTTGCAGGTTGGACATCCGCTAGAGAGCGGATACGGAAACGGACGTTTGTCTGCCTAAGGTATGCGTGCAAATGACCGGATATAGAAGGCGGGCTCTCTACTATGACGAATCCACCAACGTTCAAACCAAGTTTCTGGTTGGCTGACAAGACTGGCACAACGAAATACTTAGTTCTGATTGGTTCAGAAAAACCCCAAAAACAAAACAGGAAACTAAATGAAATGCCGGCGGCAACTGTTTTGAAAAGTCAGTAGAAGAATGCGCTATACAAATTAAAATATATAAGCAAAATGGCATTAAAGCAACCAACATTATCCCAGCTTTTTAAGAGAAAGGAAAGACTTGAAGATAATGTCATTAAAGACAAAGTTAGAAAAACGAACATACAGTTGCATGATGACACAGAGAGTGAGACAGGTGGAGAGGAGGAGGCAGCTGGATCAGCACCAAGCACAGCCACAGGTAATATTAATAATATTCATATAAATATCATTATTAATAATAATGATAATAATGATAATGATAATTATAATTATAATTATAATTATAAATGTAAATGTAAATGTAAATGTAAATATAATATCACTGATATTATGAAATTCATCCTTTTTACTCAAATACGCTTTACATGTGTCTGGGGGAAGGGGATCCAGAGCAGGTTGTGATCATAGAGTTGGAGGGGGAGGAGGAGGCAGAGACCCTACAAGAAGAACTGACAGCAGGAGCAGGACCAGCAGCAAGCTCAGGTAATAATAATAATAAGGGTAATAATAATAAATTAATAATAATAATAATAATTCTAATACACTTTACATGTGTCTGGGGGGCCAAGGTGACTTGATGCTGGTACTTGTGGATGCACTAAACAACATTGTGTTGTAGGCTATGTTCCATACAGTGACAAATACATCTTATCTTATTTTTCTTTATCTGCTGCTAGCCCTACCGCTTACCCTTCTGTATGGAATGAGAAGCAATATGAAGAGTTCAGGCAAAAAAATGACTGGCTGTATGCTCACAATGGGAAGCTTGGCTGCACCACCTGCCGTGATGTCAAGCATCTGCGTGTCCAAGCATCCCGTGGTGTCAGTATTGCCGTTCAGTGGGCTGACGGAAAAATAGGCCCCAATGGTCAATCAAGAGAAGCCCAGCTTAGAGCACTGCGCAAAAAAATGAAAGAACACAGGGACTCCACAGCACATAAGGATGCAATCACAATTCTTGGGACAGCAAAGGAAGATAGACTTCTCAACCTGAATGCCAGAAGTCAACAATCTGCATTCGAGTCTACTGCCAAGGTGTTCAGGACAGCATATTATGTGGCCAAAAAGAACAGGCCTTTCACAGACTTTGAAAGTCTGATAGACCTACAGCAGGCTAATTCAGCTGATTTAGGTCGTGTTTTGCACAGCAAAACTGTCTGTGTCGATATAGTTGATCATGTCTCATCACAGATGAAACGAAATGTTGTGAACAAAATAATAGAGACCAGGAGTAAGATCACACTATTGGCTGATGAGTCAACCACTGTTGGGCACAAATCAACACTCATTGTGTTTCTGAGGGCTAGTGTTGATGGAGAGACAGAGCCCATTGCCTTCCCACTGGATCTGGTTGAGCTGGATAGTCTGTGTGCTGCTCACATCAAGGAAAAGCTCATGGATTGTTTGTTAAAGAATGGCTTCACCATTGAGTTGCTGCAGGAAGTCTTCATTGGATTTTGCAGTGATGGGGCCAGTGTGATGCTGGGGGTGAAGTCAGGTGTTGGGAAATTGCTCCAGGATGATTTCCCAGGCATTATACTTTGGCACTGCCTTAATCACAGACTGGAGCTTGCTGTGGACCAGGCACTGGATGCGACAGGGGGAACCAAAGACTTCCAGGCCTTCCTTGACTGCCTGTATTCATTATACAGCCAGTCACCAAAAAACAGCCGGGAGCTGAGTGAATGTGCTCACAACCTAGACATCTCCCTCAGGAAGATTGGACGAGTATTCAGTGTTCGCTGGGTAGCCTCTTCATTCAATGCCGTCTCTGCAGTTTGGGACTCTTTTCCAGCCTTGGCAGAACATTTCCGGCAGGCATCAGAGGGTGGTACAAGGGACGGCAGAGAGAGGGCCAAATTCCAAGGCCTGCTTTCTAAGTTGTGCTCCATCAACTTTGTGAAAAATCTTGCAATAATGGCTGATGTTCTGACTGAGCTCAAGGACTTGTCATTACTTCTTCAGAATAGGAAGATCACTCTCCCAAAAGCACATGACATCATGACAAATTATGTCAAACGCATAGAAAGCCTCAAAAGCTACCCAGGAAAACATGCAGTTGAGGCTAGCCAGGCAGAGGAACAGGAAGTGATGGAATTCAAGGGAGAGAAGTTAAGTGTTGGCAGGAGTCCCATAATTAACTCTACTCAGTTCATCCAAGCAGTGGCAGATAATATGAAAGAAAGACTGTTCACAACAACAGCAAACCGTACACAGGCCAGTGTTGCAGCAATTCGAAAAGAGGCTTACAATAGCCTTATCAATAAAATGGCTGTCCTCAACCCTGACACATGGGACAGCGAAAATCCTCGATTTGGAGAAGATGAGGTAAGGGCTTTGTGCCGTGCCCTACATGTGAGTGAACAAGATACCCACCTTGGGTTCACTGAGTACAAGGCAACTGGAGGAAGAAGCATCCCCAACAAGATGAAGAAGTTGCTCATGGCAGTGGACACACTGTCTCCCAGCAATGCTGATTGTGAGCGAGGGTTCAGCTCAATGAACAATATCATAACTGATCATAGAAGCACATTGTTAACAAGAAATGCAGCAAACCTCCTCTTCATCAGCACTGTGGGACCACCATGCAAGCAGTGGGATCCAATGCCTTATGTGAGGACGTGGCTGGGCAAAGGAAGAAGAGCAGCTCACTCAACGGGTTGCATGGCTCGCCTTGACTCAGGACAAGAGGATAAGGATAACTACTTTAGGCCTCTGTGGACTTTGTTTTAAGTGTTCTGCGCTGTTCTGTTCTGTTACCTGTTCTGCTTTATCTATCCTCAACAAAAATATTAGGAGATGGAGTTTGGGGTATTTTTTGTTATTTTGCACATTGACAAAATAAATTCTTAAATGATAATCTGTTTCTCGTGTATGCCTCAAATACAAAACTGATCAAATTCAGGTTTGTGTGTCTTAGACTAGTACATGGGCTTATTATAGATATCTGGTATATGGCATTTCAGGGGTACTGTGGGGTTTGAACCCCCAATTTTTGTATTGGCTGTGCCAAAAAAAAGCAGTTTTCTATGCATTTCAGGGGTACTGTGGGGTTTGAACCCCCAATTTTTTTATTGGCTGTGCAAAAAAAAAAGCAGTTTTCTATGCATTTCAGGGGTACATTTAAATGCAAACCTCTGAACCTTGGCCTTTTCAGTTCATTTGAATACATAGCCATTAAAATTGAAAGTGAAACTCCCACACTTTTGGTCACCATCTACAGACCCCCAAAGTACTCAGCCTCCTTCCTAAGGGAAATCTCAGATTTAATTTCAGTCTGCGTGACCAATCACAATAGCATCCTTTTAACTGGGGATGTAAACCTGCACATCGAAAATACCCAAGACCGCAGGGCCTTAGATTTTCTACAAGCCCTACATTCCTTTGACCTAGTGCAACCCACAAACATGGTCACACCTTAGACCTAGTGATATCCAGGGGACTGACTACAGTGATCGACAGGATTACTGACCTAACTGTCTCAGACCACTATTGTGTATTTTTTAATATCACCATCCCGGGCCTAAAAAAGAATGGCTCCAAATACCCCACAAAAAGGCGCTTTATTGGCCCCTCCTCAGCTGACATGTTCTCGGACCACCTGTGCAGCCAACAGGTTTTCTCCGACAAAAATATTTCTATTCATAAAAAAGTCAACAATTTTAATTACAAACTAAGGTCAACCTTAGACAAGGTAGCACCCGAGAAAATTAAGAGAAACCCACAAACCAACGCCACCCCCTGGAAAAATGATCAAACTGCCCTGCTAAAGCGAGAATGCCGTCGAGCTGAGCGCGCTTGGAAGAAAAGCAAGCTAATAGTCCATCGCGAAATTTTCTCAAACTGCATCCACATATACAACAAAGCTCTGCGCTGCGCAAGGCAGGCCTATTTCTCTAGAATCATAAGCAATAACACTAACAACCCTAGAATACTATTCTCCACCATTGACCGAATTCTAAATCCCCCTCACATTAACGAGCATCTCCATGAACCCTCACAGTCAAAGTGCGAGGAGTTTGCTTCATTTTTTGAAGATAAAATTGTCAACATTAGAAACAGTATTATAAGTCTTAACAACAACAACACACACCCCACCGTCAGCGAGAACCTTCACCGTCTAAACCACTTCAGGGAAATGAATGAAGAGGACCTCCGGAAAAATATCTTGGAGCTAAAATCGTCCACTTGCTCACTTGATGCAATTCCTACCTTATTTTTCAAAGAGACATTAGATTGTTTCATCAACGAACTGCTGGACATTGTAAACTGCTCCCTAGCATCAGGTATATTTCCAGACTCCCTTAAATCTGCCTTAGTTAGGCCACTACTTAAAAAAACAACCTTAGACTCGTCTCTCATGAACAACTACAGGCCAATCTCTAATCTACCTTTTTTAGGCAAGATCATGGAAAAAACTGTTCTGAAACAACTTGAGGCGTTTCTGAGAGAAAACGACATTCAAGAAAAATTTCAGTCCGGTTTTAGAGGCGGACACAGCACAGAAACAGCACTCATTACAGTCATGAACGACATTAGGTTGAACACAGACCAGAAGAAAGTCTCTGTCCTTGTCCTCCTTGACCTAAGCGCCGCGTTCGATACTATCGACCACGGAATACTCCTGAATAGACTTGAAACGCACATTGGCCTCTCAGGACCCACCCTTAATTGGTTCCGCACCTACCTCATAGGCCGGAACTACTCTGTGAGTATAGGGGATTACGTCTCAGAGAAGCGAAATTCCCTATTCGGTGTCCCCCAGGGCTCGATCCTTGGTCCACTCTTGTTCTCCCTTTATATGCTCCCGCTTGGAGAAATCATCCGCAGCCATGGTATCCATTTTCACAGCTATGCGGATGATACCCAGCTATACCTATCGGTAGATCCAGATAGCAGCGACCCACTCCACCCCCTGTTAAATTGCCTTTCCAGCATTGAGCAGTGGATGAACAATAACTTCCTTAAACTAAACCAAGAAAAAACCGAAATCCTCATCATTGGTACAGATGATCAAAAGACTTAATTAATGAACAAATTTGGAAACTTGTCCTCACAGGTCAAACCAACTGTGAAAAACCTGGGAGTTATCCTAGACCATGAGTTAAATCTTGAAAAGCACATTAGTAATGTCACAAAAATATCTTTTTACCATCTAAGAAACATTGCAAGAGTCAGACCTTTCCTCTCATTGGAGGATGCCAAGAAACTGACCCATGCCTTTGTACTGTCTCGTTTAGATTACTGCAACGCACTCTATACAGGCTTGCCCAAAAAAACCACGGACCGCCTACAACTAATCCAAAACGCAGCAGCCAGAATTGTAACAAACACCAGGAAAAGGGACCACATTACCCCAGTACTAGCATCCCTACACTGGATCCCTGTACATTTTAGGATAGATTTTAAAGTTATTTTACTTGCTTTTAAAGTCAAGAAGGGTCTGGCACCTTCCTATCTGTCAGACTGCCTCCACGAGTATGTCCCAGCTCGCCCCCTCAGGTCACTCGGCACTGAACGGCTGATCGAAATTCCAACAAATGGCAAAAGACACGGCGAAGCTGCCTTTGCCAGCTACGTACCTAGGGTGTGGAACTCTCTTCCTCTCCATATCAGACTGGCAACCTCAGTTGAGGACTTTAAGAAGCGGCTAAAAACCCACTACTATGACCTCGCCTTTAACTGATTCTGTTTCCTTCATGATTCCTTATCTTAAATTTACTCTTAATTTCAACGAATTCTACTGACCAGATTCGAAGCTATTACTTTTGTTTTTACCCTTGTTCTATTTTTTGCATTTATGTGAATTTTTCTTTTTACTGTATGTAAAGCACTTTGAACTACACTTGTGTCTGAAAGGTGCTCTATAAATAAAGATTATTATTATTATTATTATTACTGTGGGGTTAGAAACCCCAAAAATGTTTTGGCCGCGCCGCTGCGCGGCGCGTCCGGGTGTCGTCGCAGAATGACATTTCTGGGAGATCCTGTAAGAAATGAAAGCCACTTTCACCCCTGCATAACCGCAAGCACGGGAGCAGGCGCTAGTCCGAGGTGCGGACGCATATCGAACCAATGCTCCGTCGGACCATAGTATGCCTCCCGGATATCTCGCCCCGTGCTTATTTCATGTTTATTTTAACTTATTTATCATATTAGAACATTGTTTGTCAAAGGAGAACATTTAGAACCAGTTAGAACCCGTTCGTTTGTTGTTGGTCAAATTAAAATTATGCATGGATAATGAATGGCTTACTCCCCTCCATTGTTCTGGAAATTCCATTCCAAGTACAGTAGGCTACTTGAAATTATATGCACTCGTGTTTACATAAGTACAGTACTTGAAATTATATGCACTCATGTTTACATAAGTACTTGAAATTTGTTTTTTGCTGCTAGTATTGAAGTAGCGTTGTGTATATATTTTTGTTCAACTTTTTTTTCTTCTAGTATTGAAGAAGCGTTGTATATATTTGTTTTGTTCAACTATTTTTTAAAGTGGCATCTGTATATATTATTTCTCTCAAATAAATGGTTACATTCCTACAGTTGATCTGTTGTTGTTGTTCTTGTAACGACCCAGCACACTCAAACAAAAGAGGCTGATGACCCCCCTTGGGCCCCCTCCACTCTCACTATAACTAGACACATACCCCCCCCTCTCTCTCTGTTTAAAAGTACAGGAAAAATCTCAAAGTACATGTACAAATATAGTACAGGTAAAAATCTCTCTCTCTCTCTGCTTAAAAGTAGGCTACTATTGTGAATCAGTGGACCATGACAGCTTAAACACAACTCTTCTTTACTTTCAAAACTCAGAGTCAATAATAAGGCAAAGCAACATCATCACACATCATGTATGTCAAGACTGAAGTAGTCGATCCCAGATAATCCCCCCAATCATCACAAACAACACAGGAATATGCAAGAGCGCAGCACAATCAAACAGCTGTCAGTGAGACATAACAGCTACATGTAAAAAATCTCTCTCTCTCTTTGTTGGGGCGACTTCTCCGGACTTTTGGGCGAATTCTCCGGACTTTTGGGGGCGAATTCTCCACGCGTTGGGGCGACCGATCTTCCCGTTGGGGCGACCGCTCTTCCCGTTGAGGCGACCGATCTTCGCCACTTTGGGCGAGTTGGAAAAGGGGCGAGCCGTCTCGTATTCCTTAATACGCCCCCTTTCCGCGTTAGTGGTGATAGCGTGACGTCACTCCATAGACACTACATGTTAACAGAGGTAATTTAAGAAGTCTACAACTTTTGTTTTCTCAAGGTAAGGTTTGTTCTATCTGTTCGAGCTGATTTACCATCTTGTTTGCTTCATAATAATATTGGTCTGTCACATTTTTACATTAGGAAATGTACTTAGATTCTCCAGAGAAAAAAACGTGTAAATGCTAATGTTAAATGACACCACTATCTACCGGAAGGGGGCGTGGAAAGGGGGCTGTGAGATAGGCCTATCGGCAGAGCTCTGACTTGACCTCACACTCCTTCACAAACTCCAGAAAGTCCAGATTACATTTCTCCACTTGCCCAATTAGGGCCTCAAACTTCTCTGGGCAACTTTGTTTTGCAGCTAACGTAGTGTGCAGTTCCTCTACCTGTGCTAGTACTGGATATGCAGCTTTGTCCTTGTTTGTTTATTTCTACCTAGTCTTATTTACTAATGAAAGCACCTAATTAAATAAAGGGGGACATTTTGAATTGTTATATATATTTTTGGTTCATGTCTTTTGTTATAAATAAAACAAATAAGTGTGGAAAAAAATGTACAAGTGACAGGAAAGACAAAAACCGGAATTGAGTTATTGAATAAAAACACATATTGATATCTGACAAGATGATCCTTAATGGTCAAAACAATATCAGAAATTAATTGTAAATGTCACAATTCGTTGCATTAGACTAATTGCACCGGTTTTTACTCCTTTGGCCAAGGTCTTCGGAATAGCAAAATAACCTTGACCATGACCTTTCAAGGTGAATATCACCCAAAATGGTTGAAATAGTATCAGAAATGAATTCCACACACCTGAATTAGTCAGAATGGAGGTATTACAAGTGCAAATTCACCCAGAAATGAAGAAGTTGTATCATCATAGCCGATCGCGGACATATTTCAGGCATGCAAACAGACCGAGGGTGAAAAAGGTGACGCGACGCAGGCAAAGCCTGCGGCACAATGGTGGCTCATGGGGGACACTACGGTTATAAGGTTATAGTAGACACAGGGCTCCATTTCCGGCACCGCTAAACCCCTTATCCCTAAACTTCTTTGACTTTTTTTACTATTTTGAAAAACACCTTTGAATAGTTCAACTAGCGAATCTACATTGACACGTTGTGAGCTTGTAGACTGGCCAT
Source organism: Electrona antarctica (assembly GCF_951216825.1). Taxonomy (NCBI): domain Eukaryota; kingdom Metazoa; phylum Chordata; class Actinopteri; order Myctophiformes; family Myctophidae; genus Electrona; species Electrona antarctica. The sequence goes on along the minus strand of NW_027637034.1, from coordinate 2,354,617 downwards.
TTTAACTATTCAAAATAGTAAAACAAGGCAAAGAAGTTTAGTCATAAGGGGTTTAGCGGTGACGGAAATCGAGCCCTTAGGGCTCTATTTTCGTCCATGCTAAACCCCTTATCCCTAAACTACCTTTTTCTATTTTGAAAAACATCATTTGAATAGTTAAAATAGCCACTCTCAGTATCAAGATATTAACACATTCCATCCGTACGACGTCTGGAACCGTCATAGGGAATCCAACCGACGTGTGCATAGGACGTGTGTACACGTCTTAAGGTTGTTTCCATTGATTACGCTAGAGGGCGCTCTTGCGCAACATGTGAGTGAATATGGTGTTCTGATCTACTCGGCAAAAGCCAGAAATCAAGAAAAATACAATCATCCAGTAGGGGACAGAGTTGTGTGAAAGAACACATTGACAGAGAGAGACATTTATTTAGTGAGTATAGGCTAATATAAATCTGGATTGCGAGGGATTACAGAAAGGAGAGGTGAGAGTGGAGGGGTGAAGAGTTTTGAGAAAATTCGGTACCAGGCGATGTCGCTGATCATCCCTCCGACCCATCAACGTCAACGGAATCATCTGACTCTGACGTGGATACAGTAGGCCTACCTGTTACCAGCAGCCCCCATCATCGGAATTGGACGAAGGTTCGGCCGAAGAATGGTCCTTCATGTCCCCGCCGAGGAAGGAGGTTCGATTCCGACATCAGTTGTAAGAAGGCATAGGCTATATATGTTTTTATTCTTTTTTATATATCTGTTTGAGATGAAATATAACCAAATCAATATCAAACTAGGGTGTTTTCATGATTCTGAATCCATTCCAAGCATTAGTTTTGCACGAAAAACACTCCTTGGGATAACAATGGCCATATCCGTCATCACAAATGTGATGAAATCAGCACATTTGGGCAAGTGGCTATGGCCAAACTAGGGGGTCTATGACCAAACTAGGGGGTTTTCATGATTCTGAATCCATTCCAAGCATTCGTTTTGCATGAAAAGCACTCCTTGGGCTTAAAAAGGCCATAGCCGTCATCACAAATGTGATTAGGTCAGCACATTTGTGTCTATGGCTATCATAAGTGTCTATCATAAGATTTTAGTCGACCAACGTTTCGGCACTCAGCCTTCGTCAGGGTCCCATGGGACCTGCCGGCACCTACCTACCTGCCGGCATATGTGCCGGCACATGCCGGGTTAGGGTTAGGTTAGGGGTTAGGGTTAGGGGTTAGGTTTCTGGTTTAAGGACTTCAGTGTTTTGTACCAAACTATTGTATGAGTACCGAACAAAGAATGTTTGCTTTCGCCATCTTGGTTGAAGAAGAGTCTGGGCAATTAAGTTTTAGTCTTAAAAAATGTCTCAATCTTATATTTAGTTTTAGGTATATCTAGTCGTATACCTCTGAGGTCAACGATTAAAGTGTTGATTGATGATTCAACCTTGATGATTAAACTTTTGAGGGGATTAAGTCCACCCATCAAGCCCATTAGTGTCAACCTCAGACCAAGATGGTCTGATTTTGAATCTGAATGGCTTTGTGTTACTGCTATTGTCCTGGCTCTGTTCTAATTAACACTTTTTTTGCCCAAGACGTCCCCAGACGTCTTTGAAATTAAAACCGCGGGGAGCCCAAGACGTCCACAGACGTCTTCAGGGCTTTTTCAGTGATTACACTAGAGGGCGCTCTTCTACACCATATACTGTGATTTGGTCTGCCTGACATAATGGGAACATTAAAAAATTGCGGGGGGGGAAAAAAAGAAAAAAGTGTGCTGAACCACTCCACTAGATGGCGTGGATTTAGCCTAAAAATCATGCCTAAACCGTTTAGGCATGATTTTCTAGAGAGCAGTGTGTGTGTGAGAGAGAGAGAGAGATTTATTACAGCAATCAAACATATATATTATATAGAGAGATTAGATAATGGAGAGGTGTTGAGAGGTGAGTGGTGCGTGAGGTGATAGGAGTGTGTAGCCTACTGTAGATAGACCATTGAGGGATTTCTTTGTCTGTCTATTTGTTTGCGCGTGGTGGGCGAGGATAAGGGGGGGCCACCTGGCTGCGCGAGGCATTGTGGTCGCAAAGTTGCAGGCAGAGCGAGCGAGAGGTAAAGTTGGAGCACCGAGTGCCGCTCTACCCTTGTAGATCTGCTGTGTGGAGGGCGAGAGAGAGAGGCGCGGAGAGAGAGAGCATTAGCAATTTAGCAATATATATTATAGCAATGCCAAAGGGAAAAGGCAACTTGGGGAAGGGAAAGGCACGCAGGCCTGCTCCCAGCAACGCTGGAGGGAAACAGCGGACCCTGTATGATACGATGGCCTTCTGTGTAAAAGAGAACCTCCTCGCCATGACGGACAACGAGGTGTCCGAAGGCGATGATGACGGTGCATGCACGTCCAGTCGAGCCCTGTACAGCCCACGTCGGAGTGGCAGAACGCTCAGCAGTGTCGCCAGCTACAGTTTCGATAAAGTGGACGGGGAGTCTTCAGAGCCAGAGTCAGAACCAGAACCAATGGATCTATCTGCTGACTGGAAACCCACATACACGCGAAAACGCCCCGCGTTGGAGCCCCCAGCCCCCACGACGGAGGCTTGTTATAAACTCGACACGAGTGGTAAGTGAATAATCAAATAAATAATACAGCAACTACAAAATGAGTCTACCATTGGTTGTAATGAAATGAAATGATTACTATATTTACCCAGGGTATCTGGGCTAAGCTCAAGAACTTGTTTCCAGCCAGGCCCTGCTCATAGGTCGTGCTTTACAATTCCATTCATACATGGCGGTGGCTCAGGGGTAGAGTGCCTGGATGGTAACCGTAAGGTTGCCAGTTCGAACCCAGGCTCCCCCAGAGGTACTGTCGAAGTGTCCTTTGAGCAAGACACTGAACCCCTATTGCTCCCGATGTGCATGTTGGTGCCTTGCATGGTTTCCGCTGCCATCGGTGTATGAATGTGTGTGTGAATGGGTGAATGTAATGCACAATATACACAATCTCTGTAAAGGACGCTATATAAATGCACCTGGCCATTTACCATTTGTATGGTGAATGTATGGTGAAAATAACCGACCTACAAGCTCACAATGTGTTGTGAGCTTGTAGATTTGCTATGTTCATGGTAAATGTATTTTGGTGGCCTTGATGGAATAATGCCTCATTTTACCTAGTTATATGGTGAAAATAGCCGACCTACAAGCTCACAATGTGTTGTGAGCTTGTAGATTTGCTATGTTCATGGTAAATGTATTTTGGTGGCCTTGATGGAATAATGCCTAATTTTACCTGGTTATATGGTGAAAATAGCCGACCTACAAGCTCACAATGTGTTGTGAGCTTGTAGATTTGCTTGTAGATCAGGGTAAATGTATTTTGGTGGCCTTGATGGCATAATGCCTCATTTTACCTGCTTATAGAAATGAAGGCATTCATATCATAACACTCCCAATGTATGGTAAAATGGTAAATGGCCAGGTGCATTTATATAGCGTCTCTATCCAAGGCGCTTTACAGAGATTGTGTATATTGTGCATTACATTCACCCATTCACACACACATTCATACACCGATGGCAGCGGAAACCATGCAAGGCACCAACATGCACATCAGGAGCAATTAGGGGTTCAGTGTCTTGCTCAAAGGACACTTCGACAGTAACTCTGGGGGAGCCTGGGTTCGAACTGGCAACCTTACGGTTACCATCCAGGCACTCTACCCCTGAGCCACCGCCATGTATGAATGGAATTCTAAAGCACGACCCCTTGGAAAACCCCTATAAAAATGCAATTGGATTTTGTTCAAACTACAGACAGCGAGGAGGAGAAGGTCGATGAGAAAATTATGATCGACAAGGAGGAGATGAAGATTATGTCCCGTCGAGCAGGCGAGGTGGACTCCAGTGATACCAGTAAGAAACAACACATTTTGATTCAGTTTTAGTCATATTTTAGTCATTTGAAATGTTTTACTTTTAGTCTAGTTTTGGTCTACTAATGGCATAAGATTTTAGTCAACTAAAATGTATTTTGATTGGCCTTGATGGATCATAATGCATGATGAGTGCTGAACATAGCCTTGATGGATCATAATGCATGATGAGTGCTGAACATAGCCAATCTACAAGCTTGCAACACGTTGCAGCGCTTGTAGATCTGCTGATTTATACATACAACATTTTGATACTACTGTGATTTCATACACAGATGACTCAGATGACGATGCACAGCCATCTATTGTTTGGGAAAACGGTAAGAACATTTTCTGATGTTACTTTTACCACAGGAATAGAAATGAGAAAATAGCAAAAAAAACCCGCAGGGCAACTGAAAATGTATTCTCTCATTAGGTGTCAAAGTCACAGACCACAAGCCTGATAAATGATGGGGTGAAAATAATGTATTTGATATTTTTCTGTGATTTCAGACCAACAGCCAATGGAGGAAGAGCCTTCTCCTTCCCCCACACCACCACCTCACCCACCACCTGTTGTAAAGAGACGGTGTAAGTAAACTATAGGATCATAGAATGCAGAGAGACAGTGTATGAATAAAACGAAATATGTATTTTATGGTAATGTGTACTTTACAGGCGTTGGCAAGAAAAAGACTCTTCTAAAGGCACCACCACCAACTCACCAACCACCTGTTGGTCATAAACAAAGTAAGAACCTTTTTTCTGCTCATCCCACTTGATAGGATCATAGAATGCAGAGAGACAGTGTTACACTGTCTCTGTAGCGTCTCAATAAACTATAGGATCATAGAATGCAGAGAGACAGTGTTACACTGTCTCTGTAGCGTCTCAATAAACTATAGGATCATAGAATGCAGAGAGACAGTGTAGCGTCTCAGTAAACTATAGGATCATAGAATGCAGAGACAGTGTAGCGTCTCAGTAAACTATAGGATCATAGAATGCAGAGACAGTGTAGTGTCTCAGTAAACTATAGGATCATAGAATGCAGAGAGACAGTGTAGTGTCTCAGTAAACTATAGGATCATAGAATGCAGAGAGACAGTGTAGCGTCATTCATACTACTAGGTGTCAAAGTCAGACAACAAGCCTGATAAATGATGGTCTGAAATCACAGAACAATATCAAATACATTATTTTCACCCCAACAGCCAATGGAGCCTTCTCCTTCACCCACACCACCACCTCACCAACCACCTGTTGGCCGTGAACAAAGTAAGAACCTTTTTTCTGCCCATCACACTTGATAGGATACACCATTACAGAATGTAAAGAGACAAGTACACATAGGCTTGTAGATTGGCCATTTTCACCATACATCCAATGGTAAAATTAGGTATTAGATGCCCTGCATCACACTTGATAGGATCATAGAATGTAAAGAGACAGTGTAAGTAAACTATAGGATCATAGAATGCAGAGAGACAGTTTAGTGTCTCAGTAAACTATAGGATCATATAATGCAGAGAGACAGTGTAGCGTCTCAGTAAACTATAGGATCATAGAATGCAGAGAGACAGTGTAGCGTCTCAGTAAACTATAGGATCATATAATGCAGAGAGACAGTTTAGTGTCTCAGTAAACTATAGGATCATATAATGCAGAGAGACAGTTTAGTGTCTCAGTAAACTATAGGATCATATAATGCAGAGAGACAGTTTAGTGTCTCAGTAAACTATAGGATCATATAATGCAGAGAGACAGTTTAGTGTCTCAGTAAACTATAGGATCATAGAATGCAGAGAGACAGTTTAGTGTCTCAGTAAACTATAGGATCATAGAATGCAGAGAGACAGTGTAGCGTCATTCATACTAGGTGTCAAAGTCAGACAACAAGCCTGATAAATGATGGGGTGAAAATAATGTATTTGATATTTTTCTGTGATTTCAGACCAACAGCCAATGGAGACAGAGCCGTCTACTTCAACCGCACCCCCACCTCACCAACCACCTGTTGGCCGTGAACAAAGTAAGAACCTTTTTTCTGCTCATCACACTTGATAGGATACACCATTACAGAATGTAAAGAGACAAGTAAACATAGGCTTGTAGATCGGCTATTTTCACCATACAACCAATGGTAAAATTAGGCATGCCTAATTTTACCATTGGTTGTATGGTGAAAATAGCCGATCTACAAGCTCACAATGTGTTGTGAGCTTGTAGATTTGCTATGTTCAGGGTAAATGTATTTTGGTGGCCTTGATGGCATAATGCCGAATTTTACCATTGGTTGTATGGTGAAAATAGCCGATCTAAAAGCTCACAATGTGTTGTGAGCTTGCAGAGAGACAGTGTAGCATATTGACAACACTAAATACATAGCACACTCACCACATGAATAATAACTAAATATGTATTGTATGTACTTCTATAATTTACAGGTCGTGTCAGGAAAAAGAAGAAGAAGACCGCACCACCAACCGCACCACCAACTGACCAACCACCTGTTGGCCGTGAACAAAGTAAGAACCTTTTTTCTGCTCATCACACTTGACACATTGTGTGCCCAGGACGTCTCCAGACATCTTTATAATCACCCCCTGGGGTGTCCAAGACATCTGGGGTTGTCTTTGGGAATTTGTATTGAAGAAAAAACTTTTTTTTGTTGTTTTTTTTGCTTTTTGAAAGGATCACATAGAATGCAGAGAGACAGCGTAGTGTAATGACGACATTATATAACACACTCACCACATGAATAAAACTAAAATATGTATTTTATGGTAATTTTATGCACTTCTATAATTTACAGGTGGTGGCAAGAAAAAGAAAAAAAGCCCATCTGCTCTTCCTTCTGAGTGGCTGGAGGCACCATGGAGGCCCCAGGACCCAGCGTTCACTGCAGTGCCGGGTCCTCGCAGTGATGCTGCTATTCTGCAGTCCAACGACCCGGTTGACTTCCTGCAGCTCTTCCTGTCTGACGAGCTCCTCCAGATAATCGTTGGTCAGACTAACAAGTATGCAGACCAGTGCATTCAGGTTCTGGAAGAGTTGCATTTGCCATATTCCAGGATGCATCGCTGGAAAGTTCTCACACTCCTGGAGTTCAAGAACTTTCTAGGGCTATTATTCCTAACAGGTGTAGTGAAGAAGCCACGGCTCGCGATGTACTGGTCAACAGATGAGGTCATAGCTACACCGTACTTTGGCCAGACCATGTCTCGAAACCGGTATCAGCTGATCTGGAGGTTCCTCCACTTCAACAACAACCAGACAGCTGATGCGACCGACAGGCTGTACAAAGTCCGTCCAGTTTTGGACCACCTGACGAGGAAATGCAGAGAGATGTATCAACCAGGAAAGAACATCTCTATTGATGAAGGGATGCTCCTGTGGAGAGGTCGTCTAGGGTTCAGGGTCTACTCGCCGTTGAAGCCAGTGAAATACGGCATAAAAAGTTACATCATCTGCTGTTCTCATACGGGCTACTGCTGGAACCTTAAGCCCTACTGTGGCGAGAGAGAAAAACTCGCACCGACAGTGGTCTTCCTCATTGATGGCCTCCAGGGGTATGGTTACAGATTGTTCATGGACAACTACTACAATTCTGTGACCATGTCCAAATACCTCCTTGAGCTGGGTATCCAGACATGTGGAACCCTCAGGAAGCACAGAGGGGAACCACCACTCATCAGAGACCAGACAAAGTCCAGGGTGTAGGTCAGAGAGTGTCATGTCACACTGACAAATTGTTGATCCTGGCGTGGCATGACAAAAGAATTGTGAAGATGATCACCACATTCCACAAGGATGAGATGTTGACGGTCCTGGCAAAAAAGAAAGGCCACAGCACCCAAGTACCAGAAGTCAGGCCGTGTTGCGTTGTCGATTATAATCGATATATGAATGGAGTTGATCGTCTTGATCAGCACATTTCGTATTATCCATTTGTCCGAAAAACCGCCAAATGGTCCAGCAAATTTGTAATTTACCTGTTCCAGATCGCCCTTGTGAATGCGCACATCCTTTATAAGGAGAGAAACCCAGATGAAAGATACAGTAGGTATCTGTTGGACTTCCTCATCCGTGTGGCGACATCCTGGACCAAGTTGAGAACTACGAGACCAGTGGCTGAGGAAGCAGAAAGTGATGATGACACACCTGCCCTGCCTGTTGATAACCCTCCTAGGGGACCCCGCATACACCCTGAGAGCAGGCTCGATGTAGAGTTTGCGGGCCATGGACTGACCCCTATCCCCCCCACCCAAAAAAAGCCAAAACCCTTCAGGAAATGCAGGGTCTGTTTCCATAAAGGACAGAGGAAGGAGACCCAGTATCAGTGCAAACGCTGCAGCAATGTGTCCTTGTGTAAGGGGAGGTGTTTCGAGGAGTACCACTCAAAGAAATGTCCTACTCTGTGATGAACGCATGCACACACACACATGGACAGGGTAAAACATATTGGTGTCTCAAGGCAGCCAAAAGGAAGATTGGACAGTTTATATTGATTCGTTTTTGTTTTTTTGTAAAAAAAAAAAAAAAGTCAAAAAAATACTGTCAAGAAAGAAATATTGTTGTGTCAATGCTGTACTGTACTGCAAAGTACTGTACTTTGTAGTACTGTACTGTACTGTACTTTGTAGTACTGTACTGTACTGTACTTTGTAGTACTGTACTGCACTGTACTGTACTATGTAGTACTGTACTGTACTGTACTGTACTGTACTGTACTGTACTGTACTGTACTTTGGTCAGTCAAAAAGTCAAAGTCAAAAAAATACTGTCAAGAAAAAAATATTGTTGTGTCAATGCAGCCAAAAAGGAAGATTGGACATTTTCCAATCTCAATGAAGCCAAAAATAAACAAGGTCAAAGGTTGAAATCACTTTTCTGCCTGAGTGTTTCATTGGTAAAAAATCTTACCCGTCTGAAGTGAGTGGTGTAGTTGTACTGTACTTTGTAGTACTACTTTGTAGTACTGTACTGTACTTTGTAGTACTGTACTGTACTGTACTTTATAGTACTGTACTGTACTTTGTAGTACTGTACTGTACTTTATAGTACTGTACTGTACTTTGTAATACTGTACTGTACTTTGTAGTACTGTACTGTACTGTACTGTACTGTACTGTACTGTACTGTACTGTACTGTACTGTACTTTGTAGTACTGTACTGTACTGTACTGTACTGTACTTTGTAGTACTGTACTGTACTTTGTAGTACTGTACTGTACTGTACTGTACTGTACTGTACTTTGTAGTACTGTACTGTACTGTACTCTACTTTGTAGTACTGTACTGTACTGTACTCTACTTTGTAGTACTGTACTGTACTGTACTGTACTGTACTGTACTGTACTGTACTGTACTGTACTGTACTGTACTGTACTTTGTAGTACTGTACTGTACTGTACTGTACTGTACTGTACTGTACTGTACTGTGTAGTACTGTACTGTACTGTACCCTGTACTGTACTGTACTGTACTGTACTGTACTGTACTTTGTAGTACTGTACTTTGTAGTACTGTACTGTGTAGTACTGTACTGTACTGTACTGTACTGTACTGTACTGTGTAGTACTGTACTTTGTAGTACTGTACTGTACTGTACTGTACTGTACTGTACTGTACTGTACTGTACTGTACTGTACTGTACTGTACTGTACAAGCTGAATTCAACTGTCAATTAGTGAAGTACGGTAGATGGGATTTTTCTTTTCTCTCTCTCTCATGAAAGCAGACATTCTGTTCTTTCATTTGATGTATTGTATGTATATATCGTTATAAGGGTTCATTTTATATCGGCCTGTAAATGTCTGTGACATAAAACAGCTCATAACTCCTGTTCCTGTTCAGGACAGCTATTTTAGACAAAACCATGGGGTATTCAACAGTCAACAACGACAAAAGGGAAGATGGTAAAATCTCAATTTTTTTCCCGATTGAAGTAGACAGATAAGGCTGTCTTTTGAGGTATTTGGTGTAATTCTAGCTATATCACATCATTGACTACGGGGCTTCAAAAACCTGGTCAAATGGTCAAATAACGTGGGCACAAGCAATTGGAATATATATAATATATATGGGCACTCAAAGTGTTACGAGCCATTTAGGAGTTTAGCATTTAAGGTTTTGTTTACTATCCTGTTCCCTGTAGGCCTATTGGATTGGTATTGTTTAAGCCGTGTGGAAATGTGGTGTTTAATTTTAAAATCCACTGCTTCTCTGCATATCTCCTTTCCCCCTCTGTCCAGGTTTGATTAGATTCTAATCCACAAACCTCCAAGGCACTAATCCCATGGGTCATGAAATGTTGAACAATTAATAAAGTTGTTTCTTTTGCATTATTTATATTATATCTATGTTGGTTTAGTCTATCTGCTATTGTGTTTCTAGTTTCACCCACATATTGTAGGTTGCATTTGTTGCATGTAATTAGATAGACACAGTTACTAGTATTAGCCTGTATGATTTGATTTATTCCCACCATTCTCATTGTCGTTCTATTTTTCACTTGTTGTTTAGGTCTGAAGTAATCCGGTTTCTTGCGTATCGGTCTGTCTGTCTCCTTTAGTTTGCTATGTACAAGGTAATATTTCAAGTTTTTGTTCTTCCTATATGCTGGTATAATTTTGTATCCGTTAAGTAGGTCATCCGTCCTATTTGCAAAATTCCTCTTTATTTTCATGTTTGTTAATCTGCTTAGGGTCGAATAGGTAGTAACCAAAGCTAGTTTGGGACTCTAGTCCCTTTCTTTCACCTCTAGAAATGTGTCATGTGTTTTTCTAAGGAAGGTTCTTGTGTAACCCCGTTTCCGCAAGGCGTTAAATAGAGTTTGACATGCTATTTTAAAATCACTTTGTTGTGTGCAGAATCTCAACAGCTGTGATTTGACTATGCCTCTGTAAGTGTGTGGTGGATGAAAGGAGGTTTTATGTAGGAGAGCGTGTGTGTCGGTTTCTTTAAAATACACTTTGAAATCTAATTTACCACTTGTGTTGAAATTTGGGCCTTTGAAGACAGTAACATCTAGGAAATCAATTTTTTCGGTGCTCGTCACATATTTGATTGTAATTGATCTATGGTGTGTGTTTAGTATATTAATACAATCTTGGAAATCCTCTTTGGTGTGTTCCCAAACACCAAAGATGTCATCCAAAAATCTACAATAATGTGTTGGTTTGAGATTGCATTTTTTTAGTGCTGTCTCTTCCCACAGGGCCATGTAGATATTTGCATAGGAGGGGGCAAACCTTTTCCCCATGGCTGTGCCTTTGGTTTGGAGATTGAATTTCTTGTTAAATTCGAAATCATTTTTGGTCAGATTTATGTTCAATAGTTCCAGTAGTTCTGTGTCAGGGCGTTTCCCATCTGGATATTTATTAAAGACTTCCTTCACTGCCTGTAAATCCGCTTCTGTTTCGATGTTTGTGTACAAACTATCAATATCGATTGAAAATAAAAATGCATTTTGTGGTACAGTTATGGCTTTGATTTTATTGACAAAGTCATAAGTGTCCTTGATATAGCTGGCATGTTTTATAGACAGTGGGTTCAGAAAATGTTCAATATATTCAGCTGTTTGGTACGTTTCACTACCACAGTCCGAGACAATAGGTCTCCCTGCTGGAATCTCGTATGGTACAGTCCATGTGCTTGCATCCTTATGTATTTTTGGTAATAGATAGAAGATTCGGGCACGTTGAGTGTCTTGTCCTATTAAGTATTTGGCTTGTTAGGGGTTAGGGTTAGGTTAGGGGTTAGGGTTAGTGACTGTGCTGCTACACCCAACGTCGCTCTAATTGGGCTTCACAGCCAGCTAAACTCTTCCTTGTAACTCCTCCAAGGAACAGGCAATTGTTGCAAAGGACTGGTTTATTGCAAAAAAGTGTAAAACTGAAACACAAAATAGAAGGCAGAAAGCACAATCAATAAAAGTAATACAAATAACTTGTTATAATGTCACGCAACTGTAACAGGCAACAAACAAAGAATAAGTATTTTCATGTAAGCTTAACAGGTAAGGCAAACATGGCATAAATACTTAACCACTAAGGCATTGTATTGAATGAACATGAATCAAGAGCATCCACATGAGTAAGCCCAAAGCCTGAACTACCACTACTGTAGAGCCATACATCAAACATAATATATAGAGTAGAAAATATCTCACTATGTCCCAATATACATTGTCACAATGTTGGATAATATGCCTACTTACTTATTTTGCCACTCAAAAGGGTAGAAACAAACTGATGGCTTTGGATCATATCAGCACTTTGTCTGTCAGAAACTATCTTGCTGGTTGTTTACAGTGAAAAAGGAAGACCAGGTCACTTCCTGTAACATTAGTAGCAAGCCACAGGAGACAACCAAAAACAACCAAAACACAGCGCCCCCTGGAGACAGGGAGGTACTAACCAAGGAATAATGGAACAACTATGCCCCCAAGTGGCAGAAAGTTAAATAAGGAACATGTTCCATCACACTCCCCGCATGGCATTATTATTATTTTTAATGCCACAATTTCACTTTACATGACACAAGGTTCTGAACACAAGAGAAAGAAAGGACTAAGAAAAGGGATTAGGAGGTCTGGAGGAGGTCTGGAGGCTCCCCGCCATGCTCTTGAGGCGAAGAAGGGGGACTGGGTGTCTTAGGTGGTGGGCCAGGGTGAAGAGCTGCCAAGTGCCTTTCACTGTCACACTCCACACACTTGATGGTGACATTGCAGTCTTTTGCCTGGTGGCTTGTGGAAGCAAGGCAACGGAAGCATATGTCATTGTCTTTGATGAACTTCTTTCTGTCTTCAAGAAGCCTGGTTCTGAACTCTCTGCACCTTTTCAGTGGGTGAGGCTTGTGATGTATGGGACACTGTCTGCTTAAATCTTCGTCTGCGCTTTCCACATTTGTGGTGATATCTGCTGGCACGTCCGTCTTGTGCACCGTAACTGATGGTCTTGTGTTGTAATTTCCAGGTGGCCTTTCACTCTTGCTGACAGAGTTGAGAAACACTGTGGCACAGCTTGGATCATCCTTTTCTTGGCTTCTTTCCTCACAAACTCACAAAGCTTGGATCATCCATTTCTTGGCTTCTTTCCTCACAAACTCACAAAGCTTGGATCATCCTTTTCTTGGCTTCTTTCCTCACGAACTCACAAAGCTTGGATCATCCTTTTCTTGGCTTCTTTCCTCACAAACTCACAAAACACGTAGAAAGGTGGAAAGGCAACTCTGCGTTGTTCTTTAAATGTTGAACCAACTTCTCTCCATTTTTCTTGGAGGTTAAACGGTAGCTTCTCCACAATTGGATTTATACCCTTTGCCGTGTCGTAGTAACTTAAACCAGGTAAATACCCATCCAGCCTTGCAACTTCTAGCTCACTGAGTAGGTCTGAGAGCTCACGGAGCTTGTAAGGTTCTTTGCTGGAGAGCTTTGGGAAAATGTCTATCCTGTAGGACAAGGACTGTTCTATTGCCTCTGGGGATCCATAGCATTCCTGGAGTCTTGTCCAGATCATATTCAAACCAACAGAAGGGTGACGTATGTTGACTGCTTTGACCCTTTTAGCGTGTTCTGAAGACTCTGAGCCTAGCCACTTGATGAGCAGGTTTATTTCTTCACTGGCAGTGAGACCAAGGTCTGCGATGGTACTCTGAAATGTAGCCTTCCAGCTGAGATAATTATCTGGCTTGTCATCAAACTTAGTCAGTCCTCCAGTTACTAACTGATTTTTTGCTAGGAATCTGGCGAGGTCACTTGTTACCTGGTCAGTAGCTGTAGGGTTTGGGTTACTGCCAACGGGTGATGAGAGGAGGTAGCTGTCGTCACGGCGTCGCAGGTGAGAGCTGTCTTCACGGCTGTCGTCACGGCGCCGCAGGTGAGAGCTGTCGTCACTGCGTAGTAGGTGAGAGCTGTCTTCACGGCTGTCGTCACGGCGTAGTAGGTGAGAGCTGTCGTCACGGCGTAGTAGGTGAGAGCTGTCTTCACGGCGTCGCAGGTGAGAGCTGTCGTCACGGCGTAGTAGGTGAGAGCTGTCCTCACGGCTGTCTTCACGCCGTAGTAAGTGAGAGCTGTCCTCACGGCTGTCTTCACGGCGTCGCAGGTGAGAGCTGTCGTCACGGGCGTAGTAGGTGAGAGCTGTCGTCACGGCGTAGTAGGTGAGAGCTGTCGTCACGGCGTAGTAGGTGAGAGCTGTCGTCACGGCGTCGCAGGTGAGAGCTGTCGTCACGGCGTAGTAGGTGAGAGCTGTCCTCACGGCGTCGCAGGTGAGAGCTGTCCTCACGGCTGTCGTCACGGCGTAGTAGGTGAGAGCTGTCCTCATGGCTGTCTTCACGGCGTCGCAGGTGAGAGCTGTCTTCGCGGCTGTCGTCACGGCGTAGCAGGTGAGAGCTGTCGTCACGGCGTCGCAGGTGAGAGCTGTCCTCACGGCTGTCGTCACGGCGTAGTAGGTGAGAGCTGTCTTCACGGTGTAGTAGGTGAGAGCTGTCGTCTCGGTGTAGTAGGTGAGAGCTGTCGTCTCGGTGTAGCAGGTGAGAGCTGTCGTCTCGGTGTAGCAGGTGAGAGCTGTGATCGTCTCGGCGTGTTGATAGATGGGCATTGTTATTGTGGTGAGTTGATAGGTGGGCTCCGTCATGGTGAGCTGATAGGTGGGTGGTGTCGCCGCTGTGAGTTGGCGTGTCTCTCTGAGTTTCAGTGAGCTCAGTGTGGTTACTTGTGTGTTTATTTATGTACTCACTCACTTTTTGCACTGGGGTTGCTTGTATGGGTAGGAACTCCAAATCTTCACATGGTTCTGTAATGTCAAACTGAGCAGCAAAATACTCCATTACCTCCGCTTTGGCCACCGCAGCATCTGCTTCTTTATGGAGTTGTAGTGCTTCAATTGTTGCATCCAAGCAGGCAAGGTTGTAGGTAGGTGGAACAGTGTCCGTGGGGCTGGTCTATAGCTGCAGTGTGAGGAGACAATGTAGTCCGGTAGCAATACGGAAGAGTGTCTCTGACGTCAGAGCCATCCGTTAATCTAAAATATCTAAACCCAGAGATTACACAAAAAATAATGCCAGGAAAGTGTTCTAAATCTTATAAACGTCATTGATATATATTTTTTGGCAAAAAGGGTGAAGTGTCCCTTTAACCGTGCAGTCGGTTTTCGTGAAACTTGGCAATATGGTAGAGGGGTATGCTAAACGATGAGAACGCAAAGCCCACGGCCATTGGCCAAAGGGTGGCGCTATAGCACTCAATCAAAAATGCAAAATTTGAACAGGTATAGCTCCGTTTGACCGTCAACAATAAAACTTGGATAGACATATAAGTCTCCTCGTGTCGAACAACTTTCGTGTTCTCACTTTTGACCTCTGACCCTGGCTAATGCTGCATTCACATGGAATCAGTCAAGCAGTAGATGGCAAACCGTAAGTCATTTTAGTGGACGGGAGCAGGACGGTAAACGGAACAGGACGGCACGGCAGCCTGGCAGCCAGATCAGGTGACGGTAGCGGCAGACGGCATCAATGTTAAAATATTTAATCTTTTTACCGTGCCGTCCAGCAGGTTTTGACGTTTGCCGTCTACCGCTTGCCCGATTCCATGTGAATGCAGCATTAGATCACCCACTATTTTGAATTATACATATTTTCTTATGTCAGCGCTCCAGGCCAAACCATGCAGTTGTTTTTCACGAAATGTGGAAATATGTTAGAGGGCTATGTCACCCTGCTTAGACACAAAGCCCACAACCATTGGACAAAGTGTGGCACTGTAGCACTCGATTGAAAATCAGGCATAGCTCATGAACCACCAGCTGATGAACCACCAGTAATAATTACTAGGTAATTAGTACTAATACATAGATAATAATTTAGACTACCTGATGTTGGTGTCCAGTTATCGGTGGTGGACAAAGTAGCCTACGTATGCTCAAGTATTCATTTTAATGACAAATTAGTGAAATTACAAAGTACCTTTTCCATTTAAAATCAATGCATCATGGATTCAAATTGTCAAAAGTGTGCAAATAGCTTATCTATCTGTCTGTCTGTCTGTCTGTCTGTCTGTCTGTCTGTCTGTTGTCACAGCCCCTGTAGTTGGCTTACTAGGGCCTGTGTGTATTCCTATAGGCCTAGGTCTTTGCTTCCCACAGGTCCTGAGCAATTGCCAATCAATTGCCTGGCCAGTGGTCCCAGTGTGTTCTATATCTGTTGTATTGTGTTTTTATATGGACATAGTCAGGGTTGGGAAGGTTACTTTTAAAAAGTAATCCCCTACAGTTACAAGTTACTTGCTAAAAATTGTAGTCAGTAACGTAATCCGAGTACCACAATTTAAAAAGTAGGGGGTTACTTTCAGTTACTTTTTGATTACTTTTAAGCAAAACTCAATTTAATTAGATAAAACACGTTTTACCATTGATAACCAGACAAGAATGTTGAGCTTATGAAATTAAGAAAAGGACAACAGAAATATGTTTAAATAAGTGGTTCTCAACCTTTTTACAACAATCAGAACCTCCTCAGAAAATATTTGGCTCTCAAGTTCCAACCTTATTATGATTCATGTTAAAATACAGTCCTATTCGGCTAGGCAATTAAGGCACGTGTTCACACAAAAGGCTAATTCATTTAAAATCATAATATATACAAATATAAAGAATATAGGCCCTAGCCAAAGTCATGCTGTAGGGTAAGACTACAAAATGATATTGATTAAAACAAAAGAAGGAAAACACTAGCACTTTAACACCAAGTTGTCACAGACACAGACAGACAGACAGACAGACAGACAGACAGACAGGCAGGCAGGCAGGCAGGCAGGCAGGCAGGCAGGCAGGCAGACAGATAGGTGCGCGCACACACAGACGCAGACGCGCGCGCACAAACGCGCGCACACACACACACACACACACACACACACACACACACACAGCTTTCTAGCGCAACGTTACGGAGCTGATGAGTTTCAGACTGTTTCACTTTGCAATGCGCGACCCAGCGCATTGCAATCGCATCTATTGGTCACAGCTGAAATTAATCGCAGATTTAATTACAACTGATTCAACTGAAACTCTTTGGATTTGTATCCCGTTTGAACATATCACCAAGCTGTTGAGGAGGGCTGATTGCACCCCGCTGCATGTTATTATGTCCATAGAGTTATGGTTTTTAGCGAGCCTACTACTACAGTATTAAAGTGTCATTTGAACGGTGTCTTTTATATCATTTTTCCACTCCCCGTCAAAATCTAACCCAGAGCGCTCCAGTCAGTCCACCCCGACGCGGCGCCTCCTCTCACTGTCTCCCCTAGCTCTGTCCCCGGGTACAGTAGCCTACAGATCATTGTCCGCTGGTTACAGATCACAGCACTAATGAAATATAATATAATATAATATGTCGGGACTGGGGAGTCTGACGGCAGGGGAAACCACTGCCTGTGACCGATGTGGCTCGTGTTAGAGCCGAGCGGCGCGAGCCTGTGTTCACTGCGCAGTAAGCAGCAGCAGCAGCAACACACACACAGCGCAAAGACTTGATTATTTTATTGTTTGGTGTTTTAACTTATTTGTAGCCCTAAAATTGATGAGGGGAAGGGGAGATTGTAATCAAGCCTGTAACCCCCGTTACTATACGGCCGTTACTGTAATCCAGATTACACATTTTAAAATGTACCCTAAGACGTTACAGTTACCGTTTTTTTGTACTCTGATTACGTAACGGCGTTACATGTAATCCGTTACTTCCCAACCCTGGACATAGTGTTGGGTGCTGGCACATATGCACACTTTTAAACAGCTGTGTGTCTTCCTCCTTTGTTATGGCCCAAGAGCCAGGTCATAACACTATCTATCTATCTATCTATCTATCTATCTATCTATCTGACAGTTACACACTTCCACCACCAGGGGGCGAAAGGCATTAAGGCAACAGTGCCTGGATTCTTTATTGCGCATGCGTGAAAACTTTGACCCGGTCGGAAGTACTTGTTTGCATCACGTGGCCACGCCAGTTGTTTTCCACGGTAATGCTGTTGAACAAACATGTTGTCGTGCCTCTCGGGAATTGTTGATATGTCTGCCTTTATTACACATTCTATATTACAGTAGGAACAGAAAGCTTGGTGGAAATGTCTCCTAAAGGAGGTGAAAAGCGTCAAATGGAGTCTGTAAGGCTGAAGATAAATGAACAGCTAGCGTCGGTGGGAGAGGAGATATTGTTTGTTGTGGACAAACAGCATTGTGGAGCTTAGCGTCAGAGTGTTTGTGTTGGAGCGCCTCAGCGCGGTGGGAGAGTTCATGGTCAACCTCTTCCAGAGAGAGATGGAGAAGCTAGAAACTCTGCTGGAGACACAAAACAAACGGATGGACATTGATTTTGATATGGACATCGATCTACACACTGCAGGTTAGTAGACTCTGAACAACAGTAGACTCGGTCACGGCCACACAGCCAACTCAAGGTACGGCCACGGAGCCGACTTGGGGACCCAACGCAGCTCCTCCAAGGAAAACAAACAAATCAACGGAGCTGAACGTGAATCCCCCCCACCGCCCACCCCTTTTTTTCCCCTCAATGTATATGTTTCTTTTCCCTTTTTACCTCCTTTTATGATGAATTCCTGTTCTGTCCTTTGTCTATATAGAAGTGTCTATTTGTACGTCTCTAAATGTTTTTGATGATTTGAACATGGTGGACCCTATTGGAAACAAGTGTAATGCTTAATTGGGTCGTCCACTCACAATTAACAGCCTTTGTATTGAGTTTGTGCTTGAAATGTGCTGTAATTCTGCAAACTGTTAATACATTTTTCAATCAATCAAAACACCAGCTTAGCTACAAGTAGCATTAAGCTAGCTGAACTGAACTACATTTACCAGTAGTTCTACTAGCCCTAGAATGTCTGTGATCATACATAAATTACAGGGTTTTCTGCTGCAGCCTAGGCTCCAGAGTCACAGGCATGGCGCACACAGTGCCTTTTAAATCCATTCTCTGCAGCTGCAAGAAGTTTATATCAAACCAAAATAGCGCGTTTCATAAGGGCGTATTACATTCTAAAAGACAAGTGTAGGTTACATTACTGATGATAAAAAAAACTTCGGCCACATCAGTGAAATAATGTCGTCACCTTATTAAACTAATGGCCTAAGTAATTTTTTGCCGAAAATGAGTTTTTGGCCTAAATCAACTCCTGGTGATGCTGGCCACCTCTGGTAAAATCGCCTAAGCCCTAACGTAAAAGGCCTCCCTGTTACACCCTATTAAAAAAATGGCCTATGTCAAGAGTGAGACTTAGGCCATTTTATTTTGCCTAAGTCATAATAAAATGTGACTTAGGCCATTTTAACACACCTTTCAAAATGGGAGTGAATGGGACTGAATGGGAGTGAATGGGAGTGAATGGGAGGTACTGTTAATATGGGACTGATACTATGGGAATGAATGGGAGGTACTGTACTATGGGACTGATACTATGGGAGTGAATGAGACTGAATGGGAGTGAATGGGAGGTACTGTTACTATGGGACTGATACTATGGGAGTGAATGGGAGGTACTGTTACTATGGGACTGATACTATGGGAGTGAATGGGAGTGAATGGGAGGTACTGTACTATGGGACTGATACTATGGGAGTGAATGGGAGTGAATGGGAGGTACTGTTACTATGGGACTGCTACTATGGGAGTGAATGGGAGGTACTGTTACTATGGGACTGATAGAATGGGACTGAATGGGAGTGAATGGGACTGAATGGGAGTGAATGGGAGGTACTGTACTATGGGACTGATACTATGGGAGTGAATGGGACTGAATGGGACTGAATGGGAGTGAATGGGAATGCATGGGAGTGAAAGAGTGAATGGGAGGTACTGTTACTATGGGACTGATACTATGGGAGTGAATGGGAGTGAATGGGAGGTACTGTTACTATGGGACTGATACTATGGGATTGAATAGGAGTGAATGGGAGTGAATGGGAGTACTGTTACTATGGGACTGATACTATGGGAGTGAATGGGAGTGAATGGGAGTGAATGGGAGGTACTGTTACTATGGGACTGATACTATGGGAGTGAATGGGAGGTACTGTTACTATGGGACTGATACTATGGGAGTGAATGGGACTGAATGGGAGTGAATGGGAGGTACTGTTACTATGGGACTGATACTATGGGAGTGAATGGGAGGTACTGTTACTATGGGACTGATACTATGGGAGTGAATGGGACTGAATGGGAGTGAATGGGAGGTACTGTTACTATGAGACTGATACTATGGGAGTGAATGGGACTGAATGGGAGTGAATGGGAGTGAATGGGAGGTACTGTTACTATGTGACTGATACTATGGGAGTGAATGGGACTGAATGGGAGTGAATGGGAGGTACTGTTACTATGGGACTGATACTATGGGAGTGAATGGGGGGTACTGTTACTATGGGACTGAATGGGAGTGAATTGGAGGTACTGTTACTATTGGAGTGAACTGGATTGAATGGGAGTGAATGGGAGTGAACTGGACTGAATGGGAGTGAATGGGACTGAATGGGACTGCATGGGACTGAATGGGAGTGAATGGGAGGTACTGTTGCTATGGGACTGTCACTCCCATTCATCCCATTCACTCCCATTCAGAGTGAAAGGGAGTAAATGGGAGTGAATGGGAGTGACAGTCCCATAGTAACAGTACCTCCCATTCACTCCCTGGGAGGTACTGTTACTATGGGACTGATACTATGGGAGTGAATGGGAGGTACTGTTACTATGGGACTGATAGAATGGGACTGAATGGGAGTGAATGGGAGTGAATGGGAGGTACTGTACTATGGGACTGATACTATGGGAGTGAATGGGACTGAATGGGAGTGAATGGGAATGCATGGGAATGAATGGGAGGTACTGTTACTATATGGGACTGATACTATGGGAGTGAATGGGAGTGAATGGGAGGTACTGTTACTATGGGACTGATACTATGGGATTGAATGGGAGTGAATGGGAGGTACTGTTACTATGGGACTGATACTATGGGAGTGAATGGGAGTGAATGGGAGGTACTGTTACTATGGGACTGATACTATGGGAGTGAATGGGAGTGAATGGGAGGTACTGTTACTATGGGAGTGAATGGGAGGTACTGTTACTATGGGACTGATACTATGGGACTGAATGGGAGTGAATGGGAGGTACTGTTACTATGGGACTGATACTATGGGAGTGAATGGGAGGTACTGTTACTATGGGACTGATACTATGGGAGTGAATGGGAGTGAATGGGAGGCACTGTTACTATGGGACTGATACTATGGGAGTGAATGGGACTGAATGGGAGGTACTGTTACTATGGGACTGATACTATGGGAGTGAATGGGACTGAAAGGGAGTGAATGGGAGGTACTGTTACTATGGGACTGATACTATGGGAGTGAATGGGACTGAATGGGAGTAAATGGGAGGTACTGTTACTATGAGACTGATACTATGGGAGTGAATGGGACTGAATGGGAGTGAATGGGAGGTACTGTTACTATGTGACTGATACTATGGGAGTGAATGGGAGTGAATGGGAGGTACTGTTACTATGGGACTGATACTATGGGAGTGAATGGGAGTGAATGGGGGGTACTGTTACTATGGGACTGAATGGGAGTGAATTGGAGGTACTGTTACTATGGGAGTGAACTGGACTGAATGGGAGTGAATGGGAGTGAACTGGACTGAATGGGAGTGAATGGGACTGCATGGGACTGAATGGGAATGAATGGGAGGTACTGTTACTATGGGACTGTCACTCCCATTCATCCCATTCACTCCCATTCAGAGTGAATGGGAGTAAATGGGAGTGAATGGGACTGAATGGGAGTGAATGGGACTGAATGGGAGTGAATGTGACTGAATAGGAGTGTATGAGGAGTGAATGGGAGTGAGTGGGAGTGAATGGGAGGTACTGTTACCCATTCATCCCATTCACTCCCATTCAGTCCCATTCCCTCCCATAGTATCAGTCCCATAGTAACAGTACCTCCCATTCATCCCATTCACTCCCATTCATCCCATTCAGTCCCATTCACTCCCATAGTATCAGTCCCATAGTAACAGTACCTCCTATTCACTCCCATTCAGTCCCATTCACTCCCATTGAGTCCCATAGTAACATTACCTCCCATTCACTCCCATTCAGTCCCATTCAGTCCCATTCACTCCCATAGTATCAGTCCCATAGTAACAGTACCTCCCATTCACTCCCATTCACTCCCATAGTAACTACCTCCCATTCACTCCCATTCACTCCCATTCAGTCCCATTCACTCCCATTGAGTCCCATAGTAACATTACCTCCCATTCACTCCCATTCAGTCCCATTCAGTCCCATTCACTCCCATAGTATCAGTCCCATAGTAACAGTACCTCCCATTCACTCGCATTCACTCCCATAGTAACTACCTCCCATTCACTCCCATTCACTCCCATAGTAACATTACCTCCCATTCACTCCCATTCAGTCCCATTCAGTCCCATTCACTCCCATAGTATCAGTCCCATAGTAACAGTACCTCCCATTCACTCCCATTCACTCCCATAGTAACTACCTCCCATTCAGTCCCTTCAGTCCCATTCAGTCCCATTCCCTCCCATTCAGTCCCATTCACTCCCATAGTATCAGTCCCATAGTAACAGTACCTCTCATTCAGTCCCATTCACTCCCATTCAGTCCCATTTAGTCCCATTCACTCCCCTTCAGTATCAAATGTCTTTGTGCTCTGATATTATTTTAAACACTCTGTGGCTGACCCTAAACCATGGTCTATTACAAATAATTGGAATAAAAACATTTTGCCTAAGTCACCTACTGCAGTAAGTAATTTGGCCTAAATAAGGTTTATAATTGCCTAAGATAAAATGGCATGTTCAGATATTGGCCTAAGTCATTTTATCTTTACATATTACATGATTGACATACAACTTTATTTGTATGTCAATAGTCATATTTTTTCATATTTTTTGGAATTGAAATAATTAAGAAATATAATATATTCTACATTTGGCACAGTTTTTTGTGTTTCCTGAAAACCTTGAAAAAATGACTTCGGCAATTAGTTTAATAGGGTGACGATGTCCGATGTCGGGTATCGGTGCTAAAAATTACGGATACATCGGTGAGACCGATGTCAGGCTCTACTCACAACGCCTTGCTCTGCTAGGCGTTGTGAAGAGATTCAAGACACTTATTTTTTAAACGATGGTTATCCTGACAAAACCAATAGGTGAATAAATGTCATATTTGAGTTGACAAAAGCACTTTGAGTTGTGAGTTCCTCTGCTGATGCTACCTTCTCTCTCCTCCTTCTGTCTGTGTGTAAAGAGGTTTCATCTGAATATGAGGAGAGGAGATCCAGTCTGGTCCAGGAGGAACAACAACATCCACAGATTAAAGAGGAACAGGAAGAGGAGACTGGTGAGTCAACTTTGACATTACTACGTAGGAAGATGTGGTGCAATACTCTCTCAGGTAAAACACAATGATGTTTTTATTAGTATTATTCTAACAAGACTAAAGGGATATCCAGAAACTGTAACGATAAAAATATAGTTTGGTAACTCATGGTCCCCTAAAAGACAGACAGACACACAGCATGTTGTTTCCGCTTGTGCCGCTACATAAGTATAGCACAACAAGTTTGAACCCATAATCATGTTTAGCTATTAAGATGTTTGGCATAAATGGTGAGAGTCACATAAATGGTCAGAGTCACAGGCACGGCACACGCAGTGGCTTTTAAAAAAACAGTTTGCAGAATTACAGTACATTTCAAACACAACTCAATACAAAAACTGTTAACTGTGAGTGGACGACCCAATAAAAGCATTACACTTGTTTACCAGAGGGTCCATCTTGTTCAATTCATCAAAACATTTAGAGATGTACAAATATACACTTCTATTTTTCCAAATAACACAACAGGAATTCATCATAAAGGAGGTAAAAAGGGAAATATACAGTGAGGGGGAAAAGGGGTGGTTGGGGGTAGATTACATTAATGATGATTAAAAAAACGTTTTGGCCACATCTGTGAAATAATGTCCGATGTCGGGCATCGGCGCCAACAATGACGGATACATCGTTGAGACCGATGTCGGGCTCTACTCAACACCTTGCTCTGCGAGGCATTGTGAAGAGACTCGAGACACTCATTTTTTAAACGATCCTGACAAAACGAATAGGAGAATAATCTTTGAGTTGACAAAAGCACTTTGAGTTGCTCTGCTGATGCTACCGTCTCTCCCCTCCTCCTGTCTGTGTGTAAAGAGGTTTCATCTGAATATGAGGAGAGGAGATCCAGTCTGGTCCTGGAGGAACCACACCCTCCACAGATTAAAGAGGAACAACAGGAGAGGAGATCCAGTCTGGTCCTGGAGGAACCACAACCTCCACAGATTAAAGAGGAACAGGAAGAGGAGACTGGTGAGTCAACTTTGACATTACTACGTAGGAAGATGTGGTGCAATACTCTCTCTGGTAAAACACAATGATGTTTTTATTAGTATTATTCTAACAAGACTAAAGGGTTATTCAGAAACTGTAAGGATAAAAATATAGTTTGGTAACTCATGGCCCCCTAAAAGACACAGACACACAGCATGTTTCCGCTTGTGCCGCTACATAAGTATAAAACAGCAAGTTTGAACCCATAATCATGTTTAGCTATTAAGATATTTGTGCGTGAGA
Organism: Electrona antarctica; assembly: GCF_951216825.1. Taxonomy (NCBI): domain Eukaryota; kingdom Metazoa; phylum Chordata; class Actinopteri; order Myctophiformes; family Myctophidae; genus Electrona; species Electrona antarctica. The sequence goes on along the minus strand of NW_027637034.1, from coordinate 2,329,977 downwards.
CTTTTAAGATTTTAAGCACGAGACATGGTACTGGTCCACTCAAAGGGTTAAGTGATCTGTCCAGGAAGGTTCTAATCATCAATCAGCACCAGACACTTCATTCAGGAGTGGTGGATTCTTGAGCCACAATGGTTCTGCAGGCTCCACCTGGGCAACGGTGGTGCTGCAGACTCCGCTTGCAGCTTGAATGGCCCTCCTAAAGGCCTCACCATGGGTGTGTTGGGCTTCCTCCTCACGGAAGACACAGGCTGGGGCGCCAACCCATACTGCTCCCGGGTGCCGTCTACATTCCGGCTTTCACCCGTCTCTCCGGTGGTCACCAGACTACTCCTGGTTGTTCAGTTGTTCAGTAAACCCTTATTGAATGATAAGTACAAGTTGTTTTTACTGGTGATTTTAAGAGCCTGCTCAGGGACTACAGATGTAAATTAGCCTATGGCTAAAACTGAAATGTTGATTAATGAGCATTGTCCCTGTCAAATAAATAAATAAAGGGCTGGGAGTTGGCCGGCCTAACTCAATTAAATTAAATTCATAGGAGCTTTATTGGCATGAGAAAACATAAACACAAACGTTTACATTGCCAAAGTGGAACAAAACAATCAAGATAAAACAATAAAATAAACATGTAAACAGAGCTGTGTTATATTAACACTTTGAGTAATACTATCTTGTGAGACTATAAAAGATTGTGCATTTTCTGTCAGAGATAGTTAGCCTATACATTTGAAAGTTAACAACAGTATTTCAATGTTTTAAACATGTTATAGGCCTAAACATTTGGTGGTTTTCAAACTCTCCTTGGGTGATTGTAATCCGTGCAGGGAAGTACATGTCTCTGATGTCTTGGTGCAGTGGACAGACGGTTAGGAAGTGTAGCTCAGTCTCTACCTCGTTTTGTGTGCAGTGTGTGCATAGTCTGTCTTCTCTTGGGAGCCAGGTCTCTCTCTCTCTCCTTCCATGAGAGCAGCAGCATTTGTTTGCACCATTCAACACCCTACATTACATTTACCACACATCCACTCACTTACACGACTGATCTACTGATTAATACAAGCCACTTAATACTTTAGTATTGTTTGATGCATACGTGTATTATATCGTAAATAAATATTGGTTTGTGCACTTTTAAACAGCTGTGTGTCTTCCTCCTTTGTTATGGCCCAAGAGCCAGGTCATAACACTATCTATCTATCTATCTATCTATCTATCTATCTATCTATCTATCTATCTATCTATCTATCTATCTATCTATCTATCTATCTATCTGACAGTTACACACTTCCACCACCAGGGGGCGAAAGGCATTAAGGCAACAGTGCCTGGATTCTTTATTGCGCATGCGTGAAAACTTTGACCCGGTCGGAAGTACTTGTTTGCATCACGTGGCCACGCCAGTTGTTTTCCACGGTAATGCTGTTGAACAAACATGTTGTCGTGCCTCTCGGGAATTGTTGATATGTCTGCCTTTATTACACATTCTATATTACAGTAGGAACAGAACGCTTGGTGGAAATGTCTCCTAAAGGAGGTGAAAAGCGTCAAATGGAGTCTGTAAGGCTGAAGATAAAAGAACAGCTAGCGTCGGTGGGAGAGGAGATATTGTTTGTTGTGGACAAACAGCAGCGTGGAGCTTAGCGTCAGAGTGTTTGTGTTGGAGCGCCTCAGCGCGGTGGGAGAGTTCATGGTCAACCTCTTCCAGAGAGAGATGGAGAAGCTAGAAACTCTGCTGGAGACACAAAACAAACGGATGGACATTGATTTTGATATGGACATCGATCTACACACTGCAGGTTAGTAGACTCTGAACAACAGTAGACTCGGTCACGGCCACACAGCCAACTCAAGGTACGGCCACGGAGCCGACTTGGGGACCCAACGCAGCTCCTCCAAGGAAAACAAACAAATCAACGGAGCTGAACGTGAATCCCCCCCACCGCCCACCCCTTTTTTTCCCCTCAATGTATATGTTTCTTTTCCCTTTTTACCTCCTTTATGATGAATTCCTGTTCTGTCCTTTGTCTATATAGAAGTGTCTATTTGTACGTCTCTAAATGTTTTTGATGATTTGAACATGGTGGACCCTATTGGAAACAAGTGTAATGCTTAATTGGGTCGTCCACTCACAATTAACAGCCTTTGTATTGAGTTTGTGCTTGAAATGTGCTGTAATTCTGCAAACTGTTAATACATTTTTCAATCAATCAAAACACCAGCTTAGCTACAAGTAGCATTAAGCTAGCTGAACTGAACTACATTTACCAGTAGTTCTACTAGCCCTAGAATGTCTGTGATCATACATAAATTACATATTTTCCTGTAAACACAGCCGATCGGATGCCTCCGCTCCCAGTGAGCAAGGAGACATGGGCGGCATAAATGTGCTCCACGCTCTGTTTGTACTCACCCAATACATAATTCCAAAGAAGTGGAGTGAGATATTGTACTCTAGTTTCACATCCATGTAAAAGTTCAGGCAGAAAACGCTTGTTTATTCAAATATCTGATCTTTTCAAACATCTCTCATATCTTTTCCCGGGCTGCACACAGACGACATTTTCTCAGGGTGAGGGGCCCGGAATGACAGCTGGACTTCCATTTATGACAGTCACTCGCAGGGCAGGGTTTTCTGCTGTAGCCTAGGCTCCAGAGTCACAGGCATGGCGCACACAGTGCCTTTTAAATCCATTCTCTGCAGCTGCAAGAAGTTTATATCAAACCAAAATAGCGCGTTTCATAAGGGCGTATTACATTCTAAAAGACAAGTGTAGGTTACATTACTGATGATAAAAAAAACTTCGGCCACATCAGTGAAATAATGTCGTCACCTTATTAAACTAATGGCCTAAGTAATTTTTTGCCGAAAATGAGTTTTTGGCCTAAATCAACTCCTGGTGATGCTGGCCACCTCTGGTAAAATCGCCTAAGCCCTAACGTAAAAGGCCTCCCTGTTACACCCTATTAAAAAAATGGCCTATGTCAAGAGTGAGACTTAGGCCATTTTATTTTGCCTAAGTCATAATAAAATGTGACTTAGGCCATTTTAACACACCTTTCAAAATGGGAGTGAATGGGACTGAATGGGAGTGAATGGGAGGTACTGTTAATATGGGACTGATACTATGGGAATGAATGGGAGGTACTGTACTATGGGACTGATACTATGGGAGTGAATGAGACTGAATGGGAGTGAATGGGAGGTACTGTTACTATGGGACTGATACTATGGGAGTGAATGGGAGGTACTGTTACTATGGGACTGATACTATGGGAGTGAATGGGAGTGAATGGGAGGTACTGTACTATGGGACTGATACTATGGGAGTGAATGGGAGGTACTGTTACTATGGGACACCTACTATGGGAGTGAATGGGAGGTACTGTTACTATGGGACTGATAGAATGGGACTGAATGGGAGTGAATGGGACTGAATGGGAGTGAATGGGAGGTACTGTACTATGGGACTGATACTATGGGAGTGAATGGGACTGAATGGGACTGAATGGGAGTGAATGGGAATGCATGGGAGTGAAAGAGTGAATGGGAGGTACTGTTACTATGGGACTGATACTATGGGAGTGAATGGGAGTGAATGGGAGGTACTGTTACTATGGGACTGATACTATGGGATTGAATAGGAGTGAATGGGAGTGAATGGGAGTACTGTTACTATGGGACTGATACTATGGGAGTGAATGGGAGTGAATGGGAGTGAATGGGAGGTAGTTACTATGGGACTGATACTATGGGAGTGAATGGAAGAGAATGGGAGGTACTGTTACTATGGGACTGATACTATGGGAGTGAATGGGAGGTACTGTTACTATGGGACTGATACTATGGGAGTGAATGGGACTGAATGGGAGTGAATGGGAGGTACTGTTACTATGGGACTGATACTATGGGAGTGAATGGGAGGTACTGTTACTATGGGACTGATACTATGGGAGTGAATGGGAGTGAATGGGAGTGAATGGGAGGTACTGTTACTATGAGACTGATACTATGGGAGTGAATGGGACTGAATGGGAGTGAATGGGAGTGAATGGGAGGTACTGTTACTATGTGACTGATACTATGGGAGTGAATGGGACTGAATGGGAGTGAATGGGAGGTACTGTTACTATGGGACTGATACTATGGGAGTGAATGGGGGGTACTGTTACTATGGGACTGAATGGGAGTGAATTGGAGGTACTGTTACTATTGGAGTGAACTGGATTGAATGGGAGTGAATGGGAGTGAACTGGACTGAATGGGAGTGAATGGGACTGAATGGGACTGCATGGGACTGAATGGGAGTGAATGGGAGGTACTGTTGCTATGGGACTGTCACTCCCATTCATCCCATTCACTCCCATTCAGAGTGAAAGGGAGTAAATGGGAGTGAATGGGAGTGACAGTCCCATAGTAACAGTACCTCCCATTCACTCCCTGGGAGGTACTGTTACTATGGGACTGATACTATGGGAGTGAATGGGAGGTACTGTTACTATGGGACTGATAGAATGGGACTGAATGGGAGTGAATGGGAGGTACTGTACTATGGGACTGATACTATGGGAGTGAATGGGACTGAATGGGAGTGAATGGGAATGCATGGGAATGAATGGGAGGTACTGTTACTATGGGACTGATACTATGGGAGTGAATGGGAGTGAATGGGAGGTACTGTTACTATGGGACTGATACTATGGGATTGAATGGGAGTGAATGGGAGGTACTGTTACTATGGGACTGATACTATGGGAGTGAATGGGAGTGAATGGGAGGTACTGTTACTATGGGACTGATACTATGGGAGTGAATGGGAGTGAATGGGAGGTACTGTTACTATGGGAGTGAATGGGAGGTACTGTTACTATGGGACTGATACTATGGGACTGAATGGGAGTGAATGGGAGGTACTGTTACTATGGGACTGATACTATGGGAGTGAATGGGAGGTACTGTTACTATGGGACTGATACTATGGGAGTGAATGGGAGTGAATGGGAGGCACTGTTACTATGGGACTGATACTATGGGAGTGAATGGGACTGAATGGGAGGTACTGTTACTATGGGACTGATACTATGGGAGTGAATGGGACTGAATGGGAGTGAATGGGAGGTACTGTTACTATGGGACTGATACTATGGGAGTGAATGGGACTGAATGGGAGTAAATGGGAGGTACTGTTACTATGAGACTGATACTATGGGAGTGAATGGGACTGAATGGGAGTGAATGGGAGGTACTGTTACTATGGGACTGATACTATGGGAGTGAATGGGAGTGAATGGGGGGTACTGTTACTATGGGACTGAATGGGAGTGAATTGGAGGTACTGTTACTATGGGAGTGAACTGGACTGAATGGGAGTGAATGGGAGTGAACTGGACTGAATGGGAGTGAATGGGACTGCATGGGACTGAATGGGAATGAATGGGAGGTACTGTTACTATGGGACTGTCACTCCCATTCATCCCATTCACTCCCATTCAGAGTGAATGGGAGTAAATGGGAGTGAATGGGACTGAATGGGAGTGAATGGGACTGAATGGGAGTGAATGTGACTGAATAGGAGTGTATGAGGAGTGAATGGGAGTGAGTGGGAGTGAATGGGAGGTACTGTTACCCATTCATCCCATTCACTCCCATTCAGTCCCATTCCCTCCCATAGTATCAGTCCCATAGTAACAGTACCTCCCATTCATCCCATTCACTCCCATTCATCCCATTCAGTCCCATTCACTCCCATAGTATCAGTCCCATAGTAACAGTACCTCCTATTCACTCCCATTCAGTCCCATTCACTCCCATTGAGTCCCATAGTAACATTACCTCCCATTCACTCCCATTCAGTCCCATTCAGTCCCATTCACTCCCATAGTATCAGTCCCATAGTAACAGTACCTCCCATTCACTCCCATTCACTCCCATAGTAACTACCTCCCATTCACTCCCATTCACTCCCATTCAGTCCCATTCACTCCCATTGAGTCCCATAGTAACATTACCTCCCATTCAGTCCCATTCAGTCCCATTCACTCCCATAGTATCAGTCCCATAGTAACAGTACCTCCCATTCACTCGCATTCACTCCCATAGTAACTACCTCCCATTCACTCCCATTCACTCCCATAGTAACATTACCTCCCATTCACTCCCATTCAGTCCCATTCAGTCCCATTCACTCCCATAGTATCAGTCCCATAGTAACAGTACCTCCCATTCACTCCCATTCACTCCCATAGTAACTACCTCCCATTCAGTCCCTTCAGTCCCATTCAGTCCCATTCCCTCCCATTCAGTCCCATTCACTCCCATAGTATCAGTCCCATAGTAACAGTACCTCTCATTCAGTCCCATTCAGTCCCATTTAGTCCCATTCACTCCCCTTCAGTATCAAATGTCTTTGTGCTCTGATATTATTTTAAACACTCTGTGGCTGACCCTAAACCATGGTCTATTAAAAATAATTGGAATAAAAACATTTTGCCTAAGTCACCTACTGCAGTAAGTAATTTGGCCTAAATAAGGTTTATAATTGCCTAAGATAAAATGGCATGTTCAGATATTGGCCTAAGTCATTTTATCCTTACATGTTACATGATTGACATACAACTTTATTTGTATGTCAATAGTCATATTTTTTCATATTTTTTGGAATTGAAATAATTAAGAAATATAATATATTCTACATTTGGCACAGTTTTTTGTGTTTCCTGAAAACCTTGAAAAAATGACTTAGGCAATTAGTTTAATAGGGTGACGATGTCCGATGTCGGGTATCGGTGCCAAAAATTACGGATACATCGGTGAGACCGATGTCAGGCTCTACTCACAACGCCTTGCTCTGCTAGGCGTTGTGAAGAGATTCAAGACACTTATTTTTTAAACGATGGTTATCCTGACAAAACAAATAGGTGAATAAATGTCATATTTGAGTTGACAAAAGCACTTTGAGTTGTGAGTTCCTCTGCTGATGCTACCTTCTCTCTCCTCCTTCTGTCTGTGTGTAAAGAGGTTTCATCTGAATATGAGGAGAGGAGATCCAGTCTGGTCCAGGAGGAACAACAACATCAACAGATTAAAGAGGAACAGGAAGAGGAGACTGGTGAGTCAACTTTGACATTACTACGTAGGAAGATGTGGTGCAATACTCTCTCAGGTAAAACACAATGATGTTTTTATTAGTATTATTCTAACAAGACTAAAGGGATATCCAGAAACTGTAACGATAAAAATATAGTTTGGTAACTCATGGTCCCCTAAAAGACAGACAGACACACAGCATGTTGTTTCCGCTTGTGCCGCTACATAAGTATAGCACAACAAGTTTGAACCCATAATCATGTTTAGCTATTAAGATGTTTGGCATAAATGGTGAGAGTCACATAAATGGTCAGAGTCACAGGCACGGCACACGCAGTGGCTTTTAAAAAAACAGTTTGCAGAATTACAGTACATTTCAAACACTACTCAATACAAAAACTGTTAACTGTGAGTGGACGACCCAATAAAAGCATTACACTTGTTTACCAGAGGGTCCATCTTGTTCAATTCATCAAAACATTTAGAGATGTACAAATATACACTTCTATTTTTCCAAATAACACAACAGGAATTAATCATAAAGGAGGTAAAAAGGGAAATATACAGTGAGGGGGAAAAGGGGTGGTTGGGGGTAGATTACATTAATGATGATTAAAAAAAACGTTTTGGCCACATCTGTGAAATAATGTCCGATGTCGGGCATCGGCGCCAACAATGACGGATACATCGTTGAGACCGATGTCGGGCTCTACTCAACACCTTGCTCTGCGAGGCATTGTGAAGAGACTCGAGACACTCATTTTTTAAACGATCCTGACAAAACGAATAGGAGAATAATCTTTGAGTTGACAAAAGCACTTTGAGTTGCTCTGCTGATGCTACCGTCTCTCCCCTCCTCCTGTCTGTGTGTAAAGAGGTTTCATCTGAATATGAGGAGAGGAGATCCAGTCTGGTCCTGGAGGAACCACAGCCTCCACAGATTAAAGAGGAACAACAGGAGAGGAGATCCAGTCTGGTCCTGGAGGAACCACAACCTCCACAGATTAAAGAGGAACAGGAAGAGGAGACTGGTGAGTCAACTTTGACATTACTACGTAGGAAGATGTGGTGCAATACTCTCTCTGGTAAAACACAATGATGTTTTTATTAGTATTATTCTAACAAGACTAAAGGGTTATTCAGAAACTGTAAGGATAAAAATATAGTTTGGTAACTCATGGCCCCCTAAAAGACACAGACACACAGCATGTTTCCGCTTGTGCCGCTACATAAGTATAAAACAGCAAGTTTGAACCCATAATCATGTTTAGCTATTAAGATATTTGTGCGTGAGACTTTTAAGATTTTAAGCACCAGACATGGTACTGGTCCACTCAAAGGGTTAAGTGATCTGTCCAGGAAGGTTCTAATCATCAATCAGCACCAGACACTTCATTCAGGAGTGGTGGATTCTTGAGCCACAATGGTTCTGCAGGCTCCACCTGGGCAACGGTGGTGCTGCAGACTCCGCTTGCAGCTTGAATGGCCCTCCTAAAGGCCTCACCATGGGTGTGTTGGGCTTCCTCCTCACGGAAGACACAGGCTGGGGCGCCAACCCATACTGCTCCCGGGTGCCGTCTACATTCCGGCTTTCACCCGTCTCTCCGGTGGTCACCAGACTACTCCTGGTTGTTCAGTTGTTCAGTAAACCCTTATTGAATGATAAGTACAAGTTGTTTTTACTGGTGATTTTAAGAGCCTGCTCAGGGACTACAGATGTAAATTAGCCTATGGCTAAAACTGAAATGTTGATTAATGAGCATTGTCCCTGTCAAATAAATAAATAAAGGGCTGGGAGTTGGCCGGCCTAACTCAATTCAATTAAATTCATAGGAGCTTTATTGGCATGAGAAAACATAAACACAAACGTTTACATTGCCAAAGTGGAACAAAACAATCAAGATAAAACAATAAAATAAACATGTAAACAGAGCTGTGTTATATTAACACTTTGAGTAATACTATCTTGTGAGACTATAAAAGATTGTGCATTTTCTGTCAGAGATAGTTAGCCTATACATTTGAAAGTTAACAACAGTATTTCAATGTTTTAAACATGTTATAGGCCTAAACATTTGGTGGTTTTCAAACTCTCCTTGGGTGATTGTAATCCGTGCAGGGAAGTACATGTCTCTGATGTCTTGGTGCAGTGGACAGACGGTTAGGAAGTGTAGCTCAGTCTCTACCTCGTTTTGTGTGCAGTGTGTGCATAGTCTGTCTTCTCTTGGGAGCCAGGTCTCTCTCTCTCTCCTTCCATGAGAGCAGCAGCATTTGTTTGCACCATTCAACACCCTACATTACATTTACCACACATCCACTCACTTACACGACTGATCTACTGATTAATACAAGCCACTTAATACTTTAGTATTGTTTGATGCATACGTGTATTATATCGTAAATAAATATTGGTTTGTGCACTTTTAAACAGCTGTGTGTCTTCCTCCTTTGTTATGGCCCAAGAGCCAGGTCATAACACTATCTATCTATCTATCTATCTATCTATCTATCTATCTATCTATCTATCTATCTATCTATCTATCTATCTATCTATCTATCTATCTATCTATCTATCTATCTATCTATCTATCTATCTGACAGTTACACACTTCCACCACCAGGGGGCGAAAGGCATTAAGGCAACAGTGCCTGGATTCTTTATTGCGCATGCGTGAAAACTTTGACCCGGTCGGAAGTACTTGTTTGCATCACGTGGCCACGCCAGTTGTTTTCCATGGTAATGCTGTTGAACAAACATGTTGTCGTGCCTCTCGGGAATTGTTGATATGTCTGCCTTTATTACACATTCTATATTACAGTAGGAACAGAAAGCTTGGTGGAAATGTCTCCTAAAGGAGGTGAAAAGCGTCAAATGGAGTCTGTAAGGCTGAAGATAAATGAACAGCTAGCGTCGGTGGGAGAGGAGATATTGTTTGTTGTGGACAAACAGCAGCGTGGAGCTTAGCGTCAGAGTGTTTGTGTTGGAGCGCCTCAGCGCGGTGGGAGAGTTCATGGTCAACCTCTTCCAGAGAGAGATGGAGAAGCTAGAAACTCTGCTGGAGACACAAAACAAACGGATGGACATTGATTTTGATATGGACATCGATCTACACACTGCAGGTTAGTAGACTCTGAACAACAGTAGACTCGGTCACGGCCACACAGCCAACTCAAGGTACGGCCACGGAGCCGACTTGGGGACCCAACGCAGCTCCTCCAAGAAAAACAAACAAATCAACAGAGCTGAACGTGAATCCCCCCCACCGCCCACCCCTTTTTTTCCCCTCAATGTATATGTTTCTTTTCCCTTTTTACCTCCTTTATGATGAATTCCTGTTCTGTCCTTTGTCTATATAGAAGTGTCTATTTGTACGTCTCTAAATGTTTTTGATGATTTGAACATGGTGGACCCTATTGGAAACAAGTGTAATGCTTAATTGGGTCGTCCACTCACAATTAACAGCCTTTGTATTGAGTTTGTGCTTGAAATGTGCTGTAATTCTGCAAACTGTTAATACATTTTTCAATCAATCAAAACACCAGCTTAGCTACAAGTAGCATTAAGCTAGCTGAACTGAACTACATTTACCAGTAGTTCTACTAGCCCTAGAATGTCTGTGATCATACATAAATTACATATTTTCCTGTAAACACAGCCGATCGGATGCCTCCGCTCCCAGTGAGCAAGGAGACATGGGCGGCATAAATGTGCTCCACGCTCTGTTTGTACTCACCCAATACATAATTCCAAAGAAGTGGAGTGAGATATTGTACTCTAGTTTCACATCCATGTAAAAGTTCAGGCAGAAAACACTTGTTTATTCAAATATCTGATCTTTTCAAACATCTCTCATATCTTTTCCCGGGCTGCACACAGACAACATTTTCTCAGGGTGAGGGGCCCGGAATGACAGCTGGACTTCCATTTATGACAGTCACTCGCAGGGCAGGGTTTTCTGCTGCAGCCTAGGCTCCAGAGTCACAGGCATGGCGCACACAGTGCCTTTTAAATCCATTCTCTGCAGCTGCAAGAAGTTTATATCAAACCAAAATAGCGCGTTTCATAAGGGCGTATTACATTCTAAAAGACAAGTGTAGGTTACATTACTGATGATAAAAAAAACTTCGGCCACATCAGTGAAATAATGTCGTCACCTTATTAAACTAATGGCCTAAGTAATTTTTTGCCGAAAATGAGTTTTTGGCCTAAATCAACTCCTGGTGATGCTGGCCACCTCTGGTAAAATCGCCTAAGCCCTAACGTAAAAGGCCTCCCTGTTACACCCTATTAAAAAAATGGCCTATGTCAAGAGTGAGACTTAGGCCATTTTATTTTGCCTAAGTCATAATAAAATGTGACTTAGGCCATTTTAACACACCTTTCAAAATGGGAGTGAATGGGAGTGAATGGGAGGTACTGTTAATATGGGACTGATACTATGGGAATGAATGGGAGGTACTGTACTATGGGACTGATACTATGGGAGTGAATGAGACTGAATGGGAGTGAATGGGAGGTACTGTTACTATGGGACTGATACTATGGGAGTGAATGGGAGGTACTGTTACTATGGGACTGATACTATGGGAGTGAATGGGAGTGAATGGGAGGTACTGTTACTATGGGACTGCTACTATGGGAGTGAATGGGAGGTACTGTTACTATGGGACTGATAGAATGGGACTGAATGGGAGTGAATGGGACTGAATGGGAGTGAATGGGAGGTACTGTACTATGGGACTGATACTATGGGAGTGAATGGGACTGAATGGGAGTGAATGGGAATGCATGGGAGTGAAAGAGTGAATGGGAGGTACTGTTACTATGGGACTGATACTATGGGAGTGAATGGGAGTGAATGGGAGGTACTGTTACTATGGGACTGATACTATGGGATTGAATAGGAGTGAATGGGAGTGAATGGGAGTACTGTTACTATGGGACTGATACTATGGGAGTGAATGGGAGTGAATGGGAGTGAATGGGAGGTACTGTTACTATGGGTCTGATACTATGGGAGTGAATGGGAGTGAATGGGAGGTACTGTTACTATGGGACTGATACTATGGGAGTGAATGGGAGGTACTGTTACTATGGGACTGATACTATGGGAGTGAATGGGACTGAATGGGAGTGAATGGGAGGTACTGTTACTATGGGACTGATACTATGGGAGTGAATGGGAGGTACTGTTACTATGGGACTGATACTATGGGAGTGAATGGGACTGAATGGGAGTGAATGGGAGGTACTGTTACTATGAGACTGATACTATGGGAGTGAATGGGACTGAATGGGAGTGAATGGGAGTGAATGGGAGGTACTGTTACTATGTGACTGATACTATGGGAGTGAATGGGACTGAATGGTAGTGAATGGGAGGTACTGTTACTATGGGACTGATACTATGGGAGTGAATGGGAGTGAATGGGGGGTACTGTTACTATGGGACTGAATGGGAGTGAATTGGAGGTACTGTTACTATTGGAGTGAACTGGATTGAATGGGAGTGAATGGGAGTGAACTGGACTGAATGGGAGTGAATGGGACTGAATGGGACTGAATGGGACTGCATGGGACTGAATGGGAGTGAATGGGAGGTACTGTTGCTATGGGACTGTCACTCCCATTCATCCCATTCACTCCCATTCAGAGTGAAAGGGAGTAAATGGGAGTGAATGGGAGTGACAGTCCCATAGTAACAGTACCTCCCATTCACTCCCTGGGAGGTACTGTTACTATGGGACTGATACTATGGGAGTGAATGGGAGGTACTGTTACTATGGGACTGATAGAATGGGACTGAATGGGAGTGAATGGGACTGAATGGGAGTGAATGGGAGGTACTGTACTATGGGACTGATACTATGGGAGTGAATGGGACTGAATGGGACTGAATGGGAATGCATGGGAATGAATGGGAGGTACTGTTACTATGGGACTGATACTATGGGAGTGAATGGGAGCGAATGGGAGGTACTGTTACTATGGGACTGATACTATGGGATTGAATGGGAGTGAATGGGAGGTACTGTTACTATGGGACTGATACTATGGGAGTGAATGGGAGTGAATGGGAGGTACTGTTACTATGGGACTGATACTATGGGAGTGAATGGGAGTGAATGGGAGGTACTGTTACTATGGGAGTGAATGGGAGTGAATGGGAGGTACTGTTACTATGGGAGTGAATGGGAGGTACTGTTACTATGGGACTGATACTATGGGAGTGAATGGGACTGAATGGGAGTGAATGGGAGGTACTGTTACTATGGGACTGATACTATGGGAGTGAATGGGAGGTACTGTTACTATGGGACTGATACTATGGGAGTGAATGGGAGTGAATGGGAGGCACTGTTACTATGGGACTGATACTATGGGAGTGAATGGGACTGAATGGGAGGTACTGTTACTATGGGACTGATACTATGGGAGTGAATGGGACTGAATGGGAGTGAATGGGAGGTACTGTTACTATGGGACTGATACTATGGGAGTGAATGGGACTGAATGGGAGTAAATGGGAGGTACTGTTACTATGAGACTGATACTATGGGAGTGAATGGGACTGAATGGGAGTGAATGGGAGGTACTGTTACTATGTGACTGATACTATGGGAGTGAATGGGAGTGAATGGGAGGTACTGTTACTATGGGACTGATACTATGGGAGTGAATGGGGGGTACTGTTACTATGGGACTGAATGGGAGTGAATTGGAGGTACTGTTACTATGGGAGTGAACTGGACTGAATGGGAGTGAATGGGAGTGAACTGGAGTGAATGGGACTGAATGGGACTGCATGGGACTGAATGGGAATGAATGGGAGGTACTGTTACTATGGGACTGTCACTCCCATTCATCCCATTCACTCCCATTCAGAGTGAATAGGAGTAAATGGGAGTGAATGGGACTGAATGGGACTGAATGGGAGTGAATGTGACTGAATAGGAGTGTATGAGGAGTGAATGGGAGTGAGTGGGAGTGAATGGGAGGTACTGTTACCCATTCATCCCATTCACTCCCATTCAGTCCCATTCCCTCCCATAGTATCAGTCCCATAGTAACAGTACCTCCCATTCATCCCATTCACTCCCATTCATCCCATTCAGTCCCATTCACTCCCATAGTATCAGTCCCATAGTAACAGTACCTCCTATTCACTCCCATTCAGTCCCATTCACTCCCATTGAGTCCCATAGTAACATTACCTCCCATTCACTCCCATTCAGTCCCATTCAGTCCCATTCACTCCCATAGTATCAGTCCCATAGTAACAGTACCTCCCATTCACTCCCATAGTAACTACCTCCCATTCAGTCCCATTCACTCCCATTCACTCCCATTCAGTCCCATTCACTCCCATTGAGTCCCATAGTAACATTACCTCCCATTCACTCCCATTCAGTCCCATTCACTCCCATAGTATCAGTCCCATAGTAACAGTACCTCCCATTCACTCGCATTCACTCCCATAGTAACTACCTCCCATTCACTCCCATTCACTCCCATTCACTCCCATAGTAACATTACCTCCCATTCACTCCCATTCAGTCCCATTCAGTCCCATTCACTCCCATAGTATCAGTCCCATAGTAACAGTACCTCCCATTCACTCCCATTCACTCCCATAGTAACTACCTCCCATTCAGTCCCTTCAGTCCCATTCCCTCCCATTCAGTCCCATTCACTCCCATAGTATCAGTCCCATAGTAACAGTACCTCTCATTCAGTCCCATTCAGTCCCATTCACTCCCCTTCAGTATCAAATGTCTTTGTGCTCTGATATTATTTTAAACACTCTGTGGCTGACCCTAAACCATGGTCTATTAAAAATAATTGGAATAAAAACATTTTGCCTAAGTCACCTACTGCAGTAAGTAATTTGGCCTAAATAAGGTTTATAATTGCCTAAGATAAAATGGCATGTTCAGATATTGGCCTAAGTCATTTTATCCTTACATGTTACATGATTGACATACAACTTTATTTGTATGTCAATAGTCATATTTTTTGGAATTGAAATAATTAAGAAATATAATATATTCTACATTTGGCACAGTTTTTTGTGTTTCCTGAAAACCTTGAAAAAATGACTTAGGCAATTAGTTTAATAGGGTGACGATGTCCGATGTCGGGTATCGGTGCCAAAAATTACGGATACATCGGTGAGACCGATGTCAGGCTCTACTCACAACGCCTTGCTCTGCTAGGCGTTGTGAAGAGATTCAAGACACTTATTTTTTAAACGATGGTTATCCTGACAAAACAAATAGGTGAATAAATGTCATATTTGAGTTGACAAAAGCACTTTGAGTTGTGAGTTCCTCTGCTGATGCTACCTTCTCTCTCCTCCTTCTGTCTGTGTGTAAAGAGGTTTCATCTGAATATGAGGAGAGGAGATCCAGTCTGGTCCAGGAGGAACAACAACATCCACAGATTAAAGAGGAACAGGAAGAGGAGACTGGTGAGTCAACTTTGACATTACTACGTAGGAAGATGTGGTGCAATACTCTCTCAGGTAAAACACAATGATGTTTTTATTAGTATTATTCTAACAAGACTAAAGGGATATCCAGAAACTGTAACGATAAAAATATAGTTTGGTAACTCATGGTCCCCTAAAAGACAGACAGACACACAGCATGTTGTTTCCGCTTGTGCCGCTACATAAGTATAGCACAACAAGTTTGAACCCATAATCATGTTTAGCTATTAAGATGTTTGGCATAAATGGTGAGAGTCACATAAATGGTCAGAGTCACAGGCACGGCACACGCAGTGGCTTTTAAAAAAACAGTTTGCAGAATTACAGTACATTTCAAACACTACTCAATACAAAAACTGTTAACTGTGAGTGGACGACCCAATAAAAGCATTACACTTGTTTACCAGAGGGTCCATCTTGTTCAATTCATCAAAACATTTAGAGATGTACAAATATACACTTCTATTTTTCCAAATAACACAACAGGAATTCATCATAAAGGAGGTAAAAAGGGAAATATACAGTGAGGGGGAAAAGGGGTGGTTGGGGGTAGATTACATTAATGATGATTAAAAAAACGTTTTGGCCACATCTGTGAAATAATGTCCGATGTCGGGCATCGGCGCCAACAATGACGGATACATCGTTGAGACCGATGTCGGGCTCTACTCAACACCTTGCTCTGCGAGGCATTGTGAAGAGACTCGAGACACTCATTTTTTAAACGATCCTGACAAAACGAATAGGAGAATAATCTTTGAGTTGACAAAAGCACTTTGAGTTGCTCTGCTGATGCTACCGTCTCTCCCCTCCTCCTGTCTGTGTGTAAAGAGGTTTCATCTGAATATGAGGAGAGGAGATCCAGTCTGGTCCTGGAGGAACCACACCCTCCACAGATTAAAGAGGAACAACAGGAGAGGAGATCCAGTCTGGTCCTGGAG
Organism: Electrona antarctica; assembly: GCF_951216825.1. Classification (NCBI taxonomy): domain Eukaryota; kingdom Metazoa; phylum Chordata; class Actinopteri; order Myctophiformes; family Myctophidae; genus Electrona; species Electrona antarctica. The sequence continues at coordinate 2,313,463 of NW_027637034.1, read as the reverse complement.
GAACCACAACCTCCACAGATTAAAGAGGAACAGGAAGAGGAGACTGGTGAGTCAACTTTGACATTACTACGTAGGAAGATGTGGTGCAATACTCTCTCTGGTAAAACACAATGATGTTTTTATTAGTATTATTCTAACAAGACTAAAGGGTTATTCAGAAACTGTAAGGATAAAAATATAGTTTGGTAACTCATGGCCCCCTAAAAGACACAGACACACAGCATGTTTCCGCTTGTGCCGCTACATAAGTATAAAACAGCAAGTTTGAACCCATAATCATGTTTAGCTATTAAGATATTTGTGCGTGAGACTTTTAAGATTTTAAGCACGAGACATGGTACTGGTCCACTCAAAGGGTTAAGTGATCTGTCCAGGAAGGTTCTAATCATCAATCAGCACCAGACACTTCATTCAGGAGTGGTGGATTCTTGAGCCACAATGGTTCTGCAGGCTCCACCTGGGCAACGGTGGTGCTGCAGACTCCGCTTGCAGCTTGAATGGCCCTCCTAAAGGCCTCACCATGGGTGTGTTGGGCTTCCTCCTCACGGAAGACACAGGCTTGGGCGCCAACCCATACTGCTCCCGGGTGCCGTCTACATTCCGGCTTTCACCCGTCTCTCCGGTGGTCACCAGACTACTCCTGGTTGTTCAGTTGTTCAGTAAACCCTTATTGAATGATAAGTACAAGTTGTTTTTACTGGTGATTTCCACAGAGCACCACAGGGAGAGGTCTACAGTATCTAGAGAGATGGCCTCCAAAAGACATTCAACGTTGTCAGAGGAACAGCCAGAGGTGGACCAGAGACGTGGACTGTTTGATGCGAAGATGCAACCTGTAGTAAAGTTGTACCATATAGGTATGTGCTGTTTTGTTTACTTACTTACATAAAGGGATATTTCACTTTCAAAATAATTGTGGGTAATGTTATCGTCTACTATATTTATTTTTATCAGACAAGCCCATTGTAACTTCAAACTCCATTTTAACCATCGTAGATACACAGAAAACACCCATCCCTGGTTCTAGTGAATGATATTGTCCTTCCTTAGAGCAGGGGTTCTCAACCTGTGGGCCGGGACCCCTCGGGGTCGCCAAATTATTTTGGGGGGTCCCCAAATTATTTAAAAAAAAAAAAAATCTTTTTTTTGCAACTGAATGGCTGGAAAATGGAAATGAAGATTTTACATGGTACACATAGTGCATGCATACACCTCCCTAATGATTATACCTGGTTTCAGTATTTATTTATGGTGTATTGTCTCTATTATTAAGGTTATTGTAGCAGTCAATTTATATTGGGGGTCGGGAGGGGGCGGGGCGGGGTCCCGAGACATTGCCAAAGCATTTCCGGGGGTCCCCGGCCAAAAACGTTGAGTACCCCTGCCTTAGAGGGGGACAGCCATAGCTGAATGGGTAGAGAGCCTGTCTAGGAAACAGAATGTACCACAGTGATGTTGTTAGGTCTGCAGTGGGTCCCAGGACCCACGGGTGGGAGTCCTAGTAAAAAGGATATATATTTATATATATATTTTTTTTTAAATTGTAATTGTTTGATATTATTGCATTTATAGGTGCAAGCAAATCATGCATCAATTCAAGATTGAGACCTGGAGTCACCACTCCACACTATATGTATGACACACTCAAAAATCATTTGAACAGCAAGCTGTCCAAGGACTTAAAATCATCAAAACATATTCACTCCATGAGGAGCCACACAGGGAAGAAACGCTTTAGTTGTACAGACTGTGGCAAATGTTTTTATTTTAAGGAAAATCTGACTAAGCACTCAAGGATTCATACAGGGGAAAAGCCATTCACTTGTACAGTTTGTGGTAAAGGCTTTATTCAGAGTGGTGATCTAAAAACACACGTGAGGACTCATACAGGGGAAAAGCCCTTTACATGTAACGTGTGTGGTAAAGGCTTTGCTCTGGGTGGTAATCTAAAAAGACACATGAGGACTCATACAGGGGAAAAACCATTTACTTGTAAAGTGTGTGGCAAAGGCTTTGCTATGAGTGGTCATCTAAAAACACACATGATGACTCATACAGGGGAAAAGCCCTTTACTTGTAACGTGTGTGGTAAAGGCTGTCTTCACATCGGTAATCTAAAATGACACATGATGACTCATACAGGGGAAAAACCCTTTACTTGTAATGTGTGTATTAAAGGCTTCATTCATATTGGTGATCTAAAAAAACCACATGAGGACTCATACAGGTGAAAAGCCCTTTACTTGTAACGTATGTGGTAAAGCCTTTGCTAGGAGTGCTACTCTAAAATCACACACAAGGACTCATGAAAGGGGAAAGCCCATAGACACCTTTTAGTTGCAGTTGGTGCCAAATGCTTGGTCAAAATGCACATCTGAGGATAATGAGGAGGAATCATACAGGGAAGAAGTGGTTAGTTGTAATAGTAATAAATGCACAATTTCCCCATGAACCCATTTGAGTGGACACATGATATAACATCATTCATTCTATTCCAGGATGACAATGACAGTTAGATACTAAAGCAGTGGAATCGCATAATCTGACAATAGAGCATCACAGTCCCGCCCCTTTCAGAACGAAGAGGGCACCAGAAGAGAAGTTCCCATTCATTACTGTACTGTAACAGCATGCTGGATGGAAACCGTGCATGTCAAAAACTGTAAAAGTAGCAAATCTACAATCTCTAAATGTGTTGTGCTGCGTCTGGAGCTTGCAGATCTGCTATGTGTTTATACCAGTTTTAGTCTTCTTAACGCTAGACCACAAACCCTACAACACTAACCCCAGAACTCTTAACAAACGTTAAAGGTAGACAATAACTGTCTGTTGGATACATAGCATTTCTGCCATGATTGAGTGCCAGGAGGGATAGCGAGGGAATTGTAAAATAAAATGATAAATGGCTGGTAACATTGTCAACTGTGTACATTAACGTCAAATTAGTTTATGCAAGTCCATGAAGTACCTCTAAACAATATGTACATTGTCTTTGTTTCCAATTCAGTGTTGCATCATCAGTCTGGCTTCCCTGTTCTACCAGAGGTGAATGAACGAAGATTGGCTAAAAAAAAATGCCACTGCTGTGATCAGTGTGGTAAACGCTTCCCTACAATGTCCAGACTTAAAATACACCAGCGAATTCACACTGGAGAGAAACCCTATGGATGTGATCAGTGTGGACAACACTTCTCTCGAATGGACAAACTTAAAAGCCATCAGAAGGTTCACACTGGAGAGAAACCATATGGATGTGATCAGTGCGGACAACACTTCTCTCAAATGGACATCCTTAAAAGCCACCAGAAAATTCACACTGGAGAGAAACCCTATGGATGTGATCATTGTGGAATACACTTCTCTAGATTGTCCAACCTTAAACGCCACCATAAGGTTCACACTGGAGAGAAACCCTATGGATGTGATCAGTGTGGACAACACTTCTCTCTAATGGCCCACCTTAAACGCCACCAGAAACTTCACACTGGAGAGAAACCCTATGGATGTGATGTGTGTGGACAACACTTCTCTCATATGTCAAGCCTTAAAACACACCAGAGAATTCACACTGGAGAGAAACCCTATGGATGTGATCAGTGTGGACAAAACTTCTCTCTAATGGCAAACCTTAAAACCCACAAGAGAATTCACACTGGAGAGAAACCCTATGGATGTGATCAGTGTGGACAACACTTCTCTCAAATGGCAAAACTTAAAATACACCAGCGAATTCACACTGGGGAGAAACCTTATGGATGTGATCATTGTGTAAAACACTTCTCTAGATTGTCCAACCTTAAACGCCACCAGATAATTCACACTGGAGAGAAACCCTAATCATTCTGATGTGTGTGTGGAAAAGCATTTTGTAATTCAATAATGTTTGAATTTCCAGGTTGTACACGCTGAATTTAATCTGTTCCCTTCTGGTCGGTTAATTCACGCCATGAACGCACATATATATGAAATATAAATCAGTTTGGTGTTACATATGATTCATTAGAGCGGCTGAGAAACACTAACCAAGTGTTGCATGATGAGCATTATGGTATTTTTTTTAAGCAATTGTCTATTAAGAAGGGTAATATAATAACCCACAAGTTGATTTGTTGATTAATTGCAAGTAAACTTAACACACTGTTTATGCACTATTTATCATTCAATTATTTTCAGAGAAAGTACAGGAAAGAACAGTATAGCCTACTTTTGTCTTGTAGCCTCTTAGACCAAATGTACTGTGTTCTGCCATTGTGCTGATTTCCTACATCTTTCTATCTAGATTCTGCTTCATTACATTCATTACATCTGACCCTACCATGTTTATTATTGTCATCATTTTCTTATGCTGCATTGTCTTTGCGGAGCATAACCACTTACATTTAGCTGCAGGCAGAAATCTCAGGTGTCTCAAGTTTCAATAATTGTATTCTCAATGATATTGTTTCGCCATAATTTGACCTGTAGATTTGCTGTAGGTTACATTTAGATTATATATATTGTGTCCACAATTTCTTAGTAGGCTACATAATTAACAATTACACTATAGTGACACATGTGTTTATTCCTTTATGTCTCTGTTGTAAATAATGTAAATAATGGTTGTGCAGTCACAAATAAAGACAAACATTCAAAGTTGAGAGGTGTTTTTAGCTTGAGTTTATAAGAGTACAGTGTGTTAATTTCACCAAAGCTGAATTGATTTGGAGCAATCATGTGCAAATTAGGTGTCTATAGGGACCTGATTGCCCAATATATCTAATGGTTCTGCTTGAATAACAAGAGGGAGATGAGAGGGACTCATTCATACAAGGACATTAATAGAGTTTGGTTTTAAATGTAATGCAAAAGTAAATCACCACAGGACATGCAGAATAGTTAGAACTTTTTCCACACTGCAACACTAGCTTTTAAAGGACCACTTTTCAACCTACCTGCATACCACCTTTTTTTCTACAATTTTCTTTCACATACCTTCCTGATCTCTGTCTCAGTTTCCTGTTTCTACACTCTATTATAACTAAAGCAAAACTTGAAGGCAAAAACACGTATTTAAAGGAGGAAACAATCAATACGAAGGAAACTGAGCAGTGAATACAAGGTCTTACTACTGTTATGTTGATGGGGTTCGAGACAGCATAGAGGGAAGCCTAAGTGTAGTGTTGGCCCAATAAGCAGCTGGAAATGAGCACAGAGTCAGGAGGTAGAATGCAGCCACATCGTGATTTATTTCCAAAAGAAGGTTTACAGCATGGGAAATGGCATCACACCAGCAGCAAACAGATAGGACATGTTGGTGTGCAGCTCCACCATGTCCTCTCACTGATTTTAACACTGAGTGTGTGTGTGCGTGCTGGCAGCCTTTTATAGGCAGCTGAACCAATCAGTGCAGACTCTACCATATTACCGGTCAAACATGCAACACTTCTGAACCCCATATAACCCACATCACATGAGCCTATAAATCTATATCACTACACAGGTAAGTAAATATAAATTATGCCCACTATTGCAAGATAAACCACATAGCCCATTATCATTAGCAGCTCCAATGCATAACTCAAACACCCCTGGCCATTTCACTGTGGTCCAGTCCAGACCAATATATGGTGCTCTGGTAGCCTGGGGACTCTTTTGCCCGAACAGACAGAACAGAAGCAGTAAGTATTAAATTACCCATAACACAGTCTCATATTACATTACGTACTTATATTGCCCTGACACATATTGCATTCTTAACTGTATTGCACTTGCCCATCATGACCAAACATCCCTCTGTTTCCCCAGGTGGTACTGTCCAATGCTGAGTGGCCATCCTGCCGGATAGGAAACAACTCCCATGTTCATAATACTTTCAATAAACCAGTTCAACTCATGACTTTTCCTTTGTGTGCAAATACAACTGACTAAAGTGCATATGCTGTGCAAATATAAATACTTCAATCAAACACTGGTACAATATGTGTGCAAAATAAGCATAAATGTGCCAAATATAAGTAACGGAGGACCACTTCGTTACATGAGCCTAAGGGTGAAATCCGGTGAAATTAGCCCCCAGCGGCTTCTGTCAGAAATGTGGCTTTTGGCTTGTAGTGAACTCCGGCAGCCTGATTGAATGCAGAGCTCTGCATGAGCTCATCAGCTGTAAACTCTGTCTAACTAACACAGTACACAGATAGATATATTAATATTAGTTTAGAACTTCTAACCTCGCGGATAGGGTCTGTTCTCATAGTGCCTGTTTTTGCTTTGGTGTAAATCTGTCGTGAAGGGAACATGCACAGCTGAACTGCAAGCCCACACCACATTGCATCAGCGAAGCTTGTAGGCTTGCAGATCGGCGGGGGGCGGGGCTATCTCAGCTCGCTCTTGCTTGCCTGTGTCTGTGCTTCTGTGTCAGTGAATGAGAAGCAGTCCGCTCAGAGCCAGAAGAGCTAGGCTAGGCACTGTAGGCAGCTAGCTCCTCTCTGCTTCAGTGCTTCTACGGACGGACAATGCAAATATTACATATACACCTTCGCTGTTGTCATAATCAAGTGACGTTTTGGGGGGAAGTTTGAAGGGAGAGAGTGACTGACTGAGCGACTCCAGCCTTCCTCCGCACTAAATCAATGATGAGAGAGACAGAGAGCGGTGTCGGTGACATGTGCGCGGCCGGACGTGCACAGACTACAGCCCCCCCCCCCCCCCCCCCCCCTCCAGCTTTCTGTGTGAGTGTGTGTGCATCGCAGTGCAGTGAGAGTGCGTGCCATGCACTCAAACTGTAATATGTGAAATTAATACATCATGCATGTACTGTATGGTCTATCTTATCAACAATGAGTAGCCTATGTGAATGGATATACCGACTAGGCTAATATACACTCAATGAAGTAAATTAATTAATCCATATGTATGGTCTATCAATAGCCTATGTGAATGAATATACAGACTATATCTATTAACACAGCCGACGCGAATCCCGTATCAATACGTTATCAATTAATCAAACGTCGGGTGCGAACCACGTATCCATACGTTTTAATCACTTTTTTATAGCATACTTTCATTCATCTTTTTACCCACCCGGACAATGAAGAACCACCCCCCTGTCATTGCTGCTTAGTCCCGCTCACGTGATCAGAAAAAAAAAAAAAAAAAAAAACCCTCCCCTCCTGAAAACAGGAGGGCTGGCCGCTTTACGTGTAGAAGCCAGTGTAATGGATGCGCCCATGCCGATCTAGTCGGTGTGTGAAAATAATCAAATTTCACCTAACCTCGCCTCACCAGGCTTTCCACCTCGGACATTTCACCCAACACTATAATACTCGATTCCCCCCTCCCCTCCTGTTTCTCCAGGAGGAGGATCTTGCGAGATGGTTGCTCTCCTCTGTCTCTCGGAAAAAAACATGATGAACGGAACGCTGCCTAAACACATATGCACCGAATCGCCATTGCATAACGTCTGCAACACACATGGACAGATGCATGTTTCCTTCTTCATACTGTAGCGACCAAACGATCCCCGAGCCTACAATACTACGAACTAACCACAGTATCGAGGGGCCGCCACGACAACAGAGTGTTCCGTTGGTGGATCACGTATCGCCATGCAGAGCCGTCATAATCGGAGATCGCTCGGACGTGTGATTGTAACGCTTTTTTATTCATTATAATTGTAGTGATAAGACCGCAATGAACGCGTCGGGGACGTAATCGACCCGGGTGTAATGTATAACGAACTTTTCCGCGTCCTAAACCGTGGTGTTTTTCTCCATCGCCCCCAAGCTGCATGCCCATAGCCTGGCTTGGCCAGCCTCATAGCGGGGATTCACTGAAGATTCTTCCCCGGAGGAAACATCAGTGAACCCTCGCTATGAGTCTGGCCGTGCCAGGCTAGCATGCCCAGGCATGTTCCCCTATACTAGCTTGAAAAACAAAATCAGCTGATGATGACAACGCGTCTCACCGTTATACTATAGTTCTGAACCGAACGGTGGAATGGGACTTTTTATAGCCGTACGGATCAAGACTTTTGCTGCCCAATGTGCCCATGACCCCCCCCCCCCCCCCCCAATGTTACTGCGATCAAAACAATGAAAGCAGTGAGATAGATTAGGCGAGGCGGCAATCATCATCATCATCATCTAAAGAAAGCAGAGTTATGAAGGTTTATAGTCAGACATTGACAGGCAGATATAACAATAAACACAATAAATATGCTATACATCCTATACACCGAATGAAAGCCCTGAATGTGTACTTTTACGAGGAAAAGAGTAAACATTGATCCCATGTACAGTTTGTCATAAATTGGTTACTGGGTGGATGCACATTGCGCCCACCAGATATAACTGCAGAGAAGACATGGACCTGAACTCAATATTCACAAAATAAGGCCTATAGCGAAATATAAATACTATATACCGTATGAAACAGAAGACTCTCTGCTTTCATAAGAAAAAAACTTCTACTGTAGTAATAATAAAAATCACACCCATGTGAAGTGAGTGGTGCAACTCTGTCCCATATTCTGTTCTCTGCTTATTCAATACAGCTCGCTATATACGGACTGAGGCAGAAAGTCATGTAAACCTTTTATTTACAGTTTGGTCTGTAAACTTCTACTGTAATAATAAAAATCACACCCCTGTGAAGTGAGCGTTGCAACTGTTCTGTACTTATTCACTACAGCTCGCTATATACGGACTGAGACAGAAAGTCATGTAAACCTTTTATTTACAGTTTGGTCTGTAAACTTCTACTGTAATAATAAAAATCACACCCCTGTGAAGTGAGCGGTGCAACTGTTCTCTACAGTTGCACCGCGCAACTGTAAAGAACAGTTGCACTTACATAAAGGGATATTTCACTTTCAAAATAATTGTGGGTAATGTCATCGTCTACTCTGGACAGTTTTGAATTTTCTCAATTCAGTATTTAGATATTTTATATTCATTTTTATCAGACAAGCCCATTGTAACTTCAAACTCCATTTTAACCATCGTAGATACACAGAAAACACCCATCCCTGGTTCTAGTGACTGATATTGTCCTTCCTTAGAGAGGGACAGCCATAGCTGAATGCGTAGAGAGCCCGTCTAGGAAACAGAATGTACCACAGTGATGTTGTTAGGTCTGCAGTGGGTCCCAGGACCCACGGGTGGGAGTCCTAATATAAATGGTATTTTTTTTTAGAAATTGTAATTGTTTGATATTATTATTATTTATTATTATTATTATTATTATATATTATATTATTATACAAATCATGCATCAACTAAAGATTAAGACCTGGAGTCACCACTACACACTATGTATGACACACTCAAAAATCATTGTATTATTGGAACATGTGTGTTGAAACTTCCAACAACCAGTTTGAGTTTGTGTCAATTGTTTTCAGTTTTCTTTTCTTTTTTCTTGTAGTGTCATTTTGTCATAACCTTCTGTTGAACACTTGTTACTTATTTGTAACTATTCAAATGCAACATTATTAATCAATACAAACAAAAGATGTCTTCTAAAATCTTTACTTGGACAAGTAAGTAAATGTTCTTGTCCAAATGACAAGTGGCTCAAAATGTAATGTCAAGCCCTGAAAACTGTCTTTGATTAGAAATGGAGAAGATGAGGTTCCTCCAAAAATGCAAAGTTCAAACATTAAAAGTTTTTCTCTCTTTGTGTCTTTTTTCTAGTCGTCCCGCACCTCCCTGTGTGTAAAGAGGAGGTTTTCACTGAACAACCGGAGAGGAGCACCAGTCTGGTCCAGGAGGAACCACAACCACCACAGATTAAAGAGGGACAAGAGGAGCTACTTCAAAGACCAGTGGAGGCTGATGGGTCAACGTTGACATTACTAGCAGTGAAAAGTGAAGATGATCATGATGATGAAAACAGAGAGACAGAGCCTGTAGCCGGCACCTCAACTCAGCACATGAAAACACAAGCTGATGTAGAGGACTGTGGAACATCACAACCAACTGGTGATGACCAGCTCCTCTCGTCACACTGTTCTGAATCTGACACTGAAGACAGTGATGAGTGGCAGGAGCCCAGTGAAGGTCAGTCAACTTTAAACACACTGAAATCACACAAGACACAACATGTGGAAGGACAAAGATTGTCTTTGAGCAGCAAGCTGTCCAAGGACCTGAAATCATCAAAACAAACTCACTCCATGAGGAGCCACACAGGGAAGAAACGTTTTAGTTGTACAGACTGTGGCAAATGTTTTAATCGTAAGGAAAATCTGACGAGGCACACAATGATTCATACAGGGGAAAAGCCCTTCACTTGTACAGTTTGTTGTAAAGGCTTTATTCAGAGTGGTGATCTAAAAACACACATGATGACTCATAAAGGAGAAAAGCCCTTTACTTGTAACGTGTGTGGTAAAGGCTGTACACATAGTAGTGAACTAAAAACACACATGATGACTCATACAGGGGAAAAGCCCTTTACTTGTAACGTGTGTGGTAAAGGCTTTGCTCAAAGTGTTGCTCTAAAATCACACATGAGGACTCATACAGGGGAAAGGCCCTTTACTTGTAACGTGTGTGGTAAAGGCTTTGCTCAAAGTGTTAATCTAAAAACACACATGACGACTCATACAGGGGAAAGGCCCTTTACTTGTAACATATGTGGTAAAGGCTGTCTTAACATCGGTAATCTAAAAACACACATAAGGACTCATACAGGGGAAAAGCCCTTTACTTGTAATGTGTGTGGTAAAGGCTTTATTCAGAGTGGTGATCTAAAATCACACATGAGGACTCATACAGGGGAAAAGCCCTTCACTTGTAACGTGTGTGGTAAAGACTTTAGTAGGAGTGGTACTCTAAAAGCACACACAAGGACTCATGAAAGGGGAAAGCCCATAGACACATGAGGACTCATACAGGAAACCCTTTAGTTGCAGTTAGTGCCAAATGTTTGGGTCAAAATGCACATCTGAGGATAATGAGGAGGAATCATACAGGGAAGAAGTGGTTAGTTGTAATAGTAATAAATGCACATTTTCCCCATGAACCCATTTGAGTTGACACATGATATAACATCATTCATTCTATTCCAGGATGACAATGACCGTTAGATACTAAAGCAGTGGAATCGCATAATCTGACAATAGATCGTCACAGTCCCGCCCCTTTCAGAACGAAGAGGGCACCAGAAGAGAAGTTCCCATTCATTTCCCCATAGACATTTCATAAAGTATTTATTTAAAGACCTTTTAAGCCTCGGAAAAAGCCAACTCAGATTGTGACAAATCATGACAATGACAAAAAATGTTGGGCCGGACAAATAATTAGCTCTTCGCTAAGTCCCACCCAAGCCCGTTGTTGGCCAATACCACGTTAGTGACGGTTACTAAGGTAGAAAACTGGTCACGCTTGCAATGCTGGTCAAAATGTTTAAGCATTGTCAATAAATATATTTGCTGTACAGCATGTGTGGACCTCAGAAAGAGGGTTTGTTTTCTTACCTTGTTATGAGCAAACTAGTCCGTTCCATGAATTATTTCGCTCCGTTGTGCAGTTTAATAGTACATATTAGAAATAAAAATAGGCTCTCATTGACTTCCATTGTAACGGGGGAACAGCTCTCAAAGTCACTCTTTTAGAACACTAAGCTGATTCTGACCGTTTATGACATCAGGAAAACTCACTCACTTTTATTTTTAATAAAAAATGTCAACGTTGTCTTGTCTGTTTTTGTTTTGACTTCAGTGTTGCCACATTGTGTGAGAGAAATAAGCCAACCCACCTCCAAAAACAAGCCAACTCTTAAAGCCAAATCAAGAAAAACAAGCCAAAACAAACACAATAATATGACCATATATAATCATAATAAAAAGATTGTATGCATTTATCATTATAAATACTATGTAGGCCTATGTCTATGATAATTAATGTTTTGGTAATGTATTACATACACTAATTATTAGCCTTAAGCCAAAAGTAGCGGGCAATAAGCAGACCTGGCAACCCTGACAAGTTTGTGTGGAAAGAAGTTCCGGTTTGCCTACAAAACGATCTGATTGGTCCAAATCTGTACACACACTTCTGAAGTAGCCTCGGTCTCAGCCTTCCATCCAGGCCGTTGGATGTAAACAAATGTATTTGATCTCGTCCACTTGTCGCAAACACCATACACAATTTTGGACGCGTTTGAGGGAGACACTTTAGGAGAAATGTCTGGGACTGCAGCTGGGTGCTCAAACAGCATGGAGACTTGTTTACAAACGAGAGTTGGGAACACCAGAACCGCTTCACTGTATATCTCCAACCAAACTAGTTACTTTATAAATCTATCAAAAGACGAAAAGTTTTCCTGATGTCATAAACTGTCAGAATCAGCTTTTGTTGTGTTCGCTTATGTGCTAACTGACTGACTTTGAGAGCCAGGTATTTGACCAGCATGCAAGCGTGACCAGTTTTCTACCTTAGTAACCGTCGCTAACGTGGTATTGGCCAACAACGGGCTTGGGTGGGACTTAGCGAAGAGTGAATTAGAAATAAGAAAAACTCAAAGTGTTACCCTCCCCTTTTTTTCTTCTAATTTGTTTGGCCCAATTATTTTTTGTTTATTGTTATTATTTGTCACCATCCGAATTTAAAGACCACCACAATTTAGTTTCTTGTTATATTTTTGTAAGTAAAACCTATATAAACATGGCAGAGAAAGTTTTTGTCTTTGGTAGATTATTTCTCTATGGTAACACTGTTTAATTATACCGTTGGATGTTTCAGACGTTATACCTTTATACGTTTGGAAACTCAAAACAATTATTTGTTATTATTATTGTTATAATTATTTGGGGTCGAGTCAAGGGCAAAGATCCCTTATTGTTCGTACAGATCCTGCCATTTTTCACAGTTTTGACAGTTCTGTGCGGTCGTCTTCCACGAAATTCTGCAATATGGAAAGAGGGTCGTGGGTAGGGGTGGGTACCCAACCTCATGACCAAGCAGGAACCGATAACAACATGCTGGGGAACCGGGTACCCATCCATAAAAGATCAATTTCGTTTCTCCCTATCGGTTCCCACAGACGCACGCCGCAGCCACGCACAATTTATTTATTCATTTAATTGCATCAGCAACGCAGATCGGCTGAGGCTGCCAAAACTTGCAGTTCTGGCTTAACTGTGCAGTCGTTTTTTGCAAAACTTGGCAATATGGTAGAGGGCTATGCTACTTTAAACGGTGAGGCCCACAACCATTGGCCAAAGGGTGGCGCTATAGCACTCAAGTGAAAATTTGAATATAAAAAAGGTATAGCTCATGAACCTGACAGTCAGCAGACTCCCTCTTTACCAAGCGTTTCCACCTTGCAGGTTCTGCCTTGCGTAGAACATACACGCCCGTTTAATCTAACGTGATGATGTTTATGGTCGCTGTCGGGACACCTTACTAACATGTTACAAATGGACAGATCTACAAGCTAACAGCGCATCGGTTGTGCACCGCGTTACAACTTGTAGATCAGCTTATTTTGGCAAGCAAGCCCCTATCCGATGGATCCACTGGTTAATAAAGTAGCAATCTGTAGGATCTCCTTTTCTCACGTATAATGAGAAATAAGTTAATTTATTTAAATTTGACCTCGAGACTAAAGGCTAATACAACTTGGCAAGAATATTATAAAAGCCATTTTTATTGAACAATTGCTCACTCACTCACCTTTGCAGATGTAGTGTTTCGCAGGTAGCGGGTATTGAACCCCAGTCTCCCACTCGCCAGACCGACACACAACCTGTCGTGCCAACAGGGCTGAGCCCGATTGGCAGGGCTGTTGTGGGCCGGGTCTTGATATCTTTCATCAGAGCTTATGATTATTATTTGATTAATTTCATATGACACTATCGTATGTCGGAATGACTGGGGAAATGGATCAAATCTGGACACACGACACAGCTATAATTTATTTGTCAGATGGTAAGTCCACTGATGCGTTCTTGTGATATGTTGTCATGAAATATTAAATGATTCACGGGACATTTGGAGTTACCGGAATGCATGTCTGGCGTTCATGTTGTGATCAATATACAGTAGCCTACAGTATAGCCCTATTGGCCCCACAGCCGATCAGCCTAAGTATTAAGCCATGCTCTGCAAGCCAGCTCTCCTCCAAAGGTGAGATATGAGCAGGCTGCCTCGTTGGGAACAGATGCACGACCATTTTGTCGTGGTATTTATATAAGTCACACATTCAACAAGCTTTGAACTGAGCATTTATTTCACCATAGTAAATGCTACTTTCATGGACTGAAGAGGGCAGTTTTTTATAGACGGGTAAAGAGGCATTGCGTGCCTTTTCTTAACGGTCACCAGTGGACCTAGAATACAGTGTTTTGGGGGTCTTCTCCTGGCTGGCAGGCCGGCCGGCCGGAGGATTGACATTAAAGATGTGGATTGATCCATCATGATATGCTGTAGTCTCACTCTTTCTACCAACACCTCTTAGTGCGGCGACACATTCCCATGAAGACAGTCTGTTAAGATGTGATCTTTATTGTCTGTATATATGTAAATGATAAACCCTTATTCTGAAGTGCCACACCGGAAGTACCGTATATGCCTGTTACCCAATGTATATAATGACGTTGCTAATAAAGATGCTCGAGTTATTATGGTCACGAGCTGAATGTAAGTGCTGAGTCCTCATTATTTTCCTCCGTTATGTTTGTTTGTTTAGTCCGACTAGCTCCAGGCTATCTAGACTCTTCCTTATTGCTGTAATGGCAGCTCTGCTAACACAGTCTATACAAAGTATCTGGTATTTTTGTAACCTCCAAAAGAAAAACTAAAAACAAGAAAAAATGATATTATGAGACCATCACTGCGTCATGTAATTCAAAAAATTTAAATTGTACAGAAAATATACAATATTCAAATTTGGCCAAATCGTCACCTATCTAAGAGAGGATTAGAAATTAATTTTCACAAGTTATTAAGGGGTCAAGCTAAATGGCCTATGGTCCCTTATTGTAGTTGCCTGTTTTTAAGGGGCCACGCCCAAAATGCCTGGCCCCTTAAAAACATGCATTTCTGGCTTAACTGTGGAGTCGGTTTTCGTGAAACTTGGCAATATGGTAGAGGGGTATGCTAAACGGTGAGAACGCAAAGCCCACGGCCATTGGCCAAAGGGTGGCGCTATAGCACTGAATCAAAAATGCAAAATTTGAACAGGTATAGCTCCCATGTAAATCCAGTAAATTTACGGGTGATTACGGTTGTTTACCAGCCTGTAATCAGCAAATCTACCGGTATGTAGAGGTCCGAATTGTACCAACCTAAATATGCAAGGCTGCTGTGGCTGCTTCCTAGTCACACCTCTTGGGCAAGAATCCCCCCCACCCCCCACAACCCCCTCCCAATTCAATGGAGCTTTATTGGCATGAAGAAAACGAACATTTACATACTACCAAAGCACTTCTGGGCATGCTCAAAAAAACGCATCTGATTGGAAGTCTGTTTCATGCCCACTGGGGGTGGTGGTTCATAGCTACTGATCCACCCCCCCACCCATACACTGAATCCCCCCCCCCCCCCCCCATATACACACACTTCATGTAGAAAATGGGCAGATGTCATGAAATGAAGTTTATTGAACTAAAGCCGAAAACACTGAATATAAAATAACAAATATAAATGAACAGCCCTTGGGTGAAAACTTATATATAACCTGAGCTTGTACAAGCACTTTAAAATGTTTTAAAAATACAAAAAAGCAACTTTATAAGTTGTACATAAATGGTAAAAAAACAAACAAACTGATCTACAAGAATGTATTGTGAATGTAATGCACAATCTCTGTAAAGCGCCTTGGATAAAGGCACTATATAAATGCACCATTTTGTGTGTGAGTATGTGTGTGTGTGTGTGTGGGGGGGGGGGTGGTCCAGGGTGGCCCCCAGACTGTCCAGACGATGGCTTCTTTTCAAAGACTCAGAAAGTCCTGCAAGCAGGCTAAAAAGGGGAAAAAAACAAAAAAAGGAAACAATTAGGATTTATTTAGTTTATCTAAACAAACAAACAATTCAATGTCTATTAAAAACTGCTCAATACTAAGTCTAGTAGCTCCCCCTGCCCTTCTTTAAACAAAGAGTCAATGTGCAAGGATCAGACCCTATGCTGTGTCTTTGTTGAGCATGGGGAGTAGATTCCATGTAGATGTCCACAGATGTCCACAAATCTTCAGTAAATTGTTTTCTCGGTAAATGTCCACAGATGTCCGTTAACATCCGGTAATCAGGGAATTAACCGGGAATAACTTGGATAGACATATGCGTCTCCTCATGTCGAACAACTTTCGTGTTCTGACTTTTGACCTCTGACCCTGGCTAATGCTGCATTCACATGGAATCAGTCAAGCAGTAGATGGCAAACCGTAAGTTATTTTAGTGGACGGGAGCAGGACGGTAAACGGAACAGGACGGCACGGCAGCCTGGCAGCCAGATCCGGTGACGGTAGCGGCAGACGGCATCAATGTTAAAATATTTAATCTTTTTACCGTGCCGTCCAGCAGGTTTTGCCGTTTGCCGTCTACCGCTTGCCCGATTCCATGTGAAGGCAGCATTAGATCACCCACTATTTTGAATTATACATATTTTCTTATGTCAGCGCTCCAGGCCAAACCATGCAGTTGTTTTTCACGAAATGTGGCAATATGTTAGAGGGCTGTCACCCTGCTTAGACACAAAGCCCACAACCATTGGACAAAGGGTGGCACTGTAGCACTCGATTGAAAATCAGCCACCAGTAATAATTACTAGGTAATTAGTACTAATACATAGATAATCATTTAGACTACCTGATGTTGGTGTCCAGTTATCGGTGGTGGACAAAGTAGCCTACGTATGCTCAAGTATTCCTTTTAATGACAAATTAGTGAAATTACAAAGTACTTTTTCCATTTAATATCAATGCATCATGGATTCAAATTGTCAAAAGTGTGCAAATAGCCTATCTATCTATCTATCTGTCTGTCTGTCTGTTGTCACAGCCCCTGTAGTTGGCCTACTAGGGCCTGTGTGTATTCCTATAGGCCTAGGTCTTTGCTTCCCACAGGTCCTGAGCAATTGCCAATCAATTAGCTCTTCGCTAAGTCCCACCCAAGCCCGTTGTTGGCCAATACCACGTTAGCGACGGTTACTAAGGTAGAAAACTGGTCACGCTTGCAATGCTGGTCAAAATGTTTAAGCAGTGTCAATAAATATATTTGCTGTACAGCATGTGTGGACCTCAGAAAGAGGGTTTGTTTTCTTACCTTGTTATGAGCAAACTAGTCCGTTCCATGAATTATTTCGCTCCGTTGTGCAGTTTAATAGTACATATTAGAAATAAAAATAGGCTCTCATTGACTTCCATTGTAATGGGGGAACAGCTCTCAAAGTCACTCTTTTAGAACACTAAGCTGATTCTGACCGTTTATGACATCAGGAAAACTCACTCACTTTTATTTTTAATAAAAAATGTCAACGTTGTCTTGTCTGTTTTTGTTTTGACTTCAGTGTTGCCACATTGTGTGAGAGAAATAAGCCAACCCACCTCCAAAAAAAAGCCAACTCTTAAAGCCAAATCAAGAAAAACAAGCCAAAACAAACACAATAATATGACCATATATAATCATAATAAAAAGATTGTATGCATTTATCATTATAAATACTATGTAGGCCTATGTCTATGATAATTAATGTTTTGGTAATGTATTACATACACTAATTATTAGCCTTAAGCCAAAAGTAGCGGGAAATAAGCAGACCTGGCAACCCTGACAAGTTTGTGTGGAAAGAAGTTCCGGTTTGCCTACAAAACGATCTGATTGGTCCAAATCTGTACACACACTTCTGAAGTAGCCTCGGTCTCAGCCTTCCATCCAGGCCGTTGGATGTAAACAAATGTATTTGATCTCGTCCACTTGTCGCAAACACCATACACAATTTTGGACGCGTTTGAGGGAGACACTTTAGGAGAAATGTCTGGGACTGCAGCTGGGTGCTCAAACAGCATGGAGACTTGTTTACAAACGAGAGTTGGGAACACCAGAACCGCTTCACTGTATATCTCCAACCAAAATAGTTACTTTATAAATCTATCAAAAGACGAAAAGTTTTCCTGATGTCATAAACTGTCAGAATCAGCTTTTGTTGTGTTCGCTTATGTGCTAACTGACTGACTTTGAGAGCCAGGTATTTGACCAGCATTGCAAGCATGACCAGTTTTCTACCTTAGTAACCGTCGCTAACGTGGTATTGGCCAACAACGGGCTTGGGTGGGACTTAGCGAAGAGTGAATTGCCTGGCCAGTGATCCCAGTGTGTTCTATATCTGTTGTATTGTGTTTTTATATGGACATAGTGTTGGGTGCTGGCACATATGCACACATGGCATCAACGCATGGTGCTGTGTTCTGGCACACTATACACTCTGTCTTTCTTTTATCTGTATTGTATTGTATTGCATTGTATTGTACTGTATGTGTCATTGTATGTGTCGTGTATTTTGGACACGAAACACCACGAATTACTTAACCAAAACGGGAGAGCAAGATAATTGTGAGACGGCAGACAGAGTAGATGTTCCTCAGAGATGTTGGTTTATTTCGAAGTACACAGCATAGCAAGACATGGCATAGGCTCCTCCAGCCTCACGGCCTCGGATCGACTGACTGACTGACATAGAAATCTCATGGTTTAAGTACAGTTTTACACAATACACATAGCTCCAGACAGCTGGCCACTGGCCACCCTATAGATAGGTAGAGACCCTTTGAACCCCTGTTTTAGCATGTCAACTCCTTTTGTCATACAAATAGCACAGGAAGGCAAATGGCAAGGCCCTCACCACATGGGATCGGGTGTGTGGGAAAGACAGTCACAGACTTTGGAGACGAACTGTCTCTATACCTACTGAATAAACAGGATCACCCATATGCTATGAGCACAGTAGCACACATTATGGATAGAATTATGATTTCCAGATTCCACATAACCCCCCTTATGACATATATGTCATATAAAAAAATATGGAACCATAATTCTTACCAGTTACCACCCCCCTTGATCCTCAGTTTAACAATACATTCAAGACACCAGAATAACAGCTTTACCCCAACATGGTTTTCAAACACAGACATTTAAGGTTACACAACTTGCATTTACAGTAAGTACAAATAAGCTTAGGCTTCAGACTGGCTGTGCTGTGCTGTGCTGTGCTGTGCTGTGGCGCCGTGAGGAGGGTGAGGGCGACGTGTTGGGAGCTCCACAAACTTAGCAAACTAGCGACAAAACTGATATTTATCAATATCTAGTTTTGATGATAGGACCCTTATTACAAACTGATATCTTACAACATCAGTTTAACGTAGTTTAGGGGACCTGACAGCTATACAATGACGAGAATCACCTACAGCAGGAAGATGCTACTAAACATCAAAGTAGAGAGCCACACTCACCGCAGGAGATACGCGGATCCCATCGCCTTGTTCCCCGAACTACAGCGGAGGAAAAGAGGCAGGAGAGCCGGCGTCCTGGTTCGGTTGAGACGGCGTGCACACCGTGCTCCACTTCCCAGCATGTTACTGGCTAACGTGCAGTCTTTGGAAAATAAACTGCATGACTTACGCGCGCGGATATACTTCCAGCCTGACATCAAGAACTGTAATGTAATTTGCCTTACGGAAACCTGGCTGTCAGCTGAAGTACCGGAGCATGCCATTGATGTCCCGGGCTTCTCTGTCCACCGGGCGGATCGAGACCCGGTTCTCTCCGGGAAGAAGACGGGAGGAGGTGTTTGTCTCTTGGTCAACCGGGCCTGGTGTGACCAGGGCAACATCGTAACAGTTGGAAAAGCCTGTACCCGCGACCTCGAGTACATCATGCTGCAGTGTCGTCCTGTTTGGCTCCCAAGGGAATTTACTTCGGTCACCATCGCCGCTGTTTACATCCCGCCACACGCCAACACAAACACAGCGCTTGAGGAACTCCACGACGCGATCAGCAGGCAGGAGACACATCAGCCAGATACAGCGCTTGTCGTGGCTGGAGATTTCAACCAGGCAAATCTTAAAAAGATTATGCCCAAACTCCAGCAGCATATCCACTTCGGAACCCGAGGTGCAAACACGCTGGACCACTGCTACTCTCCCTTCCGCAATGGTTACAGAGCCCTCCCCCGTCCGGCATTTGGCAAATCCGATCACTGCTCCATCCTGCTCCTCCCCGCCTATAGGCAGAGGCTGAAACGGGAAGCCCCGGTCTATAGGACGGTACATCGTTGGTCAGACCAATCAGAAGGCATCCTTCAAGATTGTTTTGACAACACTGACTGGGATGCGTTCAAGGCTGCGGGAAATCTGAACGACTACACAGACACTGTCACCAGCTACATCAGAAAGTGCACAGAGGATGTTGTCCCTATGAGGAAAATAAAAATCATGCCCAACCAGAAACCATGGCTGAATGCTGAAGTAAGGACAGCTCTCCATACTCGGCTCATAGCTCATCGGTCTGGTTCTCAGGAGGAGTATAAAAAGGCAAACTATTCACTCAGGGCAACCATCAAACTGGCAAAGAGGGAATATAGCCAGAAAATGGAGTCCAAGCTCGTTACTAACAACCCGAGGCACCTATGGTGTGGACTCCAGGCTATAAGTGATTATAGGGGGAAAACAAACCAAACCCCACAAATAACACCTACCCTCCCAGATGAACTTAACTCATTCTACGCCAGGTTTGAACCCTCTGTCAGCACGACTGCCCCCTCCCTCACCTCCACCTCTGTGGGAGAACAGACCCCCCCGCAACCCCCCTCTGACTGTCCCTTTACCATCAGTGAGGCTGACGTCCGCCGCTCCTTCAGTCGGATTAATCCACGCAAGGCAGCCGGTCCAGACGGCATCCCGGGACGTGTCCTGAAAGCCTGTGCCCACCAGCTGGCAGGGGTGTTTACGGGGATATTCAACGAGTCTCTCTCCCTCAGAACTGTTCCCACCTGCTTCAAGTCCAGCACCATCATTCCCATCCCCAAACAGCAGAAAGTGACCAGTCTTAATGACTGGCGCCCCATAGCCCTCACACCCATAGCCAGTAAGTGTCTTGAGGAACTGGTTAAGGCACAAATATGTCCTATGCTCCCCCCCACCCTGGACCCCTTGCAGTTCGCTTACCGTGCCAACAGGAGTACGGAGGACGCCATTTCGCATGTCCTCCACACTGCCCTCTCCCACCTGGAGGGGAAGAACACCTACGTGAGACTGCTCTTCGTGGATTACAGCTCGGCGTTCAACACTATAATACCATCTAGGCTCGTCATTAAGCTCCAGGATCTGGGTCTGCACGCAGCTCTGTGCGACTGGATCCTGGACTTTCTGACGGGCCGCCCCAGGTGGTGAGAGTGGGCGACTGCACCTCCTCCCCATTGACTCTCAGTACAGGAGCACCACAGGGCTGTGTTCTCAGTCCACTCCTGTACTCCCTCTACACACATGACTGTGTGGCCTCACACCCTACAAACACCATCGTGAAGTTTGCTGACGACACGGTGGTGGTGGGGCTGATCACCGGAGACGACGAGGCAGCGTACAGGGAGGAAGTGACCAACCTAGAGCGGTGGTGTGAGGAGAATCATCTCCTGATGAATGTCTCCAAGACCAAGGAGGTCATCGTGGACTACAGGCGGGGGAGGGACCCACATCCTCCTGTCACGATCAACGGCGCTGTGGTGGAGAGGGTGGAAACCTTCAAGTACTTGGGGGTGAACATCCACGAAAAACTTAAATGGGAGGCACACACAACTGTGGTGGTTGCAAAAGCGCAACAACGCTTATATGGTCTCAGACGCCTAAAAAAGTTCGGCCTGAGTCCTACAATCATTAGGAACTTCTACCGAGGGACGATTGAGAGCCTTCTGACAAGCAGCTTCACCAGCTGGTATGGGAGCTGCACAGACGGGGACCACAAGGCCCTCAGAAGGGTGGTGCGCTCAGCCGAGCGCATCACTGGGTGTCGGCTGCCCAGCATGGAGGAGCTGTACACTCAGCGATGCCTCAGGAAGTCCCTGAGGATCATTAAGGACCCCACACACCCCCATACAGTTTTTTTCAGGCTGCTGCCCTCGGGGAAGAGGTACCAAAGTATCAAAGCCAACACAAGCAGACTAAAGAACAGTTTCCTCCCCCAGGCTGTAAGGCTGCTTAACAAGCCTAAATGAATGAACACTGAACATGCCATGGTATTACGGCCTTGTATACTGACCTGAGTTCTTTAAACTTTTAAAACTTTTATACTTAGTATCGTTATTTAATTATTTACTACTTTTTTACTTATGTGTATTGTGGAGCATCACCCAACGTAAGTTTTTCACAATGCTGTACCTGTACATCTGTGTGACAATAAACACCTTGAACCTTGAAATACAATTTCGTATCAGTGGAGAATTCATAAATGGTTTCCATTACAGTAAGTTAAACACAATTTCGTATCAGTGGAGAATTCTCTTTGCGTTATTTCAAACTCTTATGGCTAAAAATGTTACAGAACATTAGGAGGATAATTTCCCTGTTGTTACTCAAATCTAGGATAACATGTTTATAAGCACCAGATCACATGAAGCTCTCTCTTTGGAGTTTCACAGGACCGAAATCAAAATAAGTTCTAGACTTACCCTGACCATAACACACCAAATCACATAAACCTCTCTTGGAGATTCACAGGACCAATAACACACCAAAACACATGAAACAAATACATTAACAGGCCAGAGTTTAAGCAATATTTAACTAATTAATACTCTCTTCACGTCTCTAGGAAAACACCTATTTGATTCACAATTAGGCTACTTATGAACCAACTTACCTAATTATACGACAAAACATACCAACATGAGGCCTATTAATTCATGTTGAAACAAACACGACGCACAATTTTGTAAACAGAGAGAAGGAAAGTCCATCTTTTCTCTGTACGGACAAAGGAAATTCTTCTGTATTCTGCATTCCGTTACCTCAAAGTTCGCTTCAGCCGCGGATCAAGTTGAGAAAATGTTCACCGCTGTTCTCGCTGAAAGCTCTCATAATCATCTCATCATCATCTCCCCCCCTCCCAGCTCTGAAACAACAGAGATGGGAAAACGAGAAAGAAAAGGCAACATCTTCATCACAGACCCCTGCTCAGGTCCGCGAAGGCCCTCAGCTTTCGTCGTCAGTCGGCCATGGAAAGCCAAGCCACCGCCGCCACGGAGATGTGTCCTCCTTCGGCACGTGTCGTGCGTGCAATGTGTGATCAGTACACCGCATACTACACGGCCGCTGTTTGACACTGTCCTCCTGTCCATTCCGAAACGAATTCCCGAAAGTGGAAACCGCCGCGCCAAGCGTCGAGTGGTCGCCTCACCCCGTCGTGGACCTCCGCTGGCGTCCCCGTGCCGTGCTGCGCTGCATCGCCCCCCTGCTCGCCGTCCCCCGCGTAGAGTTGACGATCGAAGGCCCCCGTGTGGCTGTTGCTTCCCCGCCGACCGCTCCCCCTGCCCGCTAGCTGGAAAGAGACGCAGGCCGCCGCTGCGCAACACTCCTCATCGCGGTGGTCCGTCGACATCCTCGCCCTCGATCCGCTGGAACCCGTCGTCGCCGTCTCTCACAAAAACTCGCTGATTAGACCGAATAAAAAAGCCAACTGGTTCTTCTCCTAACTGGCGTAAACACCATGAAGGTCGGGATCGCGCACCATCTGTCGTATCTTATGACACGAGACCATACAAACTTAACCAAAACGGGAGAGCGGAGATAATTGTGAGACAGCACGACAGAGTAGATGTTCCTCAGAGATGTTGGTTTATTTCGAAGTACACAGCATAGCAAGACATGGCATAGGCTCCTCCAGCCTCACGGCCTCGGATCGACTGACTGACTGACATAGAAATCTCATGGTTTAAGTACAGTTTTACACAATACACATAGCTCCAGACAGCTGGCCACTGGCCACCCTATAGATAGGTAGAGACCCTTTGAACCCCTGTTTTAGCATGTCAACTCCTTTTGTCATACAAATAGCACAGGAAGGCAAATGGCAAGGCCCTCACCACATGGGATCGGGTGTGTGGGAAAGACAGTCACAGACTTTGGAGACGAACTGTCTCTATACCTACTGAATAAACAGGATCACCCATATGCTATGAGCACAGTAGCACACATTATGGATAGAATTATGATTTCCAGATTCCACATATGTTTAGTTTTACTACCATTTTAAGAGCCTGCTCAGGGACTAACTCTGGCACATTTACATGGAAGTGAAAACTGAAATGTTGATTAATGAGCATTGTCCCTGTCAAATAAATAAATAAATAAAGGGCTGGGAGTTGGCTGGCCTAACTCAATTCAATTAAATTCATAGGAGCTGTATTGGCATGAGAAAACATAAACACAAACGTTTACATTGCCAAAGCAAAAGTGGAACAAAACAATCAAGATAAAACAATACAATAAACATGTAAACAGAGCTGTGTTATATTAACACTTTGAGTAATACTATCTTGTGAGACTATAAAAGATTGTGCATTTTCTGTCAGAGATAGTTAGCCTATACATCCGAGACGTTTTATACTTTTGAAAGTTAACAGCAGTATTTCAATGTTTTAAACATGTTATAGGCCTAAACTCTCCTTGGGTGATTGTAATCCGTGCAGGGAAGAACATGTCTCTGATGTCTTGGTACAGTGGACAGACGGTTAGGAAGTGTAGCTCAGTCTCTACCTCGTTTTGTGTGCAGTGTGTGCATAGTCTGTCTTCTCTTGGGAGCCAGGTCTCTCTCTCTCTCCTTCCATGAGAGCAGCAGCATTTGTTTGCACCATTCAACACCCTACATTACATTTACCACACATCCACTCACTTACACTACTGATCTACTGATTAACACAAGCCACTTAATACTTTAGTATTGTTTGATGCATACGTTTATTATATTGTAAATAAATATTGGTTTGTGCACTTTTAAACAGCTGTGTGTCTTCCTCCTTTGTTATGGCCCAAGAGCCAGGTCATAACACTATCTATCTATCTATCTATCTATCTATCTATCTATCTATCTATCTATCTATCTATCTATCTATCTATCTATCTGACCGTCAAGCTAAATGAGGATAAGACAGAAGTTCTCATAATCGGATCTAGTGAGCAGAAAGAATCAATAATAAGCAGACTTGGCAACCTGACTGTAGAAAGTAACAGTACAGTAAATAACTTGGGGGTCATTATTGATTCTGAATTGAATTTTAATAAACACATTAATCATGTTACCAAGATCGCCTTTTTTCATCTTAGAAATATTGCACGAATCAGAGCCTATTTGTCATTGGACGATGCAAAAACGCTAATCCACGCCTTTGTTTTTTCTCGGCTTGATTACTGCAATGCACTTTTTTCTGGACTGCCTAAGAAAACAACTGACAGATTACAACTTGTCCAAAATGCAGCAGCCAGAGTTTTAACTAGAACAAAGATGAGAGAACATATTACTCCAGTTCTGGCTTCATTGCACTGGCTTCCGGTTGTTTTTAGGATTGATTTAAAATTATTTTACTTGTTTATAAAGCTCTCAATGGTCTCGCACCTTCCTACCTACATGACTGCCTGCCTAAATATGTCCCAAACTGCCCCCCTAAGGTCTTCCACTGCTGGCCTGCTCGCTTTGCCTAAAAAAGCTTTTTGCTTCTACGGGCCGACGGCGTGGAACAAACTCCCACTGTACCTTCGACAGGCAGCCTCTGTAGACATTTTTAAAGCACAGCTCAAGACCCACTTCTACACCCTTGCTTTTAATTGATTTGTTTTTTATTATTTTTTTGTTATTCATGTCCTCACTGTATTGCATTACTGCTCTTGTTTTTTAATGTTTATGCCTTGCTTTTCTTTTCTTTTTTTTCTCTCTTCATTGCTCTGTAAAGCACTTTGAGCTGCATTTCATGTCATGAAAGGTGCTATACAAATAAAGTTTTATTATTATTATTATTAGCTACAAGTAGCATTAAGCTAGCTGAACTGAACTACATTTACCAGTAGTTATACTAGCCCTAGAATGTCTGTGAACATACATAGATTACGAGTACCACAGACGAATAACAGTCTAAGTCCACACTATTGATCCATAATATATAAATGATAGATAAGGGTTCAGGACAACAAGGCCTTTTCGTGGAGGGGTCAGTCTGAAATTTGGACTTAGACTGTTTTTCGTCTGTGGTACTCTATTCCTGTATAAACAGCCATTGGATGCCTCCGCTCCCAGTGAGCAAGGAGACATGGGTGGCATAAATGTGCTCTGCGCTCCGTTTGTACTCACCCAATAAATAATTCCAAAGATGTGGAGTGAGATATTGTCCTCTAGTTTCACATCCATGTAAAAGTTCAGGCAGAAAACGCTTGTTTATTCAAATATCTGATCTTTTCAAACATCTCTCATATATTTTCCCGGGCTGCACACGGACGACATTTTCTCAGGGCGAGAGGTCCGGAATGACAGCTGGACTTCCATGTATGACAGTCACTCGCAGGGCAGGGTTTTCTGCTGCAGCCTAGGCTCCAGAGTCAAAGGCACGGTGCACACAGTGCCTTTTAAATCCATTCTCTGCAGCTGCAAGAAATTTATATCAAACCAAAAGAGCGCGTTTCATAAGGGCGTATTACATTCTAAAAGACAAGTGTAGGTTACATTAATGATGATAAAAGAACTTCGGCCACATCAGTGAAATAATGTCCGATGTCGGGCATCGGTGCCAAAAATTACGGATACATCGTTGAGACCGATGTCAGGCTCTACTCACAACGCCTTGCTCTGCCAGGCGTTGTGAAGAGACTCAAGACACTTATTTTTTAAACAATGGTTATCCTGACAAAACAAATAGGAGAATAAATGTCATCTTTGAGTTGACAAAAGCACTTTGAGTTCCTCTGCTGATGCTACCTTCTCTTTCCTCCTTCTGTCTGTGTGTAAAGAGGTTTCATCTGAATATGAGGAGAGGAGATCCAGTCTGGTCCAGGAGGAACAACAACATCCACAGATTAAAGACGAACAGGAAGAGGAGACTGGTGAGTCAACTTTGACATTACTACATAGGAAGATGTGGTGCAATACTCTCTCAGGTAAAACACAATGATGTTTTATTAGTATTATTCTAACAAGACTAAAGGGTTATCCAGCAACTGTAACGATACAAATATAGTTTGGTAACTCATGGTCCCCTAAAAGACAGACAGACACACAGCATAGCACAACAAGTTTGAACCCATAATCATAATCACAGTACATTTCAAGCACAACTCAATACAAAAACTGTTAACTGTGAGTGGACGACCCAATAAAAGCATTACACTTGTTTACAAGAGGGTCCATCTTGTTCAATTCATCAAAACATTTAGAGATGTACAAATATACACTTCTATTTTTCCAAAGAACACAACAGGAATTCATCATAAAGGAGGTAAAAAGGGAAATATACTGTGAGGGGGAAAAGGGGTGGTTGGGAGTAGAGACTGACATTTTGTCGGGACTCCCGCGGGTCACGGGATTCCCGCAGGATTCCCGCGGGATGGGATTCATATTTGTATTAATCCCGTGATCGGGACGGGACGGGAATGAAAGTCAACAGGAGCGTGCAGGACCGTGAATTATATTTTCAACTGGTCGCGCTGCCAACCAAAAGAACAGAAGCGCCCATCTTTGTTGTAGTCATCTTTCAGTGAGCCAACTACATACCCCAGCAGTGCTAATGCTTCCAGGCTCCGCTCCAACCGGGAGAGGATGAAAACTTCCTTCATGCAATCCAGTGGACGTTTCATAAAGTTTAATATGAAGACATCGCAGTGCGGCCGTGCATGATTCTGCATCGCGCCGGTGATGTGATATAATCGATTATTTATAGCCAGATCATCCTGATCATCCTGATGCATTTGTTTCCCCTGGCAGTGGCAACGTTGCAACTTGCAATTGTGATGCTACGTTAGCTACATGCTAACGCTGTTACTGTTGGCACTTGCTTGGCTCCCTGAACAGCTGTCTGAGGCTGAGCGAATGTTCTACAATACATCGTCTCCCTTCTTTCTCCCAAACGAGTCCCATACACCAGTGGTTCCCAAACATTTTCATGTCAAGGACCCCTAAATCAACATGTATTAGCCCGTGGACCCCCATTTGAAAAGATGCCAGGGACCCCCATAAGAGAAGATCTGTATTACGTTTACTACTGTGTGTAAAAATTATTTACATTATGTTTTTATTGGCTATTATATATCTCAACAATTGACAAAGCACTTGTCAACAGTCAGAACTGTTCTTGGTTTTGTTTTAATATTGATATGAATATAGGATATACTGTATTTGGTAGTCAAAGTTAAATCCACCATTGCCCACTTTATTTGTATTTGTTTTATTGGTAGGCTATCTGTCTTGAGAAGCAGGAAGAGATGGATAGATGGATAGATATAGAATAACTTTTCCTAATGAAAAAAAAAAAAAAAAAAACAGGAGCGGGATGGGAGCGGGAGTAATTTCGAGTGGGAGCGGGATGGGACCAGGAGTCATTCTACAGGAGTGGGACAGGATGGGATTTAGTTTTTTACTCTGGCCCAGGATTGGGACAGGACAGGATTTTTTCTGCAGGAGTGGGATGGGACAGGAGTGAAAATCCACTCCCGTGTCAGTCTCTAGTTGGGAGTAGATTACATTAATGATGATTAAAAAAAAAAATTGGCCACATCGGTGAAATAATATCCGATGTCGGGCATCGGCGCCAACAATGACGGATACATCGTTGAGACCGATGGCGGGCTCTACTCAACACCTTGCTCTGCGAGGCATTGTGAAGAGACTCGAGACACTCATTTTTTAAACGATCCTGACAAAACGAATAGGAGAATAATCTTTGAGTTGACAAAAGCACTTTGAGTTGCTCTGCTGATGATACCGTCTCTCCCCTCCTCCTGTCTGTGTGTAAAGAGGTTTCATCTGAATATGAGGAGAGGAGATCCAGTCTGGTCCTGGAGGAACCACACCCTCCACAGATTAAAGAGGAACAACAGGAGAGGAGATCCAGTCTGGTCCTGGAGGAACCACAACCTCCACAGATTAAAGAGGAACAGGAAGAGGAGACTGGTGAGTCAACTTTGACATTACTACGTAGGAAGATGTGGTGCAATACTCTCTCAGGTAAAACACAATGATGTTTGTATTAGTATTATTCTAACAAGACTAAAGGGTTATTCAGAAACTGTAAGGATAAAAATAGTTTGGTAACGCATGGTCCCCTAAAAGACACAGACACACAGCATGTTTCCGCTTGTGCCGCTACATAAGTATAGAACAACAAGTTTGAACCCATAATCATGTTTAGCTATTAAGATATTTGTGCGTGAGACTTTTAAGATTTTAAGCACGAGACATGGTACTGGTCCACTCAAAGGGTTAAGTGATCTGTCCAGGAAGGTTCTAATCATCAATCAGCACCAGACACTTCATTCAGGAGTGGTGGATTCTTGAGCCACAATGGTTCTGCAGGCTCCACCTGGGCAACGGTGGTGCTGCAGGCTCCACCTGGGCAACGGTGGTGCTGCAGACTCCGCTTGCAGCTTGAATGGCCCTCCTAAAGGCCTCACCATGGGTGTGTTGGGCTTCCTCCTCACGGAAGACACAGGCTGGGGCGCCAACCCATACTGCTCCCGGGTGCCGTCTACATTCCGGCTTTCACCCGTCTCTCCGGTGGTCACCAGACTACTCCTGGTTGTTCAGTTGTTCAGTAAACCCTTTGTTACGAAACCCCTAGACAAAATAGTCATGACATGTCTAGAGGCTAGGGTTTCACAACAATGTATAAGAACAAGGGATCATATCAAGCATTGGCGGTGCAAACAAATGGAGACCACACAGTTTTAGAGTGAGAAAAGTGCAAGGTGTTCTCTTTACTCTTGAATTAGGCGTTAGATATTTACATGTTCAAAAATATATGCACGAAGCATACAATAAACCAAAACAATTAAGCCACTACCAGGGGACACGAGTGTTGCCAAAATAACAAAAGAAGCAGCTAGGGAAACAAAAGACAGACTAACTATCTAAACAATTAGTAAAACAAAAGCCTGCCTACCTAACTACTCTAACCAAAACGTAGTTCAAAATACATGTGGTGGCAAACACCCCTTACCTAGTGTGCTTAACAAGGTTCTACCTACGTGGTGCCTATGTATAGAGGCCTCTGTCTTACCTGTCCCAAGGCAGGGCATATAGCATAGAATTTACATTAGTAGTAGAACATTAAACTAAACACGTAAGATTTGCTCTGGGACACAAAAGGAGACAAATAATGCAGCAGTGACAGGGCTACAAACAAAACTGAGGTGTACTGGTTGAGAGAGTGAGCCCAGGTGGGACTCAGCCTTTTATAGGCAGCAGGTGGTGGTGATTGGATGAGGGAGGAGTCAGGTAACAGGCTGATTGACAGATGGGGACTGGGGACTTCAAACCTGCAGAGAATGAGAGAGTGTAGGGAAGGAGAGACAGGGGAGGAATACAGAGCAACCCTACACAAACTACACTACGTGGCACGTAACACCCTTATTGAATGATAAGTACAAGTTGTTTCTACTGGTGATTTCCACAGAGCACCACAGGGAGAGGTCTACAGTATCTAGAGAGATGGCCTCCAAAAGACATTCAACGTTGTCAGAGGAACAGCCAGAGGTGGACCAGAGACGTGGACTGTTTGATGCGAAGATGCAACCTGTAGTAAAGTTGTACCGTATAGGTATGTGCTGTTTTGTTTACTTACTTACATAAAGGGATATTTCACTTTCAAAATAATTGTGGGTAATGTTATCGTCTACTCAGGCTTTTTGTGAACACTTTGGACAGTTTTGAATTTGCTCAATTCAGTATTTAGATATTTTATATTCATTTTTATCAGACAAGCCCATTGTAACTTCAAACTCCATTTTAACCATCGTAGATACACAGAAAACACCCATCCCTGGTTCTAGTGACTGATATTGTCCTTCCTTAGAGAGGGACAGCTATAGCTGAATGGGTAGAGAGCCCGTCTAGGAAACAGAATGTACCACAGTGATGTTGTTAGGTCTGCAGTGGGTCCCAGGGCCCACGGGTGGGAGTCCTAATATAAATGGTATTCTTTGTTGTTTGATATTATTAATAGGGATGTCCCGATACCCTTTTTTCGTTTCCGATCCGATTCCGATCCAACAATTTCTGTGTTGGCCGATACCGATACCGATACCAGAGTGCTTTTTAAAAAAGTGTAAAGTACTGTCTGTAACTTAAGTTCACTTCAAACAAGTAGGTAGGCAGCACAATTTAAGCAGCTGTGCAGCAGTGGTTCTCAACCTTTTTTAAACAAGTACCACTTCAGAAAACATGTCCAGCATTAATGTTAAAATACAATGTTAATATTCAGCTATATCACACAGGAGGCAAATGTATTCCTCATAAGGATTTATTTTTTCCACAGATGTGAGCTACAATTATGCTACCATCATGCTGTGCAAAACTGGAACTTTAACTCTCTCACTTTCTCACACACTCGCAATAAGGCATTTTTTTCAAAATGAAATGCACCCCTATATATGCCCTCCTATATTCAGCTATTAGTGTAGATTTCCGTCCTACAAAAAGATTTAATTCTCATTGACAATTTTATGTCATAGTGTCTGAGCAAATAGACATGTTACATCATAATCACCATTACATCACCTAATCAACATGAGTAGACTTTAATATATTAGCGCCCCTCACTTCACACAGGTGTGATTTTTTTGTTGCCGTTCTGATTGGCCAAAATTCACAACAGCTGTTGTCAAAGTTACAAGTCTACACTGCCTCACTGATGGACGCCTTGTGAGCTTGTAGATCTGCTATTTTCGTTGTGCAAGACCTTTCTACGGAGCAGCATAGCATTAGCATGTTACGTTACTTTGGAATGGAGTTATACAGGCACGGAGGAGAGGACGTTATTCATTCAATTCATACAAGCCTAAATGTTCACAACAAGTTACAACCACAGTTCCTTTGGTCTTTATAATGGTTATGATTATTGATCTGGTCCATATAGCTTTAGAAGGAGCTAGGTTATTATGACATGCTAGGCTAATTATTGCATTTAGCTCCCCTCTTGTCTTTTAAAATAAACCAAACCTTTCCACCCGTTCCACCCACGGAGCAAGTTACTATATGAGCGTCAGTCCACCGTGTCCCAGTCAGTCAGTTTAGAGCTTATTTGTCCAGTCTAACTTCGAAGAGAGGGGGAGAAAGAAAAACAACAAAATATAGCCTACTTGGCAGCCCTTGTGAAGTTGTGCATGCACATTTCTGTTAGTCGCAAACTACAGCAAGGCGCCTTTGTTTTAAATTGTCCCCCATTCGCACGTCGGCAAAGCCGTTCACACCTACGGCTGGAGCATTTCTAAGGCTCTGGGCTGGAGATGCGCGTTTTCAATACCGGCGGCCCCGTCTCACCGTGCTGCGCGCATCACGTGATTAAATAAAATGTGGTATCGGATTGGTGCGGGGCGTACTTGCCGATTCCGATATGACCAAATAAGAGCATATATATATTTGTGTCAATTGTTTTCAGTTTTATTTTATTTTTTTCTTGTAGTGTAATTTTGTCATAACCTTCTGTTGAACACGTATTACTTATTTGTAACTATTCAAATGCAACATTATAATCAATACAAACAAAAGATTCTAAAATCTATACTTGGACAAGTAAGTAAATGTTCTTGTCCAAATGACAAGTGGCTCAAAATGTAATGTCAAGCCCTGAAAACTGTCTTTGATTAGAAATGGAGAAGATGATGTTCCTCCAAAAATGCAAAGTTCAAACATTAAAGGTTTTTCTCTCTTTGTGTCTTTTTTCTAGTCGTCCCGCACCTCCCTGTGTGTAAAGAGGAGGTTTTCACTGAACAACCGGAGAGGAGCTCCAGTCTGGTTCAGGAGGAACCACAACCACCACAGATTAAAGAGGAACAAGAGGAGCTACTTCAAAGACCAGTGGAGGCTGATGGGTCAACGTTGACATTACTAGCAGTGAAAAGTGAAGATGATCATGATGATGAAAACAGAGAGACAGAGCCTGTAGCCGGCACGTCAACTCAGCACATGAAAACACAAGCTGATGTAGAGGACTGTGGAACATCACAACCAACTGGTGATGACCAGCTCCTCTCGTCACACGTTTCTGAATCTGACACTGAAGACTGTGATGAGTGGCAGGAGCCCAGTGAAGGTCAGTCAACTTTAAACACACTGAAATCACACAAGACACAACATGTGGAAGGACAAAGATTGTATTTGAGCAGCAAGCTGTCCAAGGACTTGAAATCATCAAAACAAACTCACTCCATGAGGAGCCACACAGGGAAGAAACGCTTTAGTTGTACAGACTGTGGCAAATGTTTTAATCGTAAGGACAATCTGACGAGGCACTCAAGGATTCATACAGGGGAAAAGCCCTTCACTTGTAACGTGTGTGGTAAAGGCTTTGCTCTGGGTGTTAATCTAAAAACACACATGAGGACTCATACAGGGGAAAAACCATTTACTTGTAAAGTGTGTGGCAAAGGCTTTGCTATGAGTGGTCATCTAAAAACACACATGATGACTCATACAGGGGAAAAGCCCTTAACTTGTAACGTGTGTGGTAAAGGCTGTCTTCACATCGGTAATCTAAAATTACACATGAGGACTCATACAGGGGAAAAGCCCTTTACTTGTAACGTGTGTGGTAAAGGCTTTGCTCAGGGTGGTGATCTAAAAACACACATGAGGACTCATACAGGGGAAAAGCCCTGTACTTGTAACGTGTGTGGTAAAGCCTTTGCTCTGGGTGTTAATCTAAAAACACACATGAGGACTCATACAGGGGAAAAACCATTTACTTGTAAAGTGTGTGGCAAAGGCTTTGCTATGAGTGGTCATCTAAAAACACACATGATGACTCATACAGGGGAAAAGCCCTTTACTTGTAACGTGTGTGGTAAAGGCTGTTGTAACATCAGTCATCTAAAAACACACATGATGACTCATACAGGGGAAAAGCCCTTTACTTGTAACGTCTGTGGTAAAGGCTTTGCTCAGAGTTGTAATCTAAAATCACACATGAGGACTCATACAGGGGAAAATACCTTTACTTGTAACGTCTGTGGTAAAGGCTGTACACAGAGTAGTGAACTAAAAACACACATGATGACTCATACAGGGGAAAAGCCCTTTACTTGTAACGTCTGTGGTAAAGGCTGTACACAGAGTAGTAATCTAAAAAAACACATGAGGACTCATACAGGGGAAAAGCCCTTTACATGTAACGTGTGTGGTAAAGGCTTTGCTCAGAGTTTTACTCTAAAAACACACATGAGGACTCATACAACCCTTTAGTTGCAGTTAGTGGCCAATTCTTGGGTCAAAATGCACATCTGAGGATAATGAGGAGGAATCATACAGGGAAGAAGTGGTTAGTTGTAATAGTAATAAATGCACATTTTCCCCATGAACCCATTTGAGTTGACAGACAATTGAATGATCATTCATTCTATTCCAGGATGACAATGACAGATAGATACTAAAGCAGTGGAATCACATAATCTGACAATAGAGCGTCACAGTCCAGCCCCTTTCAGAACGAAGAGGGCACCAGAAGAGAATTTCCCATTCATTTCCCCATAGACATTTCATAAAGTATTTATTTAAAGACCTTTTAAGCCTTGGAAAAAGCCAACTCGGATGGTGACAAATCATGACAATGAACAACAAATGTTGGGCCGGACAAATAATTAAAAAAAAAAAAAAAAAAACTGCCTTTTTTTTCCTTCTAATTTGTTCTGCCCAATTTTTTTTATTGTCATTATTTGTCACCATCCGAATTGGCTTTCTCCAAGGCTTAAAAGCTTCAAATATATACTTTTTGAAACGTCTATGGGGAAATTAATGGGAAATTCTCTTCCGGTTCACTCGATATGTGCACTGCGATGCTCGATATCAACATGAGTGATTAAAGACATCACAATTTAGTTTCTTCTGTATCTTTTTGTATGTTATATTAGCAGATTATTTCGCTATGGTAACACTGTTTAATTATACCGTTGGATGTTTCAGACGTTATACCTTTTATACGTTTGGAAACTCAAAACAATTCAATAGCAAAAGAAAGTTTGGCATTGGCAGAGATTTGTCACATTTGTCATGGGTGTATCCCACACATGCTAGCATGTTGGTCCGTGTATTTTACGGCCATTTGAATTCTAATTTCGTATTTGATAAACAGTATTCAGAATACGGTTTGGTGTTCTGAATACTGTTTGTCAAATATAGAAATGGTAAATTAAAACACAGAATACGGTTCATTTTCTGAATACTGTTAAAGAAATGGTTCACTAAAAACTTAGAAATAGGTATTTAAAACGAAAATATAACCCGATTCTAGATTTTCGTTGGTGTCGTTCGAAACAGAATTAAGAATTCAGAACAAGACGCACCGGGATGCTGTACGGAATACTGTGATTCATTTCTTGCTCTGTAACCCGGAAGTCCCGCCCTCCTCCCCGATAAAAACAGAGCGGGTGCACTGCCCTGGGCGGCGCCATCTTTCTTTCGTCACTGAGTCAGAAGCACAGCAGTTAGCGGCAGCAGTTAGAATGGAAGAGTATTACGGTAACGGTGGTTTAAGCTACGTCCTTTTCAGGGGGGACATCAGGCGTACAGTAATGGACATGGACATGTGCGTGGAGAATATAGGCATGATCTTCAAGGTACTGTAATGTTTCATTAATACGTTTGAGCGTACTGTTTACCTGTGTAGCATGTAGCTATTTACCTGTGTAGCATGTAGCTAGATAGGTACTAGGTCAGTGGTTCCCAAACTATTTCATGTCAAGGACCCCCAAAATGACACTTAACAGCCCGCGGACCCCCATTTAAAAACATGCCAGGGACCCCCATAAGAAGATTTCTACGGCTCTATAGCAGAGATTCTCAACCTGTTTAATTTCAAGGACCCCCAGTTTGACATGCATATTTAGTCCCATTTAATGCCATTTATATCTCAGGGACCCCCAATTTATATTGTAAAATCAATGTTAATTTAACTCTGAGTGTACAAATGGAACCAAATGGACCCGGTCTGCTGAGTTACAGACCCACAAGGGTCCATTTGGTTCCTAATGGTCATTTAGCTGGGGACCCCCTGGAACTCCCTCAGGTACCCCTGGGGGTCCCCGGTCCCCATGGTAGCAAGTGATTCCATCATATTTACAACGATGCTTTGCGTTGTGAGGTCGTAGATTGGCTTTATCAGAAGACAGAACTCATGCAGGATACACAAGTGATATTGGAAGCGATGACAAAGAAATGAGCAGACAAAATTGGACATGAGTTTTAAGCTAATACATGGAGGAATTTGTCAACAATGAATATATTTTTTCCACTAATTGTATTGATGAAAACGTGCATGTTATTGCATCTTTAGAGATTCTTTAAACACTTATGGTATTTTTCATTCTGTCCACTTAAACAGGTCAGCTCCAGGAATCTGTACATTACAGATGAGGCAGACGCTGTACATTACATTACATTACAGTCATTTAGCAGACGCTTTTATCCAAAGCGACTTACAATAAGTGTATTCAACATAGGTAGGGAACAAAAACTACTAATCACCAGAAGTCTTTAGTGCATTTTCTGCAAAAACAAGCAACCAAGAGTATACCTAGCGCTAAGGTAAAAGTGCAATATATCAGCTACCTATTTCCTTAAACAGATGAGACAAAATAGCTAAATCAAATGAGCATGAGCTAAAACAATTAAGTGTATCGACTAAACAAGATCCAATAAACAATACAACAATAGAAAACAAGCGTTCGTACAACTAGTTAACAACAAGTAGAGTAGTTACTCTTTGCTGGGGTTCATTACACCCTGTGGCCACTGGGGGCGCCAGTGAGTAATTTATGTTAATTTATTCATACATTCCATACATTCCCTACATACTTTACATAACGAAACTACTTTTTTCTATAACTTGTAATGCGACTCTTATAGTTATCTCTTATAGCTACTGTGTTCTCAATGTGTGAGTTAGTAGTTACCCATATTGCGTAATCTAATCCAAAGGAACCGTCTCCTTCTCCTGCCAGTGCGGAGTCTGTCATGCAAACTGCCATGGTGCGCCGAGTGCACCCCAGAGTGGAACACATTCCACATGAGAAAGAAAAAGTGGCTTCCACAGGGCATAACGTCATATAATCAACAGAATAATAATTACTTACTTAGGCCTGTCTGTGCATGGGGCAGGGTATCAGTATTATATCGATATCATTAAACTATGTAGTTGTATTGACTATTCTTTAGACTTTGTAGACTAATTCAGGCTTTCAATGCTCAATGCTATTGGTGATATGGTAACCTAATGCACCAATGTATAGGGACCTGCCTGTATAGCTATCAGATTGTCTATCTGTCTGTCTATATGACTTTCTATGGGGGTGGTTTTACTGTCTAACTGATTTTCTATATGTCTGTAACATAGGCCTATTATGGACAGGTGGGTCCAAATGGAACCCATTAGATATTTCACTCTTGAGATGCTATCTAGCTGGATGCTTGGTTGGCTCTATGCCTATCTGGCTGCCATGTGCATGTGTGGAACCACAATGGGTGTAATACCAGTTTTTACCACATAGGCGGTGAATTTAAGTATTGTATGGTACGATTCCGCTTATCACCACTACAAATCTGATGTGATTCTAGCCCCTAATGCATTTTTTAACCCCCGGAGGCCACCAGAGGTTGTGGAGTGGGGTAAGGTGACCTAGTGTAGCTGTTAACCAAACCCTTATCCCTTATTAGATCTCTAACTCTTGAGAGGTTGTAAAATGCCAAACCAAATGCAAATGCAACAATTACACAACTTGCAGCATAGTATGAGAATCGTAGGTGTTTATGATTATTTGTAAGCAGTAACGGTCAGAATCTATGATATTACGGGGAGTCCAATATTTTTCTGCTATTATTTGGTATATTCTATATTCTTACATGTAACATATTTGCGATTTCAGTACCCTAGATAACACTATGCTCCTATTGTTAGGACTGTAGTACATCTTATATAGACACAGAACTCTATAATGCATACGTATTGGGTAATCATACAAATATTCCACTGATGGATTGATGGTAGGTTACTAGTTAGCGTATGATTCATGTTGATAATACTATTTACAGCATCACATACACAAAAAATGATACAAAAACAAAAAACAATAATACAACAGAAGACAAAACATACAAAAGACACACAAACTTGACAACACACAACACAAACAAAAAATACGAAACAAAATAAATAAACTACACAGCAGACAAAACAAAAAAAAAAACTTGACAAAGCACAACACCACAAAAACTGGACAAAACACAACAAAACAAAACACACATTAAACAAACATCATGACACAAAAGCAAACAACAACTATGGAACAAATGAAAAACAAGACAAACATTACACAAAAGTAAACAAAACAAGTAAAATAACAACAACAATACGAAACAAAAATCAAAAAGGATACACAAAACACACCAGACAAAACAATACATGACAAACAAAAAACATGAACCATAAAAGACATTGATAAAACACAAAGCAACAAAGACTTGACAAAACACAACACAAACAAAAATAAATAAATACACAGCAGACAACACAACAAAAAATAACTTGACATTGAAAGTATATCACTAAACGTGTAGCTAGATGGAATAGGTGGATGTACACAGACATGACCCGCTACCCATACATTTCCAGATCAGGCAGTTATAGCACCACCAGCAAGTGGTTCTTGCTAAAACCCATTTTATTTTGGACCAAAATAGTTCAAATCATCAGCTGCCCTCCACGACTGAGAAGAAAGGGTCTATAATGTAGCACATTATAGTGCTATCATGAGGCCCACAACCTGACAGGGGCTGTTTTTATCTGGTATCTAGTCTAGTTTTATCTATATAGTTGTATCCACTACACAATATCTTGCTCAATATTACAAATTATCTACAATTTTAGGGGAAAAACGTGTATTTCCTACACATGCAGGGGGTTATCGATTTATACAAAAACATTTACTTGGGTATTATCCTTGAATTATTTATACTTCTAAGATTATATTCTTGATTCCTATTTCCTATC
This sequence comes from Electrona antarctica, assembly GCF_951216825.1. Classification (NCBI taxonomy): domain Eukaryota; kingdom Metazoa; phylum Chordata; class Actinopteri; order Myctophiformes; family Myctophidae; genus Electrona; species Electrona antarctica. The sequence goes on along the minus strand of NW_027637034.1, from coordinate 2,274,254 downwards.
TAAATCTACACTGATGTGTTGATAGGTTAGTCAGAACAAACCACTAGTAGTCAGTGATAGACAAAAACTATCCATTTTGTAACTGTACAGACTTCTGTAGTGGTAAAAGACCCCATACTTCACCAGTTCCCCCCCCCCCCCTGGTGGGTAGATAATTATAGAACCAACAACACCCTAACAACATTCTAACAGTATCCTACAGCTGATATCAGACAATGGTCTATAGTCTGTATCAGAGATACAGGACCCTGCTCATGGTATAGTGCTACCATGAGACCCACAACCTGACAGGGCCTATTTTTATGACATGGGCTAGTTCCATCTATACAGTTGTATCTAGTAAACAAATTAACCTTTGGGGCATATCCACCACTTTACAGACCATACATGTATTACTAAATCACTTTATTTGATCTTTTGCTGATAAGCATACACCCTCGAAAAACATGAGAAACCATGGTTTACCTATCCCCTATCATCTCACTAAATTGGGGGACTAGTGACATTGTATGGAAAAAGCACATAACTATGGCATGAAATCTGATGTGGAACATCGTATCTTAACATCTTAGCCAAAATAATAGGCTAAATCCTCATAATAGTTCTTCACCCTGGCTGAGGATAGTAGGTAAAATAGGTTGCTAGATCATTTGTTCACCCAAAGTTGCTGTGAAACTTACAATATAAAATAAATATATATATATATATGTCAGGGCCCTAGTAAAAATATAGTGTAAGGGATGCGATGGGCTAAATAAATAGGCATTTTCGGTAGATATTCGGTAAGATATTGTATTAATTGTTAAAAAACATGTATAATATAGATAGAAGTGGTAACTACACAGTGGTAACTACAACTATTTGTGACTTTTGACAGCATGATATTTGACTTGGGTACTCTCTGTCACAACTGGGAGGGCAATACAATTCAATTATCAATTCAATTATGTATAGATTTTGGTGTCTCTGCATCTTTACACAGAAATATTATAGCGTTAGGAGTGATGAAGACGATCATATTCTAATTCTATTTCAAAAGAGTCAACAAGTTGGCACATTAAACTTGAAAATACTACATTCAAGTTGTTTATGTTTGGGCAAGGGTCAGATTTTCAAACAAAATTACAAACCATCACTGGGGACACAGTCATGTGGGCACAGTCACTGTACATATGTTTACATACATAAACTATATTGTTCATGGTGTAAATACAAATATTATACATTGAGTCACTAATATGACTCAATATAATACCCCTTCTGACTAGACCCAATCATGCAATAACAAAATGACAACAAAATATACACATTTTTATGATTACATATTTTTATTATGATGGCATATTTAGGAATATTCACCGTAGTCACTGTAGATGGTACACAATATCAGACCAATATATGTCTCAATACAGTACATACAATATACAATGTGTTACAATGTAATAATATGAGGTCAGAAAACTGTATGCAATTGATATATCTTAGATTTTTGCGTGTATATAGGGTAAATCCTTCAACTCATTTAGGTGTGATTCACAGATTTCATGGATTCTTGACACTGGTACTACAACTCCGTGAGTTTCCAGTACCCGCATGAGTCCTGGTAGAAAGTCATCATTCCATAGCTTGTTCGTTAAATCTTTAAAATGATTGTAGAAGTAATATCTAGGTGTAACACCCAAGCACGTGTGTTCGGTTTGGCTAGAATGGTTTATTTGGCAGCCGTTGCAACCTTCTCTCATCTGTTCAGTTATAGCATTTTGGAGTAGTTTAACAACACGTATTCTAATGATATCTAAAAGTTTTGTACTGATCAACCCATCAGTATGGTCCAGGGGTAAATTCACTATGGATGGTGGTGGTGAAGGTATTGCAGTTGAAGTGTCATCATTGACATCAATGTTATGGGATTCAGGTGATTGTATGGGTGATGGCCATACAGAGTGTGAGCCATGGGTATCATAGGAAAACATAGGTGATGATGGAGGTGAGCTACAGGGTGACATCTCATCATATCCATCATCGACAAGGTCAGCCATGAACCGGGGTGGATTGATGTACAACCAGGGATCCTCATCCATGGCCATCAGGCTCTCATGGGTCCTCCAACAGGGGTTGTCTCCTCCACTTGAGCTGTCTTCCCCCATAGAAAAAGTAGAGTACTCCATAATTCTTACAGGGTAGTACTATGCTTTGTAACTATTGCAACTAGTGGTCCTTCGGATGTTTCTAGCTGCGAGGTGTATCTGCTGTCTCTAGTGGTCCTTTGGGGTTTCTAGATGAGGGGGTGGGATGTAATAGCTCCCTCTAGTGGTCCTGCGGGCTCTCTAGCTAGTTAGAAAGCATAGCCTCATGGGGCCACGGTCTTGAATACAGGGTGGGTATGCTGTAAGTAGGAAAAGTAAGTCTAGAAAAACTCATCACACCATTGGGATTATTTTTTAAATATTGAAATATAGAGACAATTTAGCATGTTGTAAAAGTATTATTTCAGTGCCTGTAAATTATATTGTGTAGTGACTTTCTATATAGGACATAATTCACCCTAAGAGAGTGGGCGGGGATTTCGGGGTAAACAAGGAAATGGGGGTGTGTGTGTTGTGTTGTCAGTATGATTGAAGTGTGTGAAATAAACACGTGCCGTTCCGCACATTCTGATTCAAAGATAGAAATAGCAATTCGTCTTACTTGCTATTCCTACAATCGTAAAGTTTCATACAATGGACACGTACACGTACCAGTCCCTCTGTCCAACACGCCACAAGTTGTTTTGGGCCCATGCCTCCATCTCCTGGCGATACCGAGGTACTCTAACTACGGCCTCTGCACGCTCCCGTGGTCGTCTCACGGGTTCAAAGTTATATGGTGCTGGTCCGTCATAGTCCCTCTCGTTGTTAAATCCATCATTTTCTTCAAGAGCGTCCATGTTGGAGCAAGGAAATGGCTCTCCGCACTAGTCAAACTCCGCGCTAGTCAGACGAGCAGTGGGAAGAAGTTGACCATGTGACATCACGTGACTGACAGCGCTCTGAAGGATTTTGATTTGCGCATACATGTAATTCGTGCGTGGACATTTTAATACCTTTCTGAGCGGAATTTCCGGCGTCACATGAAAAAAACAAACGTTGAAATGAAATACCAACTATGTTTACTACATATAATTGAAGAGTAGGGTTTAACCTGAATGTTTACCTTTAACTTCGTACATTTTCATGTATCATAGGCATAGAACCATTCCATCCGCTCCTGGTTGAATTCAATTATGTGCGGGCTTAATGTGATAAATTATCCGTTTGTACTCACCCATTAAATAATTCCAAAGACATGGAGTGAAATATGGTCCTCTAGTTTTATATCCATGTGAAAGTTCTGGTACAAAATGTGTATTTAGTCAATTATCTCCACTTTTTCAAGAGATGCACACGGACGTCTTTCTCTCCGGCGAGACCGGACCGGAATGATCGATGAACTGATTTTAGATACTTCCTGTTGTTTACCAAAGACGTCATCACAAATTGACAGGTGCGCTGACATTTGCTCCCACCAACCAGGACGCGCGTCTGTGCATGCCGAGTTAATAAAACAAGCACCTTCATTCTCTGACAGCCTCGTCCCACACCCCAAACGCACATTACATGTAGAGGCTATTGTGTGTGCAACTGTGCATCATATAACAAAATCAATTATAGGACTAAGATTTGGTTCACACTTTTATTCTGTCTTATATTTCTTTTTTTGTCTGTCGTGAATGCAATGGCACTCACAGATAAAGAATTTGAACATTTGCTTTTGAGTTTAAATTTACCTTTTCAGTTAAAAATTGAACAAAAAAATATTATTAAAGGCCTGTTAGGTCAGGGGATCTTAGTATAATCTCATGTGACAGAAGGAATTGACTGTAAAGAAACACATTTCTTTTGTTTTTTGATGTTTGTTTCTGAACAAATATCAAATATTGGTTCACTTTTCTAATATTCTAGCCCAAAAAAGAAATCAGGACCATGCTTCAATTTTCGGACTGAACCTTGGTATTTTGGCACAACATGATCAACAGTAGGAATTGAATAAAAAAAAACACCTTTTTCTGTTTTTTGATGTTTGTTTCTGAACAAATATTAAATATTGGTTCGTTTTTCTAATGTTCTAGCCTACAAGAGAAATCAGGACATGGCTTTGCTATTTTGGCATAATCTGATTGACAGTCGGAACTGATTTAAAAAAATAACACATTTTCTCTGTTTTCTGATGTTTGCTTCAAAACAAACATCAAATATTGGTTAATTTTTCCAATTTTCTAGCACATACAAAATATCAGGACAACGCTCCAATTTCTGATTGTATCGACCCGTTTTGCCGGTATCTTAGTATAATCTGACCGAAAATAGGAATTGAGTGGACGGTCAGGGGATTTTAGTATAATCTGATGTGACAGAAGGAATTGACTGTAAAGAAACACGTTTTTCTGTTTTTTGATGTTTGTTTCTGAACAAATATCAAATATTGGTTCACTTTTCTAATATTCTAGCCCACAAAATAAATCTGGACCATGCTTCAATTTTCGGACCGAACCTTGGTATTTTGGCATAACCTGATGAACAGTATAGGAATTGAATAAAGAAAAACACCTTTTTCTGTTTCTTGATGTTTGTTTCTGAACAAATATTAAATATTGGTTCGTTTTTCTAATGTTCTAGCCTACAAGAGAAATCAGGACATGGCTTTGCTATTTTGGCATAATCTGATTGACAGTCGGAACTGACTTAAAAAATAACTCATTTTCTCTGTTTTCTGATGTTTGCTTCAAAACAAACATCAAACATTGGGCAATTTTACCATTATTTGATTTTGAACTGACAATGGTAAGAGCAAGGGGTAAAGGGTACATTTTCACCCCAGTACAAAAAGATTAAAAAAAGGCCCAATATTCAATTTTCTAGCGCAGGTTCAAATTGTCATCTGCACTGTCACGTAAGTGACGTAACCGTCGTGTCACATCACATAGTCTGCGACTTCAAAATAAAATCTGTAGTCTAGTGAAGTCGACAAACAGGCAGACATAGGCACAGACAGGAAGGCAGGCAGGCAGGCAAGCATTGTTAATGTTAATGTTAATGACAATTTTAATGAAAATGCCAACATATTTTGATTGTACACAAATCTAACCTTTTCCCTTGTCTCACATTATTTATAATGATCATTAGTCCGAGCAATAACTCGTCTCGACTCTCTCCCCATGCAGTCAGACTGTCAGTTTTAATGACTGTAGAATTATGTGCAGGAAGTAATTTACATACAAATGTGAGGGACTTTATTTGATTACGTTTTTTATAATCGTTTACCAAAAGCCTGTCTCTCACTTATGCCAGTGTGCCAGCTATGATCACCATCCTTGGTGCCAATGTTGGCACCGGTGCCAAAGGTTGCCTACCCCTGCTCTACTGTAAAGTATGCCTACACCACATGGCTTTAGTTTAATACATATTGTTTGAGAAAACCTGCGTTTATTTTCATCAATGCATACATTTTTAACACTTGTAACATGCAAGATAACCCTTCCTTTTACAGTATTACATAGCTGTGAATTACTGTACACACATATATATAAGAGAATGTATGCAGTATGTACTCACATGCCCCTGAAATATACAGTACAGTAGATAGGCCGGTTATAGAATCATGTAAAGCTTTATGATTATGAATTGAGGTTCTGAAGTGCTCAACTCATGTCAGAGGTCCCAGCTCCTAGCTGCAACGTAAAGTGACTCCCTCACTAAAATGTGAGATTCAGATCATACAGCCCGTTTGTGATGTGCCGAATGTCACCAGCAGAGGTCCCCATACACATGCATGCAGACTAGTTTGGAGTTTCATTGGCCCTCAACATCAATGTCCATGTGTTTGCTCTCATACTATAGTCTTGTATAAGTTCATAGGTTAAATTCATGTAAACAGGTGTACAAAATAGGCTAGGCAACATTTGCATTTTCTTATAGGCTACTGAAGTCCACAGCACAGAAATATAGCATATTGACATTCACCAGCCTTTATATATTTTTATATTGTAACTAAAGTCCAACTGGAGACTACATTATCTTTGCTATTGTTACTGTGAAACCTTTCACATTGCTCCCCATTCGGAGTCTGCTGCACCAAAAATCAGGCTAGTGACAAAAATAACTTCAGAATCATATGATATTTTATAACAAAAACAATACAGGAGGTACAGGAGTAGACTGTTGGAGATCATGTAATCAGTGCAGTGACCCATCTTCATTTTTTTTGAGTGGTGCAAACCACTCCAACAACTGGCTTTGTTAGTACCTGTGTGTGTTCGTACCAAAATAAAATGAGCATGGTTGCTATGGTTAGTATGTGACGTCATTGAGTTGCACCACTCAGTTCACACAGGTGTGATTTTTTGGTACTGTCCAGTTCTGAATTTATATTGATGGAAATTCATGTATTTGGATTTGGAATCAACATCCCCTTTCAGTTTGATACCTTATATCTACAATTCAATTCAATGTACTGTTAATGTTTGAAAACTTTCTTCCATTCATGGCTCTTTTCATTCAACTTCGCCCCCACCACCCACCTCTAATGAATTGTGAGATTCAAACAGATAGTTTGTGATGTGTTTCTCGACAAATGTCACCACCTGCATAGTTTGGAAAAGGAAAAGTATAATTGTTGCAGTCCTGAGTCTCCTCATTGTCCTGCAGGTCAGCTTGACACTCACTTTTTGATGACCCCATGGACACATTAAATATGGACTTGGCCTGTACCCAGGTAGCGTTAACAACCCCCATGTACATACTACATAGTATGCTTTAGGTTATAGAATGTAAAGCCTTGTGAAAAATAGCCTCCCGGTGCTTTCTTAACTCACATGGCTGGTTTTGAAGTGCTAACTAAGTCCACAGAGGTCCCAGCCCCTAGCTGTAATGTGAAGCGACTCCCTCTTATTGTGTTAAAGACTTTATTCTTAATAAATCCTCAAATGGCCCACCACACTGCTCCTGAGCTGCACTTTGTTGGATCTGAAAGAGTAAACATATTCACATCAGAACAATATATGTGAATTTCCACCTCAATCATGTTAGTACAGAACAGAGAGCCATGGTCTGCATTGGTGCAGATGCAGAAGTGTACTGATCACTGGCAGCGGTGGCCGAACGGATAGCGGCGCGGTCTAGATACCGGAAGGTTCCCAGTTCGAATCAGCCGTCCGACACGTTAAAATTACCACCGCTGAAATGCCCTTGAACAAGGCATCAACCACTACGATGAAATGTGTTCTATGAGCAGGGCCTGGCTGGAAACAAGTTCTTGAGCTTAGCCCAGATACCCTGGGTAAATATAGATTCCATTTAATTTCATTTCATCTGAGGGCAAACTAGACTTGTTTTGCATGTGTAAAATGCTTTTTAACAGAAGGTGTTCGATAAGCATTGGTATTCCGCAGCTCAGTCAACTGACTTTGAGTAAGAGCATATATCTTTCTTTTCTTGTTCCTCCAGAAGTGCAGCGCTAAAGGACAAAAAATATATATGAGACATATAACCCTGTTCTGGCAAATAGAGCAATTTAGCTGGTCTTCTTTAACAGTAATCTGCACAAATTTGTATTTAGTCAACCTTGAATTGTTATATTAATGTCATGGGCTGTACTCACAAAGTTGTTGCATTCATATACCTGTATGAACATGGGGTTATAATATACACTATAGCACCTTTGGAATGTCAGTGATTCAATTGTTATTTCCTGGTCGGTGGTTCAAGTGCATGTGTCTGGGCCAAACTCAAATAGCCCTGATGGCATTATCATTTTCTCTTTATTACTCTATGGAAAGAAACTACATTTCCTTCATAGCATCAATAAAGGTCCATCTACATAATTTGAGTTCACACCACCCTTCTTGTAACATTTATAAAGATCATCATGTTGAAATTACATAGACATTAAAAGCAAGTGATGGGGGGAAAAAACAGATTTGTCTGGCTAGGCTACACAATGCCATTGGACTTTCAACCAAACTGGATTCCCTTTTTAACTAATTTTTATCCCACGATTTTGCAACCCAGTTTTTTCACCCAGTGTCAAAATTGTAATGTAATCCTTGGCGCTACATTACAGCGCCCCCCCTGGGCACTACATTACAGCGCCCCCCATGGACTATAGTCCATATAGTCCATGGACTATAATGGACCATTCAATTTCGGGTATATGAACCGGTCGGGAGCGGATGATATCGCTAAGTCATTTGTAGTATTGTTTTGTAGTCATCAATCTTCCGGAACTTCCTTAACCCTCAAATCGATTTTTCTCAATAAAAGCTACAGGCTATGAGAGCTTTTATTGTTATTCTTCCAGTTTTAGGGAAAAGGAAGTTCCATTCATAGAAAACAATAGATGCCTCATTGGCTGCTGCAGTTCGTTGGAGCCATATGTGTTGACGGGAGGGCGGAAGAAATTACACTGGTACGCCGGAAGAGTGGACGGTACACTACGTCACTCTGCCACTCAAGTGACTACTTGCCAATCCCAGTGCATCTTTTCCAGGACTTATCAGAACCGAACATGCGCTCTGTGATGATTTTTTGCCCTCCTTTGAGCACATACGCTCCAGAGCCAAAAGGGGCGTCTACCTTTATATGTCTATGGTTCCGTTTGATTGTTCCTGCCTGATGACCACAAAACAATACAACATGACGTAACGATATCATCCGCTCCAGACCGGTTCACACAGCACTTTTGGAACAGAGACTCCGAGGTGGAAAGCCTGGTGAGGTGAAGTTAGTAGTTTAGAGACCAGGATTACTGCATGTTTTTTGTGAGGGTACCTACCCTACTGTGTAAAACTGTTTATGTGAAACTTCAAACAAGCCACAGTAAATTATCAACCGTGTAAGTATTTCTACGTACTTGTGATGCCTTCTGGAGGAAATGGCTTTCCAAAGGCATCGCAGAGGAAAATGTCCTCTGAAAGGTCCAATGCCGCCTTCACCTTGGCCGTCATGGTGACAAAGTTGGCCTCAGCCTCAACATATTGGATCATCAGTACAGTCTGGCCAGGTCTGCCCTGGAAGGATCCATACATGTATAGCGGCCTTTAAAGACAAAGATAATGGTAGAGTGTAAGGCCCCATTTACACTGGCAGCCAAATGTAGCCTGAATCTAGCCTGAATCATATCTGTGCCACATCAAGATTGAAATGATTTTAAATAGTCTAAATGCAGATAGGTCACAGAATCCGTTTTTTTTTTCAATGTGACAGGTGGTTTCAAATCTGATCTGATTTGAGGAGATCTGTTTCAGTCTGAATGCAACAACCTGATCTAAATCAGATTCCATGTGACTTGTAAGTGACCAATCTGCATTTAGACTTAGACGAATGTGGCACAGATCTGATTCAGGCTAGATTTGGCAGCCAGTGTAAATGCGACAGATGAAACACACAAGTACACTTATATTAATGAATGCAAGAATCTATTATATTACTATAAATGCACCATGTCTGTGTGTATCTGTAATCCACGTAACTCGAGAACCCCCCCTAAAAATGTAATGTTTCAAAAATGTACGTTTGGGCGGGACGAAATATCCGTTTTGCTAAAGATCCATATAGGTCTTAGTGGGCAGAATTTGTTGGTTGAAACCAGGTGATATTCTGGGACAGATAGGACTGGGACAGATAGGACTAGTCTTGGTTTGACTTGATCGGCCCCAAACGAGATGTTATTAATTCGTCCATGTCCTGACCGTCACCATACGTGCTTACTGGGTATAGGTAGGCTACTAGGTTTCCAACTAAAATTGTTCCCAAGTAGGCCCGTGGCCGACGGGCACAGCCTAGGTCTAGTTAATATAAATGGTTCCAAATCCAACAAAACATCCGTATTGACAAACTTTCATCCAAACTGTTGTAGCAGCACAAATGGACATAAAACTATTCAGAATTTACCATAGTTACCGTACCAGTTTACAAGTTCATGTGTTGCTTACGTGCAATCGTGAAAGGCAAGCAACAAGAATAATATGTTCTGCAGTCTATTGCGAACTCTTTATTTCCAAAAAATATTATTCGATGTATATGCCTACCTCACGTAAGATGGTGGTGCCCTTTCTGGGGATGGGGGTGGCCGTGGCACCTGTGGTTGCTCTTGATCCATCTTAGATAGCAAAGGTAGAAAGCAAACCACGTTTCCCTTTAAAAACACACAGACTGCCTAACATGAGTCAACTTGTCTTTTCAAAAACATTTGTATCGTTTTATATTGACTCTGTTTGAGATCATGCTACTTATAGACCAGTCCTGCAATGGAAAAAACCCTTTAGAAAATGACCCTGTAGGCATTCTTGAGGAAAAGTACTTAATGTGTTGTTTGTTTTTCATGTGCTGAATCCATTTCTGCCGTATGCTGAGTGATACTGGTAGCACTGTGTGGTCAGAAATTGAGTAATTAGGATAATTATTCACACAACTGGAAATGGGCTATAATTCTGATAAATAATTGTGCTTAATGTGTTGTTTCTATATGATTTTGATGTGCTGAATCCATTTCTGCCATATGCCAAGTGATACAGGTCACTGTGTGGTCAGAAATTGAGTAATTAGCATAATTAATCACTAAAAACTGTAAATGGGCTATAATTCTGATAAATAATTGTAGCAAAACTGGGAAGGCAAAAGGGTCAGGGGATCTTAGTATAATCTTATCTGACAGAAGGAATTGACTGTAAAGAAACACGTTTTTTCTGTTTTTTGATGTTTGTTTCTGAGCAAATATAAAATATTGACACCGATTGACTGCATAAAAGCTAGCCCCATATGTGCCCTCTCCCTACGCTCATTCTGTAGCTCCGAGATGAGTGTAGTGCTGAGGGAACATACTGGGGCTATCCCCCTTATGGCCAGTGACGTATTATGCATAATGAATCAATAAAGCCCTTATGGCCACTGATGCTATTGACGTAATCGTTTAATCCCCTGTAATCGGGAGTTTAATATAACAAAATGTAGCAACTATTGGCTTGTTTGGCTAACGGCCGATGTAATCTACCTAAAACCGGCCGAAATCCGCGCGTGCACGGTCGATCACGCACGCGTGTGATCGCGCATGCATCGCTGCGTAAAATGCGATATTTTGGGCTTGATTAGATCTTAATTTGACTTAGTTATTAAAATAAACAATGATCGCTTAGCATTCCGGACAAATGATAGTTCTGCACCAGTCCAAACTAGTCCCGGATGTTGTGATTCCTTAAACCGGAAATGGCATCGCCAGATTCGCTCTATTTGGTCAAAATCAGCATGATGGTGACGTTACCTTCACCATCAGGACTGGGTATAATACTATACGATTATCGTTTCAGAATGAGATATAGTTTGTATCACGGATTTTTCTATTGGCATTAAAATGACGAATTAAACATATGAATAGTGCAGGCAGAAGGCACAATCCACTGTTAATTAGGCTGGCCATATAAAAGCTAGCAATGCATTAGCTTGTAAGCTAGTATGGAAAATGATATATGTACGGTCACAGTCTCACTGAAACCAACAAAAGACCAAACAACCTTTCAATAACATTATTTAGCACTCACCTAACGAATTTGCTCCTCCTCTCCTCTTCTTTCTCCTTTTTCTCCGTACAAAAAAAGTAACTAATCGACGACAACACCAAAGTACCCCACTACTCCATGCAGTACTCTTGTTGAAGTTGACCGAATACTGCGCAATGTGCGCATGCGCAAGTGCTTCTTCTTCGCTTTTGACTTTCTGACGAGTTTCCGGTACACAGGAAGTTAAGAGAAGAGAAAGATGCTACAAACTAATTCCCTTAGAGTATATATGACTAATTCCTAATTCCTACACGGCCACACGGGTTGTGTTTATCTATGCTTATAACCCTAGTGCTGGAGGTTAGGGTTTTTTTTAATCAAAAATGTATTAAATCATTTATTAAATGATATAGTCTAAATTTGATCTAAAAAATAGACTGACTGGGATTAAATACTATAGCTGTTTATAGGAGGGGCCCTCAAAACACACATAGGCTACATTAACAAATTCATATATTTGGGATCAATACAGTTATTGATCCCAAATATATGAATCATCTTCTCAGTAGAAGATGAGTCTAGCCTCCCACCCCTAACCCTCTCACCCCTAATTCTAACCCTAACCTCAGCCCTAGCTTTCCTCCCCAGCCACCTCAGAGCATGCATCCGGATCAGAGGCCTCTCTCTGGCGCAGGGACAGGGACGGACCTGGACGGGGCCCACACATTACCCTCTCCTCTATGTCTTCCCTCCTCCAATTCTTCTTCTCATACTATACAGTCCACCGGCTCATCTACCACTACAACACTGTTATAATCTAAGTACTGGACCCTCGTCTGGTTCTGACAGACAGGTAGTGTGTGCAGGCTGGGTGGTGTGTGACAATCCAGTTGAAGTATTCCTTTGGTACGGCGACTGCGGCGGCGGGTACCCGGGAGAACAAATTAACGAGACACGAGACAGTATCACGCTAAGGTTCACAAAGTTTATTACACAAACAGGAAACATATATAGTGCTGGATCATAATGACGTGACAATAAGATATGAGACAGAAGAACGTGCCTACTGCAGCAAGGCTGACCTTGCTTCCGCCTAGATGTCTCTCGTAGCCTATCTATAAAGTATGCTACAGTACCGGCAGTACACAATACATATCAAGTACACTGTATCTCAAGTTCAAGTACATAGACTAAGATGTACTGTGCATGGGCTAATATCATAACAAACACTACTCCCATTAACACTTTTTTTGCCCAAGACGTCCCCAGACGTCTTTGAAATTAAAACCGCGGGGAGCCCAAGACGTCCACAGACGTCTTCAGGGCTTTTTCAGTGATTACACTAGAGGGCGCTCTTCTACACCATATACTGTGATTTGGTCTGCCTGACATAATGGGAACATTAAAAAATTGCGGGGGGGAAAAAAAAGAAAAAAGTGTGCTGAACCACTCCACTAGATGGCGTGGATTTAGCCTAAAAATCATGCCTAAACCGTTTAGGCATGATTTTCTAGAGAGCAGTGTGTGTGTGAGAGAGAGAGAGAGAGATTTATTACAGCAATCAAACATATATATTATATAGAGAGATTAGATAATTGAGAGGTGAGTGGTGCGTGAGGTGATCGGAGTGTGTAGCCTACTGTAGATAGACCATTGAGGGATCTTTTTGTCTGTCTATTTGTTTGCGCGTGGTGGGCGAGGATAAGGGGGGGGGCACCTGGCTGCGCGAGGCATTGTGGTCGCAAATAAGTTGCAGGCGAGCGAGAGGTAAAGTTGGAGCACCGAGTGCCGCGCTACCCTTGTAGATCTGCTGTGTGGAGGGCGAGAGAGAGAGGCGCGGAGAGCGAGAGCATTAGCAATTTAGCAATATATATTATAGCAATGCCAAAGGGAAAAGGCAACTTGGGGAAGGGAAAGGCACGCAGGCCTGCTCCCAGCAACGCTGGAGGGAAACAGCGGACCCTGTATGATACGATGGCCTTCTGTGTAAAAGAGAACCTCCTCGCCATGACGGACAACGAGGTGTCCGAAGGCGATGATGACGGTGCATGCACGTCCAGTCGAGCCCTGTACAGCCCACGTCGGAGTGGCAGAACGGTCAGCAGTGTCGCCAGCTACAGTTTCGATAAAGTGGACGGGGAGTCTTCAGAGCCAGAGTCAGAACCAGAACCAATGGATCTATCTGCTGACTGGAAACCCACATACACGCGAAAACGCCCCGCGTTGGAGCCCCCAGCCCCCACGACGGAGGCTTGTTATAAACTCGACACGAGTGGTAAGTGAATAATCAAATAAATAATACAGCAACTACAAAATGAGTCTACCATTGGTTGTAATGAAATGAAATGAAATGAAATGATTACTATATTTACCCAGGGTATCTGGGCTAAGCTCAAGAACTTGTTTCCAGCCAGGCCCTGCTCATAGGTCGTGCTTTACAATTCCATTCATACATGGCGGTGGCTCAGGGGTAGAGTGCCTGGATGGTAACCGTAAGGTTGCCAGTTCGAACCCAGGCTCCCCCAGAGGTACTGTCGAAGTGTCCTTTGAGCAAGACACTGAACCCCTATTGCTCCCGATGTGCATGTTGGTGCCTTGCATGGTTTCCGCTGCCATCGGTGTATGAATGTGTGTGTGAATGGGTGAATGTAATGCACAATATACACAATCTCTGTAAAGGACGCTATATAAATGCACCTGGCCATTTACCATTTGTATGGTGAATGTATGGTGAAAATATCCGACCTACAAGCTCACAATGTGTTGTGAGCTTGTAGATTTGCTATGTTCATGGTAAATGTATTTTGGTGGCCTTGATGGAATAATGCCTCATTTTACCTAGTTATATGGTGAAAATAGCCGACCTACAAGCTCACAATGTGTTGTGAGCGCTTGTAGATTTGCTATGTTCATGGTAAATGTATTTTGGTGGCCTTGATGGAATAATGCCTAATTTTACCTGGTTATATGGTGAAAATAGCCGACCTACAAGCTCACAATGTGTTGTGAGCGCTTGTAGATTTGCTATGTTCATGGTAAATGTATTTTGGTGGCCTTGATGGAATAATGCCTAATTTTACCTGGTTATATGGTGAAAATAGCCGACCTACAAGCTCACAATGTGTTGTGAGCTTGTAGATTTGCTTGTAGATCAGGGTAAATGTATTTTGGTGGCCTTGATGGCATAATGCCTCATTTTACCTGGTTATATGGTAAATAGCCAATCTCACAATGTGTTGTGAGCTTATAGAAATGAAGGCATTCATATCATAACACTCCCAATGTATGGTAAAATGGTAAATGGCCAGGTGCATTTATATAGCGCCTCTATCCAAGGCGCTTTACAGAGATTGTGTATATTGTGCATTACATTCACCCATTCACACACACATTCATACACCGATGGCAGCGGAAACCATGCAAGGCACCAACATGCACATCGGGAGCAATTAGGGGTTCAGTGTCTTGCTCAAAGGACACTTCGACAGTAACTCTGGGGGAGCCTGGGTTCGAACTGGCAACCTTACGGTTGCCATCCAGGCACTCTACCCCTGAGCCACCGCCATGTATGCATAGAATTGTAAAGCACGACCCCTTGGAAAACCCCTATAAAAATGCAATTGGATTTTGTTCAAACTACAGACAGCGAGGAGGAGAAGGTCGATGAGAAAATTATGATCGACAAGGAGGAGATGAAGATTATGTCCCGTCGAGCAGGCGAGGTGGACTCCAGTGATACCAGTAAGAAACAACACATTTTGATTTAGTTTTAGTCATATTTTAGTCATTTGAAATGTTTTACTTTTAGTCTAGTTTTGGTCTACTAATGGCATAAGATTTTAGTCAACTAAAATGTATTTTGATTGGCCTTGATGGATCATAATGCATGATGAGTGCTGAACAGCCAATCTACAAGCTTGCAACACGTTGCAGCGCTTGTAGATCTGCTGATTTATACATACAACATTTTGATATGTTACTGTGATTTCATACACAGATGACTCAGATGACGATGCACAGCCATCTATTGTTTGGGAAAACGGTAAGAACATTTTCTGATGTTACTTTTACCACAGGAATAGAAATGAGAAAATAGCAAAAAACCCGCAGGGCAACTGAAAATGTATTGGTGTCAAAGTCACAGACCACAAGCCTGATAAATGATTGGGTGAAAATAATGTATTTGATATTTTTCTGTGATTTCAGACCAACAGCCAATGAAGGAAGAGCCTTCTCCTTCACCCACACCACCACCTCACCCACCACCTGTTGTAAAGAGACGGTGTAAGTAAACTATAGGATCATAGAATGCAGAGAGACAGTGTATGAATAAAACAAAATATGTATTTTATGGTAATGTGTACTTTACAGGCGTTGGCAAGAAAAATACTCTTCTAAAGGCACCACCACCACCTCACCAACCACCTGTTGGTCATAAACAAAGTAAGAACCTTTTTTCTGCTCATCCCACTTGATAGGATCATAGAATGCAGAGAGACAGTGTTACACTGTCTCTGTAGCGTCTCAATAAACTATAGGATCATAGAATGCAGAGAGACAGTGTTACACTGTCTCTGTAGCGTCTCAATAAACTATAGGATCATAGAATGCAGAGAGACAGTTTAGTGTCTCAGTAAACTATAGGATCATATAATGCAGAGAGACAGTTTAGTGTCTCAGTAAACTATAGGATCATAGAATGCAGAGAGACAGTTTAGTGTCTCAGTAAACTATAGGATCATATAATGCAGAGAGACAGTTTAGTGTCTCAGTAAACTATAGGATCATAGAATGCAGAGAGACAGTGTAGCGTCTCAGTAAACTATAGGATCATAGAATGCAGAGAGACAATTTAGTGTCTCAGTAAACTATAGGATCATAGAATGCAGAGAGACAGTGTAGCGTCTCAGTAAACTATAGGATCATAGAATGCAGAGAGACAGTTTAGTGTCTCAGTAAACTATAGGATCATATAATGCAGAGAGACAGTGTTGCGTCTCAGTAAACTATAGGATCATATAATGCAGAGAGACAGTTTAGTGTCTCAGTAAACTATAGGATCATAGAATGCAGAGAGACAGTGTAGCGTCTCAGTAAACTATAGGATCATAGAATGCAGAGAGACAGTGTAGCGTCTCAGTAAACTATAGGATCATAGAATGCAGAGAGGCAGTGTAGTGTCTCAGTAAACTATAGGATCATAGAATGCAGAGAGACAGTGTAGCGTCTCAGTAAACTATAGGATCATAGAATGCAGAGAGGCAGTGTAGTGTCTCAGTAAACTATAGGATCATATAATGCAGAGAGATAGTGTAGCATAGTGACAACACTATACATGATAACACACTCACCACATGAATACAAACGAAATATGTATTTTATGGTAATGTGTACTTTACAGGCGTTGGCAAGAAAAATAAGAAGGTTCTAAAGGCACCACCACCACCTCACCAACCACCTGTTGGTCGTAAACAAAGTAAGAATCTTTTTTTCTGCTCATCACACTTGATAGGATCATAGAATGTAAAGAGACAGTGTAAGTAAACTATATAGGATCATAGAATGCAGAGAGACAGTGTAGTGTCTCAGTAAACTATAGGATCATAGAATGCAGAGACAGTGTAGTGTCTCAGTAAACTATAGGATCATAGAATGCAGAGAGACAGTGTAGTGTCTCAGTAAACTATAGGATCATAGAATGCAGAGAGACAGTGTAGCGTCATTCATACTAGGTGTCAAAGTCAGACAACAAGCCTGATAAATGATGGGGTGAAAATAATGTATTTGATATTTTTCTGTGATTTAAGACCAACAGCCAATGGAGCCTTCTCCTTCACCCACACCACCACCTCACCAACCACCTGTTGGCCGTGAACAAAGTAAGAACCTTTTTTCTGCCCATCACACTTGATAGGATACACCATTACAGAATGTAAAGAGACAAGTACACATAGGCTTGTAGATTGGCCATTTTCACCATACAACCAATGGTAAAATTAGGTATTAGATGCCCTGCATCACACTTGATAGGATCATAGAATGTAAAGAGACAGTGTAAGTAAACTATAGGATCATAGAATGCAGAGAGACAGTTTAGTGTCTCAGTAAACTATAGGATCATATAATGCAGAGAGACAGTGTAGCGTCTCAGTAAACTATAGGATCATATAATGCAGAGAGACAGTGTAGCGTCTCAGTAAACTATAGGATCATAGAATGCAGAGAGACAGTGTAGCGTCTCAGTAAACTATAGGATCATAGAATGCAGAGACAGTTTAGTGTCTCAGTAAACTATAGGATCATAGAATGCAGAGAGACAGTGTAGCGTCTCAGTAAACTATAGGATCATAGAATGCAGAGAGACAGTGTAGCGTCTCAGTAAACTATAGGATCATAGAATGCAGAGAGACAGTGTAGCGTCTCAGTAAACTATAGGATCATAGAATGCAGAGAGGCAGTGTAGTGTCTCAGTAAACTATAGGATCATAGAATGCAGAGAGACAGTGTAGCGTCTCAGTAAACTATAGGATCATAGAATGCAGAGAGATAGTGTAGCGTCTCAGTAAACTATAGGATCATAGAATGCAGAGAGACAGTGTAGCGTCTCAGTAAACTATAGGATCATAGAATGCAGAGAGACAGTGTAGCGTCTCAGTGAACTATAGGATCATATAATGCAGAGAGACAGTGTAGCATAGTGACAACACTATACATGATAACACACTCACCACATGAATAAAAACGAAATATGTATTTTATGGTAATGTGTACTTTACAGGCGTTGGCAAGAAAAAGAAGAAGGTTCTAAAGGCACCACCACCACCTCACCAACCACCTGTTGGTCGTAAACAAAGTAAGAATCTTTTTTCTGCTCATCACACTTGATAGGATCATAGAATGTAAAGAGACAGTGTAAGTAAACTATATACTGTAGGATCATAGAATGCAGAGAGACAGTGTTACACTGTCTGTAGCGTCTCAATAAACTATAGGATCATAGAATGCAGAGAGACAGTGTTACACTGTCTCTGTAGCGTCTCAATAAACTATAGGATCATAGAATGCAGAGAGACAGTGTAGTGTCTCAGTAAACTATAGGATCATAGAATGCAAAGAGACAGTGTAGCGTCTCAGTAAACTATAGGATCATAGAATGCAGAGACAGTGTAGTGTCTCAGTAAACTATAGGATCATAGAATGCAGAGAGACAGTGTAGTGTCTCAGTAAACTATAGGATCATAGAATGCAGAGAGACAGTGTAGCGTCATTCATACTACTAGGTGTCAAAGTCAGACAACAAGCCTGATAAATGATGGGGTGAAAATAATGTATTTGATATTTTTCTGTGATTTCAGACCAACAGCCAATGGAGCCTTCTCCTTCACCCACACCACCACCTCACCAACCACCTGTTGGCCGTGAACACAGTAAGAACCTTTTTTCTGCCCATCACACTTGATAGGATACACCATTACAGAATGTAAAGAGACAAGTAAACATAGGCTTGTAGATCAGTGTAGTAGTTCAGTGTCTTGCCCAAGGACACTTGGACATGTAGACAGGAGGAGCTGGGATTCGAACTGCCGACCCATGGATCATTGGACCACCTGCTCTACCTCCTGAGCCACAGTCGCCAGTAAACTATAGGATCATAGAATGCAGAGAGACAGTGTAGTGTCTCAGTAAACTATAGGATCATAGAATGCAGAGAGACAGTGTAGCGTCATTCATACTAGGTGTCAAAGTCAGACAACAAGCCTGATAAATGATGGGGTGAAAATAATGTATTTGATATTTTTCTGTGATTTCAGACCAACAGCCAATGGAGACAGAGCCGTCTACTTCAACCGCACCACCACCTCACCAACCACCTGTTGGCCGTGAACAAAGTAAGAACCTTTTTTCTGCTCATCACACTTGATAGGATACACCATTACAGAATGTAAAGAGACAAGTAAACATAGGCTTATCGGCTATTTTCACCATACAACCAATGGTAAAATTAGGCATGCCTAATTTTACCATTGGTTTTATGGTGAAAATAGCCGATCTACAAGCTCACAATGTGTTGTGAGCTTGTAGATTTGCTATGTTCAGGGTAAATGTATTTTGGTGGCCTTGATGGCATAATGCCGAATTTTACCATTGGTTGTATGGTGAAAATAGCCGATCTAAAAGCTCACAATGTGTTGTGAGCTTGCAGAGAGACAGTGTAGCATAGTGACAACACTAAATACATAGCACACTCACCACATGAATAATAACTAAATATGTATTGTATGTACTTCTATAATTTACAGGTCGTGTCAGGAAAAAGAAGACCGCACCACCAACCGCACCACCAACTGACCAACCACCTGTTGGCCGTGAACAAAGTAAGAACCTTTTTTCTGCTCATCACACTTGACACATTGTGTGCCCAGGACGTCTCCAGACATCTTTATAATCACCCCCTGGGGTGTCCAAGAAATCTGGGGTTGTCTTTGGGAATTTTTATTGAAGAAAAAACTTTTTTTTGTTGTTTTTTTTGCTTTTTGAAAGGATCACATAGAATGCAGAGAGACAGCGTAGTGTAATGACGACATTATATAACACACTCACCACATGAATACAAATACAATATGTATTTTATGGTAATTTTATGCACTTCTTAATTTACAGGTGGTGGCAAGAAAAAGAAAAAGAGCCCATCTGCTCTTCTTTCTGAGTGGCTGGAGGCACCATGGAGGCCCCAGGACCCAGCGTTCACTGCAGTGCCGGGTCCTCGCAGTGATGCTGCTATTCTGCAGTCCAACGACCCGGTTGACTTCCTGCAGCTCTTCCTGTCTGACGAGCTCCTCCAGATAATCGTTGGTCAGACTAACAAGTATGCAGACCAGTGCATTCAGGTTCTGGAAGAGTTGCATTTGCCATATTCCAGGATGCATCGCTGGAAAGTTCTCACACTCCTGGAGTTCAAGAACTTTCTAGGGCTATTATTCCTAACAGGTGTAGTGAAGAAGCCACGGCTTGCGATGTACTGGTCAACAGATGTGGTCATAGCTACACCGTACTTTGGCCAGACCATGTCTCGTAACCGGTATCAGCTGATCTGGAGGTTCCTCCACTTCAACAACAACCAGACAGCTGATGCGACCGACAGGCTGTACAAAGTCCGTCCAGTTTTGGACCACCTGACGAGGAAATGCAGAGAGATGTATCAACCAGGAAAGAACATCTCTATTGATGAAGGGATGCTCCTGTGGAGAGGTCGTCTAGGGTTCAGGGTCTACTCGCCGTTGAAGCCAGTGAAATACGGCATAAAAAGTTACATCATCTGCTGTTCTCATACGGGCTACTGCTGGAACCTTAAGCCCTACTGTGGCGAGAGAGAAAAACTCGCACCGACAGTGGTCTTCCTCATTGATGGCCTCCAGGGGTATGGTTACAGATTGTTCATGGACAACTACTACAATTCTGTGACCATGTCCAAATACCTCCTTGAGCTGGGTATCCAGACATGTGGAACCCTCAGGAAGCACAGAGGGGAACCACCACTCATCAGAGACCAGACAAAGTCCAGCCTGGGTGTAGGTCAGAGAGTGTCATGTCACACTGACAAATTGTTGATCCTGGCGTGGCATGACAAAAGAATTGTGAAGATGATCACCACATTCCACAAGGATGAGATGTTGACGGTCCTGGCAAAAAAGAAAGGCCACAGCACCCAAGTACCAGAAGTCAGGCCGTGTTGCGTTGTCGATTATAATCGATATATGAATGGAGTTGATCGTCTTGATCAGCACATTTCGTATTATCCATTTGTCCGAAAAACCGCCAAATGGTCCAGCAAATTTGTAATTTACCTGTTCCAGATCGCCCTTGTGAATGCGCACATCCTTTATAAGGAGAGAAACCCAGATGAAAGATACCGTAGGTGTCTGTTGGACTTCCTCATCCGTGTGGCGACATCCTGGACCAAGTTGAGAGCTACGAGACCAGTGGCTGAGGAAGCAGAAAGTGATGATGACACACCTGCCCTGCCTGTTGATAACCCTCCTAGGGGACCCCGCATACACCCTGAGAGCAGGCTCGATGTAGAGTTTGCGGGCCATGGACTGACCCCTATCCCCCCCACCCAAAAAAAGCCAAAACCCTTCAGGAAATGCAGGGTCTGTTTCCATAAAGGACAGAGGAAGGAGACCCAGTATCAGTGCAAACGCTGCAGCAATGTGTCCTTGTGTAAGGGGAGGTGTTTCGAGGAGTACCACTCAAAGAAATGTCCTACTCTGTGATGAACGCATGCACACACACACACGGACAGGGTAAAAAAAAGAAAAAGTCAAACAAAATTGGCAGCCAAAAGGAAGATTTGACAGTTTGTTGTAAAAACAATTCTGTCAAGAAAGAAATCTTGGTGTCTCAAGGCAGCCAAAAGGAAGATTGGACAGTTTATTGATTTTGTTTGTTTTTTTTGTAAAAAAAAAAAAAAAAAGTCAAAAACAATTCTGTCAAGAAAAAATCTTGGTGTCTCAAGGCAGCCAAAAGGAAGATTGGACAGTTTATATTGATTTGTTTGTTTTTTTGTAAAAAAAAAATACTGTCAAGAAAAAAATATTGTTGTGTCAATGCTGTACTGTACTGCAAAGTACTGTACTTTGTAGTACTGTACTGTACTTTGTAGTACTGTACTGTACTTTGTAGTACTGTACTGTACTGTACTGTACTGTACTGTACTGTACTGTACTGTACTGTACTTTGTAGTACTGTACTGTACTGTACTGTACTGTACTGTACTGTACTGTACTGTACTGTACTTTGTAGTACTGTACTGTACTGTACTGTACTGTACTGTACTGTACTGTACTGTACTGTACTGTACTGTACTGTACTGTACTGTACTTTGTAGTACTGTACTGTACTTTGTAGTACTGTACTGTACTGTACTGTACTGTACTGTACTGTACTGTACTGTACTGTACTGTACTGTACTGTACTGTACTTTGTAGTACTGTACTTTATAGTACTGTACTGTACTTTGTAATACTGTACTGTACTTTGTAATACTGTACTTTGTAGTACTGTACTGTACTGTACTGTACTGTACTGTACTGTACTGTACTGTACTGTACTGTACTGTACTGTACTGTACTTGGTAGTGTAGTACTGTACTGTACTGTACTGTACTGTACTGTACTGTACTGTACTGTACTGTACTGTACTTTGTAGTACTGTACTGTACTGTACTGTACTGTACTGTACTGTACTTTGTAGTACTGTACTGTACTTTGTAGTACTGTACTGTACTGTACTGTACTGTACTGTACTGTACTGGACATTTTCCAATCTCAATGAAGCCAAAAATAAACAAGGTCAAAGGTTGAAATCACTTTTCTGCCTGAGTGTTTCATTGGTAAAAAATCTTACCCGTCTGAAGTGAGTGGTGTAGTTGTACTGTACTTTGTAGTACTGTACTGTACTTTGTAGTACTGTACTGTACTGTACTTTATAGTACTGTACTGTACTTTGTAATACTGTACTGTACTTTGTAGTACTGTACTTTGTAGTACTGTACTGTACTGTACTGTACTTGATAGTACTGTACTGTACTGTACTGTACTGTACTGTACTGTACTGTACTGTACAAGCTGAATTCAACTGTCAATTAGTGAAGTACGGTAGATGGGATTTTTCTTTTCTCTCTCTCATGAAAGCAGACATTCTGTTCTTTCATTTGATGTATTGTATGTATATATCGTTATAAGGGTTCATTTTATATCGGCCTGTAAATGTCTGTGACATAAAACAGCTCATAACTCCTGTTCCTGTTCAGGACAGCTATTTTAGACAAAACCATGGGGTATTCAACAGTCAACAACGACAAAAGGGAAGATGGTAAAATCTCAAATTTTTTCCCGATTGAAGTAGACAGATAAGGCTGTCTTTTGAGGTATTTGGTGTAATTCTAGCTATATCACATCATTGACTACGGGGCTTCAAAAACCTGGTCAAATGGTCAAATAACGTGGGCACAAGCAATTGGAATATATATAATATATATGGGCACTCAAAGTTTAAGAGCCATTTAGGAGTTTAGCATTTAAGGGTTTGTTTACTATCCTGTTCCCTGTAGGCCTATTGGATTGGTATTGTTTAAGCCGTGTGGAAATGTGGTGTTTAATTTTAAAATCCACTGCTTCTCTGCATATCTCCTTTCCCCCTCTGTCCAGGTTTGATTAGATTCTAATCCACAAACCTCCAAGGCACTAATCCCATGGGTCATGAAATGTTGAACAATTAATAAAGTTGTTTCTTTTGCATTATTTATATTATATCTATGTTGGTTTAGTCTATCTGCTATTGTGTTTCTAGTTTCACCCACATATTGTAGGTTGCATTTGTTGCATGTAATTAGATAGACACAGTTACTAGTATTAGCCTGTATGATTTGATTTATTCCCACCATTCTCATTGTGGTTCTATTTTTCACTTGTTGTTTATGTCTGAAGTAATCCGGTTTCTTGCGTATCGGTCTGTCTGTCTCCTTTAGTTTGCTATGTACAAGGTAATCTTTCAAGTTTTTGTTCTTCCTATATGCTGGTATAATTTTGTATCCGTTAAGTAGGTCATCCGTCCTATTTGCAAAATTCCTCTTTATTTTCATGTTTGTTAATCTGCTTAGGGTCGAATAGGTAGTAACCAAAGCTAGTTTGGGACTCTGGTCCCTTTCTTTCACCTCTAGAAATGTGTCATGTGTTTTTCTAAGGAAGGTTCTTGTGTAACCCCGTTTCCGCAAGGCGTTAAATAGAGTTTGACATGGTATTTTAAAATCACTTTGTTGTGTGCAGATTCTGTGGAATCTCAACAGCTGTGATTTGACTATGCCTCTGTAAGTGTGTGGTGGATGAAAGGAGGTTTTATGTAGGAGAGCGTGTGTGTCGGTTTCTTTAAAATACACTTTGAAATCTAATTTACCACTTGTGTTGAAATTTGGGCCTTTGAAGACAGTAACATCTAGGAAATCTATTTTTTCGGTGCTCGTCACATATTTGATTGTAATTGATCTATGGTGTGTGTTTAGTATATTAATACAATCTTGGAAATCCTCTTTGGTGTTCCCAAACACCAAAGATGTCATCCAAAAATCTACAATAATGTGTTGGTTTGAGATTGCATTTTTTTAGTGCTGTCTCTTCCCACAGGGCCATGTAGATATTTGCATAGGAGGGGGCAAACCTTTTCCCCATGGCTGTGCCTTTGGTTTGGAGATAGAATTTCTTGTTAAATTCGAAATCATTTTTGGTCAGATTTATGTTCAATAGTTCCAGTAGTTCTGTGTCAGGGCGTTTCCCATCTGGATATTTATTAAAGACTTCCTTCACTGCCTGTAAACCCGCTTCTGTTTCGATGTTTGTGTACAAACTATCAATATCGATTGAAAATAAAAATGCATTTTGTGGTACAGTTATGGCTTTGATTTTATTGACAAAGTCATAAGTGTCCTTGATATAGCTGGCATGTTTTATAGACAGTGGGTTCAGAAAATGTTCAATATATTCAGCTGTTTGGTACGTTTCACTACCACAGTCCGAGACAATAGGTCTCCCTGCTGGAATCTCGTATGGTACAGTCCATGTGCTTGCATCCTTATGTATTTTTGGTAATAGATAGAAGATTCGGGCACGTGGAGTGTCTTGTCCTATTAAGTATTTGGCTTGTTAGGGGTTAGGGTTAGGTTAGGGGTTAGGGTTAGGGGTTAGGGTTAGTGACTGTGCTGCTACACCCAACGTCGCTCTAATTGGGCTTCACAGCCAGCTAAACTCTTCCTTGTAACTCCTCCAAGGAACAGGCAATTGTTGCAAAGGACTGGTTTATTGCAAAAAAGTGTAAAACTGAAACACAAAATAGAAGGCAGAAAGCACAATCAATAAAAGTAATACAAACTAGAAAGGTCGCAATTTTAAAAAATTGCAAAGTGTGGTTGCCGCAGTGGCTTACATATGCCCCTCCCACTGATATTGCCAGCCAATTACAATGTCACGTCACCCCTGCGATCATGCGTAAGTAATTCGGAGGGGAATTATCCCCCAAAAATCATGTTTTTGCGACAAACGGTTACATTTCTCGCATTTGCGGCGCCCCCTATGGATGAAAATGGAATTGCTTTTGGTACTTGGTTGATTCAACCACCCGCGACATGTGATTCAAATCTGGGATGGATTGGACATTCCGTTCGTGATTTATGGCATTTTTTGTAAAATAGGCCCCTCCTACTATCTTCGGACGACGATTACGGCCGAACGATACGCACTACCAACATTCTGCAGTTGGTGTTTTAATCGGATAGGTCTGGAGATCATGTGTGCCGATTTTTGTGAGATTTGGACAAAATCTTTAGGAGAAGGAGCCAAAAGTGTGTTTTGGAGAAAATTCAAAATGGCGGAAAATCTATCATGACGCAAATGGGCGTGGCCTATATGGGGAAATGCGTCATGACCCAAGGAATCCAGGGAAAAAATAATTTTGATTTTACGACCTACGGTTCAAGAGTTATAAGCCAAAACGTAAAGTGGGCTGTTATAGCGCCACCATGAGGCCGACCGATAACATTATAAGTTGATTAATTTTAGTAATTATTATGAACCTACCCTCCAAGTTTTGTAACTATAGTGCTTACAGTCTCTGAGGAAAAAATACTTGAATGTGACAAAATGCGAAAAATCGCATTTTCCCATTCATGTCAATGGGGAAATTCTATTCACTAATAAATTCATATCAATTAAACTATACAACATTTCTCTTAAAAAAATACAAGCACATCCTTCCCGATGAAGCCGGTCAATTTGACATATGGGTCAAGTGCGTACAGTTAAAACTGTGGGAGGAGTAGCGTTTCAAAAAAAAGGTTACTCCAGTAAAATAAAAAGAAAGTGTTCCAATTACAATAGTCTGGTTGCCCTTTAGGGCAACCACACTAATAACTTGTTATAATGTCACGCAACTGTAACAGGCAACAAACAAAGAATAAGTATTTTCATGTAAGCTTAACAGGTAAGGCAAACATGGCATAAATACTTAACCACTAAGGCATTGTATATTGTATTGAATGAACATGAATCAAGAGCATCCACATGAGTAAGCCCAAAGCCTGAACTACCACTACTGCAGAGCCATACATAGAGTAGAAAATATCTCACAATATGTCCCAATATACATTGTCACAATGTTGGATAATATGCCTACTTACTTATTTTGCCACTCAAAAGGGTAGAAACAAACTGATGGCTTTGGATCATATCAGCACTTTGTCTGTCAGAATCTATCTTGCTGGTTGTTTACATAGAGTATATAAAAGGATAGACTGAACTGGCGCGAAGCTCCCCCAGCTATTCATGTCAGTGGAAGTTGCTCAGTGGCGTTTTGAAGCACCCGGAAGACTGCCGGAAGTACCGTCTCAGAACGTCTACTTCCGCATTTGACCACCACATTTTGGTGGTCAAATGCGGAAGTGCAACCGAGCGCTCAATGTTAAAGCCCAGCTGCACGGGGTTTCCCGGTCATGAATCCACGGGTCCGCCTGTAGTCCCTCCTCCTACCACTAGGGCATAGAGCTTCAACGTTGAATAGCCTCACTGGCCCCTTGGTTGTTTACAGTGAAAAAGGAAGACCAGGTCACTTCCTATAACATTAGTAGCAAGCCACAGGAGACAACCAAAAACAACCAAAACACAGCGCCCACTGGAGACAGGGAGGTACTAACCAAGGAATAATGGACCAACTATGCCCCCAAGTGGCAGAAAGTAAAATAAGGAACATGTTTCCATCACAGTGACCGTTGGGGGGTAATTGGGTGATTTAACAGGGAATTGATGAGAAACCGTGGAACACCCAATAAACCTATAACAAAATCCGAGATCCCTTCAACTTGATAAGAAAACGGATTCATGGGATTGATATGCCTTTGAATGTGTTGGTTGATAGGTCGTTGGGTCTGCACCCAATTACCCGAAACGGCCACTAGGGGGTGCTGTTTCTCACCCCCGTACCACCCCGTACCAGTAGGGGGCACTATAATTCACCCAATATCTGCCCAATAACCAATATACTATCAATAACAGTCAACTTTCCCTAACCCCCTAACCTATGACCCCCACCCCAAAAACCATCAAGAGCCTAACCAATGATATATCAATTCCACATCAATTATCCCTAACCCCTAACCTATGACCCCCACCCCAAAAACCATCAAGAGCCTAACCAATGATATATCAATTCCACATCAATTATCCCTAACCCCTAACCAATGACCCCCACCCCAAAACCCATCAAGAGCCTAACCAATTACATATCAATTCCACATCAATTATCCCTAACCCCCTAACCTATGACACCCGTGGCTGTACCACGTCGGGAAAGTGGTTAATTAATGTGCACAATTTTATAGACGGGTTAGTGTTGCAGGGGTCTTTTGGGCGTGATTATCATGGAGATTGATTACTAATTGGAACAAATATATATCATAAATGGGGGGTCCTTTTCGCACAGACAGGATGTTTTCTGAATCGTGAAGCCGAGCCCAATCCGTCGTTACAGGCCTCGAGCCGGTGCTGTGCACGGCTGTCGCGTGGTTTCGAAAGAGCAAGCTCCACCCCTAACCAAGGCTTTGATTACGGCCTTCTGCTGTCTAAAAGCTCAGAACTCAGTGGGCGAGGGTCCAAGTGGCCCGTCCTTCGAAGGGCACATCCCCTGGGGTTCAGCAAACAAGTGTATAAAGGTTGTTGAGCAGAGATTGATTCTATCTTTATCTCTGGTTATAAAAAAGAGATTGACCCAATCACCCATCAACATATAACGCTAACCCAGCTCCTATGTTTGGAGGGCTGAGGTCTGTTTCGCAGGGCTCAGGGTCTAGTGCTCAGAATACAGCAGAGATCACAGCCCTGGTTACGTTTGGTCCGAAAAACAGACCCCAGACACCATCCAGGTGGTCTTTAGAGGCCCCCAAGTATCATGAAGACGCCACCCATTTTAGTGTCGAAACCCTAACCCTCACCTTTGACCTGCCATAAGTCATGTCATGGGGTACCGCAGGTGTTCAATCACCATCCATTATTTTCAGAATTCTCTGCCTAACGCGTAGACATCTGCATTATGATACTAGCATGTACGGTTCACGAGAGGTCAATCAAAGTATTTACGATCCCGGAAATTTAGTAAGGCTTCATTTGAGGCCCCCGCCCAGCTAACTATCAACCTCCCTTTACTGTTCACCCAATTACAAGTTACCACCCTAACCTGATGACCAGGAGGAAGAGGATGAGGAGGAGGGGTTACCCCAACATCTCCAGCCTAACCCCCCTCCTGAGGTTGCACCTAATCCCCCAGAGGTGGAGGACGATGAGGAGGACGATGATGAAGAGGAGTTTGAACTAGCAAAGGGTTTAGGGACAATTAATATGTAATAGCCCAATAACCCAGCAACTACCCAGAATCGCTCCCCACCTTGCTCCCAGGCATCCAGTGAATATCTGTGTCAGATCCCCTTCAAGGATGTTTCATCGGGGGAGGGGAATGGTAGGATTAAGGGCTCATTCTGCTAATTGGGCATTTTATTAATTATGTTTGATTAGTTTATTGTTTGCATTGACATGCATGGCACCTAACTCTATAAAGATAAGATATTACTTTACGCAAGACCGTTGGATTCGCAGCGACAAGGTGTGCCGGAAATCATACTTGATTTTTCTGTCAGGACACTGGGGGGGCACTTGGGGGGGGAACTGTCTGGGGAGGCACTGGGGGGACACTAGGGGGCACTGTCTGGGGAGGCACTGGGGGGAAACTGGGGGGGCACTGTCTGGGGAGGCACTGGGGGGAACACTGGGGGGCACTGTTTGGGGAGGCACTGGGGGGATACTGGGGGACACTAGGGGGGCACTTGGGGGGAGCACTGTCTGGGGAGGCACTGGGGGACACTGGGGGGGCACTGTCTGGGGAGGCACTGGGGGGCACTTGGTGGGGCACTGTCTGGGGGGGACACTGGGAGGCACTGTCTGGGGAGGCACTGGGGGGAAACTGGGGGGCACTGTCTGGGGAGGCACTGGGGGGCACTGGGGGACACTGGGGGGGCACTGTCTGGGGGGACACTGTCTGGGGAGGCACTGGGGGGCACTGTCTGGGGAGGCACTGGGGGGCACTGTCTGGAGAAGCACTGGGGGGACACTGGGGGGCAATTGGGGGGAGCACTGTCTGGGGAGGCACTGGGGGGACACTGGGGGGCATTGTCTGGGGAGGCACTGGGGGGCCACTTGGGGGGGGGGGACTGTCTGGGGAGGCACTGGGGGGCACTTGGGGGAAGCACTGTCTACGGAGGCACTGGCACAATATCTGAAACCGGAAGTGATACCTATTGGGTGAAAAAATGAATGCATTTGATATAAGATATTGGGGTGCCCAATTCCGTATCAAAATCCATTCATTTTTCACCCAATTACAAGTTACCACCCTACGCCTAAGGTATTCCATGCATTGACATGCATATAATTTATCCAGCTGGAGTTAATCAAGCTGGACCAGGTGTCGATTATTGAAGCTAATGGCACAATAATATGTTTGGACTCAGAGTGACTGTCAGACAGTATCAGACTTGCAAAGAAGAAGGACTGACTAACCAGCGATACCAAGAGGTTGGTATTTTTGTTAAATATTGTTGAAATTCTACATAAATTATCTTCTTTCGAAAAGACTATCAACATTGTATGTTTTGCAATCTGAAATCTTTATAATAATATACAGAATGGAACAACCAAGCAAGGAGGGAGAACCCCCGACACCCCCTGAGGGGGAAATGGAAAATGTGCTCCCACAACCCAACCCTTCTCCTCAATTCAATTCACCAGGTGAAGATGTAAGTACATCCTAAAAAGATGTGTGGCTGCAAACCTTTTTTGAGCGACCTAAATAATTCAAATTCATGATTTACCTTTCAACACAGGCATATACATTAATCCAATTACGTTTGTCTATAGACACATGATGACCAGGAGGAAGAGGCTGAGGAGGAGCAATCTAACCCCCCACCTGAGGTTGCACCAAATCCCCCAGAGGCGGAGGAGGATGAGGAGGACGATGAGGCGGACGATGAGGACAATGAGGAATTTGAACTCCAGGTCAGAGGCAGGAGGAGGTATGAGGTACTCCTCAGATACCTCCCACTTCTGGAGGCCAGACGGCGAGCCCTGAGGAGACGCCGTCGACATGCAGCCTCCGGAGGATCTGGGGCAACCTAATAATTAATTCAATTTCTGTTTTCTTTCTTTGTTTTGTTATTCTTTTTGTTTTTTTTGCTTTTGAGTTTTGTTAAATAAATGTTGTTCCTTTTACACCTAAATCTGAGTCATCCATTTATGATTAGTCTGTTTTTTTTCTCTCCAAGAAATGAGTACCACAGACGAAAAACAGTCTAAGTCCAAATTTCAGACTGACCCCTCCACGAAAAGGCCTTGTTGTCCTGATCCCTTATCTATCATTTATATATTATGGATCAATAGTGTGGACTTAGACTTAGACTTAGTTATTCGTCTGTGGTACTCAGAATGGTAATATCATGTAGTGATATCAGGTAGTTGACACTTGGTGATTAGTGATAATTAGTGACAGGGGTTGGAGATAATTCAAATGTAATTGATATTCTAGTGGGCAGGGTTTGAGTGGTTTTGGGGTGGGGGGCTAGCAAAGGGTTTAGGGGCAATTAATATGTAGAGGGAGGGTTCTTCATGGGTCTGGGGTATGTGGTCTTTATTGTGTAAATGTTGGGGCACCGAGGATAACTCTGTCTTGAATGGTTTTTCTATTCCATTAATTTAGATTTTATGGTTAGGCTAGGGTTGCCCAATTTCACATCATATCCATTATGAATGGATTTGATTGGTTAGATAATTTAATCACAAATTGTTTGAAAATAATATTCGATTTGATAGGAGTTTGGGTACCCAATTCCATATCAAATCCATGCATTCTTTCCATGTCGACCACACCCATCCAAACACTTGCCTTTGCCCAACATCCTATCAATTCCATTCTTTATATAGCCCAATTACTGACAACAACCCTACCCATGTCACTAATTAATGACAATTTGTTTCACTTGCTGGAAGGGTATATAAGGGAGGGGAAGTGCCATGTGCTTCATTCATTGTCTGTAGCCTACTGAGAGAGAGCTGCAAGAGCTAGATAACTCAACTCAACACATTACAAACAACTGAATCCTGAATCCAACAACGTATCAACATGCCTGTGAGTTAATATTCTATATTTTTGGGGCTTATGGTTTGGTGGTTAGATTTTGCTGAGCAACTTCTGGTGCTGTATTTACAAGTATAATTGATTTTCAGTTTCAACATGTGTGTACATTTTGGGGAGCAGAGAATAATTCTATCATAAATGGTTTTAAAAAGGGATGGATTTCTGGAAGAAGAAATCAACAATGGAAAACCTTTCCATTAACTGTACTAATCCCAATTTTTAACTTTTGTTTTAGGCTTCCATGGACAAAGTGCAATGTCCAATTTGTGCAAAGGTGGTATATCTGACCTCGCACCTGAAGAAAGGCCACAAAATAACAAACTAGAAAAAGTGCCCTTCTGGGCACAGGTCTCCACCAGGAGGATAGGACTGTGTGAGATGTTTGGCAAAATGTTTAGGATTAATTTAAACATGTTTTTGAGGCATTTTGTTCCAAAAATGTGTTTTGCAAAAATCAACCTGTTGGTGGCGCTATAACAGGCCAATGTGAAAAGGGTGGGATGTATTCCTCAGCCTAGTAAGAAAATGTGTGAAAGATTTCACGTAAATTGCATGCTGCGTTCATGATTTGAGGCTTTTGTTCAAAACTGTGAAAGCTAATTATAGCCAATTAGGATGGAATCTGAAATATCGGACAGATCCGACTTGAGCACATGACCATAGAGATAGTGTGTAACGACTTGTGAGATTTTTGAATCTGGAGGAGTAATATCAAAAAATGTGTTTTACAAAAGTCGGCCTCCTGGTGGCGCTATAAAAGGCAGATGCGGAAAATGCAGGTCAACGGTTTGTCCTTGGCCTCTAGGGAGTGTGCATGCAACGTTTCACGCAGATCGGTGCAGTTTTAGGTAAAAAATGTGAAAAGCTGCCTCATGGTGGCGCTATAACAGGCCGTTCTGGAAAATGTGGGGCAGAGGTTCATCGTTGGCATCCAGGGAGTGTGTGTGCAAAGTTTGGCATCGACCGGGTTAACGGTGCCGGAGATTAGCTGGTAACGGACGGACGGAAGGACGGACGGACGGACACACGGACGGAGTGCAAAACATACTCTCTCCCCATGCCTTCGGCCTGGTGGAGACAATGATGCAGAGAGGCTTCTCCTCCAGGATTACGCATACGGAAGGTAAAGTTGACTCCTGCAGTGTTATTGTTTAATGAGAAAATTATTATTGTGTAATGGTGTAATACGCTTTCTACACTGGTTGGTTTGGCTTACCTTGTATACATTTGTTTTGCAACTGTAGAGTCCATAAAAAGGACTATCCAACGTGCGATATCTGTGGAAAGAAAAATAATGCACGGATAGACAAACACCTGGCCGACGTCCACATGATAGAAGTAAGTTAATTATGTGTGCTTGCTACTTAACCACTTAAACCTTAGCATTGGTATTGCGAAGAAAGCTGAAAAAAGCCTGCTATGTTATGGTTAGGGTATTTTGCACTGTTATTGGGTCAATACCCTAAAACTATGCAACCCAGCTAAGTATTAACCTCTCTTACTTTTCACCCAATTACCAGTCATCACCCTAACCGGTTCAAGTGGTTAACAACTAGAACCACCCAAACAAATAATTATAGTAAATTGTGTCCCAGATTGTTGAGACCTGATCTTGGCTTAAAACAGATGTGTCAGCTTGCATGTCTTATTCTCTAAAAGTCCCATTTAAAATGCCCAATTACGGGGCAACATGGCCTAACCCTTTGGCAAGACTTACTTTCCCCCAGTTGGCTTCTGAGGGCCCCCATGACATGGTGACCCCTAGAAGTCAAATCCTGTCAGGGAACACGCATTGGGTCAAAGTAGAATGCCAATGGATAGGAACCTCAATGCCCCAACATCCTGTGATTGACCCGGCTGTACATTATTTTAACCTGTTGCTTTTCAACAGGGGGACGAGAAAAATAGATTGGCAACAGCAGCTAAGCGCTCATTGACCATGGGCAAATTGGCTGCTTTACGGGCCACAGGTGTGGAAATGGTTAGCCGGATTGACCTGTACGAAGGAGGTAGGTCCAATTACCGTTCCAATTGTAAGTATACTTGTGTTGTTTAAGGTCAACTACATTAATAATGTTTTTTTTAACAGCTACAGCTCCTCAGGCCCGCGCCCAGCGCCCAACCCTCCAGTTCATCAGGCCAACCCCACCCAGCTGAGTAAGAACGATCACATTTCCAATTGTAAGAATACTTGTGTTGTTTAAGGGCAACTAAATTAATACTGTTTGTTTCAACAGCGTGTGCATGTTCCTTGACCTGTTTGGGCCTGCCTCCGACTCTAGTCCGCGTAAGTGCAATTACTGATCCAATTGTGAGAATATACAATTGTGTTTTGTGTCCTTACATCTAGATTCATGATGTTTGTTTCAACAGCTCCAGGTGACGACATGTCATCACCAGGTCCGGTGACACCTGCCACCTGTCGGTGGACACCTCTAAATCCGTCGACGTCAGGCGTTAAATGTGAGGGCAATAATTGTTCCAAATTGTAAGGATACTTGTGTTTGACAGCAAGGATATCCATATTAATGATGTTTGTTTTAACAGGTCTGCCTACCAACCCCCCTGCAGGTCAAAAAGGTGATAAAAAATATTCTTCAAGTTAGGGTCTTTTGCATTTATGGGGTCATTTAACATAGGGATTGATATGAAGTTGTGCCTGACCAAATCAATATCGAATAATAAGGATGTTTGACAGCTAAGATATCTATCTATATTAATTATGTTTCTTCAAATTCAACCCCAGTCTGCTCGCAGTCGGCCTGTGTGGAGCTGCGGGCAGAATTTGAGCGGCTGTTGGGGGAGAACCTGGAGCTGAGGAGGAGGGTGATAGAGCTGGAGCAATTTAAAATGATACACCTCACCCCGGTCAATGGGGAAGGCCAGCAGAAAGGCCACCGAAAAGAGGAAGCACCAGGAGGGGGAGAGTCTCTCTTGTAAGTATCCTTTTCATTTTTACATTTTTTTAAATGGAATTTGTTAGTAACTTTGAGGATTTACGACATCTTGACGTGTGTCCTTTTGATATGGAAAAAATTTAAATCCTGTATTCACTTGTGTTTCTGTCAACAGCCGTCATCATTAATGATTGGGTGGAACACCTTGTGTCTTTGAGACAAAATGACCCAAAACATCTGGAGGACCAGCTGCAAAAAGGCAGGCGTGCAGCCAAGGTCTGCAACAGCCTGGGCTGTTTGGGGAAATCCCACCTCCGTCCCCTCCTTGACCTGGAAAAGACCAGAAAGTAGGTAGAGTCCACAGAGTTTCCACCAAAGACTAACTCCTTAGTTTTTAACTCGTATATTGTCTTTTCACAGCTTCTTTAAAGAACTGGCCAAATCGGCCAAACCCGGCACGTTGAAGGCGTACATCCTGAACTTCGGGGGCTTCCTGAAACACGTACAAAGCGTCCTGAGGTTCAGTAAGCAGTCCCAACTGACCCGAAAAGAGCTGGATAGCCTCCAGTACAACCTGTCGGGAATGACCAAGAGCCTCACAGTTCCCATGTTGGCCCAGAAATATTCAGTCCTCGTTAAGAAATCGAGTGAGTGTATTTACAGACCGTAATGTCATAGAGAATACAGTGTCTTGGACAAACCAAAAAACTATCAAACACAATGCCACAGCACACAGTAAGACCTTTATCTTAAAGTAATTGTATGCATTGCTATACAGACGAGGAACTGGATGTAAACATGGAGCTGCGGTTCCTGAAGGTCGCCCAGGATCAGCTGCCGGGGCTACTCGGTAAGTAAACTTGTAAAGAAATATGCCTTTGAAGAAAGAAATAATGATACTTACCAGTGGACCTGCAACAAAAGGAATATTCAACACAAGTTGCTGGAGCAATTTAAAATGATCCACCTCACCCCGGTCAAGGGGCAGGCCAGCAGAAAGGCCACCGAAAAGAGGAAGCACCAGGAGGGGGAGAGTCTCTCTTGTAAGTATCCTTTTCATTTTTACATTTTTTTAAATGGAATTTGTTAGTAACTTTGAGGATTTACGACATCTTGACGTGTGTCCTTTTGATATGGAAAAAATTTAAATCCTGTATTCACTTGTGTTTCTGTCAACAGCCGTCATCATTAATGATTGTGTGGAACACCTTGTGTCTTTGAGACAAAATGACCCAAAACATCTGGAGAACCAGCTGCAAAAAAGCAGGAGTGCAGCCAAGGTCTGCAACAGCCTGGGCTGTTTGGGGAAATCCCACCTCCGTCCCCTCCTTGACCTGGAAAAGACCAGAAAGTAGGTAGAGTCCACAGAGTTTCCACCAAAGACTAACTCCTTAGTTTTTAACTCTTATATTGTCTTTTCACAGCTTCTTTAAAGAACTGGCCAAATCGGCCAAACCCGGCACGTTGAAGGCGTACATCCTGAACTTCGGGGGCTTCCTGAAACACGTACAAGGCGTCCTGAGGTTCAGTAAGCAGTCCCAACTGACCCGAAAAGAGCTGGATAGCCTCCAGTACAACCTGTCGGGAATGACCAAGAGCCTCACAGTTCCCATGTTGGCTCAGAAATATGCAGTCCTCGTTAAGAAATCGAGTGAGTGTATTTACAGACCGTAATGTCATAGAGAATACAGTGTCTTGGACAAACCAAAAAACTATCAAACACAATGCCACAGCACACAGTAAGCCTTTATCTTAAAGTAATTGTATGCATTTCTATACAGACGAGAGCTGCGGTTCCTGAAGGTCGCCCAGGATCAGCTGCCGGGGCTACTCGGTAAGTAAACTTGTAAAGAAATATGCCTTTGAAGAAAGAAATAATGATACTTACCAGTGGACCTGCAACAAAAGGAATATTCAACACAAGTTGATATGTGTGTACCGGTTGTTAAACAAATGCCAAGTTTAAACTCTCTTTTCTTTTTAGAACAACTCCAGGCCTGCTTCCTACTTAATACCGTGCAGAAGATACATGGGCTCCTGGCCGGATACCTGGCAATCACGCACGGCCATCGGGCCGGTGTGTTTAGAAACATGCTGGTGTCCGAAGTCAACGAAGCAAAACCATGCAACGGCGGATCCGTGATTTATGTGAGTCAAGACTTCTAACGATTCCATTATCAATGTGTATTTTTGTGGTACCATTATATTGGTAGAATTATTGGGGTCCCTGTTCCACATTTCATTAAACTAAAGAGGTTTCTGTGATCAGGGTTAGTATGGCGACACTTTTTTGGGTGGAAACCTGAATGGATTTGATAGGAAATTGTTTGCCCAACTTCTCATCATATACATTTATATTTACAACCAAAAAGTAATACATTCTATTTTCACCAACTTCCAGTGGTCTTATCATGTCTAAATGTATTTTTGTGGTACCGTTATGTTGGTAGAATTATTGGGGTCCCTATAAACACCACTTTTCATTGAACGTGCTCCATAAGAGGTTTCTGTGATCAGGGTTAGTATGGCGACACGTTTTTGGGTGGAAAACTTAATTGATTTGATAGGAAATGGTTTTCCCAACTTCTTATCAACCCTAACATCAAACAATGATATCCACCTGTGGTAGGTTCGAAATCACAAATATTTCAACAGCCACGGCCCTGCCCCCCTGGCCTTGAAGAGGGAGGAGTTGCAGTGGCTGCTGGACCTGATAAACGCCACCACGGGTCAGGGCATCACCACGAAACTGGTGTTTTGCACCACCGGGGGGAAGGCGGTGAAAAACCTCGGAAAAAGGATTGAGAAGGTGTGGGTAGGACTTGGCCTTAAAGGGAACCCCAACTTCAACCTGATCCGTTCGTCAGCATCCAGCAAGGTAAATCTTTCAGACCAAGCACGTTTAACAGACAACTCATAAAGTTAAGTAGTATTATTTAGATCCTTTCCCTTCCATTCACAGTCACGGAAGACCCTGTATGTGACCAGCCGGGCGAAGGTCAGCAGCGCAATGAAACACTCGGAGGAGACAGCCAGCCGATTCTACATGAGTATCACCGATGAGGACGAGGTCATGGCTGCCCGCGTCCTCCTCATGGAGGGGTACGAGAAATTCAAGGCTGCGAAGGAAACCAGAGAGGCACGGGAGAAGAAGGAACGGGAGGAGGCAGACGAGGACAAACGGGAGGAGGCAATCGCGATCTCAGACACGAGCAATAGTGACTGTGAGGTCACTTATGATGATCGCTCCGGTGAGTGCCAATGCTGTACACGTATGCAAGATTAAAGACAACACACTATCAGACTAATTATGTTTTGTTCGATGTGATTACAGATTCCTCAACTTCGTCTGAGGAGGAACAGGAGGTGGAGCAGGAGCAGGGCGAGGAGGAAAGAAGGCAGGCACGAAAGCGGCAACGCTCTCCCTCCTCCTCCCCTGTAAAGGTTCTTGTGGACAATATTAAGTTCACCCCAAGAACAAAGAGGGCCCTCCGGAGGATTCCGCCCCAACAGTTGAATCCCAGGATTCAACTGTTCAAAGGCTTAGGTAAGACATTTACAATTACTCTTCAAATTGTAAGAATACTTGTGTGTGACTAGATCAATAGGACTTGATATGAAATTGGTCCTGACCACCATATGTTCTATTTGTTCCAACACCTCCAGCAGAACGAATGCTCAAGGTTGCTAACGCCCCTGCAGAGCACAAAGGTGAGAAAAAATACATGTCCTTGGCCTTTATTGGGATATTTAACATGGGACTTGATATGACATTGGCCCTGACAACCTTCACACAAGCAAAACAAAGGACATCGAATAAGAATGGTGTCTAACATCCATATTTATAATGTTTGTTTCAACAGGTCAGCCTGTTGGTCAGGAGAGGTCAACAGGTGGCCCCCGTCGTGGACGACTTCCTCCCCATCGTATCCTTCCGCCAAGGTTTTTCCTGCCGTCTGTCCGTCCCTCCAGCCCAGCAGAGCCACAAGGTGAGAACAATTACTCAAGAGGAATTGATTGTGTGTCTGATTGAGTGTGTGTGTGTGTGTGTGTGTGTGTGTGTGTGTGTGTGTGTGTGTGTGTGTGTGTGTGTGTGTGTGTGTGTGTAAAACTAAATCAATAATCTTTATTTCAACAGATACAGCTCCCCCAGCAGTGGAAGGATCCACTGGAGGACTTCAACCTCCTTTCCCTACCTCCCCCATCCACTTTAAAGATTCAGATGAGGATGAGGAAGCCTCCCCCCTTCCTCCCACTACCTCCCCCATCCACTTTAAAGATTCAGAT
Source organism: Electrona antarctica (assembly GCF_951216825.1). Lineage (NCBI taxonomy): Eukaryota > Metazoa > Chordata > Actinopteri > Myctophiformes > Myctophidae > Electrona > Electrona antarctica. Next base: position 2,235,221 of record NW_027637034.1, on the reverse strand, counting down.
GAGGATGAGGAAGCCTCCCCCCTTCCTCCCACTACCCCCCCCCATCCACTTTAAAGATTCAGCTGAGGATGAGGAAGCCTCCCCCTTCCTCCCACTACCCCCCCCATCCACTTTAAAGATTCAGCTGAGGATGAGGAAGCCTCCCCCTTCCTCCCACTACCCCCCCCATCCACTTTGAAGATTCAGCTGAGGCTGAGGAAGCCTCCCCCTTCCTCCCACTACCCCCCCCATCCACTTTAAAGATTCAGATGAGGATGAGGAAGCCTCCCCCTTCCTCCCACTACCCCCCCCATCCACTTTAAAGATTCAGATGAGGATGAGGAAGCCTCCCCCTTCCTCCCACTACCCCCCCCATCCACTTTAAAGATTCAGCTGAGGATGAGGAAGCCTCCCCCTTCCTCCCACTACCCCCCCCATCCACTTTGAAGATTCAGCTGAGGCTGAGGAAGCCTCCCCCTTCCTCCCACTACCCCCCCCCCATCCACTTTAAAGATTCAGATGAGGATGAGGAAGCCTCCCCCCTTCCTCCCACTACCCCCCCCCCCCCCATCCACTTTGAAGATTCAGATGAGGCTGAGGAAGCCTCCCCCCTTCCTCCCACTACCCCCCCCATCCACTTTGAAGATTCAGCTGAGGCTGAGGAAGCCTCCCCCTTCCTCCCACTACCCCCCCCATCCACTTTGAAGATTCAGATGAGGCTGAGGAAGCCTCCCCCCTTCCTCCCACTACCCCCCCCATCCACTTTGAAGATTCAGATGAGGCTGAGGAAGCCTCCCCCCTTCCTCCCACTACCCCCCCCATCCACTTTGAAGATTCAGATGAGGCTGAGGAAGCCTCCCCCCTTCCTCCCACTACCCCCCCCATCCACTTTGAAGATTCAGCTGAGGCTGAGGAAGCCTCCCCCTTCCTCCCACTACCCCCCCCATCCACTTTGAAGATTCAGATGAGGCTGAGGAAGCCTCCCCCCTTCCTCCCACTACCCCCCCCATCCACTTTGAAGATTCAGATGAGGCTGAGGAAGCCTCCCCCCTTCCTCCCACTACCCCCCCCATCCACTTTGAAGATTCAGATGAGGATGAGGAAGCCTCCCCCCTTCCTCCCACTACCCCCCCCATCCACTTTGAAGATTCAGATGAGGATGAGGAAGCCTCCCCCCTTCCTCCCACTACCCCCCCCATCCACTTTGAAGATTCAGCTGAGGCTGAGGAAGCCTCCCCCCTTCCTCCCACTACCCCCCCCATCCACTTTGAAGATTCAGATGAGGCTGAGGAAGCCTCCCCCCTTCCTCCCGCTTCCACACTTGGCTGTTCCTCCGAAGAGATGTGAGCCGTGCCTCAAATGTTTTCTTTTTGTTTGTTTGTTTTTAATTTTTTCTCATTGAAGTCACCTGAGGCAGGTCGTTTTATTTTGTTTTATCCCCAACCCATTGTTTTATTTGTTTTATTTGTGTAATTGTGTGCCTTTGTTAAGGCTGTTATTGTTTTTCTGGTCAGGCACAGTTGCCTCCTTTAAGTGTGTGTGTGTGTGTGTGTGTGTGTGTGAAATTAATAAATGTTTGAACTTTGAGCTATGGTTGTTTCTTTCAAGACTTGGGTTGGCCAGGGATACGTGTGAGGCTTTGGTTAAGATTTAGAGATAATTCATGTAATTGATATGCTATTGGGCTGGGTTGATGGGTTCTGGTGTGGGGGGCTAAATTAGGGTTTAGGGACAATTTAGTATGTAATTGGGGGAGGGTCTTTGATCCGTTTTAACTGGTTAGCTAGGGTTAGCCAACCCTAGGATAAGCTAGGGTTATCTAGAGTTAGCAAACTCCAGGGTCAGCTAGGAGTAACCAACCCTAGCATCTGCTTGGGTTAGCTATCCGAGTTAACCAACCCTATTTTCAGCGAGGGTTAACCAACGCTAGGGTCAGCTAGGGGTAGCCAACCTTAGGGTCAGCTTGGGATAGTGAACCTTAGGGTCTGCTTGGGTTTGGGGTTAGCCCTAATTGCGACACTTATTGGGTGAAAAAATGAAAAAAGTGTATTTATGATTACTATTATTTTTAAATCAAGGGGTATGTATTCCGACTTCGTTTTTGATGCTGAGTCCAATGGTGGTGGTCCTGAGACTCTGAGATGCTGGGAAAGTGGTCCACCAATATCTGAAGCCGGAAGTGATACTTTTTGGGTGAAAAATGAATGGACTTGATAAGATATTGGGGTGCCCAATTCCGTATCAATTCCATTCATTTTTCACCCAATATCTGAAACTGCAGGTGGGCGGGGCTTAGGGATATTATTTTGGCCAAAATGGGGGGGATTGGGGGGGCACTTTGGGGGGCGCTGTCTAGAGAGTCACTGGGGGGGCACTTGGGTGGGCACTGTCTGGGGAGGCACTGGGGGGACACTGGGGGGGGCACTTGGGGGGAGCACTGTCTACGGAGGCACTGGCTAAGATATTGGGGTGCCCAATTCCGTATCAATTCCATTCATTTTTCGCCCAATATCTGAAACCCGGAGGTGATACTTTTTGGGTGAAAAATGAATGGACTTGATAGGATATTGGGGTGCCCAATTCCATATCAATTCCATTCATTTTTCACCCAATATCTGAAACTGCAGGTGGGCGGGGCTTAGGGATATTATTTTGGCCAAAATGGGGGGGATTGGGGGGGCACTGTCTGGGGAGGCACTGGGGGGACACTGGGGATGGGGGGCACTTGGATACACTGAGGGGGCACTGTCTGGGGAGGCACTGGGGGGACACTGGGGGGCACTTGGGGGACACTGGGGGGGCACATGGGGGGCACTGGGGGGACACTGGGGGGCACTTGGGGGGAGCACTGTCTGGGGAGGCACTTGGGGGACAGTGGGGGGGCACTTGGGGGGCACTGTCTGGGGAGGCACTGGCACAATATCTGAAACCGGAAGTGATACTTTTTGGGTGAAAAATTAATGGACTTGATAAGATATTGGGGTGCCCAATTCCGTATCAATTCCATTCATTTTTCACCCAATATCTGAAACCCGGAGGTGATACTTTTTGGGTGAAAAATGAATGGACTTGATAGGATATTGGGGTGCCCAATTCCATATCAATTCCATTCATTTTTCACCCAATATCTGAAACTGCAGGTGGGCGGGGCTTAGGGATATTATTTTGGCCAAAATGGGGGGGATTGGGGGGGCACTTTGTGGGGCGCTGTCTGGGGAGTCACTGGGGGGGCACTTGGGTGGGCACTGTCTGGGGAGGCACTGGGGGGACACTGGGGGGGGGGGCACTTGGGGGGAGCACTGTCTACGGAGGCACTGGCTAAGATATTGGGGTGCCCAATTCCGTATCAATTCCATTAATTTTTCGCCCAATATCTGAAACCCGGAGGTGATACTTTTTGGGTGAAAAATGAATGGACTTGATAGGATATTGGGGTGCCCAATTCCATATCAATTCCATTCATTTTTCACCCAATATCTGAAACTGCAGGTGGGCGGGGCTTAGGGATATTATTTTGGCCAAAATGGGGGGGATTGGGGGGGCACTTTGGGGGGCACTGTCTGGGGAGGCACTGGGGGGACACTGGGGATGGGGGGCACTTGGAGACACTGAGGGGGCACTGTCTGGGGAGGCACTGGGGGGACACTGGGGGGACACTGGGGGGGCACTGGGGGGACACTGGGGGACACTGGGGGGGCACTTGGGGGGAGCACTGTCTGGCGAGGCACTTGGGGGGCACTTGGGGGGGCACTGTATGGGGAGGCACTGGGGACACACTGGGGGGCACTGTCTGGGGAGGCACTGGGGGGACACTGGGGGACAGTGGGGGGGCACTTGGGGGGCACTGTCTGGGGAGGCACTGGCACAATATCTGAAACCGGAAGTGATACTTTTTGGGTGAAAAATTAATGGACTTGATAAGATATTGGGGTGCCCAATTCCGTATCAATTCCATTCATTTTTCACCCAATATCTGAAACCCGAAGGTGATACTTTTTGGGTGAAAAATGAATGGACTTGATAGGATATTGGGGTGCCCAATTCCATATCAATTCCATTAATTTTTCACCCAATATCTGAAACTGCAGGTGGGCGGGGCTTAGGGATATTATTTTGGCCAAAATGGGGGGGATTGGGGGGGCACTTTGGGGGGCGCTGTCTGGGGAGTCACTGGGGGGGCACTTGGGTGGGCACTGTCTGGGGAGGCACTGGGGGGCACTGTCTGGGGAGGCACTGGGGGGACACTGGGTGGGCACTTGGTGGGGCACTGTCTGGGGAGGGACTGGGGGGACACTTGTGGGGCACTTGGGGGGGGGGCACTGTCTGGGGAGGCACTGGGGGGGCACTTGGGTGGGCACTGTCTGGGGAGGCACTGGGGGGACACTGGGGGGGGGGCACTTGGGGGGAGCACTGTCTACGGAGGCACTGGCTAAGATATTGGGGTGCCCAATTCCGTATCAATTCCATTCATTTTTCGCCCAATATCTGAAACCCGGAGGTGATACTTTTTGGGTGAAAAATGAATGGACTTGATAGGATATTGGGGTGCCCAATTCCATATCAATTCCATTCATTTTTCACCCAATATCTGAAACTGCAGGTGGGCGGGGCTTAGGGATATTATTTTGGCCAAAATGGGGGGGATTGGGGGGGCACTTTGGGGGGCACTGTCTGGGGAGGCACTGGGGGGACACTGGGGATGGGGGGCACTTGGAGACACTGAGGGGGCACTGTCTGGGGAGGCACTGGGGGGACACTGGGGGGGCACTGGGGGGGGCACTGGGGGGACACTGGGGGGCACTTGGGGGGAGCACTGTCTGGCGAGGCACTTGGGGGGCACTTGGGGGGGCACTGTATGGGGAGGCACTGGGGGGACACTGGGGGGCACTGTCTGGGGAGGCACTGGGGGGACACTGGGGGACAGTGGGGGGGCACTTGGGGGGCACTGTCTGGGGAGGCACTGGCACAATATCTGAAACCGGAAGTGATACTTTTTGGGTGAAAAATTAATGGACTTGATAAGATATTGGGGTGCCCAATTCCGTATCAATTCCATTCATTTTTCACCCAATATCTGAAACCCGAAGGTGATACTTTTTGGGTGAAAAATGAATGGACTTGATAGGATATTGGGGTGCCCAATTCCATATCAATTCCATTAATTTTTCACCCAATATCTGAAACTGCAGGTGGGCGGGGCTTAGGGATATTATTTTGGCCAAAATGGGGGGGATTGGGGGGGCACTTTGGGGGGCGCTGTCTGGGGAGTCACTGGGGGGGCACTTGGGTGGGCACTGTCTGGGGAGGCACTGGGGGGCACTGTCTGGGGAGGCACTTGGGGGGGCACTTGGGGGGGGCACTGTCTGGGGAGGAACTTGGGGGACACTAGGGGGGCACTGTCTGGGGAGGCCCTGGGGGGACACTGGGGGGGCACTTGGGGGGCACTGTCTGGGGAGGCACTGGGGGGACACTGGGTGGGCACTTGGTGGGGCACTGTCTGGGGAGGGACTGGGGGGACACTTGTGGGGCACTTGGGGGGGGGGGGGGCACTGTTTGGGGAGGCACTGGGGGGGCACTTGGGTGGGCACTGTCTGGGGAGGCACTGGGGGGACACTGGGGGGGGGGGCACTTGGGGGGAGCACTGTCTACGGAGGCACTGGCTAAGATATTGGGGTGCCCAATTCCGTATCAATTCCATTCATTTTTCGCCCAATATCTGAAACCCGGAGGTGATACTTTTTGGGTGAAAAATGAATGGACTTGATATGATATTGGGGTACCCAATTCCATATCAATTCCATTCATTTTTCACCCAATATCTGAAACTGCAGGTGGGCGGGGCTTAGGGATATTATTTTGGCCAAAATGGGGGGGATTGGGGGGGCACTTTGGGGGGCACTGTCTGGGGAGGCACTGGGGGGACACTGGGGATGGGGGGCACTTGGAGACACTGAGGGGGCACTGTCTGGGGAGGCACTGGGGGGGCACTGGGGGGACACTGGGGGGGGCACTGGGGGGACACTGGGGGGCACTTGGGGGGAGCACTGTCTGGCGAGGCACTTGGGGGGCACTTGGGGGGGCACTGTATGGGGAGGCACTGGGGGGACACTGGGGGGCACTGTCTGGGGAGGCACTGGGGGGACACTGGGGGACAGTGGGGGGGCACTTGGGGGGCACTGTCTGGGGAGGCACTGGCACAATATCTGAAACCGGAAGTGATACTTTTTGGGTGAAAAATTAATGGACTTGATAAGATATTGGGGTGCCCAATTCCGTATCAATTCCATTCATTTTTCACCCAATATCTGAAACCCGAAGGTGATACTTTTTGGGTGAAAAATGAATGGACTTGATAGGATATTGGGGTGCCCAATTCCATATCAATTCCATTAATTTTTCACCCAATATCTGAAACTGCAGGTGGGCGGGGCTTAGGGATATTATTTTGGCCAAAATGGGGGGGATTGGGGGGGCACTTTGGGGGGCGCTGTCTGGGGAGTCACTGGGGGGGCACTTGGGTGGGCACTGTCTGGGGAGGCACTGGGGGGCACTGTCTGGGGAGGCACTTGGGGGGGCACTTGGGGGGGGGGGCACTGTCTGGGGAGGAACTTGGGGGACACTAGGGGGGCACTGTCTGGGGAGGCCCTGGGGGGACACTGGGGGGGCACTTGGGGGGCACTGTCTGGGGAGGCACTGGGGGGACACTGGGTGGGCACTTGGTGGGGCACTGTCTGGGGAGGGACTGGGGGGACACTTGTGGGGCACTTGGGGGGGGGGGCACTGTCTGGGGAGGCACTGGGGGGACACTGGGGGGGGCACTTGGGGGGAGCACTGTCTACGGAGGCACTGGCTAAGATATTGGGGTGCCCAATTCCGTATCAATTCCATTAATTTTTCACCCAATATCTGAAACCCGGAGGTGATACTTTTTGGGTGAAAAATGAATGGACTTGATAGGATATTGGGGTGCCCAATTCCATATCAATTCCATTCATTTTTCACCCAATATCTGAAACTGCAGGTGGGCGGGGCTTAGGGATATTATTTTGGCCAAAATGGGGGGGATTGGGGGGGCACTTTGGGGGGCACTGTCTGGAGAGGCACTGGGGGGGACACTGGGGGTGGGGGGCACTTGGAGACACTGAGGGGGCACTGTCTGGGGAGGCACTGGGGGGACACTGGGGGGGGCACTTGGGGGACACTGGGGGGGGCACTTGGGGGACACTGGGGGGGCACTTGGGGGGCACTGGGGGGACACTGGGGGACACTGGGGGGGCACTTGGGGGGAGCACTGTATGGGGAGGCACTGGGGGGACACTGGGGGGCACTGTCTGGGGAGGCACTGGGGGGACACTGGGGGACAGTGGGGGGGCACTTGGGGGGCACTGTCTGGGGAGGCACTGGCACAATATCTGAAACCGGAAGTGATACTTTTTGGGTGAAAAATGAATGGACTTGATAAGATATTGGGGTGCCCAATTCCGTATCAATTCCATTCATTTTTCACCCAATATCTGAAACTGCAGGTGGGCGGGGCTTAGGGATATTATTTTGGCCAAAATGGGGGGGATTGGGGGGGCACTTTGGGGGGCACTGTCTGGGGAGGCACTGGGGGGACCTGGGGACTTCAGTGCAATGTACTTACATATGTTGCGACCGAAGGTCGCAACATATGTAAGTGTATGTAAGTACATTGCAAGGAATGAGTGCATTCGCCATGTACCTGAAGGAAGCCTAATCCAATCACTCTTAGATTTTATCCAGTTTATCCCTGAGTTTAAGTTTACCCTATTGTTGTAGGATTTTTGGTTTATTTAGCCTTATTGGGGTTAATTCACCCTATGGCTCCATTTCAAAAAAGACAAATTTACATGTGTTTCTCTTTTGTTTCCTGGGTCCGGTGTCTAATGGCCCATTTGGTGTCAGTGACACCTCTTTGCTTCTTGTCCCAGGTTGATTTGGAATGTGCTAATGTGTCCCCTATTCAAAGTCTGATTTCCATTGAGTGTTGGCTTTGTCTATGTGTCTGTGGAGTTAAAATCAAAACAACTTGTCTAATATTTTGGCATGTTTAAACCTCCAGGAAAATCCGTGTTGAGGTTCTTGATCCACTGTCTTTCATTAAAACGTCTTTGTCCTACTGTCCAGTTGGGATTGTGTTGGAGTCCAGACACTTTTAGATCTGCAATGCCATGTGCCATGAAATGTTGGACAATCCTTGTAGTTGTCTTTTTTGCATTGTTAATATTGTACCTGTGTTGTCTCAGCCTTGCAGCTATTGTTTTACTCGTTTCTCCGACATATTGTAAGCCACATTTTTCACATGTGATTAAATAAATACAGTTGCTGGTGCTGGCTGTTATCTGTTGTTTAATCTCCAGCACACGTTTTGTAGTTCTATTTTTAACTATTTGTTTGGGTTTGAAGTATTCTGGTCTCTGGCGTGCTGGTGTGTTGATTCCTTTTAGCTTGCTCTGTACCAGATAGTCTTTAAGATTTTTGTTTTTTCTGTAGGCTGATATCATTTTATATTCCTTTAGAAGATCATCTGTTCGGTTCTCAAAATTCCTTTTTAATCTGTTGTTGGCTAGTCTGCTCTGTGTTGAATAACTGGTTACTAGGGCTATGTTTGGGCCTTGATCCCGTACTCTTACCTCTAAGAAGGTATTGTGAGCTTTCCGTAGGAATGTCCTGGTGTAACCTCGTAGTCTGAGAGCATTAAATAGCGTTTTACAGGCTATTTTGAAATCACTTCCTTGCGTGCAAATCCTATGGAATCGCAGCAGTTGTGATTTGACTATACCTGTGTACGAGTGTGGTGGGTGGAATGACGTTTTGTGTAGTAAGGCGTGAGTGTCTGTTTCCTTAAAGAATACTTTTAAGTCTAATTTCCCGTTTGTGTTGAAGTTTGGGCCCTTGAAGATTGTGACATCAAGAAAGTCAATACTTTCCGTGTGTGTCACATATTTTATCGTTATGGATCTATGATGGCTATTTAACACATCAATAAATGCCTGGAATTCTTCTTTGCTATGTTCCCATATTCCAAAGATATCATCCAGAAATCTATAGTAATGTGTTGGTTTTAGTCTGCATTTTTCTAGGGCTGTCTGTTCCCATATGCTCATGTAAATGTTTGCATAAGATGGTGCAAACCTCTTTCCCATGGCCGTCCCTTTGGTTTGTAGATATAACTTGTTATTGAAGGAAAAATCATTCCTGGTTAGATTTAAGTCTAACAATTGGAGTAATTCCTCCTCTGGTCGATTTGTGTCTGGGTATTTACTGAAAACTTCCTTGACTGCTTGTAGCCCTGCTGTCGTCTCAATGTTTGTGTAGAGGCTGTCTATATCTATCGAAAACAGAAAGGCTTCTTTTGGTACTACTATTGCTTTGATTTTGTCTACAAAATCGTAAGTGTCTTTTATAAAACTGGGGTGTCTTATTGACAGTGGGTTCAGGAAGTGTTCAATATACTCTGCTGTCTGATAGGTCTCACTGCCACAGTCAGACACAATTGGTCTCCCCGGCGGTATTTCGTATGGTATTGTCCATGAATCCGGGCTCTTGTGGATTTTTGGCAAAAGATAAAATATCCTCGCTCGTGGAGTGTCCTGTCCGAGCAAATATTGTTGTTGTTTGGCGTTTATGTGCTTCTTTTCCCTCAGTCTTTTTATGATGGCTTTGGCCTTTACAGCCGTTTGTTTGTAAATTGGTCTGTCTAATTGCCTATAATGATCCTGATTGCTGAGCTGTCTCTCCCCTTCAAACAGGTATTGGTGTCTGTCCATTATTACTATACAGGAGCCTTTATCTGCTGGCTTGATTACAATCTGTTGGTTGTTGGCTAGTTCCCTCAGTGCTTTAGCTTGTTCTGTTGTGAGGTTATCTTTCTCCTTAAGGTGTCCTGGTATGTGTCTTACCGTGTTTGTGTCGTCCTGGATCAGTTGTTTCAGGCTCTGTGGGAGCACAGCGTCTGCAGGTTCCCAGTTTGATCCTGGCTGGAAGGGTGGTATTTCCCTCCCCTGGTCCATTCTAAAGTGTGTAGCTAGTTTCAGTCTGCGGTGATACTGGGAGAGGTTCTTCTTTAATCTGTTGGTTTGTTGTTTGTAGATGTCTAGGGTCGGGACAAATGAAAGTCCCTTTTCCAGCAGTTCGGTCTGATGTTGATCCGGCTGGAAGTAATGGGACAGATTAATTATGTTTGACTTCCCCCCCCTCCTTTCTTGGTTTATGGGGTCAATTAGTTTAAACTAAGGAGCCAATTTTCAAGCATTGCTTTGCCTGTCTCTGTTTTCCAATGTATGTTATCATGAACCACTTTAAAATCCCGTTCATCCAATTTCGGGAGGAAATTTTGTTTTGCAATAACGTGATTTAAATCTCTTAAGTTATGTCTATCCTTTGCTGGGAGGTCATTTGAGAAATTGATTAAAGGGACATGGATACTTGCGGCTGGAAAGGCGTTCTGTGCTGCTACGATGCTCGATCTCATCGACTTCTGTGCTGAAGCGGTAGCGTGGCCCTTGTTGTTTATCCCAACCGACAGGATGCAATGTGCTACAGTGGTGTTCTTTGGTGTTTTCTCTAGTAGGGTCTTTGCATGTTGGAATGTCATTCCTGGGTAGCAATCCACTTGTAGATCCGTTCGTCCGAAGGGTGGGATGTTGTCCAGGTTCGAATCCCCTACGATGAGGAGGCTTTTCTTTGGGTATAGTCTCCAAAGTGTGTTCTTTTCCTTCGTGTTGATGTGTCTGTATACTTCCCCTGGGATCCTTGGTTCATCTTTCTCCGGTTCATCTATTCCCTGTTCCAGGTTCTCTCCTGGGTCTGTAGTGGTCCTACTTGGGTCTATTCTATCTCCTTCTGTGCCCTGGGTCTGGTTCTGTGTGGTGTTCTCCTGTGTTGTTGGTTCCGTCCGGCTGCGGTCAGCCCTCTGGGGTTGTGGTGTGCCATTTGGATTGGCCCCCTGGGGTGGGTCTTGTTTACTTCGTGTTTGCCTCTGTGGTGGGCTCTTCTGTATTGGTGCGGCCAGGTGGGGAAAGTCTTCTTGTGATAGGTCCCTTCTTGGGAGGACCTGTACTACTGTTGTTGGTACCTTTGGTCTTGCTCCCGGTGTTGTTGTCCCTGTACGGGGTTGGGAGGTAGGGGGGGTAGGTAGAAGGGCTGGGCGGAGAAAGGGGATACATACAACTGGGGTAGAGAGGGTGGGGGACAGTAAAGGAGGAGAGGGAGGGACAGTGGATACACAAGGGGAGGGTACGGGTGGAGGACAATGGGGGATCGTCCATACAGATGGGGCAGGAGGAGGGGGAGTGGAAACATGCATAACAGGAATAGTGGGAGGAGAGATGGAATTGGGGGCATGCAGAGAAACAACAGCAGGAGGGGGAGGGGCAGCTATTGCAGTTCTATTTGTTCTTAGCTGTGTGATTATCTGTTGAGCTTTGTTTATCTCCAATTGTTTTAGTCTCTTCCCTAAGTTTTTTCTAGCCCATCTGATTGCTATGGTGAAGGCTTTTTTCTCCTCGTCCTCTGTTAAGCTCTCTGTTAACTCTTGTTTGGTTATGTTTAAGAGTGTAGTGTAGTGTTCTTCTAGGGCTAAGATTATTGTGTGGCACCAGTGTCTGGATATCCCTTCGAGTAGTAGGGTAGTTTTAGCTGTTGGTTGAGCTGGTTTTATCAAATTGATGAGTTCAAGTGTTTTCCTTGCTATACTCGCTGGTGGTCTGCTAGAAGAATTTACATTCTGCAGATGATGTGTACTTATGATCAATTTGTTCATGGTCCTGATGGCTTTTAAGAAGTCACCTCTTTCTGTGTGGTGTGGTGTGTGTGTGTTGTATCTTACTGTACCCGATTGGGTCTGGTGGTGAGGTCTCTCTCCGACTCTTGGTTGATGTACAGGCCGCTGGTCTCGCGGTCTGTTGTTCATCCAAGGCTCGTTCCGTCTCCGGTGGACCTGTGGCCTGTCTTCAGGCGGTTGGTTGTTTGGAATTCCCTGGGACTGGTGGTGAAATCTCTCTCTGAGTCTTGGTGGGGATACAGGCCTCCGGTCTTGAGGTCTGTTGTTCATCCAAGGCTCATCCAGTCTCCGGTGGAATTGTGGCCTGTCTTCAGGCGGTTGGGTGTTGGGTCTCTCCTGGTGATGTAGCCTGTTTCCAGGCCATCGTCCAGGTGGAGGGTCTCCTCGGAAGCGAGGCCTGTCCTCAGGCCATGCTTCTCCGGTGGTTCTGCAGTGGTCTCTCGAGTGGTTCATCTGATGCATGCTATAGCGACGTTTCGGACTGGTTGGTCCTTCCTCAGGCAAGATTCTGTTAGAAGAATGATTAGTTGTGCTGGAGCCCTGGTTTTATGTGTTCCTAATGGTGGGCGTGACTCATAGTCATTCGGCCAATTAGCTTTGTTGATGGGTGTGGTTTACTTGGCCATTGTTTCATTCCGTCCAATCAGAATCAATGGGTGTGTGTTCCCTTGTTCTGGTTTATTTCATTTGTAGTGTGGTTTTTGTAGAGGCAACATGTCTCTACTGGAGAATCAGTAATAATTATAATAGACTTCCCCCAAGTTACAGGTACAAGCTCGACTGGGGGGACCTGGGGACTTCAGTGCAATGTACTTACATATGTTGCGACCGAAGGTCGCAACATATGTAAGTGTATGTAAGTACATTGCAAGGAATGAGTGCATTCGCCATGTACCTGAAGGAAGCCTAATCCAATCACTCTTAGATTTTATCCAGTTTATCCCTGAGTTTAAGTTTACCCTATTGTTGTAGGATTTTTGGTTTATTTAGCCTTATTGGGGTTAATTCACCCTATGGCTCCATTTCAAAAAAGACAAATTTACATGTGTTTCTCTTTTGTTTCCTGGGTCCGGTGTCTAATGGCCCATTTGGTGTCAGTGACACCTCTTTGCTTCTTGTCCCAGGTTGATTTGGAATGTGCTAATGTGTCCCCTATTCAAAGTCTGATTTCCATTGAGTGTTGGCTTTGTCTATGTGTCTGTGGAGTTTTGGTACAAAATCAAAACAACTTGTCTAATATTTTGGCATGTTTAAACCTCCAGGAAAATCCGTGTTGAGGTTCTTGATCCAGTCTTTCATTAAAACGTCTTTGTCCTACTGTCCAGTTGGGATTGTGTTGGAGTCCAGACACTTTTAGATCTGCAATGCCATGTGCCATGAAATGTTGGACAATCCTTGTAGTTGTCTTTTTTGCATTGTTAATATTGTACCTGTGTTGTCTCAGCCTTGCAGCTATTGTTTTACTCGTTTCTCCGACATATTGTAAGCCACATTTTTCACATGTGATTAAATAAATACAGTTGCTGGTGCTGGCTGTTATCTGTTGTTTAATCTCCAGCACGCGTTTTGTAGTTCTATTTTTAACTATTTGTTTGTTTTTTTCGCCCAATATCTGAAACCGGAAGTGATACTTTTTGGGTGAAAAATTAATGGACTTGATAAGATATTGGGGTGCCCAATTCCGTATCAATTCCATTCATTTTTCACCCAATATCTGAAACTGCAGGTGGGCGGGGCTTAGGGATATTATTTTGGCCAAAATGGGGGGGATTGGGGGGGCACTTTGGGGGGCGCTGTCTGGGGAGTCACTGGGGGGGCACTTGGGTGGGCACTGTCTGGGGAGGCACTGGGGGGCACTGTCTGGGGAGGCACTTGGGGGGGCACTTGGGGGGGCACTGTCTGGGGAGGAACTTGGGGGACACTAGGGGGGCACTGTCTGGGGAGGCCCTGGGGGGACACTGGGGGGGCACTTGGGGGGCACTTTCTGGGGAGGCACTGGGGGGACACTGGGGGGGCACTTGGTGGGGCACTGTCTGGGGAGGGACTGGGGGGACACTTGTGGGGCACTTGGGGGGGGGGGGCACTGTCTGGGGAGGCACTGGGGGGACACTGGGGGGGGCACTTGGGGGGAGCACTGTCTACGGAGGCACTGGCTAAGATATTGGGGTGCCCAATTCCGTATCAATTCCATTAATTTTTCACCCAATATCTGAAACCCGGAGGTGATACTTTTTGGGTGAAAAATGAATGGACTTGATAGGATATTGGGGTGCCCAATTCCATATCAATTCCATTCATTTTTCACCCAATATCTGAAACTGCAGGTGGGCGGGGCTTAGGGATATTATTTTGGCCAAAATGGGGGGGATTGGGGGGGCACTTTGGGGGGCGCTGTCTGGGGAGTCACTGGGGGGGCACTTGGGTGGGCACTGTCTGGGGAGGCACTGGGGGGCACTGTCTGGGGAGGCACTTGAGGGGGCACTTGGGGGGGGCACTGTCTGGGGAGGAACTTGGGGGACACTAGGGGGGCACTGTCTGGGGAGGCCCTGGGGGGACACTGGGGGGGCACTTGGGGGGCACTGTCTGGGGAGGCACTGGGGGGACACTGGGGGGGCACTTAGTGGGGCACTGTCTGGGGAGGGACTGGGGGGACACTTGTGGGGCACTTGAGGGGGGGGCACTGTCTGGGGAGGCACTGGGGGGACACTGGGGGGGGCACTTGGGGGGAGCACTGTCTACGGAGGCACTGGCTAAGATTGGGGTGCCCAATTCCGTATCAATTCCATTAATTTTTCACCCAATATCTGAAACCCGGAGGTGATACTTTTTGGGTGAAAAATGAATGGACTTGATAGGATATTGGGGTGCCCAATTCCATATCAATTCCATTCATTTTTCATCCAATATCTGAAACTGCAGGTGGGCGGGGCTTAGGGATATTATTTTGGCCAAAATGGGGGGGATTGGGGGGGCACTTTGGGGGGCACTGTCTGGAGAGGCACTGGGGGGGACACTGGGGGTGGGGGGCACTTGGAGACACTGAGGGGGCACTGTCTGGGGAGGCACTGGGGGGACACTGGGGGGGCACTTGGGGGACACTGGGGGGGCACTTGGGGGACACTGGGGGGGCACTTGGGGGGCACTGGGGGGACACTGGGGGGGCACTTGGGGGGAGCACTGTATGGGGAGGCACTGGGGGGACACTGGGGGGCACTGTCTGGGGAGGTACTGGGGGGACACTGGGGGACAGTGGGGGGGCACTTGGGGGGCACTGTCTGGGGAGGCACTGGCACAATATCTGAAACCGGAAGTGATACTTTTTGGGTGAAAAATGAATGGACTTGATAAGATATTGGGGTGCCCAATTCCGTATCAATTCCATTCATTTTTCACCCAATATCTGAAACTGCAGGTGGGCGGGGCTTAGGGATATTATTTTGGCAAAAATGGGGGGGATTGGGGGGGCACTTTGGGGGGCACTGTCTGGGGAGGCACTGGGGGGACCTGGGGACTTCAGTGCAATGTACTTACATATGTTGCGACCGAAGGTCGCAACATATGTAAGTGTATGTAAGTACATTGCAAGGAATGAGTGCATTCGCCATGTACCTGAAGGAAGCCTAATCCAATCACTCTTAGATTTTATCCAGTTTATCCCTGAGTTTAAGTTTACCCTATTGTTGTAGGATTTTTGGTTTATTTAGCCTTATTGGGGTTAATTCACCCTATGGCTCCATTTCAAAAAAGACAAATTTACATGTGTTTCTCTTTTGTTTCCTGGGTCCGGTGTCTAATGGCCCATTTGGTGTCAGTGACACCTCTTTGCTTCTTGTCCCAGGTTGATTTGGAATGTGCTAATGTGTCCCCTATTCAAAGTCTGATTTCCATTGAGTGTTGGCTTTGTCTATGTGTCTGTGGAGTTTTGGTACAAAATCAAAACAACTTGTCTAATATTTTGGCATGTTTAAACCTCCAGGAAAATCCGTGTTGAGGTTCTTGATCCACTGTCTTTCATTAAAACGTGGGGGGCACTTGGAGACACTGAGGGGGCACTGTCTGGGGAGGCACTGGGGGGACACTGGGGGACACTGGGAGGGCACTTGGGGGACACTGGGGGGGCACATGGGGGGCACTGGGGGGTCACTGGGGGACACTGGGGGGGCACTTGGGGGGAGCACTGTCTGGGGGGGCACTTGGGGGGCACTTGGGGGGGCACTGTATGGGGAGGCACTGGGGGGACACTGGGGGGCACTGTCTGGGGAGGCACTGGGGACACACTGGGGGACAGTGGGGGGGCACTGTCTGGGGAGGCAAGGGCACAATATCTGAAACCGGAAGTGATACTTTTTGGGTGAAAAATTAATGGACTTGATAAGATATTGGGGTGCCCAATTCCGTATCAATTCCATTCATTTTTCGCCCAATATCTGAAACCCGGAGGTGATACTTTTTGGGTGAAAAATGAATGGACTTGATAGGATATTGGGGTGCCCAATTCCATATCAATTCCATTCATTTTTCACCCAATATCTGAAACTGCAGGTGGGCGGGGCTTAGGGATATTATTTTGGCCAAAATGGGGGGGATTGGGGGGGCACTTTGGGGGGCACTGTCTGGGGAGGCACTGGGGGGACACTGGGGGTGGGGGGCACTTGGAGACACTGAGGGGGCACTGTCTGGGGAGGCACTGGGGGGACACTGGGGGACACTGGGGGGCACTTGGGGGACACTGGGGGGGCACTTGGGGGGCACTGGGGGACACTGGGGGGGGCACTTGGGGGGAGCACTGTCTGGGGAGGCACTTGGGGGGCACTTGGGGGGGCACTGTATGGGGAGGCACTGGGGGGACACTGGGGGGCACTGTCTGGGGAGGCACTGGGGGGACACTGGGGGACAGTGGGGGGGCACTTGGGGGGCACTGTCTGGGGAGGCACTGGCACAATATCTGAAACCGGAAGTGATACTTTTTGGGTGAAAAATGAATGGACTTGATAAGATATTGGGGTGCCCAATTCCGTATCAATTCCATTCATTTTTCGCCCAATATCTGAAACCCGGAGGTGATACTTTTTGGGTGAAAAATGAATGGACTTGATAGGATATTGGGGTGCCCAATTCCATATCAATTCCATTCATTTTTCACCCAATATCTGAAACTGCAGGTGGGTGGGGCTTAGGGATATTATTTTGGCCAAAATGGGGGGGATTGGGGGGGCACTGTCTGGGGAGGCACTTGGGGGGACACTGGGGGTGGGGGGCACTTGGAGACACTGAGGGGGCATTGTCTGGGGAGGCACTGGGGGGACACTGGGGGACACTGGGGGGACACTAGGGGGGCACTTGGGGGGCACTGGGGGGACACTGGGGGACACTGGGGGGGCACTTGGGGGAGCACTGTCTGGGGAGGCACTTGGGGGGGTACTGTCTGGGGAGGCACTGGGGGGACACTGGGGGGCACTGTCTGGGGAGGCACTTGGGGGACACTAGGGGGGCACTTGGGGGGCACTGTCTGGGGGGACACTGGGGGGGCACTGTCTGGGGGGACACTGGGGGGGCACTTGGGGGGCACTGTCTGGGGAGGCACTGGGGGGACACTGGGGGGGCACTTGGGGGGGGCACTGTCCGGGGAGGCACTGGGGGGACACTGGGGGGGCACTTGGGGGGGAGCACTGTCTACAGAGGCACTGGCACAATATCTGAAACCGGAAGTGAGACTTTTTGGGTGAAAAATGAATGGACTTGATAAGATATTGGGGTGCCCAATTCCGTATCAATTCTATTCATTTTTCACCCAATATCTGAAACCAGAAGTGAGACTTTTTGGGTGAAAAATTAATGGACTTGATAAGATATTGGGGTGCCCAATTCTGTATCAATTCCATTCATTTTTCACCCAATATCTGAAACTGCAGGTGGGCGGGGCTTAGGGGTAGTATTTTGGTCAAAATGGGGGGGATTGGGGGACACTGGGGGAAACTTTGGGGGGCACAGTCTGAGGAGGCACTGGGAGGGGCACTTGGGGGGGCACTGTCTGTCTGGGGAGGCACTGGGGGGATACTGGGGGAGGGCACTGTCTGGGGAGGCACTGGGGGACACTGGGGGGGGGCACTTGGGGGGGCACTGTCGAAATGGTCGTTGGGAAATGAGCTAGGAGCATGTTTCAGACGATTTGGAGTCGATTGGTAAGGGTTTGTAGTGACACATTTTTGGTTCCCTAAGCTCGCAAGAAAAGTTTATTTATGATTATGTTTTTATATTTCAAAGGGAATGTATTCCGACTTAGTTTTTGACGTTGGGTCCAAGGTCAGCGGTATTGGCTTTTGGGGTGGGGTGTTGTTGTTGTTGTTGTTGTAATGTTGTTGTTGTTGTTGTTGTTGTGTTGTTGTGGTAATGTTGTTGTTGTAATGTTGTTGACAATTAAGGAGCAGGTTAGGGTTCAGGGACAATTAATATGCATTGAGGGGTGTTCCTTGATGTGTTTTGGGGTGGGGGGCTAGGTTAGGGGTCAGGGACAATTAATATGCATTGGGGGTTGTCCTTGATGGGTTTTGGGGTGGGGGTCTAGCTTAGGGTTTAGGGACAATTAATAAGCATTGGGGGGTGGTCCTTGATGGGTTTTGGGGTGCGGGTCTAGCTTAGGGTTTAGGGACAATTAATAAGCATTGGGGGGTGGTCCTTGATGTGTTTTGGGGTGGGGGTCTAGCTTAGGGTTTAGGGACAATTAATAAGCATTGGGTGGGGGTCATTGATGGGTCATTGGGTGCTCAAATCCAGCCGTTACGCCCCCCTCAATTGTTTGGTGAAAATTGTGTAGTGCCCCCCTAAAAACCCCAAACCAAAAAAGTTTCAAAAAATCATATCTCTGGCTAGAAATGAGATAAAGACCCCTCTGTATTTTTAGGGGATAGACAGGGGTGGGAACTTAATATCTCACCTGTCAATGATTTTTTTATAACATGATTAAACATGAGGAAAGAAATTAATAGGGCAATACCCAAAATCCTATCAACCTAACCCAATAACCCACCAACCCCTAAACCCAATAACCCATCAAAACAAGACCCAATTACCCCCCAATACCCAATTAACCATATTAATGTCCCTAATTATTATTAGGGATCAAGCCTAAAGAGGCAAAGATCTCTTATTGATCGTATGGTTTCTGACATTTTTCACAATTTTGACAGTTCTGTGCTTTCGTCTTCCACGAAATTCTGCAATATGGTAAGAGGGTCGTGGGTAGGGAACCTCGTGACCAAGCAGGAACCGATAACAACATGCTGGGGAACCGGGTACCGTGTTGTTTTCGTCGACTAAAACTAAGACGAAAATTGTTCGTCAACTACCTTTTTCCACCGACGGAAACTAAATGGAAACTAAAACTAAGACTAAATATATTGACACTTTCTTCAACAAATAAAAAATAGACTAGTGGACAAAAGATGCAGTAAAGTCATTTTACACTTGGTTCGCATGCTGAAAATAGCCGATCTACCAGCTCATGTGTCGCGCTGCGACGCGTTGTGAGCTTGTAGATCAGCTATTTTCAGCAAGTGTAAAATCTGTCATTACGACGGCATCAAGGCCCGCCAAAAGACATTTTAGTCGACTAAATCAACTGCAGATTTAGTCGACTAAAATAGCATGACACTTAGTCGACTGAAACTACCAAAACATTCCAGGAGACTAAAATATGACTAAAACTAAATGAAGTTTCAGTCCAAAGACTATGACTAAACTAAAATAGAAATGTGCTACCAAAAACAACACGGCCGGGTAACCACCCAAAAAGATCAATTTCGTTTCTCCCTATCGGTTCCCACAGATGCACGCCGCAGCCACGCACAATTTATTTATTCATTTATTTACATCAGCAACGCAGATCGGCTGAGGCTGCCAAAACTTGCAGTTCTGGCTTAACTGTGCAGTCGTTTTTTGCAAAACTTGGCAATATGGTAGAGGGCTATGCTACTTTCAACGGTGCGGCCCACAACCATTGGCCAAAGGGTGGCGCTATAGCACTCAAGTGAAAATTCTAATATAAAAAGGTATAGCTCATGAACCTGACAGTCAGCGGACTCCTTCTTCACCAAGCGTTTCCACCATGCAGGTTCCGCCTCTCGTAGAACATACACGCCCATTTAATCTAACGTGATGATGTTTATGGTCGCTGTCGGGACTAACATGTTTCAAATGGACAGATCTACAAGATAACAACGTGTCTGTTGTGCACCGCGTTACACTTGTAGATCAGCTTATTTTGGCAAGCAAGCCACTATCCGATGGATCCACTGGTTAATAAAGTAGCAATCTGTAGGATATCCTTTTCTCACGTATAATGAGAAAGAAGTTAATTTATTTAAGTTTGACCTCAAGACTAAAGGCTAATTTTTCTAAAAGCCATTTTTATTGAACAATTGCTCACTCATTCCCCTTTGCAGATGTAGTGTTTCACAGATAGCGGGGATTGAACCCCAGTCTCCCACTCACCAGACCGACACACAACCTGTCGTGCCAACAGAGCTGAGCCTGATTGTCAGGGCTGTTGTGGGCCGGGTCTTGATATCTTTCATCAGAGCATATGATTATTATTGTCTCCACCAGGCCGAAGGCATGGGGAGAGAGTATGTTTTGCACTCCGTCCGTGTGTGTGTCCGTCCGTCCGTCCGTCCGTCCGTCCGTCCGTCCGTCCTTCCGTCCGTCCGTTACCAGCTAATCTCCGGCACCGTTAACCTGGTCGATGCCAAACTTTGTACACACACTCCCTGGATGCCAACGATGAACCTCTGCCCCGCATTTTCCAGAACGGCCTGTTATAGCGCCACCATGAGGCAGCTTTTCACATTGTTTACCTAAAACTGCACCGATCTGCGTGAAACGTTGCATGCACACTCCCTAGAGGCCAAGGACAAACCTTTGACCTGTATTTTCCGCATCTGCCTTTTATAGCGCTACCAGGAGGCCGACTTTTGTAAAACACATTTTTGGATATTACTCCTCCAGATTCTGTCCAAAAATCTCAAATCGTTACACAGTATCTCTATGGTCATGTGCTCAAGTCGGATCTGTCCGATATTTTATATTCCATCCTAATTGGCTATAATTGGCTTTCACAGTTTGCAAGATTGCCCCGTTTTGAACAAAAGCCTCAAATCATGAATGCAGCATGCAATTTACGTCAAATCTTTCACACATTGTCTTACTTGGCTGAGGAATATATCCCACCCTTTTCACATTGGCCTGTTATAGTTTGATTAATATAATATCACTGTCGTATGTCGGAATGACTGGGGAAATGGATCAAATCTGGACACACGACACAGCTATAATGTATTTCAGATGATAAGTCTTGTGATGATATGTTGTCATGAAATATTAAATGATTCACGGGACATTTGGAGTTACCGAGGCATGCATGTCTGGCGTTCATGTTGTGATCAATATACAGTAGCATTATAGCCCTATTGGCCCCACAGCTGATCAGCCTAAGTATTAAGCCATGCTCTGCAAGCCAGCTCTCCTCCAAAGGTGAGATATGAGCAGGCTGCCTCGTTGGGAACAGATGCACGACCATTTTGTCGTGGTATTTATATAAGTCACACATTCAACAAGCTTTGAACTGGGCAGATTGGCCAAAACATCTTTAAAACGGCCACCTTTTGCATTTATTTCACCTGCCTTTTCTTAACGGTCACCAGTGGACCTAGAATACAGTGTTTTGGGGGTCTTCTCCTGGCTGGCAGGCCGGCCGGCCGGAGGATTGACATTAAAGATGTGGATTGATCCATCATGATATGCTGTGGTCTCACTCTTTCTACCAACACCTCTTAGTGCAGCGACACATTCCCATGATGACAGTCTGTTAAGATGTGATCTTTATTGTCTGTATATATGTAAACGATAAACCCTTATTCTGAAGTGCCACACCGGAAGTACCGGATATGCCTGTTACCCAATGTGTATATAATGACACTGCTAATAAAGATGCTCGAGTTATTATGGTCACGAGCTGAATGTAAGTGCTGAGTCCTCATTCTTTTCCTCCGTTATGTTTGTTTAGTCCGACTAGCTCCAGGCTATCTAGACTATTCCTTATCGCTGTAATGGCAGCTCTGCTAACACAGTCTATACAGAGTATCTGGTATTTTTGTAACCTCCAAAAGAAAAACTAAAAACAAGAACAAATTATATTATGAGACCATCACTGCAGTCACGTCAGATGTAATTCAAAGAATTTAAATTTTACAGAAAATATACAATATTAAAAATTTGCCAAATCGTCACCTATCTAAGAAAGGATTAGAAATTACTTTTCACAAGTTATTAAGGGGCCAAGCTAAATGGACTATGGTCCCTTATTGTAGTTGTCTGTTTTTAAGGGGCCGCGCCCAAAGTGCCTGGCCCCTTAAAAACATTTCTGGCTTAACCGTGCAGTCGGTTTTCGTGAAACTTGTCAATATGGTAGAGGGGTATGCTAAACGGTGAGAACGCAAAGCCCACGGCCATTGGCCAAAGGGTGGCGCTATAGAACTCAATCAAAAATGCAAAATTTGAACAGGTATAGCTCCGTTTGACCGTCAACAATAAAACTTGGATATTATGCGTCTCCTCGTGTCGAACAACTTTCGTGTTCTGACTTTTGACCTCTGACCCTGGCTAATGCTGCATTCACATGGAATCAGTCAAGCAGTAGATGGCAAACCGTAAGTCATTTTAGTGGACGGGAGCAGGACGGTAAACGGAACAGGACGGCACGGCAGCCTGGCAGCCAGATCAGGTGACGGTAGCGGCAGACGGCATCAATGTTAAAATATTTAATCTTTTTACCGTGCCGTCCAGCAGGTTTTGCCATTTGCCGTCTACCGCTTGCCCGATTCCATGTGAATGCAGCATTAGATCACCCACTATTTTGAATTATACATATTTTGTTATGTCAGCGCTCCAGGCCAAACCATGCAGTTGTTTTTCACGAAATGTGGCAATATGTTAGAGGGCTATGTCACCCTGCTTAGACACAAAGCCCACAACCATTGGACAAAGGGTGGCACTGTAGCACTCGATTGAAAATCAGGCATAGCTCATGAACCACCAGCTGATGAACCACCAGTAATAATTACTAGGTAATTAGTACTAATACATAGATACTATTTTAGACTACCTGATGTTGGTGTCCAGTTATCGGTGGTGGACAAAGTAGCTCAAGTATTCATTTTAATGACAAATTAGTGAAATTACAAAGTGATGCATGATGCATTTAATATCAATGCATCATGGATTCAAGTTGTCAAAAGTGTGCAAATAGCTTGTCTGTCTGTCTGTCTGTCTGTCTGTCTGTCTGTCTGTCTGTCTGTCTGTCTGTCTGTTGTCACAGCCCCTGTAGTTGGCCTACTAGGGCATGTGTGTATTCCTATAGGCCTAGGTCTTTGCTTCCCACAGGTCCTGAGCAATTGCCAATCAATTGCCTGGCCAGTGGTCCCAGTGTGTTCTATATCTGTTGTATTTTTTTTTAAATGGACATATTGTTGGGTGCTGGCACATATGCACACATGGCATCAACGCATGGTGCTGTGTTCTGGCACACTATACACTCTGTCTTTCTTTTATCTGTATTGAATTGTATTGCATTGTATTGTACTTTATGTGTCATTGTATGTTTAGTTTTACTACCATTTTAGGAGCCTGCTCAGGGACTACAGATGTAAATTAGCTTATGGCTAACTCTGGCACATTTACATGGAAGTGAAAACTGAAATGTTGATTAATGAGCATTGTCCCTGTCAAATAAATACATAAATAAAGGGCTGGGAGTTGGCCGGCCTAACTCAATTAAATTAAATTCATAGGAGCTTTATTGGCATGAGAAAACATAAACACAAACGTTTACATTGCCAAAGCAAAAGTGGAACAAAACAATCAAGATAAAACAATACAATAAACATGTAAACAGAGCTGTGTTATATTAACACTTTGAGTAATACTATCTTGTGAGACTATAAAAGATTGTGCATTTTCTGTCAGAGATAGTTAGCCTATACATCCGAGACGTTTTATACAAGTTAACAGCAGTATTTCAATGTTTTAAACATGTTATAGGCCTAAACATTTGGTGGTTTTCAAACTCTCCTTGGGTGATTGTAATCCGTGCAGGGAAGTACATGTCTCTGATGTCTTGGTACAGTGGACAGACGGTTAGGAAGTGTAGCTCAGTCTCTACCTCGTTTTGTGTGCAGTTTGTGCATAGTCTGTCTTCTCTTGGGAGCCAGGTCTCTCTCTCTCCTTCCATGAGAGCAGCAGCATTTGTTTGCACCATTCAACACCCTACATTACATTTACCACACATCCACTCACTTACACTACTGATCTACTGATTAACACAAGCCACTTAATACTTTAGTATTGTTTGATGCATACGTATATATCGTAAATACATATTGGTTTGTGCACTTTTAAACAGCTGTGTGTCTTCCTCCTTTGTTATGGCCCAAGAGCCAGGTCATAACACTATCTATCTATCTATCTATCTATCTATCTATCTATCTATCTATCTATCTATCTATCTATCTATCTATCTGACAGTTACACACTTCCAACACCAGGGGGCGAAAGACATTAAGGCAACAGTGCCTGGATTCTTTATTGCGCATGCGTGAAAACTTTGACCCGGTCGGAAGTACTTGTTTGCATCACGTGGCCTCGCCAGTTGTTTTCCACGGTAATGCTGTTGAACAAACATGTTGTCGTGCCTCTCGGGAATTGTTGATATGTCTGCCTCTATTACACATTCTATATTACAGTAGGAACAGAAAGCTTGGTGGAAATGTCTCCTAAAGGAGGTGAAAAGCGTAAAATGGAGTCTGTACGGCTGAAGATAAATGAACAGCTAGCGTCGGTGGGAGAGGATATATTGTTTGTTGTGGACAAACAGCAGCGTGGCGCTGCTGATGTTTGTAGTGTGGAGCTTAGCGTCAGAGTGTTTGTGTTGGAGCGCCTCAGCGCGGTGGGAGAGTTCATGGTCAACCTCTTCCAGAGAGAGATGGAGACACTAGAAACTCTGCTGGAGACACAAAACAAACGGCTGGACATTGATTTTGATATGGACATCGATCTAAACACGGCAGGTTAGTAGACTCTGAACAACACCAGCTTAGCTACAAGTAGCATTAAGCTAGCTGAACTGAACTACATTTACCAGTAGTTCTACTAGCCCTAGAATGTCTGTGATCATACATAAATGACATATATTCCTGTAAACACAGCCATAGATCGGATGCCTCCGCTCCCAGTGAGCAAGGAGACATGGGCG
This sequence comes from Electrona antarctica, assembly GCF_951216825.1. NCBI lineage: Eukaryota > Metazoa > Chordata > Actinopteri > Myctophiformes > Myctophidae > Electrona > Electrona antarctica. Next base: position 2,210,133 of record NW_027637034.1, on the reverse strand, counting down.
GCATAAATGTGCTCCACGCTCTGTTTGTACTCACCCAATACATCATTCCAAAGAAGTGGAGTGAGATATTGTACTCTAGTTTCAGATCCATGTAAAAGTTCAGGCAGAAAACGCTTGTTTATTCAAATATCTGATCTTTTCAAACATCTCTCATATCTTTTCCCGGGCTGCACACAGACGACATTTTCTCAGGGTTAGGGGTCCGGAATGACAGCTGGACTTCCATTTATGACAGTCACTCGCAGGGCAGGGTTTTCTGCTGCAGCCTAGGCTCCAGACCCACAGGCACGGCACACACAGTGCCTTTTAAATCCATTCTCTGCAGCTGCAAGAAATTTATATCAAACCAAAATAGCACGTTTCATAAGAGCGTATTACATTCTAAAAGACAAGTGTAGGTTACATTACTGATGATAAAAAAAAACTTCGGCCACATCAGTGAAATAATGTCCGATGTCGGGCATCGGTGCCAAAAATTACGGATACATCGGTGAGACCGATGTCAGGCTCTACTCACAACGCCTTGATCTGCCAGGCGTTGTGAAGAGATTCAAGACACTTATTTTTTAAACGATGGTTATCCTGACAAAACAAATAGGTGAATAAATGTCATCTTTGTGTTGACAAAAGCACTTTGAGTTCCTCTGCTGATGCTACCTTCTCTCTCCTCCTTCTGTCTGTGTGTAAAGAGGTTTCATCTGAATATGAGGAGAGGAGATCCATTCTGGCCCAGGAGGAACAACAACATCCACAGATTAAAGAGGAACAGGAAGAGGAGACTGGTGAGTCAACTTTGACATTACTACGTAGGAAGATGTGGTGCAATACTCTCTCAGGTAAAACACAATTATGTTTTATTAGTATTATTCTAACAAGACTAAAGGGTTATCCAGCAACTGTAACGATAACAAATATAGTTTGGTAACTCATGGTCCCCTAAAACATAGATATATATAAACTCTAGATAGCTCACCCGCGCTGTTGGCCAATGGAGAGCGACGTCGTTACGTGGCGGCCATCTTACCTCGGGACACATAACATTGGGTCTATGGGGCATGTACTCTTAAATGACCATAACTTGCTACATTTTCAACCGATTTTCAAACGGTTTGGTTTGTTATAAACGTCAGAGACGTCCGCATACTTATATGCTTTTATACGACGTTCATATAAAATAAATAAATTAAGCAGATAAGCGTCCTGAATCATAGCCACGTTGACAACGTTTGTAATAAACCAACCCGTTTGTAAATCCGTCAAGATTTGAGCGAGTTATGACTGTTTCTGTTTGAGCTGCCATTGAACATACTGTACTGTATCCCCGATGTAAGATGGCTGCCGGGTGAACGACGTCAGAAACTCCGCCTTGAGCCATCTAGTGTTTATATATATCTATGCCCTAAAAGACAGACAGACACACAGCATGTTGTTTCCGCTTGTGCCGCTACATAAGTATAGCACAACAAGTTTGAACCCATAATCATGTTTAGCTATTAAGATATTTGGCATAAATGGTGAGAGTCACATAAATGGTCAGAGTCACAGGCACGGCACACGCAGTGGCTTTTAAAAAAACAGTTTGCAGAATTACAGTACATTTCAAGCACAACTCAATACAAAAACTGTTAACTGTGAGTGGACGACCCAATAAAAGCATTACACTTGTTTACCAGAGGGCCCATCTTGTTCAATTCATCAAAACATTTAGAGATGTACAAATATACACTTCTATTTTTCCAAAGAACACAACAGGAATTAATCATAAAGGAGGTAAAAAGGGAAATATACAGTGAGGGGGAAAAGGGGTGGTTGGGGGTAGATTACATTAATGATGATTAAAAAAAAACTTTGGCCACATCGGTGAAATAATGTCCGATGTCGGGCATCGGCGCCAACAATGACGGATACATCGTTGAGACCGATGTCGGGCTCTACTCAACACCTTGCTCTGCGAGGCATTGTGAAGAGACTCGATACACTCATTTTTTAAACGATCCTGACAAAACGAATAGGAGAATAATAATAATAATAATCTTAATGTTATCGTCTACTATATTTATTTTTATCAGACAAGCCTGTGGCGATCTGCCAAAACAATAATAATAATAATGAACATTTCATTCCCCACACACATACGGTGACGGACGGTTACGTTACCAGTTGCGTGGCGCTGGTTGGCCACGCCACAGAAGCCCAGCCCATATCAGCTATGGAGCTGTCATTTTGAACGAGGGGCGCGGAGTGTGAAGGCTGTGTGTGGAGAGCGGTGGTGTGTCGTAAGCTGGTGGTGAAGACGGGTGTTTTGCCTTTACCCTTGGTGGAGCAGTAGTATATTAACGCGAGCTAAGTCCGCGGTTCAGTCCGTTCAAGTAAAGAACACATCGAAGGATCACCTGACGTCTAATCCAGGGTCGACCGAGCCCGTGTTCTGAACGGCAGGTTCACAGCGACAGGTCACTGCGTCTCAACGTCTTTCGAAGAGGAAAGCATCAGAGCCAGTTGTCTTGTGGAGGGGAGCTGATTGCTGAACAAACTACTGGGGTTGCTGTGGTGAGCTAAAAGAGCTAGCAGCGGGGCTAACACCCACACTACACACAAACACACACACGCAACACACACGCACGCGCCAGGATGCTGCCTTGTTTCTTTTATTTTATTTCTTTGGTTAAATCGAAATCCCGAGGTGGAGTTTTCTTTTGGTTACAACAGTGGTGCACGGCACTTGTTTCCTTTTGGTTATTGTCAAAACCAGAAATGGACATTGGTAATATGCATGAACTGAACTGAAGTGGAACTGCATTTACCTTCTTTATAATACAAAACCTTAAACTGAAGTTATGTGTGTCTTTTGCATTTATTGACTGTGATTGAGTGTTTTGAGTTGAAATACGTGTTTATTGAAGTGTACATATTTATTAGATTTATTATTATATATATATATATATATATATATATATATCCCTGAGTTAACAGGTAGGTTGCTGTATTCAAACAGTGACCTTTGTAGGGTTTCTCCTCCTGTGTCCAACTTTATTTGGGAAACCGCTACATAAATAAATGGCGCCCGATGTATAAGGTTTGTCATATGGTTGATGTGAAAAAGGTAGCCTTAAAGGCAAACAGAGTTTTTGTTTTTTATTTTGTACATTTCTTGGGAAAACACACACAAGGGAAGCACAAATCAACTCAAACAAACAAAACAGCGTTTCAAAATGGTGTCCCTCTTGGACTTGGAGTGGGAGTTGGAGAACACACAACTATTTCAACCACTAATACCCCCACCTGGTACTCTGAGACAAACTGGATCTGCTCCTCAATCAGTGATGGAGCTGCTCAATCAGCCAATTAACAATGCAATTTCTCTTTATTCAACATTGGACCTGGAGGCTCTCACACTTGACTCACAAGGGGGGGCTGTTGCCTCAGGATCAGAGGGGTCTCTAGGTGTTAACCTTTTCCCTCCTGGGCAACAACAGGAGGTTACTGGCCAGCCACCACAGACTGGCCAGCCATCAGTGTCATTCTCGCCTAGGAATCCATTTGCTCCTCCACCAATTCAAACTACATCTGAAACCACACAATTCAATAATGCTTCTACTGCCGCAATAACACCACTTCACCACCAGGATATTGAGAGAACGCTAACAAACTTCTCCAATGCCATCATTTCTCGTTTGGAAAAACTAATGCTCAACCTCAATAACTCAATAACCCAACAGTTGGACAAGCAAATGGAGAACATTCAGCTTCAGCTGGTCTTTCACCCACCTCAACACCCCTCCCAACCGGCAATGACCTCACAGACCGGGGTTGTGGAGCTGGCATCTTGCTCTGTGTCACAGAGTGCCAGAGATGTCCAGCCAACTCCCTGTGGGGCTACTATCCTGTCGGCAACCACTACACTCTGCACAGACCTACCCATATCTGTGGAGGCAATTGGGGCCGCTCAACAGACGGAACTGAAATGTCAGGCTTTGTTGCAAAGCCTCTTGGAGGAGGGGGAGGAGCAGTTGAGCCTGGGCCCAACTTTCACCCTATTGGAAGACCGCATATACCGGAAAACTCAACGACCTCACAAAACCCTGTACCAACTTTACATTCCGGACAACCTACGACTCCAGTTGATGGACCTGTTCCATCAGGATCCTCTGGCTGGCCATCTTGGACAGCACAAGACCTACCGGAGAATGAAACACCTGGTCTACTGGCCCAAGATGAGCCTGGACGTGAACCATCACGTGCAGAAATGTCAGGTGTGTCAACGGCACAAAAAGGAGAGCCAGAAACGCACAGGAAAGCTGCAGCAACCTGTAGAAGACCTCCAGATGTCTGTGTCCCGTGGCCTCTCAAAAGCTCGAAAGCGGAGGAAACAGACCTATGACAGACAACGGAGAGACCTGAGAGTTGTGCACACATCCCGCCTGAAGCCTTGCTTCCCGACAGCTCAGGAAGTGGAGGAGCAACTGCACCGTAGGGTGATGGACAAAGTTCAGGCTTCACCTCCAATCCGCCTGCAGCCTAGCTACCCCAGAGCTCAAGACATGGAGGAGCAGCAGCGCTGGCGGATGGAGATTGGAGAAGATAGGATGCTGACAGTCTCACCCAGGGTCCAGGAACGCCTTACCCTTCGGGCGGCTTTTTTCAAGGGGGGGAGAGTGTGGCGATCTGCCAAAACAATAATAATAATAATGAACATTTCATTCCCCACACACATACGGTGACGGACGGTTACGTTACCAGTTGCGTGGCGCTGGTTGGCCACGCCACAGAAGCCCAGCCCATATCAGCTATGGAGCTGTCATTTTGAACGAGGGGCGCGGAGTGTGAAGGCTGTGTGTGGAGAGCGGTGGTGTGTCGTAAGCTGGTGGTGAAGACGGGTGTTTTGCCTTTACCCTTGGTGGAGCAGTAGTATATTAACGCAAGCTAAGTCCGCGGTTCAGTCCGTTCAAGTAAAGAACACATCGAAGGATCACCTGACGTCTAATCCAGGGTCGACCGAGCCCGTGTTCTGAACGGCAGGTTCACAGCGACAGGTCACTGCGTCTCAACGTCTTTCGAAGAGGAAAGCATCAGAGCCAGTTGTCTTGTGGAGGGGAGCTGATTGCTGAACAAACTACTGGGGTTGCTGTGGTGAGCTAAAAGAGCTAGCAGCGGGGCTAACACCCACACTACACACAAACACACACACGCACGCGCCAGGACGCTGCCTTGTTTATTTTATTTTATTTCTTTGGTTAAATCGAAATCCCGAGGTGGAGTTTTCTTTTGGTTACAACAGTGGTGCACGGCACTTGTTTCCTTTTGGTTATTGTCAAAACCAGAATTGACATTGGTAATATGCATGAACTGAACTGAAGTGGAACTGCATTTACCTTCTTTATAATACAAAACCTTAAACTGAAGTTATGTGTGTCTTTTGCATTTATTGACTGTGATTGAGTGTTTTGAGTTGAAATACGTGTTTATTGAAGTGTACATATTTATTAGATTTATTTATATATATATATATATATATATATATATCCGTGAGTTAACAGGTAGGTTGCTGTATTCAAACAGTGACCTTTGTAGGGTTTCTCCTCCTGTGTCCAACTTTATTTGGGAAACCGCTACAAGCCAATTGTAAACTTCAAATCGTAGATACACAGAAAACACTCATCCCTGGTTCTAGTGAATGATATTGTCCTTCCTTAGAGGGGGACAGCCATAGCTTAATGGGTAGAGAGCCCGTCTAGGAAACAGAATGTACCACAGTGATGTTAGGTCTGCAGTGGGTCCCAGGACCCACGGGTGGGAGTCCTAGTAAAATTGTATATATATATTTTTTTAGAAATTGTAATTGTTTGATATTATTGCATTTATACAAATCATGCATCAATTCAAGATTGAGACCTGGAGTCACCACTCCACACTATGGTCCTCATTCACAACGGCGTTTACGCTCATAAAGTGACGTTACGTGAGCGGAGCGTGAGCGGACAGGCATTTACGTGGATTCCCACATTACGTGGGAATTCATGAACTTGAACGTGAACTTGACGGTGACGTGGGTTGGTCGGAAATTCCGCTGAAAGCTGCGCCACCTCTCATGGTCGTGTACGGCTTGCGTAGATTTATTAAGAAGGCTTTAGTCTTCATGCTGAATCAATTAAAAGTCCCCAAATCTCAGATAAAATATGTAGGCATGTGTCCCCAACATTGGTCGCACATAAAAAAATTATAGCCTATATAAAAGCCAAGTATCACTTGTATGCCTAAATGCATGCATTCTAGAGGCAGGTTAGCCTAGAGTGCCTTACAGAAACTGCCCCTGCAAGCCCGACACCTTTTTTATTTATTTATTAGGATATTTCTAGCATGCGCGATTGCGCTGCTCACTTGACAGCTTTCTACTCGCAGTCCAACGCGCTGTGAGCTTGTAGATCGGCTCTCGCAGTCTCGCGGACTCGCGCTGCATGTTAAAAAACAAACTCACAATTATAATAAGAACATACACTTATCTGCATTCTGCACTGTACGAATCCAACGTTGTTTAGTGTAGTAATGTCTGCAGTATAGGCCTATTTAAATTGTTTCGTTATGGAGCTCTTTTGAGTCAGTCTGACTGTCGGTGCGTGTGTGTTAGTGATGGGCCAAACGGATCATTTCAGTGAGTGAGCGATTCGATTCACGCTCACGGCAATGATCCGATTCAATGATTCGATCACGTTCACGGTTCAGTGGCGCTTCCGGTCCCCTGCATTTACTGAGGTTATTTTTGTTTTGAGCGATCGACGATCGACGATCGCCGTTCCGTGTGTGTGTGTGTGTGCGTGCCGGGGGGGGGGGGGGGGGGGGTGAACGAAAGCACGAACCGATTCACTTCAAGGCGTGAGCGATTCGATTCACGCTCACGGCAATGAATCGGGTCTTGTGAACGAGTCGCTCACGACCGACCCATCACTAGTGTGTGTGTGTGTGTGTGTGTGTGTGTGTGTGGGGGGGGGGGGATTAGCCCTATATAAAAAATAGAAGACCACATTAGCCTATTTGAATGAATGGCATCAGCGTGTTTGAAAGTCGGCCAGTCATATCATAGTTTTAAGCCAGCTCACCTCCACTCGCGCTTGTTCACAAACATGACGGACAGACAGACAAGAAAGGCTGTTGATGATGATTATTATTACCACTGTAACTCGCTGATCAGCATGTTGACAGAGACTCAGCCAATTAAAGTTTCACGTAGGCCTAAATGCATTTGCTGCAAGCACCTATCTGCCTCCATTTGCGTCGTGGTATTAATTTATAATATGTATATTGATCACATGCGGACGCCACACAGAATAGCCAACTCTTACCTGCAGCTGAGGAAACACACAACGTAGTTGGATCGGATGAAATATAGCCTTAAGTCCAAATCCCACAAGAAAAAAAAGAAAAAATATGTCCTGTGTCCATGCATGTCCATATATTTGCTTTCCAAATCCGACAGTGCAGGGCAGGGAATCAATCACCGCAGTAGACTAATCAATAGGGCCTTTTATCATTGCCGAGTTTTAATATAGCATTTGGTTGTGTGGTGAACAGTACAAATTAACTTCTTTCTCATTATGTGAAAGTAACTGTAACATCAGTTAAATTATTAACGTTCTGACATTTAACAAGGAGTGAAGCAATGCGTGCCAAGTTGGCAAGATTTGTTTATAATTATATACAAAACTCGCGCTGTTTGCTTGAAGATCTGTCCGTGCAGAGACCCGCCTGTCAAAATGAACTGCTCTACAAGCTCATCGCGGCTGTTGTATATAATTTAAAGCCCGGTGCAGGCTATGATGACGTATTTCGATATTTCCTGTTGCCTTATATGGTGTGGGATGGGCGTTCTAACAAGGCGACACCAGGCGAATCGCTTGGGAAAAATGCGGAAAGGCTACACTCTGCGATCCGCACAAATGAAGTGATTACACCAGCTTCCCTGAATAAGACGGGAGCAAATCGCAGCGTGATCGGACAGAGAAATACGATGATATTTAGTATCTGTATACGCTTCCGTTACACTCTGGCGTAAACGCCGTTGTGAATGAGGACCTATATGTATGACACACTCAAAAATCATTGTATTATTGGAACATGTTTGTTGAAACTTCCAACAACCAGTTTGAGTTTGTGTCAATTGTTTCAGTTTTCTTTTCTTTTTTTCTTGTAGTGTCATTTTGTCATAACCTTCTGTTGAACACTGTCTTCTAAAATCTTTACTTGGACAAGTGAGTAAATGTTCTTGTCCAAATGAGAAGTGGCTCAAAAATGTAATGTCAAGCCCTGAAAACTGTCTTTGATTAGAAATGGAGAAGATGATGTTCCTCCAAAATGCAAACATTAAATGTTTTTCTCTCGTTGTGTCTTTTTTCTAGCCGTCCCGCACCTCCCAGTGTGTAAAGAGGTTTTCGCTGAACAACCGGAGAGGAGCTCCAGTCTGGTCCAGGAGGAACCACAACCACCACAGATTAAAGATGAACAAGAGGAGCTACTTCAAAGACCAATGGAGGCTGATGGGTCAACGTTGACATTACTAGCAGTGAAAAGTGAAGATGATCATGATGATGAAAACAGAGAGACAGAGCCTGTAGCCGGCACCTCAACCGAACACATGAAAACACAAGCTGATGTAGAGTACTGTGGAACATCACAACCAACTAGTGACAACCAGCTCCTCTCTTCACACTGTTCTGTATCTGACACTGAAGACAGTGATGAGTGGCAGGCGCCCAGTGAAGGTCAGTCAACTTTAAACACACTGAAGACACAACATGTGGAAGGACAAAGATTGTCTTTGAGCAGCATGCTGTCCAAGGACTTAAAATCATCAAAACATATTCACTCCATGAGGAGCCACACAGGGAAGAAACGCTTTACTTGTACAGACTGTGGCAAATGTTTTAATCTTAAAGCAAATCTGACTAAGCACTCAATGATTCATACAGGGGAAAAGCCCTTCACTTGTACAGTTTGTGGTAAAGGCTTTATTCAGAGTGGTGATCTAAAAACACACATGAGGACTCATACAGGGGAAAAACCATTTACTTGTAAAGTGTGTGGCAAAGGCTTTGCTATGAGTGGTCATCTAAAAACACACATGAGGACTCATACAGGGGAAAAACCATTTACTTGTAAAGTGTGTGGCAAAGGCTTTGCTATGAGTGGTCATCTAAAAACACACATGAGGACTCATACAGGGGAAAAGCCCTTTACTTGTAACGTGTGTGGTAAAGGCTTTGCTCAAAGTGTTGTCCTAAAAAAACACATGAGGACTCATACAGGGGAAAGGCCCTTTACTTGTAACGTGTGTGGTAAAGGCTTTGCTCAGGGTGTTAATCTAAAAACACACATGATGACTCATACAGGGGAGAAGCCCTTTACTTGTAACGTTTGTGGTAAAGGCTGTCTTAACATCGGTAATCTAAAAACACACATGAGGATTCATACAGGGGAAAAGCCCTTTACTTGTAATGTGTGTGTTAAAGGCTTTATTCAGAGTGGTGATCTAAAATCACACATGAGGACTCATACAGGGGAAAAGCCCTTTACTTGTAACGTGTGTGGTAAAGGCTTTGCTATGAGTGGTCATCTAAAAACACACATGAGGACTCATACAGGGGAAAAGCCCTTCACTTGTAACGTGTGTGGTAAAGGCTTTAGTAGGAGTGGTACTCTAAAATCACACACAAGGACTCATGAAAGGGGAAAGCCCATAGACACATGAGGACTCATACAGGAAACCCTTTAGTTGCAGTTAGTGCCAAATGTTTGGGTCAAAATGCACATCTGAGGATAATGAGGAGGAATCATACAGGGAAGAAGTGGTTAGTTGTAATAGTAATAAATGCACATTTTCCCCATGAACCCATTTGAGTTGACACATGATATAACATCATTCTATTCCAGGATGACAATGACAGTTAGATACTAAAGCAGTGGAATCGCATAATCTGACAATAGAGCGTCACAGTCCCGCCCCTTTCAGAACGAAGAGGGCACCAGAAGAGAAGTTCCCATTCATTTCCCCATAGACATTTCATAAAGTATTTATTTAAAGACCTTTTAAGCCTCGGAAAAAGGCAACTCAGATTGTGACAAATCATGACAATGACAAAAAATGAAAAAAATAAACTCAAAGTGTTACCCTCCCCTTTTTTTCTTCTAATTTGTTTGGCCCAATTATTTTTTGTTTATTGTTATTATTTGTCACCATCCGAATTTAAAGACCACCACAATTTAGTTTCTTGTTATATTTTTGTATGTAAAACCTATATAAACATGGCAGAGAAAGTTTTTGTCTTTGGTAGATTATTTCTCTATGGTAACACTGTTTAATTATACTGTTGGATGTTTCAGACGTTATACCTTTATATGTTTGGAAACTCAAAACAATTCAATAGCAACAGAAAGTTTGGCATTGGCAGAGATTTGTCACATTTGTCATGGGTGTATCCCACACATACTAGCATGTTCATTGTCAGCTTGTAGATTCATAAACCAAGTGTGATGCTATGTTAACACATTTTGCTGCACATTGTGAGCTTTTAGATTTGTTTCTTCAGTATTTTGTTTCTTCAAGAGCTTGTGACTAAATAAATAAATAACTATTTTGCGTCCGTTGGAATGAAGGTTCTTTCATATTCTGCAAACTGCCTACAACTGCTGCAGTTTTTCTCTTTTTTTTCTTCTTTAACCTGTACTACCTATACTCAAGGTATTATTATTATTATTATTTTAATCACATCCATTATTATTATTTGTTATTATTGTTGTTATAATTATTTGGAGTCGAGTCAAGGGCAAAGATCCCTTATTGTTCGTACAGATCCAGCCATTTTTCACAGTTTTGACAGTTCTGTGCGGTCGTCTTCCACGAAATTCTGCAATATGGAAAGAGGGTCGTGGGTAGGGGTGGGTACCGAACCTCATGACCAAGCAGGAACCGATAACAACATGCTGGGGAACCGGGTACCCATCCATAAAAGATCAATTTCGTTTCTCCCTATCGGTTCCCACAGACGCACGCCGCAGCCACGCACAATTTATTTATTCATTTATTTGCATCAGCAACGCAGATCGGCTGAGGCTGCCAAAACTTGCAGTTCTGGCTTAACTGCAGTCGTTTTTTGCAAAACTTGGCAATATGGTAGAGGGCTATGCTACTTTAAACGGTGAGGCCCACAACCATTGGCCAAAGGGTGGCGCTATAGCACTCAAGTGAAAATTTTAATATAAAAAAGATATAGCTCATGAATCTGACACTCAGCGGACTCCCTCTTTACCAAGCGTTTCCACCTTGCAAGTTCTGCCTCGCGTAGAACATACACGCCCGTTTAATCTAACGTGATGATGTTTATGGTCGCTGTCGGGACACCTTACTAACATGTTACAAATGGACAGATCTACAAGCTAACAGCGCATCGGTTGCGCACCGCGTTACAACTTGTAGATCAGCTTATTTTGGCAAGCAAGCCCCTATCCGATGGATCCACTGGTTAATAAAGTAGCAATCTGTAGGATCTCCTTTTCTCACGTATAATGAGAAATAAGTTAATTTATTTAAATTTGACATCAAGACTAAAGGCTAATACAACTTGGCAAGAATATTATAAAAGCCATTTTTATTGAACAATTGCTCACTCACTCACCTTTGCAGATGTAGTGTTTCGCAGGTAGCGGGTATTGAACCCCAGTCTCCCACTCGCCAGACCGACACACAACCTGTCATGCCAACAGGGCTGAGCCCAATTGGCAGGGCTGTTGTGGGCCGGGTCTTGATATCTTTCATCAGAGCTTATGATTATTATTTGATTAATATCATATCACTATCGTATGTCGGAATGACTGGGGAAATGGATCAAATCTGGACACGCGACACAGCTATAATTTCTTTGTCAGATGGTAAGTCCACTGATGCGTTCTTGTGATAATATGTCGTCATGAAATATTAAATGATTCACGGGACATTTGGAGTTACCGAGGCATGCATGTCTGGCGTTCATGTTGTGATCAATATACAGTAGCCTACAGTATAGCCCTATTGGCCCCACAGCCGATCAGCCTATGTTTTAAGCCATGCTCTGCAAGCCAGCTCTCCTCCAAAGGTGAGATATGAGCAGGCTGCCTCGTTGGGAACAGATGCACGACCATTTTGTCGTGGTATTTATATAAGTCACACATTCAACAAGCTTTGAACTGAGCAGATTGGGCAGATTGGCCAAAACATCTTTAAAACGGCCACATTTTACATTTATTTCACCATAGTAAATGCTACTTTCATGGACTGAAGAGGGCAGTTTTTTATAGACGGGTAAAGGGGCAGTGGCTGAAGCCTATGCACGTGCCTGCCTTTTCTTAACATTAAAGATGTGGATTGATCCATCATGACATGCTGTGGTCTCACTCTTTCTACCAACACCTCTTAGTGCGGCGACACATTCCCATGATGACAGTCTGTTAAGATGTGATCTTTATTGTCTGTATATATGTAAATGATAAACCCTTATTCTGAAGTGCCACACCGGAAGTACCGGATATGCCTGTTACCCAATGTGTATATAATGACGCTGCTAATAAAGATGCTCGAGTTATTATGGTCACGAGCTGAATGTAAGTGCTGAGTCCTCATTATTTTCCTCCGTTATGTTTGTTTATTCCGACTAGCTCCAGGCTATCTAGACTCTTCCTTATCACTGTAATGGCAGCTCTGCTAACACAGTGGTCCGTGTATTTTACGGCCATTTCAATTCTAATTTCGTATCTGCAGATACGTATTCAGAATACGGTTTGGTGTTCTGAATACTGTTTGTCAAATATGGAAATGGTAAATTAAAACATAGAATACGGTTAGTTTTCTGAATACTGTTTAGAAATGGTTCATTAAAAACTTAGAAATAGGTATTTAAAACGAAAATATAACCCGATTCTATATTTTCGTTGGTGTCGTTGGAAACATAATTAATAATTGAAAACAAGACACACTGCGACCTGTACTGTGTTCTGTGGTTCATTTCTCCGCTCCGTCCCTCCCTCTCCCTGAAAAGGGGGCGGAGGCGTGGCCACGGCCGTCTTGAGTGACAGGCAGGCTGTGCTGCTGTTACTGCAAGCAGACACAGGCAGCGCTGTTGACGATCGCACCAGGCGATATTATATTTAATTTATCCTTTATTATATTTATTTAAACATATTGGCGTGCTTTTAGATCACATTTTAACGCACTGCTGTTATTATATGCCTTTAAGTATTCAATAGTAGACAGGGAAAAAAGCTATAACAACCTGATTACCGGGTGTGCCAAACCTTTCTCAGTTGTTTCTAATAGTAGAATCTAATTCTGCCTTGTACATTTTTGTATCGTGCATAGTTAATGAGATCATTTGCATATTAGATACATTAGCTGAAACAAAGATATAATAAGTACATGAATGTATAATATGGCAATAAGTTGACATAGTAAATGGTGCATTTATATAGCGCCTTTATCCAAGGCCCTTTACATAGACTGTGCATTACATGTGCATTACATTCACCCATTCACACACACATTCATACACTGATGGCAGCGGAAACCATGCAAGGCACCAACCAGCACATCGGGAGCAATTAGGGGTTCAGTGTCTTGCTCAAGGACACTTCGACAGTAACTCTGGGGGAGCCCGGGTTCGAGCTGGCAACCTTGCGGTTACCATCCGGCACTCTACCCCTGAGCCACCGCCGCCCCGTAGTAATATCTTTAGGGCACAAAATATTCACATTGTATCAAATATAATATATATTTATGTGAAATGAGGTTTGAAGGTGAGATTATAAGATCAATTATGCAAACGAGGTCATTCTTTAAATGTATTGTTAATGTATGAATTATTCTTTAGATGAACAACACATCAAAGCAGATATATGCCTAAATATGGTTCTGTGCAATACTTTATAAAATGATACACATGCAAGTTAATATTGCACAAACACATTTTCATATTTGTTTAATTGAAAACCTAACATGGTACCAATTTCTTGTGAGCTAATAATCACGGTGTGCTAGCTTAGAAGCTTGACCTGTGTATTTAAGGTAAACTAATTTTGCAGTGTAAGAAAATCTAGCATGTTTATTGTGATTAATCAGTATATATTATGCATATGTAACAACATGCACATTCAGACTTAAAGATTCAGACTCAAAGCGATCATATTTATGCAATTGTTGAGAGGGGGACACTGGCTGGGGGTCACTGGGGGGACACTGGCTGGGGGACACTGAGGGGACATCTGTCTGTCTGTCTGTCTCTCTTGTCTGGAAGCCTGTGTAACTTCTAGTCTGCCTAACTTCTGGAGGGACACTGGGGGGGGGGGGGGGGCACTGGCTGGGGGGACACTGGCCCGACACTGGGGGACACTGGCTGGGGGGGGGGGGGGGGGGACACTGGGGGGGTCACTGGCTGGGGGGGACACTGGCTGGGGAGTCACTGGGGGGACACTGGCTGTGGAGTCACTGGGGGGACACTGGCTGGAGAGTCACTGGGGGGACACTGGCTGGGGGACACTGCCTGGGGAGTCACTGGGGGGACACTGGCTGGGGGACACTGGCTGGAGAGTCACTGGGGGGACACTGGCTGGGGAGTCACTGGGGGACACTGGCTGGGGAGTCTCTGGGGGGACACTGGCTGGAGAGTCACTGGGGGGACACTGGCTGGGGAGTCACTGGGGGACACTGGCTGGGGGAAACTGCCTGGGGAGTCACTGGGGGGACACTGGCTGGAAGACACTGCCTGGGGAGTCACTGGAGGGACACTGGCTGGGGAGTCACTGGCTGGGGGACCCTGGGGGGATCACTGGCTGGGGGGGTCACTGGGGAGTCACTGGCTGGGGGGTCACTGGGGGGACACTGGCTGGAGAGTCACTGGGGGGACACTGGCTGGAGAGTCACTGGGGGACACTGGCTGGGGAGTCACTGGGGGACACTGGCGGCAAGTGACCCCCCAACCAGTGTCCCCCCAGCCAGTGTCCCCCCAATGACTCCCAGCCAGTGTCCCAGTGACCTCCAGTGTCGGGCCAGTGTCCCTCCAGAAGGCAGGCAGGCAGGCAGGGCAGGGCAGGGCAGGGCAGGGCAGGGCAGGGCAGGGCAGGGCAGGCAGGCAGGCCGGCAGGGTCCCCCTCTCAACAATTGCATAAATATGATCGCTTTGAGTCTGAATCTTTAAGTCTGACTGTGCATGTTACATATGCATAATATATACTGATTAATCACAATAAACATGCTAGATTTTCTTACACTGCAAAATTAATTTACCTTAAATACACAGGTCAAGCTTCTAAGCTAGCACACCGTGATTATTAGCTCACAAAAAATTGGTACCATGTTGTGTTTTTTCTCCAATCAGTTTAGCTTTTCAATTAAACAAATATGAAAATATGTTTATAAAATGATACACATGCAAGTTAATATTGCACAAAGTATTGCACAGAACCATATTTAGGCAAATATCTGCTTTGATGTGTTGTTCATCTACAGAATAATTCATACATTAACAATACATTTAAAGAATGACCTCGTTTGCATAATTGATCTTCTAATCTCACCTTAAAACCTCATTTCACATAAATATATATTATATTTGATAAAATTAACTATGCGCGATACAAAAATGTACAAGGCAGAATTAGATTATACGTCAAAAATCATATTAGAAACAACTGAGAAAGGTTTGGCACACCCGGTAATCAGGTTGTTATAGCTTTTGCCCTAGAGATAGAGATAGATAGATGGATGGATGGATGGATGGATGGATGGATGGATGGATAGATTAGCCATTAACAGTTTTAACATGGTATAGTTGTATAGCCTATACGTTTTAGGAGTGCATATACATGCAGATGTCTGTGACAGCCTGTCAGCTGGTCAGTCAATTTGCTCCTAATGCTCTGCTTGTCTACGACAGAAAAACAGGTGTAGTGGACAAAGCCTACACCTGACCTGATATTAAAACATTTTCATTCATGCTGGAATGATAAATGCCGAAAGTTTTAGTGATTCCGTCGTATGCCAAATGTGCCGAATGCCGAGCCAGCGCAAGTGAGGACTTGGGAGATCTCACAGTAACCCAGCCAGCCCACCACCACCATCAATCCCCGAACCCACCTCACCCCTGCAGCCCACTTTGACAGGCTGGAATGGCTTAGGGTTGACGACAGAGTATGGCTACAGCATCTTGCAATGGGTCTGGTCCACACGATTCGATCCCCCACCCATGCAGTCACCCACCCCTTTTTACCCTCACTGTATATGTTTTCACTGTGTTTTTTCCCCCCCTTTTTGATGATTTCCTGTTTTTGGCTATATAGAAGTGTATAGGCTATTTGTACGAAATGTTATGATGAATTGAACATGCAAGATTGAATTGTTGAATATGAATATGTTTGTTGTGAACTGAAAGCGTACCACTGTGTTTATTAGCAAACTGTAAAAGTACCAAAACAAGGCAGAGTGCAGGGGGTTATAACTGCCGTTATAAGAACTATTCGTGCCTGGGAGGGAATAAGGGAAATTGTCTTATACATCTTTGCAGTTGTTCATAATGGCTTGGTTTCAGCCGTCACATATTAAATGTGACATGTACAACGCTAAGACTGAAATTACACAAGGTTCAGCTGCTTACATTCATAAATTCCGTGCCGACGACCCGACGTGAGCATACGCTGTATGTCTGTCTGTCTGTCTGTCTGTCTGTCTGTCTGCCTGTATATATATATATCCCTCCATGACTCCATCTCTCCATCTACCCAACAAATCACTTTCCATTGGGGTCCAACTTTGTAGTTGTTATATCATAGCCTACTGCAAACAGTGACTAATAAGACCCAGTTTATGTGTACAGTACAGTACAGTACAGTACAGTACAGTACAGTACAGTACAGTACAGTACAGTACAGTACAGTACAGTTACAGTATTGCCAGGTGTTGTTATTTCCGAGGCTTTACCTTACCTCTATTCATTACTACTTCAATGACTTCCATAGCTTGGTTGGCATGATGAGAATTGGCCCAAAGGCGTTAAGCTATAGTGACCCACCTCTATAAACATTCAATTGGATTACAAACAATGACACAGATGACGATGATGAGGCACTTATAGTCTTATCAGAGCCGGATTTACCTTGCTGAGGGCCCCCCTTGGGGCGCGTGGCGGTGCCGCGCGTCCTGGGCTAATTGGGCTATTTTGTTTTCATTTTGGGGTACCCAGGCCCCTAAAAAGAGAGGCAGGCAGGCAGGCAGGCAGGCAGGCAGAAGCTCTCAATGGTTTAACCATAATACTTATAGTCTTATGTTATTGAATCCATCTCTCTCTCTCTCCATCCATTCATCCATATCTTTCTATCTATAACTAGAAAAAGTGTCAGGTCTCCACCAGGAGGATAGGACTGTGTGAGATGTTTGGCAAAATGTTTAGGAGTAATATAAACATGTTTGCCTTTGATGGCAATTGGATGATTTGAGGCATTTTGTTCCAAAAATGTGTTTTGCAAAAATCAACCTGTTGGTGGCGCTATAACAGGCCAATGTGAAAAGGGTGGGATATATTCCTCAGCCTAGTAAGAAAATGTGTGAAAGATTTCACGTAAATTGCATGCTGCGTTCCTGATTTGAGGCTTTTGTTCAAAACGGGGCAATCTTGCAAAGTGTAAATATATAAACTTTATTACAGGCTCGTGGCCCACAGGTAAGACAGTACATCACAAATAGAGAGTACAAATAAATAAAAAAAACAGTACATTTACCCAGCCCCACAGGTTACTACTCTAAGCGAGGCACTCGTGCCTGCAGTGTCCTCTGGTGGTAGAAGTGTACCTTACAGAACTACGGCCTGGGTCTGTCATCTGTCCAATGAGTCCATTCAGTGAGCGATCCAGCCTGCTCATGAATTTGAATGTCAGGTTCCTCAACAGAGCCATGAATGTAGTGAGACCCAATGAACAGAAAAGCCCACTGGCTCTAGTGCTCCTGGGTTTTTTTAACAGGATTCAAAGACAGTCATTATAGGCTACTTGCAGCTTGCGTAGACTCTCCTTTTTATACTTCACCCACAGTGGAGCTGTGTAGAGAGGGGTGCAATAAGCTCTAAAGAGGTTTACCTTAACATCCGTAGTACAATGGTGAAATTTAGGGACCAACATGTTGGCTTGTACATATAGCATTCTCCTCTGTCTAAACATGTCCTCATCATCCTAAGGTATCTGTTATGATATGCCCAAGATATTTTGTAATCTTGGACACGCCCATAATTTGACCAGACAGATGAAAGGCAGGAAACTTAAGTTCCAGATCTTCTTTAGTTCTACATATAAGTACCATGCTCTTCTTAGCATTATAAATAATCCAATTATAGCCACTTAGGATGGAATATGAAATAGCGGACAGATCCGACTTGAGCACATGACCATAGAGATACTGTGTAACGATTTGTGAGATGTTTGGACCGAATCTGGAGGAGTAATATCAATATGTTTTACAAAAGTCGGCCTCCTGGTGGCGCTATAAAAGGCAGATGCGGAAAATGCAGGTCAAAGGTTTGTCCTTGGCCTCTAGGGAGTGTGCATGCAACGTTTCACGCAGATCGGTGCAGTTATAGGTAAAAAATGTGAAAAGCTGCCTCATGGTGGCGCTATAACAGGCCGTTCTGGAAAATGCGGGGCAGAGGTTCATCGTTGGCATCCAGGGAGTGTGTGTGCAAAGTTTGGCATCGACCGGGTTAACGGTGCCGGAGATTAGCTGTTCACAGACGGACGGAAGGACGGACACACGGACGGAGTGCAAAACATACTCTCTCCCCATGCCTTCGGCCTGGTGGAGACAAAAATACGCGGTATGCCTATACCTTAGCATAATTAGAAAGGCTGTTTTTATTCTATCTATCAATGTTTTTGTTGAGTGGTGTAAACCACTCCTACAACTGGCTTTGTTAGTTTACGTGTACCAAAAAAAATGAGCATGGTTGCTATGGTCACCCAGTTCACACGGGTGTGATTTCATTACGTCAGACATTACGTCAGACCACAGCTGATCAGTCTATATAAGACCTTACACCACTCAGTTCACACGGGTGTGATTTTTTATTATCGATCTACCTATCTATTGAATACTTTATTGATAGGTTCAATTCAATATGAGGATGTTTAATCAGTGCGTTTCCATTGGGGTTCAATCATCCAGAAGATAAATGGGGTCGTCATCCCTATGTTCCCCAGGTTCTATGTCCCCCAGGTTCATATAATAACAGCAGTGCGTTAAAGTGTGATCTAAAAGCACGCTAATATATTTAAATTGTTGTTTAAATAAATATAATAAAGGATAAATTAAATATAATATCGCCTGGTGCGATCGTCAACAGCGCTGCCTGTGTCTGATTGCAGTAACAGCAGCACAGCCTGCCTGTCACTCAAGACGGCCGTGGCCACGCCTCCGCCCCCTTTTCAGGGAGAGGGAGGGACGGAGCGGAGAAATGAACCACAGAACACAGTACAGGTCGCAGTGCGTCTTGTTTTGAATTCTTAATTCTGTTTCCAACGACACCAACGAAAATATAGAATCGGGTTATATTTTCGTTTTAAATACCTATTTCTAAGTTTTTAATGAACCATTTCTAAACAGTATTCAGAAAACGAACCGTATTCTAGGTTTTAATTTACCATTTCTATATTTGACAAACAGTATTCAGAACACCAAACCGTATTCTGAATACGTATCTGCAGATACGAAATTAGAATTGAAATGGCCGTAAAATACACGGACCCTGAAAGCACTGCAGACTCTCTTCCACAGAGCAATTGATGTTCTTTTTTGCTGAACAGCTCCGATGCTGCACCAAATATGGCGACCTCCGACGAGCCTGCCTTGACCTGTATGAATTGAAAGATGGAAGAGGCTTGATTTGAGCTTGGCAGGGTTTGTTGCTCTTGCGCTATTGTCACAAAATACTCACATTTACAATAGTGAAACCTGCTAAGACACATGATAATATAAATGAATGCTACCGATTGAGATGCTGCAGGCAATTAATTGTGTAGATCAACTATCAATCATTAAGCTTAGTTCCCCCCTAATGGACACCTGTAGGTTCAGAACCACTGCTAAGTGTAATGCTTGGAAATTTTACCCCTTAGTTAAAACAAGATGTTTTATTCTTTAAAACAAGTGTCAAAATGTAGCTTTGATTGATTGTGCTGGAGACTCACAGCAGCTTGGAATCCTTTTAGGTTGGGAGTGAGGACTGCGTAGCAGATTCCAGGTTTTTTGTATTAATCCTCTCATCACCTCATCATGGTCTCCCATCTATAGTTCCACAAAGAAATTCAAATAAAATACAATCTCATGATGACTGAACAATTGTGTCCTAATATGCTATTTGTGACAGTGTGAAAGGAGCAGATTGAGGTTTTAACCACACCATGAGTTTTATGGGAGATTCTTTTGAACACATTGCTAGTTTGACCACATCAAATGCTTGAATAAGATAACCGGACGTAGGCGATCTACAAGCTCTCAATGTGTTAGACGCATTGAGAGCTTGTAGATCTGCTATATTTGCCACATAATAGGTTAGCATTTTGCGATAGAATCAGTGGAACCTCATCAAATCAAACTCACCTGTGGCACCCACTTGGGAGAGACAAAACTGGTGCTCTCAATGTGTGTCAGCCCAGTTTCTGACAACATGTTAATAAATTGTATTTTTGTTTCAGTCGGTACAATGGTCTGGGGGGGAGGGGGGGTGAAGAAGAAAAAAAAGAGAACATTTGAACACAGTCACAGGATATCTTTATATTGCTGCAGTATATAATACTTAGCACTTATTCATTCAATCTTCCAAAAAATCTGTTATTTATATAGATGCATCTACTGTATGTACTGCATGCATATCTGTATTTAAACAGAGTGTACTGTACTTTTAATGTGTATACTTTTAGGGGAAGTTCTTGATAAGCCTTCTGGCTTGTAACCTCTCCTGCACAATATGTATATGTTTTTTGGTTAAATATAATCATAAAACAAAAGCAGTACTAACCTTCTCATTTTGAAGCCCATCTCTCGGTCCAACCTCGACAATTCTCACTCTTTTCGGGAGAGCTGTGACAATTTGAGATATGTGACAATGATTAGTAACATATGATTAGTACAAATTACTTGATTCAATGCAATATGTAATTGAATATCCAATTATTCTTGTAAGAATGTTAACTGGATTGCTATAGTGCAATAAACATTTTAATGCTGTTCTGTCTATTTTGGATGTGATTCCAAATCATGTTTTTGAGTGTTTATGTGAATAATGTACATAATAAAGGTTATTTGAATTGTACCAAAGTTACATCTTTCTGGACAGTGGGTAGTACATTCTGCACCCGTGTGAGTGGATGGAAGGGATGCTCTGACATCCATGGTAGCTATGAGATAAAAGTGATAGAAAATACGTTATCATGTCATGAGTGTAACATTAAAAGTGCATGGTTAGAGAATTAACAAGTAGTAGATCTACAAGTTCCTTTTGCACAGGTAGACCCTACTGAGTTTGTGAATCAGGAGACCATGACACAACTCTTTACTTCCAAATTCACGGAGTAACATGGTATGTCTCACTGACAGCTGTTTGATTGTGCTGCGGCCGTTGCATATTCCTGTGTTGGGATCGACTACTTCAGTGTGATATTACTGCAGCGTGGTGATGCAGATGTGAAGATGGTGATGTTTTGCCGCGAGGTGTGTCACGTCTCGCACAGCTACACAATGTGCATCATAAAGACTATTAGGATGTTACAAAACTTACGTTTTTCTGGCCCACCTGCAGAATCTGCAACAGATGCAGTTATATCCATGGTATCTATTAAACAAATAAGTATAAATATAAATGAGGTTACCTGCATATCAACACTTGATAACAACATTATGGAATATTGAGGTAACTCTGAGTTACAGACACATAAGGTTTGTTCATTTCGTTCCAAACTATATCATTTAGCTGAGGATCCCTTGGAACTCCAAGGGGTCCCCGAACCCCTATTTGGGAACCACTGGCCTAATTCATTCTTTAATTGTAGTCTACTTACGTTTAAGAACAAAATAAGTTTCCTGCGGTAAGCTGCGCAGATCATGAACGTCTTTAGCTGGCTGGAGTACAGTTCCTTTAGTTGGCTAGCAGGTGGAATTGAGAACTGCGGGTGATTTTCTAATGTTTGTGCATTTAAAATGTAGGTCAACTTGCTCTAATGCCATTGGTTGTAACATTCTGAATGTCATGTCATCGGACCAATCAAATAACTAGATATGCGTAGCGTAACTTCCTGTTTATATTAGTTGAAATTGACCCGCGGAAATAAGTACCGGAAAGCAGTCTGAGCAGTGAGCAAAGACACATGCACAGTTTTACACACACATTTTCCACGTTATTATGGCCACCGGCTCCTCACCATCACCCACCAAAATGAACATGGCAAGATCCGCCGAACGGGTGGAATTGCGTGAGCTCCATGTAAGTAATTATGATTTAAACGATCTACAGACAATGGTCAGATGACGAAATCTTAAATGATACACCATATGCTACACGTGTTTACTTTAACAGTGTTGGAAAACGTATTTTGAAAAGGATAATTAGCAGTTTTACACTCGTTTGAATTAAGTGTACAGTATGACTTTAACTGTGTCTGAATTCTGAAAAAAATCAGACCACTTCAATACTGGCTATTAGACATTTGAGTGTAAGAATAGTACACTTGGGTCATTACATTTATTGGTGCCATTTCAAACTAGTAACCTTTTCAATCACATTATGAACACAGTAAGATTTTAATATATGCATCAAGCTTATTTTCATAATTAAGACAATGTAATGTACCCATTATACATACTGTTAATACATACTTCAATCGATCAATCATACAGATGTGAAGTTAATTATGGTTTATTTTTGTAGTACCGGTGTCTCAAACTCCAGAGGCAGGAATTGCTGGCGTACATTGCTGAGGTGGCCTGCCAAGTCACTTCAGCAATCCGTACGCTGGAAGAGGAGTGGCAGCGTCTGGAAGAGCAGTTTGAAGCCCTGGAGAGAAACAAGTCCCCCATGTCCCCTAGTGAGTCAATAAACATACGTGTATGAATGGAGTTTGTTGAAATATAATTCAATTCAATCTTTATTACAGACTCACGGTCCAGATCACATACAGAGGAACAAAGGACAGTAAATAATAAAACAATTAAAAATAGAAAAATTTAAATATACATATATACATACATACATACACAGTGCATATGCTCACAGCCTGTAGAGGCAGTTTCGCTAATGTCTCCAAATCATGGAAGAGAACCTATTAGAGCTCAGCACAGGGTTGGTTAACAACCTGATGACACAGTTGTCAGACTCCTCTAGTCGACACATGAATTTGTACATTAAGTTTCTTAGAAGGGCTTGACAGGTAGGCACCCCCAAGTTCACAAACAGTTGACTGGCACTGTGCCATCTTGGTACCCTCACTAGTAATCGTAATGCATCATTATATGCAACCTTAAGTTTATGCATGCTATTCACCTTGTAGTTACTCCACAGGTGAGCAGTATACAACGGTGTACAGAAAGCTTTAAACAGTGATACCTTGACATCTGAAGAGCAATTATGAAATTTCCTTTTATTTACTTTGACAGGACCACGGTGGCTCAATTCTCCTGTCCAACAGTTGCCGGCGCACCCTCCGCATCTCATACCACATATGAATAATAATAATAATAATGAGTCAAACATGTATGAATGGAGTTTGTTGAAATATAATGACACTGTATGTCTGAAAACTTCACAATAATAATCTATTGTCTTTCGTTTACTTTGACAGGACCACGGTGGCTCATTTCTCCTGACCAACAGTTGCCGGCGCACTCTCCGCATCTCATACCACGACGACCACGTATGAATAATAATAATAATAATGAGTCAAACATGTATGAATGGAGTTTGTTGAAATATAATGACACTGTATGTCTGAAAACTTCACAATAATAATCTATTCTGTCTTTCGTTTACTTTGACAGGACCACGGTGGCTCATTTCTCCTGACCAACAGTTGCCGGCGCACCCTCCGCATCTCATACCACGACGACCACGTATGAATAATAATAATAATAATGAGTCAAACATGTATGAATGGAGTTTGTTGAAATATAATGACACTGTATGTCTGAAAACTTCACAATAATAATCTATTCTGTCTTTCGTTTACTTTGACAGGACCACGGTGGCTCATTTCTCCTGACCAACAGTTGCCGGCGCATCCTCCGCATCTCATACCACGTATGAATAATAATAATAATAATGAGTCAAATATGTATGAATGGAGTTTGTTGAAATATAATGTCACTGTATGTCTGAAAACTTCACAATAATAATCTATTCTGTCTTTTGTTTACTTTGACAGGACCACGGTGGCTCAACCCGTAAAGCAGGTCGTCCAATGATCCATGGGTCGGCGGTTTGAATCCCGGCTCCTCCTGTCTACATGTCGAAGTGTCCTTGGGCAAGACACTGAACCCCAAATTGCTCCCGATGTGCTGGTTGGTACCTTGCATGGCTTCCGCTGCAATGTGTGTGTGTGAATGGGTAAATGTAATGCACCGATGGCGGCAGAAACCATGCAAGGCACTAGCCAGCACATTGGGAGCAATTTGGGGTTCAGTGTCTTGCTCAAGGACACTTCGACACTAACTCTGGGGAGCCTGGGTTCGATCAGGCAACCTTGCGGTTACGATCCAGCCACTCCACCTCTGATCCACCGCTGCCTCCCTGATCAATTGTTGATCGAGTAAATAAAAACGAGGGGAAGAAAAAAATATGTTCTGGTCTGTTATTTCTTATGCACTTATATGATGTTAGAATGTATGAAATGATCTTCATGGTTTTATTGAAGATTTAAAAAATATTAAAATTGATTTATTTTATTGGAAAAACATAATTCATACATACGCATGTATGACTCAATGTTTTCTTCAACTCGGTCTGTTTTGTGTTTGGCTTCATCTGTTAACTAACGATGATATAATTGTGATGTTTAAGTAACTGCTCTTTAGGTAAAGCACCTTGATATAAATGACACTTCTTGATATTTGTGATGTGTTTTAAATCTGATTTGTAAGTACAAGAAAAGATTCAATGTTGGCTATACTACACATGACAGAGTTATAGGTCAGCTTAAAATCCTTTCAGATTCTTAACATTGATAACCATCATACTGGTCAATATGTAAGTTGACAGTAAGGTGACATTGTAAATATGTGCTTGTGTCACCAACCTTAGGACTGTGGTAGTCTGACAATAATGTATGAACATGGAATTCATTGGATAGCCTACCAGGTCTGTTAATAGGTTGCAAAGCTAAGATGAAAGTAGAGTGCTGAGGTAAATAAATTGTGTGTATTTTTGTTTTTCTCATTTTGCATGAATTGAGCATTTTCAAGATTCATATTTCCATTCTGCATTAAGCTGTTTGGAGGCTCAGACAGAACAACTTAAAGGGTCACTTCACCTTTTTTGTCAAAAAATATATATCAATGACGTTTATAAGATTTAGAACACTTTCCTGGCGTTATTTTTTGTGTAATGTCTGGGTTTAGATATTTTAGATTAACGGGTGGCTTTGACGTCAAAGACACTGTTCTACTTCATTTCCGGACTACAGTTGTCTCCTCACAAGACAACAAAGTAAATGAAATGGCATAACATTACAGTAGGCCTAGTCCAGAAAGTTCCACGGATGGGTTCATTATCAATAATCTGCGTTTTGGGATGCAAAATGCACCCCATTACCATCACTGCAGTGGCAGTACCAGAGCCAAGTCAATCTGTAAGTTAGCCTTGCTGTTTGAAAGAAGATTTTTTTTTATAGCTGCATAGAAAACATGTAATTAAAAGTTTGCAAATGTACATCTGGAATATTCTTTCATATGAAAGATTGCTATCAATCTGTTTTTCATTCAGACCACCATAGTGGAGGCACAGTGGAGGCCGATGACCCGGGTGATGACAGCTCCTTCCTTGACACAGACATATGGACTATTATGGAGTTCATAGTCGGATGTCAGCAGAATGCCTGAGATCCACCTGAAATCAAGCATCATCACTTCTATCTTCCTTCCTGTATAATATATTTTGTAACTGCAAATCATTTCACCCATCAGTCCTCTAAACTTACAAAGTACAAAGAAAGTGTCTATCATCACTGTTATACATTGTTTTGACAGAGCATTGTACACACTTTAGTAGCATATTGCTTACATTACAATTTGAGGAACCAAAAGCAAAGATAGAATGTTATTATTTACTTCTAGGTGTGCCAATTTAAATATTGAGTGAAGGGTTGGGAATGGAGATTTTTGCATACTATCATTCTAATGCACTGGCACCCTTCTTCTGGAGAACATTTGTGTCAATGAATGGAAGTAAATAGAAAAAACATACTGCATTACTGTGTCCTTTTCCATTTTAAGATGCAACCAATGTTATTTGTCAACACATGAAGTTGATATTAGTGATAAATATTGAACTACAGCTAGAAGCTTTGTAAACATTAAAGTCTAATATAGCTGGACTGGTTTTACTCTTCACATGTTTTCACTGTTATCTGGCTAAACACATGGATGGACAGTAATAGGCATATTTACTTCTTACACTGTTATGTATCAGACATGGTCAAATGAATCCTGGGCCAAATGAGACTTATCAGACCATGTCTAATGAAGAGTTCAAAGGGACCCTTCACATTACAGTATCAGTGCCACAGTTGAAATGCTAGCAAGTCAAGTAATACATGTACAGTACTTATTATAGGCATACCTTCAATTGCAGGCCCATCAGGAAATTAATATCTGCACTATCCATTTGCAAATTCATGCTTCCTGTCTTTTCATTTTACTTAATCATTGTAAATATTAGGTCAACATAATGAATAGTTTAAAATAAATAGCATTTTTGATACTGAAGAACTATAAATGGCTAGTTATAACATTTAATCAGTACATGCACCAATGTTAGGCTTAGTTAGGCTACTATGAATTGGACAAACAACTTCGTATTGTAGGTTTTTTTTATTGTTGGGTTTACACAGCTCCTTCGTCCAAACTGTCCATCAGCTCCAAGTCCAATACTAAAGTATAAAAACAAAATAGAAATACTGTTAAGTGCATTCATTGAAAAAGTATAAAAGGCGATTAAATTAAGAATTGTAAGTAGTCTATATCCTTTTATATACGCCAAGGACTGCATGAACGTCAACATTCTATAAAGCTGCACGTTCTATGTGCTGCTTTCAGTGGTTTTTAGCTCCACATCGACACCATGAATGTCGTTTATGGTCAAAACAAGGTTTTCGGGACATCAACCGGGTAAGACACCGCAGTTAAGTTCGTAACATTCGCTTATGGACAATAGGCTGTTCAAAATAAGGGTTGCTGGGAGAAACCTAACCAATGCGTGATAGATAAATAAAATAAATATACTGCTTACTTTCGTCATTGTCGGTACTGTCTGGAACCTCCGTGCTTGCGGCCTCTGTAGCCTCTGGAACCCCCTCATCTGCAGGAACCGGGTCCATGTTTGCGTCCAGTGCTAAAGTTTAATATAAAATAGAATCATCGTGTTAATTACGTTACATTGAAAAGTAATACGATCTATTCTGCTAACCTATTATTAGGAATTATAAATACATCTTACTTTCTTCAAACATTGACAGACATGACGCACATGTCAGCGGTGCCGGTGGTTTCCTCTGGAGGAACTTTATGTTCCTGGCCACCACCGAGTTATCTTGAAGCATTTTCGATATGCTTCTTTGAAGAAAGTGTGTCTGGCGATGAAGGGTGTTGGCGTGTGTCACCACCACACTACCAACATTTTTTATCTTCCCTTGCAGGTCAGCCTTGGATACCGAATCATCTTCGAGTTGGTGCTGTAAGAGAAACAAAAACAAAATAAATATATGATATATTAAACCGCCATATACAAGGTGTAGGCATGGTCAACTGTCTCGTGTGAATTACGAACATATTTTAAAATCAACATTTAGTAGATAATTGTTTAAACTTACCATGAGGAGTTCAAATTTATCCTTGATTTTGTTAAGGTGGTCGTCGTTTGTCATTGTCATGATGTCGTCGAGTTTGTAGGAAAGCCAGTTGTGACTAGGCTAGGTTAGGTTGGTTTTAAACCAAGGTATTGATGGGCGTGTCAGTCAGAGAATGCTGCTATTGGTTGTTTTTGTCACATGTCAAACAAATAATAATGTGCACGCAGCATTGAGCTGAGTTAATCAGCAGTTGCCACATTGGTTATTTCCACCTATTGGGCTTTTAAAATGCATTGGCTGGAGTAACATTGTGCCGTGTCTTCAAATGTTGTCCTTGTTTTTAACATATCTGGCGGGTTTTATCAGTCTCAAGACAATTTCCTTTTCTTGTTTTGATTACTTATTCAAATGATATTTCAGTGTTGGATCTGTTTGTCTTGTCATTATTAATAATGATATAATAATTATTTGATGACTTGATGATGAATTTGTATTTATAAAAATGATCTTTATTTATAAAAATGATCTTTATTTATCAAAATGATCAAGGCATCAAATAATTTGATCCTAATTTAGCAATCCTCACGTTCTTTGATAATATCAGTATATATGGAGCAAATGTGTTACAAGAATACTTTATGATCTGCTGTCACCAATACTTCGCTGTTCCAATCATCAAAAGTTGAAAAGGTGACACTGATTACATCAACAGCACTTGAAGCACAACTGGGAACAGTTATGTATTCACTTCAAAATAGCCTACACACAAATAATAAAGATAAATAAAGATTATTTAACTAATGCAAAGCAACACAGTAATATATAGAGCAGTGAAAGAGCTGCATAGTCTTCACAAATCAGACAGGCAACAAGCAAATCAGATTTTAAAAATAAATTAAAGAAATATCTCATGTCACTTCCTTTTGCATTAAAACAAATCATTAAAATGTATGTTGTATCAAACAAACAGTTTTCTGTTTTTTACACTATTGTACTCTCATCTATTAATGCATTTATCATATTTATCAAAGCAAAAACGAGTACATATCTTGGAGTGATGCAGCATCTAGTGTTGATTTATCAAATATAAGTAGAAAGTAGCCTACTTGTTCTAGAAAATAATACATCGTATATATTGAGGTCAAAAATACCCAATACGGGTGTGTAAGAAATAACAAACAGAACATCATGTGTTTAATTTCTCAAACTTATTTATTTTTCATTCTCCAGCTGGATCCTCTTCTGTAGCCTTTTCTTCTGTAAGAGTATAAAAAAATACATAATATATCATTTATTGTGATTACCTTCAGTCTTCAGACATACAGTCATTATATTTAAGTTCATGAATACATGGTGAATACGCTATAGGCCTATTATTTACTCACCGTCCATGCCGAACCATCCACATGTTGGACATGTCGGTTTCTCCAATTTATTTTTCTGCTTTAGCAGCTTCGCGTTGTTATCGGCCAGGCCGGCCAATGTCTGGCGCAGTCGGTCTCTCTCTGCTTCCAGGTTGGAGAGGGTGTCCACTACCTGACTGCCCACCGCCTGCAGTTGTTTCCGCAATTCCGCCTTGGGCAGCGTTTGGCATCGATACTTGGAATTTAAAAAAACAATAAAATAAATGTGTTGAAAAGTTTACTATAGGCTGAAATGGCACCGAGCATGACCCACGTACGTGTATCGGTTAGTTAAATATCACTTACATTGATTAATGTTATTTGGTCTAGGAGTTCTTCTCCTTCAGCGGAGATGGCCTTCGGTATTTTTGTTGGAGTTGTCATTTTTCTTTGTATTTTGTTTGTAGGTTGATGATGAGATGATGATGAGTTTGTAGTGTCAGTCATATGGTGTCAGTTCCCGGTTGGCAATAAGCCCTGGCATTTTTGAACCCGCCCAGAATCACCCACCCCGCCCCCCAACACGTACACACCTATAGCCAATTGTTTAGTCCGTTGATATGACGTTGAAAATGTTACAACCAATGACATTTGAACATTTTGACCTACTTTTCAAGTGCGGGAACATTTGAAATGTACCCGTGTCTTTACTTCAGTGTTGCTGAACTGACCGTCAGTGACTGTATCGCTACTGCAATACTGCTAACAACAGAAAGTATGGCGTTGGAATCACGGGAGGCGAGATGTAAGTACTACAAATAATGAATTAGGCTTATAGGTCATGCAATAGTAATATTTTGGAAAGAAGGTATACGTATCTAGATTCAATTAAAGCAAATTCGAATTTTTAAACGGAGTTTCTCCATCGGTTTTCCGAAAAACGTGTCCGTTTTTTGTCCACCATTATATAACCCTTAACCAGGGTTAAGGGTGTAAAGATGGTTGTACATCCACCTTTACAATGGTTAAGGGTTGGTGGACAAAAATACAACAATGGAGATTTAAAAAGGTTGTGGAAGGGTATATTTTTGGGTTTGTTAGAACTTACAGCTTAATGATATATTTTAATTAATGTGCAAAATGAAATGTTTGGAACTCGACATAACTTCCTAGAACTAATTAGATAGATAGATAGATAGATAGATAGATCTTTATTGTCATTGCTTGCATGAAACAATGAAATTTAGTTTAGAGCTTCACCATGCACTGGCATACAAATAAATAACTATTCAACTTTTAATGGATTTGACAAAGTCTTAACATGCAGGTAACCTTATTTATACTTATTTGTTTAATAGATTGCGAGGATTTGTGTACGTTTTGTAACATTCAAATAGTCTTTATGATGTAGCCTACATTATGTAAATATGCTCAAATATAGGATCATAGGAAAACGAAATGTTTATTTTTAAATAATATGTTTATTGAAGTATAATAATCCAGTTATTAGAAGAAAAATATAAAGTTATATTCAATTATAAATTGAATTTAAACATGCAATTTGTACTAATCTTATTGCATATGTCTGTTGTCTTTGTTAACAGCCAAATCTATCTGGATTGTGGGGTCCAGCCTAATTGCTCGGGCTTACCCCCGAGCATGTGAAACAATTGGGCCAGACCTTCACTTGCCAGCAGATATTGTTTGGATGGGTAAAGGTGGGATGCGCTGGGGAGACGTGCTCCCTAAGATGAACCTGGAACTCCGAACTCAGCACCCTCCTGACCTCCTGGTTCTACATGTTGGTGGAAACGATTTGGGAGCAGTTCCACGGTTGTCCCTGTTCAACAGCATGAAGCGGGATTTGCGCCTCATTCAGGACATGTGTCCTGACACAATCATTGTATTTTCTGGCATAGCTGCCAGATGCAATTGGAGAAGGGTCAGGAGTGCCCAAAGCATGAATAAAACCCGCATCTGGGTGAATGGCAAGGTGGCAGAATTTCTGCAGAACAATAATGGGGCAGTGATTCTGCACAGAGACATTTGTAGTCACCACAAGGACCTTTTTTTAAGGGACGGTGTTCATTTTTCAACTAAGGGCAATGACATTTTCATTGGCAGTCTCCAACATGGTCTCCAAGACCTGTTGTAATTAAAGGTCTTTGTCAACTTTCAAATGTGTCTTTCTTAAAACATGTTCTTATCAACAATGCAAATGGTTTTACATTGAAAAAGTGTATATGTTCATGTGTATATGTTCATATATGTTCTGATTATATAATTTAATCAAACAATCTTTGTTTTTTTAATATCATTATCTTAGATAGGTTACATTGGTACTGTATGCAACAATGAGTAGGTTGACATACTGTGATCCATTGCACTGACATATATTCAATAAGGTTCAATCGACTCATCGCAAGGATTTATTGATTAATTCCTCGTATTGCTATGATTTCACCGTTTAACCTTTTATTTTGAAGATCCGCGACTAGTTGTTGGGGGGTTTATAATTTGACTTATATTTCCGGTTACGGAATTCGCTTCCGTATCTACTATCTAAAGTCCAAAGCATGCAGGCGATTTTCTTCCCCATTTCTGCCCAAGATTGACGCAGATACAGGCTCTTTTGTGTTTTGCATACTGTAAGTACAAAAACGCCTATTTGAGTGTTTTCTGTTTGTACCGCTGTATTTCTTTGCTGACGATTGTGAATGGATTTCATCTGTTAGGTCAATCTGTATGCTAAATCCAGGCGAAGATACAATTGAAAAAGATTCATTAGCTTTTGTGCTAGCTAGCAAAACATAACAGACACCCTCACGACGAACGGCGCATCAGTGCGCCTTTACATTAACACCCCCTTATGGCCAGTTACGTATCTGAATCAATAAATCCCTTATGGCCACTGACGCTATTGACGTAATAGTTTAATCCCCTGTAATCGAGAGTTTAATATAACCAAATGTAGCAACTATTAGCTTGTTTGGCTAACGGCTGATGAATCTATCTAAAACCGGCCGAAATCCGCGCGTGCACGGTCGATCACGCACGCGTGTGATCGCGCATGCATCGCCGCGTAAAATGCGATATTTTGGGCTTGATTAGAGCTTAATTTGTCTTAGTTATTAAAATAAACAATGATCGCAATGATCGCTTAGCATTCCGGACATTTGATATTGCTGCACCAGTCCAAACTATTCCCGGATGTTGTGATTCCTTTAACCGGAAGTGGCATCGCCAGATTCGCTCTATTTGTTCAAAATCGACATGATGGTGACGTTACCGCCACCATCAGGACTGGGTATAATACTATAGGATTTCCGTGTGAAAATGAGTTGGAGTGTGTATATCACGGATTTTTCTATTGGCATTAAAATGAAAAATTAAACATATCAATAAGGGTCCATTTGGTTCCTAACCATCATCCAGCTGGGGACCCCTCGGAACTCCTCCAAGGACGCCCGGGGGTCCCCAGACCCCACCCCGGGAACCACCGGCCCATGTATACATATGCATATTTATAAATAGATTTCATATACATATGTATATATTTGTATACATTTATATTATATTTATATAGGCCTATAGGTCAGTGTATCCTAAAGTGGGGTCAGAGGGAGCTCCAGGGGGCCCTCAGCCAAATGATGGCCAGGAACCAAAAATGTTATAAGCCTAGGCCTAAGCATAGTTCCTTAAAATGTTTTTTTTTTTTACTTTGTTTTCATTTCAGTTTTGACAACTTATATGAATGCATTGTGGGAATTATTTTGTCCTTTGTCTTGTTCTTCAGCTGTTTACAAACACGTTAGACAAGAAATAATTAAAATATAAATCAAAAGCATAAATCCAGATGCATAACAATTATGACTTATGACATGTACAATGAACCCACTTTTTCATTTACATTTAATGTCATCAGGTTTGGAGGCTTGCCTTTCAGCTGGCATGGGAGCATGGCTGCTAATACAAATACAGACCAGCATCACCCGCCTTGGAGGATTCAGCACCTTCAAGTCCTACTTACTCCACACCTGAGGTCACCTCTAGTCCACGCTAGGCCACACAGGCCAAGTATGGGTGAGTATTTTGAATATTGTTGTAGAGGCATGTACATATTCTGTGTGTGAGAGACGTGTGCATGTATAAGTGGTTATTGTGATGTGTTGCACAAGAAATATCTATTATCCTGTCTATTATCCTGTCAGTAAGGGACATTTTCAGTTGCCTGCTTCTTGTGCTGACAATTTACGTCAGTTGTCAAGAGTTTGCATACATGTAGAACGAGTTATGTTAGCTATAATCATTATAGATAATTAACATTCACTGTGATACCTATCATTGTTGTAGCCTGCCATTTTTTGTATTTTTTATTTGGTCATCTTTTTTGCTTATGATGAAATGAACGAGATACCAGGTCTGTGTCTTGTAATTCTCTCTCTTTCTCTCTCTCTCTCTCTCTCTCTAGGTTGTCCTTAGACAAGCTTTCCATCGTTGCTTCCAGTCATCCCGGTTCTCCATACATTCGGCCAGCCTGTTGGTGCTTTGCGCTCCTGCATCTTTCTTCTCATCCATACATGTTATTATGAGATGTCCTTGTGACTGATGCCCAAGTGTTTGTTCTGGTGTATTTGGCAGTGTCCTGCAAGTCTCATTGTCCTGGCTGTTATTTTGTCGCTCACCCTGAATATTACAGCATACAGATTCTTGTTGATAACATGTGTACTCTTCCTGATGTTGTGCACTACATGTAACAATTCTGGTGTAGCACCCGTCTAGAGACGTTTGCAGAGTTGGCTTCAGGGTCCAGCAATCACTGCTGTATAGGAGAACAGATTCTACAGTCTTGTTGAAGAAGTTGAGTTTGGTTTGTCGGGGAAGGTTGGTGTTCCATATACTGGCCATGCCATTCAGGGTCCTCCATGCAAATGCCTTCCACACTTTTAGATCTTGCTCTGTTGAGTTGACCCATGAGGCCAGGTATTTGAAGTCATTGACTTCCTTCAGATAATAATAGTAATAATAGTGTAGTACTTTAAGTAATGTGATTCAACACTACAGTATATTTTTGTTGAGGGGTTGCAAAGCAAAGATGAAAGTAGAGATCTAAGGTTCATGGCTTAACAAAATCATGTAATAAGTATAGTAAATAAAATGTATGTATTTATTGTTTTCTCATTTTGCATGAACTAGGTATTTTACGACTTGGGATTTTTCCTCTGACAGAAGTTCTGAAAGTAGATGCTCCGTGAAGAAGACATCAGCTGTGGGAAGTGTCTTGTAGAAAGGCTTCATGTGTCTGTAGTTTGCAAATATCACTTGGTTTTGGTCCACACCATGAGATCCCAAATGTCCTTTTGACAAACACATCTCCAGTTGAGGTTGCAGATCATAGTTTTGTAGAGGCCAAAGGATGTCTGCTTTCACTGTTAACACAACTGTTTGATCTTAAAGTTTGCATGAATGTTCCTCATTTGTGTTCATAAGGTTGGTGTGTAGTATGTTGTATTTTTCTGGCCCATATGGTATTTCTCAACTAAGGATTCCTTGTAGTTAAATATTTAGAAATCCTGGTTTTTGGTCTCATTCTGTAGATCAAGGGTAGACTTTTTTTGTTTTTCAAACTGATTAGCTCAGCTAGATCTACCCACTGAAAAAAATACACCATTGCTGAAAATAGTTTAAATTTGATGGGAGCTTTAATAGCAGAGCTGGTGTTACATATATTACAATACATGCAAATAGAATGAGAAATGTAATAGGTAGGGTTTTTTGTGTACAGCAACACTCTTAAATGATGTGTGTACTGTAAATGTTATAAGTAGATACCTATATTTATAGTTCTTCAGTATGCAAAATTATATTTGTTAAGTTGGGTATTAATTATGTTGACGTTATATTTGCAAGCATTGGGTCATATTCAAATGCATTTAAAGACGTGGGATGTATGTATTGTTAAATGGAAATAGACACTGTGTAGGTGTTGATCCATGATGGGTCTATATTTGTACGTCTAAATATTTTTGATGAAATTAAAACGGTGGGCCATATTGTAAACGGGTAGAAATACGTTATGGTGTTGTCCACTCACAGTTAACAGTTTTGTATTGAGTTGTGCTTGAAATGTAATTCTGCAATCTGATAATAAATATTTAAATCAATCAAAAAAGGTCTACAACCCCGGAGGGTCAAGAAACGTCTACGATCAAGGAGTTGCTTCCCCCTACTGCTGGTGTTAAGTACTACACACGGAAGCCTTAGAAATATATGCTCTGATATACGGTGTCATTTTATTTTATTTTAATGGCGTAATTGTTGCAAATTTCTATGACCTGTCCAAGATTCGAACTAGCGATGTGTCGCGCACGGACAAAATCGTTAGCACGAAGAACATTAACCACTAAGGTACATGAAAACTTAAGAGCAATGCAATTGATATGATTTTAATGGTGATATTTTTTACGGACAAATAATGGTCTACAACCCCGTTGGGTCAAGAAACGTCTACGATCAAGGTGTTGCTTCCCCCTACTGCTGGTGTTAAGTACTACACACGGAATCCTTAGAAATATATGGCTCTGATATACGGTGTCTTTTTCTATTTTAATGGCGTAATTGTTGCAAATTTCTATGACCTGTCCAAGATTCGAACTAGCGATGTGTCGCGCACGGACAAAATCGTTAGCACGAAGAACATTAACCACTAAGATACATGAAAACTTAAGAGCAATGCAATAGATATTTTAATGGTGACATTTATTACGGACAAATCAATGTAAAAAGGTCATGCTCTGACGTTTCTTGCTCCATTAGACATTTCTCTGTGACAACGTGCAAAAAGTGAAGTAATTTGAGGTAATATTCATGAGACTGTTGGCTACTCAGAATGTAGATTAGGAGAGTAGCGACACGTTTTGATCATGCCGCAAAGCGGGTGCCTATTTATAGGCTATATTTCCAAACATTGCTGGCCATTAGATGGCACCATTTCCCCTGAAACCAGAGTTATGAATGGAGCTTCTCAGTATAAATATTATTAAATTATACTATACACACAGAAGATGGAGGAACGGGGCGACTATCTCAGACCAACACATTTGTTCAAAAGCTTGCTAAGTTAAACAGAGGACAAATTATGCATTTATTCAATTTCAACCAACAGCGCTGTCTAACAGATATTAACAGCGTCTACTTCATAACACTGCGCTGACCCAGAGTATGCGGTGACCAGAGTAATCCTTAGAGTATATATTAATAGAGACGGAACCCGGAGGAAACCATGAGGCGAAATGGACATAGTGGCCGGATTTGTCATGGCAGCTCGATCAATTGCGCTGGTCCGTTGACTATCATTGCGCACGTTCATGTTATTGGGCCCATGACACGTGAACGAATGTGTCATACGTGAACGCGCGCAAACGCGTTCATGTTATTGGGGCAATCCATCCCAGAATGCACTCTGTTCCTACCCGGAAGGAGGAGTGAAATCGCCTTTTGATCAACTTAATGCAAGTGGATGGGAGGGGAACTCCGGTTCTGTCTCTATTAATAATACTCTAAGGTGTAATCTAGTAAGATTACTGCCAGGTACGATGTTTTTACTGAAATAATAAATACCAAGACTACACACTTTATTTTCAATGTTGTTACTGTACCTTCACTATGGTACTCTAAACCCCCAAACAATCAGTTGTCATGGTAAATGTAAGGCAGAATACATAAACATAATGATGCACTTTTTAAACATGGTAAAAAGACAAACAATAATTAGAGACAAAGCACAGTGGATATAGTTTAAATTGTTTATTAACAACAATGTATTGTTATGTTATTATAATAGTTAGTGGTTATTATATTTAACTATTTTAGTTTTCTATTGTTAGATTGTATATGGTTATAATTGTAAGCATTATATAATATGGTAATGTTAACATGTCAATAAACAGTTGCAGATATCATAATATTGTTATCATTGATGTCAGAATCTTTATTAGTATTATATTTAGTTACTATTTTTTGGCAAATTTTACCATTTGTAAATAGCCAATGTACAAGCTCAGGACAGATTGCAATGCGTTGTGACCTTGTAGATCTGCCATTTTGTGAACATTTGACATTATGGAACCGTTTTATGCATTTGAAATCTGTGAAGTGTTACATTTTGCATGTGTACTTGATTATCGCTTCTTTCAGTACATATTGATGCAGATACTACAAATGCATTTGGAATATTAAACATTTACTTCTACCTACTTTCATGTAAACCATTTTGAGTGCCGTTATCCGTTAAAATTATTTATTCTAATTTTTAATAAATCAAAGTTTTTCCAGGGTGAAGCGAAAAAACCCCTGACTCCTAATTTTGCCAATTTAGGAGTGTAGGGGGGAAAAATTATTCACCGACCCCCAAAGGCGATCAAGCACACTCCTGGAAATTAGATTGAACTAGTAACTAACTATTCTGGATCTGATTACCTAATTTAGTAGAAATAGGTGTTGCACTATTCTGGATCTGATTACCTAATTTAGTAGAAATAGGTGTTGCAGCCCTAAAAACAAACATTGAGTTAAGCTAATTTCAATATGCACATGTAAATTTAAGGCGTCATGAACACACAGAAAAACTTCAAAAGTAGCATTTGCTTAGAGATGGTTATTCCATGTGTTTTTATATAATTTAGGGATGGACAATAATGTTCTAGTATGTGAGCTTATACAAATTCAGTACTTGTAGGTCCATGAGAACATTCCTGAAAAGTAGGAAAGGTTAAAGGCAGAAAAAATCAAATCTGTCAGCGCTGTAGCATCACTCAACGGCTTCTGAAAAACAGAGAAAGAAGTGTTAGTTTTTTCCAAACACAAATGGTTCACAATCAACATGAAGAAACAAATTATTTAGTTACTATTTACCCCTGAAAAACAGAAAAGTGTTAATGACAAAATAAGGCCGTAATAAGAATTATACTCTCAAATCTTTATTTATATAGAACATTTACCATCACAAGGTCAATAATAATAATGAACAAATCCGGAAACTGGTCCTCACAGGTTAAACAATTGTGGAAAAACCTGGGTGTTATTCTAGACCACGAGTTAAACCATGAAAAGCACATTAGTAATGTCACAAAAATATCTTTTTACCACCTAAGAAACATTGCAAGAGTCAGACCTTTCTTCTCATTGGAGGACGCCAAGAAACTGACCCATGCTTTTGTACCGTCTCGTTTAGATTACTGCAACGCACTCTATACAGGCTTGCCTTGTATAGACCATCTAGACCATCTACACTAATGCAAAACGTAGCAGCCAGAATTGTAACAAACACCAGGAAAAGGGACCACATTACCTCACTACTATAAATAAAGGTTATTATTATTATATTTTCTCATAGGACACCAGAGCATGGTCACCGTGTGGCTATGAAGAACATAACCGGTGCGAAAACATGTCTGTGGAGCGTGTCAGATGAAACGTGTTGCGGTGGTTATTATTATTATATTTTCTCATCGGACACCAGAGCATGGTCACCGTGTGGCTATGAAGAACATAACCGGTGCGAAAACATGTCTGTGGAGTAGGCATGCCACGGTATGAGATTTTACAGTACGGTACGGTGCCGGTATTGAAAACCTATACCTCGGTATTCCACGGTATTTATATTAAAAAAAAAAGAAAACAAAATTGCCCCCTCCCGCCTATGTCTAGTGACTACCCCCACCTCCTTATAAGCCCTTCTTTGTTCCCCAACCTGTAGGCCTACATATCTTATCTTTTACTTTTTTACCTTTTATGATAATTTGAATTTTGTTATTTGTCATGTGACTTGTCATGATTATGAATTGATTACCCAGGACCGAATGGAAACAAGACTGCAAGGACTTTTTTCAGTGATCCCTTTGGACATGTGTTTGACTGTACCCTATACTGATTACATTTCTGCCAATAAAGTATTCAATCAATGAATCAATAGCTATTACCCACTGTATTTCACTGTACTATGGCTCCCCCTAATGGCCGTTTTGTACCCTGCACGCTTTAGTGCAATCTGCGCATGCTCACAACTGCGTGCCTCTGTTGACACTTGACAGTTCACACTTTTAGTTTAGTACATGTGGAAATATGGAATATACAATTGGATCTGGGTGTCTTTCAGCAACACTAACTCAAAGGTAGGAAGCAACTTTTTAATCTACTGCAGCTGTGTGGTGAAAATAAATATTTTGCCTTAGTCTGGGAGTGGAGTTGCACTGCATGCGCGCAGCATGCGCTGCACACCAAAGCTGTATTAAAATACCGTAAGCTCGGAAATCTCACGGTATCAACACCGTGGCTGTTCCTGTCGCGGTATTACCGAAATTCGGTAAACCGCGGCATGCCTACTGTGGAGCGTGTCAGATGAAACGTGTTGCGGTGGTTATTATTATTATATTTTCTCATCGGACACCAGAGCATGGTCACCGTGTGGCTATGAAGAACATAACCGGTGCGAAAACATGTCTGTGGAGCGTGTCAGATGAAACGTGTTGCGGTGGTTATTATTATTATATTTTCTCATCGGACACCAGAGCATGGTCACCGTGTGGCTATGAAGAACATAACCGGTGCGAAAACATGTCTGTGGAGCGTGTCAGATGAAACGTGTTGCGGTGGTTATTATTATTATATTTTCTCATCGGACACCAGAGCATGGTCACCGTGTGGCTATGAAGAACATAACCGGTGCGAAAACATGTCTGTGGAGCGTGTCAGATGAAACGTGTTGCTATTATTATTCTCGCTCCTATGCCACCAAAATATGGTACGCCCTACCAACAGTCATTAAGACATGCAAATCCCTTGACTCCTTCAAAACCGCTCTCAAAGGGCACCTACGGACGGCTGCAATTCGAAACTGGCCCCTGTAAAATCGGAATCCCTCAAACACGGACGCAAGGACAACACAAGAGACGGTCGCGGCCACACAGCCAACTCAAGGTATGGCCACTGAGCCGACTTGGGGACCCAACGCAAGGACAACACAAGAGACGGTCACGGCCACACAGCCAACTCAAGGTACGGCCACTGAGCCGACTTGGGTATGGGGTGAATTTAATGCCATTATTATCTGCGTAGTTTTACAACCTGCGTCGTAATTACACTTCACCATAGAATCTCATACGTACGTACTTTTACAGAAACGTACGTCTTTAGAAGGACCTACGTGTTATTTGTCCCATTGTAATCCAATTCACACGTAATTTACAGTTCCTAAAATTACGAATACAAAATCACGACTAATGAATTCATAAGTACGTAGGTTTCATCCATTACACCCATCCATTTCTTACTACTAGGTACGTTTCATCCATTACGCCCATCCATTTCTGATATTACGCCCATCATTAAAGTCACGTATCACTCATTACGACCATCTCAATATAGGAGTCATTTTGGCAGTAATCTACCATGGGAAGAAGATTTACGTAAATGGACCAATCAGGGAATGGGGGCGGAGCCTCCGGTTGTTAAGGGAACCGGCACCCCATCTCTGAGGAGGACACCAAGCACAATGGCAGACACGGAGGTAAACTTTAATGCACATTAATGTTTAATTGAATGATGCAGAAAGACAACCTTTTAATGGGTGATAGTTGTTGTTTGATAATGAAGCCGTTTGTTTGCTCTTGTTTGTTGCTGCTAATGCTAATGTTGGGCCATGTGTTGATAATACAAAACAAATTCCTCTATCAATCCCTAGTTTTGTTTTTTTATATCAAATAGTATTACTGGTAGTTTACTGATGCATTTGTCTGCTTTTAGTTACTTGTAGCGATCAGACAGTTGATCCATGGAAGTCTAACTCTTGGCAATATAGCCTACAAATGGAACCAAATGGACCACACTGTTTTGAGTTGAGGGGGGTTTTAAAGTTTGAGAAACACTGACATACAGTAGTGTGGCAAACCATATAGTTGCTGACAATCCGAGGGTTTTATGTGTTGTTTGTGATAGGAAATGTATTGTGTTGGGTTCAAGAATAGATGTGTAAAAATAAACTAGTATGACCAGTATGACCAGGTAGTCCCCAGCTAAATGATGGGGAGTTAAAGATCTGTAAGGTTCCATTTGGTTTCATTTTACACTCGAGATAAATTATTGTTTTCAACACTTTACTTCTGCTGATGTAATTGACGTAATTAATGTGTATGCATCCATCCAAGCCCTTGGCTTAATGGTATAATTCCCTATGAAATATGATAAAACTAATGTTGCGTGTTGCCATCATGTGACACTGCCTAGGTACTACTACAGACTTGCTCTATTAAGACTGATGCATTGTTTACCTAAAGTCTTAGAGGCATTGTCTCTCCATTTGATGTTTCATGTCTTTGCCTTGCTTCATGTAAATTGCTCTGGATTAAGAGTGTCTGCTAAATGCCTAAATTGTACAAATGGACACTAGAGTTTGCAGTCTTTTAGTTAATTTATTGTTTGTGATGCTCTCTCATCAGAAAATGAAAGAAACCCTCAGAGGGCTCTACAGTCTTATAGCAACTACACTTGAGGAAGGTGTATCTGAACCCCAGAGACCCCTGGCTGCGCCTGCTGTGCCTACTGCTGGGCAGAGGCCTACAACCGCTTCAGCGGAATGGTGTCCAAGGCGTATGGCAAGCACTGCGGGGGGATTTCTACCCAGTGCAGCACCTGCTGCGACGCAGAGACCCCTGTTGACTGCTGCACCTGTTGCTGCTGCTGCAGGGTTTCTCATGCCCAGAGAATCTGCACAGACGTTAGTTCATGTTGTTAAATTGGGAAAAATTAATGAATTGTCCTAATGACAAATAATGTTTTAATGATGAAATTGCCTTTCCCTAGGCCCTACAGCAATTTATTCAGGAAGAGTGCACAGCCCCGTGGCAAAAGGCGCTTTTCAGCACCTGCTTCAGCAAGTGTTGTAAGGACGAAAACCTTCTGCTTCTGCGCCCTCGCTGGACCAACCACACTAACTCCAAAGAGTTGTGAGTTATTGACAGTTCAGGCGGCTGGCCTGGGAAAGGGCAGTCTCGTAATTCCCCTGCATGCGGGTCATTCTCAGGTAACTAACAACTTTATTGTCAACTTAAAGTGAAATTAATTTTGCCTCCATTGCATCACCATTCAAGGTACAGTCAAGACATCGAAGACTGGTCACAAGAACAGAAAACACAGAAAAAACATCAGAATTACTGATGATACTATAGTGCAATAATGATACAGTTTAGGCTGTTGTTCCATTATTTACAATGGGATTTCCATTACAGATCGAGGCAGAACTAGAATTTAGATACCCCAAGCTTGCTGATCTCTCTGCTGGATGGCTATTCAAGAAAACTACAGGTACATCTCTCTCTAATACATATTTGGTCCCTGTTTTTGCTGTGTCGTCTACAGATATGTTCAAAAGGCTACCAATAACTGTCCCACTTCCTATTGCTTTAGTGAATAATTGCTCTTATTCAGGGCAGGGGTCTCTTAACAAATGTATGTATTTTAGCTCAGGGGGGGGGGGGGGGGGACGGTGGGCTGTACAAGTAGATGCTGTTTTCGGCTAATGTTCACCTTGGCATGGGGATAATCTGTAGTACAGTACATTGGCATGGGGATAATCTGTAGTACAGTACATTATGTGCAGAGACATTATGT
Source organism: Electrona antarctica (assembly GCF_951216825.1). Lineage (NCBI taxonomy): Eukaryota > Metazoa > Chordata > Actinopteri > Myctophiformes > Myctophidae > Electrona > Electrona antarctica. The sequence continues at coordinate 2,167,024 of NW_027637034.1, read as the reverse complement.
GAGGCTAAACTGTACATTTTAGGCTCATACATCCTGTAAATTCCACCCTTTGTTTTAACAGGGGGTGGAGGCCAGCGAAGGCTTGAAACCATACCCATGGAGGCTGGGGGATATACTGGCCAGCAGTTTAAAGACGTAAAGTCCACCCTGTACATTGTACCCATCCAGGAGTACATGGACACAACTCCTCTTCCACCTGATCACCAGCAGTTTGCAAACATGCCAAGAAAGATGTGCAAAACCTGCGGTATTTCATTGCCTCTCCCAATGCTGACTGCACACGTTGAGACCTGTGGCCCTTTGGTAAGGGACTCTATGAGCTCTTTATAACTGCTTCTGCTGGCCTAATCCTGCCACAGCATAAACATACCCACATACATACATGCCCACCTGCAAGCTCCCACTAAACCATGGGCAATTGGCGGCCCGGGAGCCACATGCGGTCCACAACTTCACTTCATGTGGCCCGCAGGTTAATATCATAATACTGATATATATATGGATTTCACCCGTTACAATTCCAAACATGCAAACATGGCCCTGTTTAATTACTTCCGTCTATATCAGTAGCTATTCAATATGTATTGTCTTTATGTCCAATGTATTTCTGTTCATAATTTCAAGTTCATAAAGTTAAAATAGGTATAACTAAATGCATTCTAAATTAAATAAAAGTGTTACTTTTCAGGATTTCAATTAAAAACATTCAAGGAAAAAAGTTTCCAATTAGATAATAGCAAAATTGCAGATCTGCAAGCTCAAAACGAGTCGCACTGTGACACATTTTGAGCTTGTAGATTGGCCCTCTTCATCATCAAAGTTGCCAACCCCTGCACTAAACCAACCACCACACCTCCTACTTTCTATGCATGCCCATTTCAATATCATTGTCTTATGACATGTTTCGGCTGCTCTCTGCTTGTGGGATTTTACAGCATTACCAAGTATGTCAATTTGTTGCCTACACCAAATATTTGTCATGTGTTTGTCCACTTAAGCATTGAAAGGTTGTGGCGAGATGTCTGGATGGCTGTCACCCACACATACTATGACGTCTTGCACACCTTAGAGGAGGATGGACATATGGCCCTCAATAACAGCTGCCACCTATTCTGCTGCCATTATGTGTTCCTTCCTCGTCTCCAAGCATCCCTTGATGTGTTCCATGCCGGTTGGGATGACCATCCATTGAGTTCAGAAGGAAACATGACACCCAATCAACTGTGGGAAATTGGACAAATGCAGCATCCTGTCCCTGAGCCGGACAATCTAGAGGTTATTCATTTTTTCTAATAGTATATTAACACCTTTTGCCAAACCCAAACCAACTGATTCCTGCAATTGCCATCAGATGATGCAACTCATTTTGCTTCACTTTTGAGCCACTGGCGTGATAACCTAATATAGCACACATGTAAGCTACACTTGGGGAGGTCCACGCAAATAGAAAGGCTTATTTAAAACCTGCAGTCTCTCTGTATAGGGCTCCTTTGTGTTCACAACACATTTATGAGTAATTAACTGTTATTAAATCTCATCTGGTTTAGGAACTGCATATTCCCCACATTGACTGGGAAGACAGCCTCATTGCTGGAGAGGAAGCCGGCATTATTGTACCGCAGATCGACCGTCCTCTTACTGAAGAGCAAATGGGTGAACTGAGAGCAACAATTGATCCAATGGGACTATCACAGTCATTTGGAATGGACATTTATCTTGCAGTTTTACAGTTTGTTGAGTCCCTCCCAGTACAGTGGTCATAACGTGTAACAAATAAAAGTAATGCCATGGAAACACTTGTGCATTCTTCACGCTTTTATTTACTCCCAATGGAATTAATCCAACACTAGTAAAGAATTTGCTTATCCATAAATGCACCATTTATCCAACCGAACAGATTTAGAGATCAATGACAATATTTGATCAAAAACGCGATTTCAATATGTACTGCTTGACACATACATAAGAGGTAGAGCTACTAAACATATCGCATTATATCATAGCATTCTGGAAACATTCTGTAGACACTTATTGAGGCAGATCTATTGTAAAGCCAGTCTTCACACATTTATCTCCCAACACTGTAATATGCACCAAAAAATAAAATACTAGCTGCAGAAACATTGTACATATTTAAGCTTAACATAACCCTTACTTGCAATTTGCTGTATAATTGGGCATACAAGATAATATAAAACATTGCAAAATGCAAATACAAAACTGTATTAAATGTACACATTTCAAAAACAAGCATGAATAGCCACCCGTGTACATAACTACTGCAACAAAACAGTTGTGGCTCTGGCTCTGTAATCGTACAAACGTACAAGTGTAAACATCAATAAAGTGGCTCTGTGACCAATGACACTTAGGTGGCTCTAGAACAACAAAAACATTTAGAATACCAAAGTGCTTCTTATTTGTAAAGTGGTGGTGCTTGTAGGTCTGCTATTTTTGGAAAATCGTGAAAATGTACCTCAAATCTTTGAATATATAATGTTACAGAGTGAATGATTTTTACTCAAATCTTTGCTTGTGGGTAGATCTCTGAAACAACATATTTTCAGATTAGGGGTCGCGGCCAATTGGATATAATTTTGGGGGTCCTTGACGCGAAATATTGAGCAGCACTGATACAGAAACAGGTATTTCAGAAAACTGTCATGATTTAGAAGACAATTTTAAAATTTCAACGTCAGGCTAAAATGGGTTAAATTTGCTTTAAAGTCATGCTTGCATGACAGACTTTAGTCTTTGTACAGAATGTTACCTCTTGGTCTTAGACCATTCCATACTTTATACCAGTCCTAACCCAGGGAATTTTACAGAGTCACAGCAGACTTGCATGCCTTCCTGAAACGTGCTATAGTCTGTGAAATTCCCAGGAAGGCTTAGAGTGTCATAGCATGTATGTGCTTTAGGGAGGGAACTGTTAACAAACTCCAACTTCAGCTCATGTGGAATTGGAGCCGGCCGACCTTTCTGCAGTTTAGAGTCACAGGACCCTCTGTAGCCTCATCAGAGCTGTCTGGACCAGGGTCATCTTCAACTTCGATGGGGTTGTTGCCCTGAGTAGACAGAAATGAAGCATGTTCAGATACACAAAAGAAAGAAACAATCATTAACAGTTAACAATGAAGCTCATAGAGTCCCTTACCAAAGGGCCACAGGTCTCAACGTGTGCAGTCAGCATTGGGAGAGGCAATGAAATACCACACGTATTGCACGTCTTTCTTGGCATGTTTGCAAACTGCTGGTGATCAGGTGGAAGAGGAGTTGTGTCCATGTACTCCTGGATGGGTACAATGTACAGGGTGTACTTTGCGTCTTTAAACTGTTGGCCGGTATATCCCCCAGCCTCCATGGGTATGGTTTCAAGCTTTCGCTGGCCTCCACCCCCTGTTAAAACAAAGGGTGGAATATATAGTACATATGAGCCTAAACTGTACAGTTTAGTCTCACACAATGTCTCTGCACATATGTACTGTACTACAGATAATCCCCATGCCAAGGTGAACATTAGCCGAAAACAGAGACCCCTTCCCTGAATAAGAGCAATCATTCACTAAAGCAATAGGCAGTGGGAGACTTACTGGTAGGCTTTTGAACATATCCGTTGATGACGGCAAACACCAGATATGTATTAGAGGGAGATTTACCTGTAGTTTTCTTGAAAAGCCATCCAGCAGAGAGATCAGCTAGCTTGGGGTATCTCAATTGTAGTTCTGCTTCAATCTGTAAAGGAAACCCCATCGTAAATAATGGAACAGCAGCAACTTAAACTGTATCGTTATTGCACTATAGTATTGAGACAGTATAGTATTGGTGGTATGACACTTCCTGTGGCCATCCATGGTATTGATATTCAACAAGTTCCTTCTTACAAATATATGGGCATGATGACAGGCCTATGTTACATTCCTTGAAAGAATCTCAAAACAAGAACATGCTTAGACTTGCGAAAAGTATCTCTTCTGATCGCACAAGCCCTGCATGAGGCGGTTCTGAATCCCCAAATTTAAAGGACGACTTTTTAACCCGCTTTCATATAATTGGTCCTCACCAATGTTCATGAAAAAATGCAACATTTTTTTCTACTCAGTATGTGTCTCATAGGAGGGCTGTGGGCAGTTCAGAACCCTGTTTACCAGTGACATCATCGATGAGGAATCCAAGCTAATAGAAACTGCAGGCTTACTATTCGTGAAAAGTTGCAATGGAAGCCATCGTCCTCACGATATTACAAATCTAAACCGGTTTTAAAAAAAATCTTGTTTAAAAAAAAAATCTTCCCATCGATGATGTCACTGGTAAACAGGTTTCTGAACTATGAGACACATACCGAGTAGAAAAAAAAAATGTTGCATTTTTTTCCATGAACATTAGTGAGGACCAATTATATGAATGCAGGTGGAAAAGTGGTGAAGTCGTCCTTTAAGAAAAGCAGACTAAAGCAGTTGACAATAAAGTTACCTGAGAATGACCCGCATCGAGGGGAATTAAGAGACTGCTCTTTCCCAGGCCAGCCTGCTGAAGTGACTCACAACCCTTTGGAGTTACTGTGGTTGGCCCAGGGAGGGCACAGACAGACATGGTTATGGCGTTTACGGCTCCATAACCACCTTTCCTGAAAAAATTGAATGTCCTAGGGAAGGAGATTTCAGCATTAGAACATGCAATCACAGCATGCATTATGCAGTCATTAGGAAACAATGTGATATTAATTTAAATATTACATGAACTAACTTGGCCATCTTGTCCTCCACCGATTGTGGAGATTCCTTCAGCGGAAACGCTCCCACGGGTCTCGGACGAAATGCTGCTGAATCGGTTGCCGGCCTCTGCCCAGCAGTAGGCGCAGCCAGGGGTCTCTGGGGTTCAGATACACCTTCCTCCAGTGTAGTTGCTATAAGACTGTAGAGCCCTCTGAGGGTTTCTTTCATTTTCTGATGAGAGAGCATCACAAACAATAAATGAACTAAAAGACTGCAAACTCTAGTGTCCATTTGTACAATTTAGGCATTTAGCAGACACTCTTAATCCAGAGCAATTTACATGAAGCAAGGCAAAGACATGAAACATCAAATGCAGAGACAATGCCTCTAAGACTTTAGGTAAACAATGCATCAGTCTTAATAGAGCAAGTCTGTAGTAGTACCTAGGCAGTGTCACATGATGGCAACACGCAACATTAGTTTTATCATATTTCATAGGGAATTATACCATTAAGCCAAGGGCTTGGATGGATGCATACACATTAATTACGTCAATTACATCAGCAGAAGTAAAGTGTTGAAAACAATAATTTATCTCGAGTGTAAAATGAAACCAAATGGAACCTTACAGATCTTTAACTGTCATACTGGTCATACTAGTTTTTTTTTACACATTTATTCTTGAACCCAACACAATACATTTCCTATCACAAACAACACATAAAACCCTCGGATTGTCAGCAACTATATGGTTTGCCACACTACTGTATGTCAGTGTTTCTCAAGCTTTAAAACCCCCCTCAACTCAAAACAGTGTGGTCCATTTGGTTCCATTTGTAGGCTATATTGCCAAGAGTTAGACTTCCATGGATCAACTGTCTGATCGCTACAAGTAACTAAAAGCAGACAAATGCATCAGTAAACTACCAGTAATACTATTTGATATAAAAAAACAAAACTAGGGATTGATAGAGGAATTCGTTTTTTATTATCAACACATGGCCCAACATTAGCATTAGCATTAGCATATAGTTTCACCCTAGACCTACAGAGCAACAAACAAGAGCAAACAAACGGCTTCATTATCAAACAACTATCACCCATTAAAAGGTTGTCTTTCTGCAACTGACTACTCAAATCATTCAATTAAACATTAATGTGCATTAAAGTTTACCTCCGTGTCTGCCATTGCTGCTTGGTGTCCTCAGAGATGGGGTGCCGGTTCCCTTAACAACCGGAGGCTCCGCCCCCATTCCCTGATTGGTCCATTTACGTACGTCTTCTTCCCATGGTAGATTACTGCCAAAATGACTCCTATATTGAGATGGTCGTAATGAGTGATACGTGACTTTAATGATGGGCGTAATATCAGAAATGGATGGGCGTAATGGATGAAACATACCTAGTAGTAAGAAATGGATGGGCGTAATGGATGAAACGTACCTACGTACTTACGAATTCATTAGTCGTGATTTTTTATTCGTAATTTTAGGAACTGTAAATTACGTGTGAATTGGATTACAATGGGACAAATAACACGTAGGTCCTTCTAAAGACGTACTTTTCTGTAAAAGTACGTACGTATGAGATTCTATGGTGAAGTGTAATTACGACGCAGGTTGTAAGACTACGCAGGTAATAATGGCATTAAATTCACCCCATAGATGTCTCCCTTTGCGTGGGACAGTCCCTCATTTCCAAGACTTTAAGCATCCCACAAAATGGGACCCTGTTCCACATTGTGACTGACAGGCATCAATGTTCAAATGCCCTAATATAGTTAGTCCCCCTAATAGTTGGCTTTCTGTTGTAAAGCTTCACTCAGTCTCTTTTCATGATAGATGCATTTTTAAGTCTTTAAAATAACATGAGCAATATCCCATAAGCTACAGTACCAAGTCGACCATACCACTTATGACCACATTTAAAAACAAACAAAACATGCCTGAGGGTTTTAATAACTAAATGATAGGCAATATTAGGCCCATCAGGCGCGCGCACACACACACACACACACACACACACACACCTCATGCTGCTGCAATTGGTGACAACAATAAGCTACTGGAAAATGTAGTTCAGTTAGCTTAATACTACCTGTAGCTAAGCTGGTGTTGTTCAGAGTTTACTAACCTGCAGTATGTAGTTTGGTGTGCGCGTGTTTGTGTGTGTGTCACACATACCTGCAGTGTGTAGATTGATGTCCATATCAACATCAATGTCCAGCACTTTGTTTTGTTTCTCCAGCAGAGTTTCTAGTGTCTCCATCTCTCTCTGGAAGAGGTTGACCATGACCTGAGCAGCCAAACTGAGGCGCTCCAACACAAACACTCTGACATCAAGCTTCACACAACAAACATCAGCACCACCACTCTGCTGCTGTTTGTCCAAAACACACAATATGTCCTCTCCCACCGACGTCATGTGTTCATTTATCTTCACCCGTACAGACTCCATTTGACACGTTTTGACGTCCATTATGAGACGTTGTTTTTAGTAGCACTCCCTTTATTTCACACCACGATGAAAAACAACCACAGAGCTAAAGGCTAACAACCACCATGCTGCAGCGCTAACCACTGCTACGCACAACCCTGCTTCTGGGTCAAAGTGTTTCACGCATGAGCAATAAACAATCCACATACTGTTTTCTTAATGTATTTCGCCCCCTGGTGGTGGAGGTGTGTTGCTGTCACTAAATGATAATGATAGATCTAATATGTAAGGTTTGCGTTTTGCAACTGTCTTCAAATCCCACTATGGATTTTCTATGGGGTTCAAGTCAGTAGACTGTGATGACCACTGTGGAATAGTGGAAAATAGACGATCTACAACCTCACAGCGAGTTGTGGTGTGACACGCTTTGAGCTTGTAGATCAGCTATTTTCACATTATAGTCCTATATAATTTTGACAATGACATGAATCCAGCAATGCATTGATATTAAAATGAAAAAGTACTTTGTAATTTGTAAATTTGAATTCTTGAGTATACGTCCTTTGTCCACCACCGATGAAATCAGGGAATCTAAGTTAAAGTGGCCGACATGTGGATTATTGTTATATAATTACCATATGGTTATTGTTATAATAATAATAATAATGTCTAATTAAAGCAGTCATAATCACTATGGATCCTGGTGGATCTCTAGTCTACAGTGACACAGGCGTGGGTTGGGTGTAGGGTTGTTGTTTTTTTGTCTCTGATTAATGTACTGTTAAACTGATAACTATGCTCAAAGGTTGTGCTGTGAGAAGGATGCAGGGCACTTATAAGCTTTTAGCTTCAGCCCAAGACTTTTGATCACCTTCACGGGGCTGTTTGTTTTTTCTTTGCTGATGTAAAATGTGTACTTGATTCTGTGAAGATGTTCAAATAAACTAAACTAAACATATATGGTCATGCCTCGTGACATCACGCCTTGTGACACGTACGTCACGCCACCTCATCATCACTGACCTCATCTAACCATGGATAACCATACATGGAGAAGTCTGGATCATCACCTAGATTTGCATATATGGAGCCAGCCAGCAACTCTACATCTGACCTCAAACCCTTAGATATCCATATATGGAGCTGACCTGTTCTGACATTCCATATGTTGATCCTCCCCACACATCCTTCCTGTTCTGACATTCCATATGTTGATCTGACCTCATCAAACCCTGTACACTCAAGACACGCTCCATATATGACCAGTACAATTACATGACAGGCAGATGTTGGTGCATTTCTGCCTGACGCACCTCCGACGGTGCCTAAGTGCCAGCTGTAGCTGAGAGCCATCCTGGCCTTGCCCCTTGCTCACCAGGTAGTGACCCCCAGACTTCTGCCATGAAGCCGATGTCCCTCAAGAAGCGGTTTGTTGAGAGGCCAGCATAGCCGCGGCAGCCAACTCCCACTGCATAAGTTGTTGCTCTCCAGCCTTTCTCTTGGCATTCTGCCACTAACTCTGCATACCGAGCCTTTTCCCTCTCGTACGCTTCCTGGATGTTCTGCTCCCAAGGGACCGTCAACTCGACTAACAGGACTCGCTTCTCGGTTGATGACCACAAGATGTCGGGTCTCAGTGTGGTGATGGTGATGTCAAAGGGGAAGCGTAACTGTTTGTCAAGGTCTGCTCTCATTGACCAGTCTTTGCCTGGAGTCAGGACCGCTGTTTTGTCCGCTTTAGTGCTGTTTTTCTTGGCTTGTCCCGCTGTTACAAACTGAACCAGCTGCCTTTGTTGGGATGTTGACTTCTCGTTGGCCAGGACTCTCATGCTCTGTGTGTTCCACCAGCTTCCTTAGTACCTGGTCATGACGCCACCTGTAACGACCCTGGGCCAAGGCCATCTGGCAGCCACACAGGATGTGGCGGAGATTTCCCTTGCCTGTTTCACAGAGACCACAGTTGTCCTCAGAGCCGTACCATCGTGCCAGGTTTGTTGGACTAGGAAGGGTGTCATACGTGGCTCTGATAAGAAAACTTAGCCTTGCCTGAGGCGTCTTCCACAGGTCACTCCATTTCACTGACCTTGGTATGAAGCCCTCCCACTTTGTCCACTGGCCTTGCTGGCATTGGCCAATAGACTTGGCAAAGAACCTGTCCTCCATCCTTGTCATCTCTGTGACCACCAGATTTTTCCTTTCTTTAAATTAACTACATAATTAATTGCATATGTTGATCTGACCCCCCATGCCAAAGCGCCAGCACTCACCCAGCAGTCTGCCGTCACCCAGGCGGATGTGTGCACGCAACCTCGTCACTTCTCGCCCTCAGGGCGTCTTACTGGTTTTTAGTATGTGTCAGTTATTGAGCACTTGTAGAATGTGTGGATGTGTGTGCATCTTCTGTTATTGTTATGTATAAAAATAATAAAGTAGTGAAACATTAATCAGCTGATCAGTCAATCTATCTAATAAATACAAACTAAAGAGCTCATGCAGCATGATGCTCTGCTTTGTAAACCACAGTACTGTACAGCGCTGTAAACCTATACTTATAAACCTTTTCATGTATTTTACTTAGTATTTCTGATGTTGAATACCTTAACTTCTACTCCAGTACATATCAGAGGCGCTGTGGGCTTGTAGATCGTCTATCTTCCATTATTCTGACAGTGGTCGTCAGTCTTCTGACTTGAGCACGGTAGAAAATACAGGTATATAGTGGGATTTGATGAAGGCCATTGCAAAACACAAAGCCAAGAATATCAGTGAACCAGAGGCCTTTCATTTGAACATGAGTAATGGACTAAGACTACATTACTACATACTTCTTATATTATAACATTTATTTTTTTCTAATATTCTTTTATCCCACAATTTTGTAACCCATTTTTCACCCCTGTGTCAATTATCTAATGTGATCCTGGGCTCTACACACCCTCCGCCAACCTAGTCCCCATATATGGGGGACATGGGGAGAGCAACGGATTTGAACTCATGCCTGAGTGTCCAAGTTGCTCCTTTACACCTGACAGGGGGGAGTTTCCCTGGTTGGACGTAGTGCGTAGAAGGAACACGTTATTCCAACCAGTTCCTTTCCCCTCAATCAGGCGCCCTGGCTGGCCAGGGGGAGGCAGTTTAGAGACCAGGATTACTGCATGTTTTCTGTGAGGGTACCTACACTAGGGGACACGGGGAGAACATGCAAACTCCACACAGAAAGGCCCTTTCGCCAAACCCCGCCTCGGGTATGGGCACTGATGATGCGGAGGAGGAAACACGCCGCCAGCACCCACAGCGTCCCGAGCGGGAATCGAACCCAGGACCTTCTAGCTGTGAGGCGACAGCACTACCAACTGTACCACCGTGCCCCCTTTAACATAATTTCTAAAGCAGGGCATGCTAAGGCTTTCCTGCCACCTTGTGGTGATAAGGGTTAATAGCAGCAGGCATGTCTACAGTTAAAACATACAATGTGACTGTGATGTCAGTATGGAAGTGTTCCCTATAGACCAATTATTTGTTTACAAACATTGGGACTGGGCGCACGGTGACTGTTTCATGTAATCAATTCCCAACAGATCTCCAAACCTGTTGTTTTGGGTAACGCTGGTTTCAGTCTATTCAACCTCATCTTGTGTGTTGGCTAGTGAGATGCACCCTAGGAGACATTTATACTTCAAAGCGCAACAGAATTGCGCACAGAGAACAGCTGATAAAAGCTCACATCGCAAAGAAATACAAAAGAAATGTGTTTAGATTTGGGAATAATGTAAAATGCTAATGTTAACCGGCCACGTATGGGGAATCCTAAAGGTCTATTCATAGTCCAGTTTTCAGTGATGAGGTGACCACCGCTCTCACCGAAAACTACAACATGACATCACTGAACTGCGGTGAAGAGAAAACCACTGCTCTCCCCAGCCCTTCTCTCTGTTTTTACTCACCACCGAAACGGTGGTCACCGAGACAATGTTATTGGTCTAGAAGTTGTTATGGTGTGTTGGCTATAGTATACTTTATAATAGTTGAAATGAGAGCTCAGCTCGCAAAACAACCACGGAGCAAAAGCCGGGCAGTGCTGTCCTCCTGGCCATGACGAGTGTGTGTGGGGGGACAGAGGAACGGGGAGGCAAACTAGTTTTCCTACACTGCCTCCCGTAGCTCCTCCCATTCCCCTGCCTCCCCGTTCCTCTGTCTCCACACACACAGATATTCGTCACGGCCAGGAGGACACAGGAGTCGACAGCACTGCCCAGTGCGGCTTTGCAGCGAGCTGAGCTCCCGACGTAAAAGCAAACAAACTCCCGAAACTGAGCAGCGGGAGAACGACAGAACAAAGGGATGAAATAATAGAGACATAGAAATAGAATAGGAAAGGAACAGAAAAGGACCAGAATGAAATAACAGAGAGGCAGATAGGCAGTAGAGAGAAAGCAGAGGGAAACAATGGGCGGATTTGGAGGGTAGGAGATATGAGCACGGTGATGGACTATGAGCAGCTCCATCAAAACCACCGTTCTGGTCACCTCTTCACCTAAATCTGGACTATGAATAGGGCTTTAGGCCCCCTGAACCCCCAGAACCTACAGTGAGATCCGTAACATATATATATTACTGCAGGGCCGTGCAGAGAGAACTGAGGGGACAGGTGCTCAAAGCCCACAAAACGGCACATCTGTCGGTTTTTGGGGTGTTTTTTTTGTGGGGATCCCTTGTGCCATTTCACACCAGAAATGTAATACATTGGATGTGTTATTCTAATGGGGAAAGGTGTTTCACTTGGTCCATGTCATTGGACCGTGAAATAAGCAATAGGCCTGCGTTCTCATTACCATGTAAAAATTAAAAGAGCCATGTTGGGCAGGCCATTAACACACACACACACACACACACACACACACATACACACACACTCTTGTTCTGTAACATATATTAGTGTGATAAAACACTGCTAGGACATTGGTCTCCCCAAGACCCAGACGTACAAGAACACCCATTATGAGCAAATTGATGTATAATGTATATTTAATAGTGAGAATAGCAGATCTACAATAGTTTACCTATATATAATAAATGGGTGCAGTTGTTGATGTTTGTTTTTTCATTTTTGTCTTGTTTACCTTGAATGTCTGGTTTGGTAATGTGGAATAAGGCTGAAACAAGGCTAAGTTACACTTTGTATTCACTGCACACACCTGACAAAAGAGCATTGATTAAATGATGACGATACACTAGCATGTCTGAGAGGTCATTGTTTAACTGTGATGCATATGTGGCTTTGTTATGGTCTGAAGGTACATTATGTAAGATGTAGCTAACACCCCTGATCTACACAAACCCAGCAGCTTGTGAGCACTTTACTGCACCATCATTTACTGCATAGCAATGAACATAATTATTGTATGAATGTTAATGCATAAAACTTGTTAAATGCTGACTCATGTGGACACACACTGATGCTCATATTGTACTACCAGTAACCTATGAGCTGAGGGAATAATGCTAGATTAAATAAAAATGAAATTCCATCATGTTGAATAGAAAATAAGATCCATACACAAGATAAACATTAAACGCCATCACAATAAACTGTATTTTATGTTGTGTATGTCATGTTGATGTTGTCATATTATACATATAATTCCTCTGCTTTTGCATCATTGTCATCCTGGATTAGACTGACTGATCATTATGTCTTAAACTAAAGGCTTTTCGCCTGTATGAGTCATCATGTGTCTTTTTAGATCACCCGCCTGAGTAAAGCCTGTACCACAAACTGTACAAGAGAATGGCCTTTCGCCTGTATGAGTCATCGTGTGTGTTTTTAGATGACTTGTGTTAACACAGTCTTTACCACATACTGTACAAGAAAATGGTCTTTCGCCTGTATGAGTCATCATGTGTGTTTTTAGACTACCCGTCTGAGTAAAGCCTGTACCACAAACTGTACAAGAGAAGGGCTTTTCGCCTGTATGAGTCATCATGTGTGTTTTTAGAGTACCCGCCCGAGAAAAGCCTGTACCACATACTGTACAGGAGAAGGGCTTTTCGCCTGTATGAGTCATCATGTGTGTTTTTAGAGTACCCGCCTGAGAAAAGCCTGTACCACATACTGTACAGGAGAAGGGCTTTTCGCCTGCATGAGTCATCATGTGTGTTTTTAGATGACCCGCCCGAGTAAAGGCTGTACCACAAACTGTACAAGAGAAGGGCTTTTCGCCTGTATGAGTCATCATGTGTCTTTTTAGATCACCCTTGTGAGCACAGCTTTTACCACATACTGTACAAGAAAATGGCCTTTCGCCTGTATGAGTCATCATGTGTGTTTTTAGAGTACTCGCCTGAGTAAAGCCTGTACCACAAACTGTACAAGAGAAAGGCTTTTCGCCTGTATGAGTCATCATGTGTCTTTTTAGATCACCCTTGTGAGCACAGCTTTTACCACATACTGTACAAGAGAAGGGCTTTTCGCCTGTATGAGTCATCATGTGTGATTTTAAATTCCCCTTTCGATTAAACATTTTGCCACACACTGTACAATTAAAACTTTTCTTCCCTGTGTGACTCCTCATGGAGTCCGTTTGTTTCGATGATTTCAGGTCCTGGGACAGCTTGTGCTGTGTGTTTTGTGATATCAGTGTGTTTAAAGCTGACTGATCTCCCCTAGTCTCCTCCCACTCATCACTGTCTTCAGTGTCAGATTCAGAACAGTGTGAAGAGAGGAGCTGGTTGTCACTAGTTGGTTGTGATGTTCCACATTCCTCTACATCAGCTTGTGCTTTCATGTGTACAGTTGAGGTGCCGGCTACAGGCTCTGTGTCTCTGTTTTCATCATCATCTTCGCTTTTCACTGCTAGTAATGTTAACCTTTGTCCACCAGCCTCTTCTGTTGTGTGAAATAGCTCCTCATGTTCATCTTTAATCTGTGGAGGTTGTGGTTCCTCCTGGACCAGACTGGAGCTCCTCTCCTCTTCAGGTGAGACCTCCTCTTTACACACAGGAATGTGCAGAAAGTCTAGGAAAAAATACAAAGACTCTATAAAAGGTTTGAATCTTGTACCTCAGTGTGGAGTAGTGGATGGAAAAGGTATCAACAGATTACTCTTTGGCCACAATTTCCTAAATTGAACGTTGATGATGGTGCGCTGACTGTGCTCTGTGCTGTATGGCCTTTTGTTTACATTGTAGTGTTCTCATAGCAGATGTGAGACGAGCCGAATGTTAGGTCAGTGAGTCTTCTTCAGCAGGTTAGTTAATACTGAAGTCGAATGAACTGCAAAGCTTCAGTGAACCCAGTCATACTTTTACTGCCGAACCGTCGTCCCATTTATAATACCATCAATGTAGTCACATTGTTAATGCTAAAATCGATAACCAGGTCATATCGGTTCATCTTTGCACTCTCAGCTCTACCCACTTTCACCAATAAAACAAATAAAGACAGAGTAATTTAAACTTACTGAGAGCCAGATGGTCTTCAGGTTCTTGTTTGTCTTCAGGTTCCTGTTTAAGGTGGTCTTCAGGTTCCTGTTTAATATAAACAGTCGTGGCTGGAGAACTGATCTTCACCTGTAGACAGGACTCCACACACTGGTCTGGAATAAAGGAATACAATACATCATTGAATAAGGAATTTGATGTGATATTAATTTGTATTAACTTTCATAAAAAGGCTGCCGCTGATCATGTGTCATGAATAAGGACTATAATGTATTTTTGATATTAAACTTTATAAACAGCTCCTGTATAACACTGAACATGACTAAATTAATTTAAATTATGAATCAGAATGTTTTTTGGTTTGTTTTTTAAAAATGAAAGAACAAAATGAAAGAAGATCTAGCAAGCAGTTTTTCATTGCATATATTTGAAACAGCCAATCAGTTTATTAACATATTAATGATCCTGAAATAGATAACACAAGTAGGTATAATATTGTTGCTGTGAGGTGGAAACCTCTTATGTCCAAAACTGTTACTTTTCAGAAAATTAAAATTAAATGGAAAATAAAAATGAAAAGCTTGTAGATCGGCTATTTTGGTTACTTTTGGGTGACACTGTAGAATGATGATTAGGACATTAATTTACAAAAAAACAGGTTAAAGGTTAAATTATGTGAGAGAGAGTGAGTGCATTTCCTGGCACCAGCGGCAGCAGTCTGACACACCCCAGACCCTAACCTCACAGGGAAGACACAGCTGTTTAGGGGGCCACGGGTGAGTTTTAACCAGCGACGCTGACAACCCTAACCCTAACCTCACAGGGAAGACACAGGTGTTTTTTAACTGGCAACGCATATCGGGAGCCGCGACTGTTGTCGGCAGTTGCGGCGTCGGCCGCGAAACGAACCAACACTGCCGCGGAACTCCACTAATCCCCCCACCTTCCCGGGCAGGTGCGTCTGATCACCGGTGCCGGAGAATGCACTCGCTCCTTCTGAATTATGGAGATACAAGGTTTCACTGCCCGGCAGCAATGATAAAAAAGTAAACCCAGCAGATATAATAGAACAGTGAGAATCATGTAGATCTCAGGATTCACATGGAAACGGTGAACACAGAACGGAGACCAGATGTCTCTCTTTGCGTGGGACAGTCCCTCATTTACGAAATGAGACCCTGTCCCACATTGTGACAATGTGACTGACAGGCATCAATGTTCAAATGCCCTAATATAGTTTGTCCCCTAATAGTTGGCTTTCTGTTCTGTTAAGCCTTTAAAATAACATTAGCAATATCTCCTAAGCTACAGTACCAAGTCGGCCATACCACTTATGACCACATTTATTAAAAAAAAATAAAATAAAGGTGAGATGCCAGAGGGGTTTAATAACAAAATGATATGCAATATTAGCATGGCAGGCACACACACACACACACACACACACACACACACACACACACACACACACACACACACACACACACACACACACACACACACACACACACACACACACACAATTGGTGAGGACAATAAGCTACTGGGAAATGTAGTTCAGTTCAGCTAGCTTAATGCTACCTGTAGCTAAGCTGGTGTTGTTCAGAGTTTACTAACTGTGTGTGTGTGTGTGTGTGTGTGTGTGTGTGTGTGTGTGTGTGTGTGTGTGTGTGTGTGTGTGTGTGTGTGTGTGTGTAACACACATACCTGCAGTGTGTAGATCGATATCCATATCAACATCAATGTCCATCACTTTGTTTTGTTTCTCCAGCAGAGTTTCTAGTGTCTCCATCTCTCTCTGGAAGAGGTTGACCATGACCTGAGCAGCCAAACTGAGGCGCTCCAACACAAACACTCTGACATCAAGCTTCACACAACAAACATCAGCACCACCACTCTGCTGCTGTTTGTCCAAAACACACAATATGTCCTCTCCCACCGACGTCATGTGTTCATGTATCTTCAGCCGTACAGACTCCATTTGACACGTTTTGACGTCTGTTTTTAGTAGCACACCACGATGAAAAACAACCACAGAGCTAAAGGCTAACAACCACCATGCTGCAGCGCTAACCACTGCTACGCACAACCCTGCTTCCGGCTCAAAGTGTTTGTATGTGCAATAAACAATCCACATACTGTTGCCTTAAGTCTTTTGCCCCCTGGTGGTGGAGGTGTGTAACTGGCACTAAATGATAATGATAGATTATGTAAGGTTTGCGTTTTGCAACTGTCTTCAAATCCCACTATGGATTTTCTATGGGGTTCAAGTCAGTAGACTGTGATGACCACTGTGGAATAGTGGAAAATAGACGATCTACAACCTCACAGCGAGTTGTGGTGTGACACACTTTGAGCTTGTAGATCAGCTATTTTCACATGTTTGAAAAATATGTGAAAATAGCTAATGTCAAAATAGATAATGACATGAATCCAGCAATGCATTGATATTAAAATGAAAAAGTACTTTGTAATTTGTAAATTTGAATTATTGAGTAGGCCTATAAGTCCTTTGTCCACCACTGATGGAATGAAGGGGAATCTAAATTAAAGTGGCCGACATGTGGATTATTGTTATATAATTACCATATGGTTATTGTTATAATAATAATAATGTCTAATTAAAGCAGTCATAATCACTATGGATCCTGGTGGATCTCTAGTCTATGGTGACACAGGCGTGGGTTGGGTGTAGGGTTGTTGTTTTTTGTCTCTGATTAATGTACTGTTAAACTGATAACTATGCTGAGTATCTCAAAGGTTGTGCTGTGAGAAGGATGCAGGGCACTTATAAGCTTTTAGCTTCAGCCCAAGCCTTTTGATCACCTTCACGGGGCTGTTTGTTTTTTCTTTGCTGATGTAAAATTTGTACTTGATTCTGTGAAGATGTTCAAATAAACTAAACTAAACATATAGGCCTATGGTCATGCCTCATGACATCACACCTTGACACGTACGTCACGCCACCTCATCATCACTGACCTCATCTAACCTGACCTCATCTAACCTTGGATAACCATACATGGAGAAGTCTGGATCATCACCTAGATCTGCATATATGGAGCCAGCCAGCAACTCTACATCTGACCTCAAACCTCAAACCCTTAGATATTTATATATGGAGCTGACCTGTTCTGACATTGCATATGTTGATCCCCCCACCCATCCTTCCATGTTGATCTGACCTCATCAAACCCTGTACACTCAAGACACGCTCCATATATGACCAGTACAATTACATGACAGGCATATGTTGGTACCTGCAGTGCATTTCTGCCTGACGCACCTCCGACGGTACCTAAGCGCCAGCTGTAGGGTTTCAGCTGAGAGCCATCCTGGCCTTGCCCCTTGCTCACCAGGTAGTGACCCCAGACTCTGCATGGCAGGGGCGTCCTCCTCCCTGAGCCAGGCTTGCACCTGACCGCATTCCTGATGGTTGAGAAGCGTAGGTTGATGTTGGAACCTCTCGGGCCGCTTCCCTCAGGCCCACTTCAGCCAGTACCCAAATACCAGCTGCAGGGTCATCAGCTGGGAGCCATCCTTCACTGATGTTTCGCCCCTTTAATCACCAGAACATCTCAGGATGTTGGGGCAGCAGTCAGGGACTTCTCCCTGCCGCTCCCTGCAGCTGGATTTCGATAATCCGGTTCTTCACTGCGGGGCATCTCGATTCCCCCAACTCCTGTCTTTTCTTCTCAGCCAGAGCCAGAAACTTCCCTTTTCCGCCTCCTCCGAGAGATCCTTTAGGACCTTCTTAGCCTTTGCTGCCATGATGCCGATGTCCCTCAAGAAGCGGTTTGTTGAGAGGCCAGCATAGCCACGGTAGCCAACTTCCACTTCCAAGTGCAGAGAGCACTGAGGGGACAGGTGCTCAAAGCCCACAAAACGGCACATCTGTCGGTTTTTGGGGTGGTCTTTTTGTGGGGATCCCTCGTGCCATTTCACACCAGAAATGTAGTGCATTGGATGTCTTATTCTAATGGGGAAAGGTGTTTCACTTGGTCCATGTCATTGGACCGTAAAATAAGCAATAGGCCTGCGTTCTCATTACCATGTAAAAATGAAAAGGGCCATGTTGGGCAGGCCATTAAAACATATATATATTGTATTTATTTTTTTGGGGGGGGAAATGGCAGGCACCAAGACGCTACGACCCTCACCTCCATTTACCAAGACCCAGACATACTAAAACACCCATTATGAACAAACTGATGTATAATGTATACACTATTTAATAGAGAAAATAACAGATCTACAATTGTTTACCTATATATAATAAATGGGTGCCAAATACATATTTTTTACGCCATAAATGTCTAGACATTTCCACCAAACCTGTGGATATCCTTGTCATTCTGGGCATAAATAATACGTTGAATATTTGCATGATAAAGCACACACAGAGGACTTGTAGTGATGAAACCTTTATTAAACAAATCAAAAACATATAAATACAGTACGTATTGTATTATGAACGACCCGCCAACAGTATGACTTTTTACATTGATGTACATTGAGTATAATTTGTCAGGATTCTGTGTTCCTTGTTCTCTCATTCTGAAGGGATCAAAGAAAGAATATGTTTTTGTGTTTTGTTTTGTTTTGTTTCCTTGTTTACCTCGAATGTCTGGTTTAGTAATGTGAAATAAGGCTGAAACGAGACTAAGTTACACTTTTTGTTCACAGCACACACCTGATATTATTGATATTAAATAATGATGATGATAGTTAAATAGAATCGTTTAACTGTGATGCATATGTGGCTTTGTTATGGTCTGAAGGTACATTATGTAAGATGTAGCAACACCCCTGATCTACACAAACCCAGCAGCTTGTGAGCACTTTACTGCACCATCATTTACTGCATATCAATGAACATAATTATTGCATGAATGTTAATGCATAAGACTTGTTAAATGTTGACAAATGTGGACACACACTGATGCTCATATTGTACTACCAGTAACCTATGAGCTGGAGGGAATAATGCAACCTAAAATAAAAATGAAATTCCATCATGTTGAATAGAAAATAAGATCCATAGACAAGATACAAATTAAACTCCATCACAAGGAACTAGTAATGTGTATTTTATTCAGTCATGTTGATGTTGTCAGATTATACATGTAATTCCTCTGCTTTTGCATCATTGTCATCCTGGATTAGATTGACTGATCATTATGTTTTAAACAAAAGGCTTTTTGTCTGTATGATTCTTCATGTGTCGTTTTAGATGACCCTTGTGAGCACAGCTTTTACCACATACTGTACAAGAAAATGGCTTTTCGCCTGTATGAATCTTCATGTGTGATTTTAGAATACTTGTGGTAACACAGCCTTTACCACATACTGTACAAGAAAATGGCCATTTGCCTGTATGAGTCATCATGTGTGTTTTTAGACTACCCGCCTGAGAAAAACCTGTACCACAAACTGTACAAGAGAAGGGCTTTTCACCTGTATGAATCCTCATGTGTGTTTTTAGAACGCTAGAGTCACGACAGCCTTTACCACAAACTGTACAAGAGAATGGCCTTTCACCTGTATGAGTCATCATGTGTGTTTTTAGAGTACCCGCCTGAGTAAAGCCTGTACCACAAACTGTACAGGAGAGAGGCTTTTCGCCTGTATGAGTCATCATGTGTGTTTTTAGATTACCCGCCTGAGTAAAGCCTGTACCACATACTGTACAGGAGAAGGGCTTTTCGCCTGTATGAGTCATCATGTGTGTTTTTAGACTACCCGCCTGAGAAAAACCTGTACCACAAACTGTACAAGAGAAGGGCTTTTCGCCTGTATGAATCCTCATGTGTGTTTTTAGAACGCTAGAGTCACGACAGCCTTTACCACATACTGTACAAGAAAATGGCCGTTCGCCAGTATGAGTCATCATGTTTGTTTTTAGAACGCTAGAGTCACGACAGCCTTTACCACAAACTGTACAAGAGAATGGCCTTTCACCTGTATGAGTCATCATGTGTGTTTTTAGAGTACCCGCCTGAGTAAAGCCTGTACCACAAACTGTACAGGAGAGAGGCTTTTCGCCTGTATGAGTCATCATGTGTGTTTTTAGATTACCCGCCTGAGTAAAGCCTGTACCACATACTGTACAGGAGAAGGGCTTTTCGCCTGTATGAGTCATCATGTGTGTTTTTAGACTACCCGCCTGAGAAAAACCTGTACCACAAACTGTACAAGAGAAGGGCTTTTCGCCTGTATGAATCCTCATGTGTGTTTTTAGAACGCTAGAGTCACGACAGCCTTTACCACATACTGTACAAGGAAATGGCCTTTCGCCTGTATGAATCTTCATGTGTGTTTTTAAATTCCCCTTTAGATTAAACATTTTGCCACACTCTGTACAATTACAACTTTTCTTCCCTGTGTGACTCCTCTTGGAGTCAGTTTGTTTCGATGAGTTCAGATCCTGGGACAGCTTGTGCTGTCCTCCCACATTTTGTGTGTTTTGTGATATCAGTGTGTTTAAAGCTGACTGATCTCCCCTAGTCTCCTCCCAATCATCACTGTCTTCAGTATCAGATTCAGAACAGTGTGAAGAGAGGAGCTGGTTGTCACTAGTTGGTTGTAATGTTCCACAGTCCTCTACATCAGCTTGTGCTTTCATGTGTACAGTTGAGGTGCCGGCTACAGGCTCTGTGTCTCTGTTTTCATCATCATCTTCACTTTTCACTGCTAGTAATGTTAACCCTTGTCCACCAGCCTCTTCTGGTGTGTGAACTAGCTCCACTTGTTCTTCTTTAATTTCTGGAGCTTGTCGTTCCTCCTGGACCAGACTGGAGCTCCTCTCCTCTTCAGGTGGAACCTCCTCTTTACACACAGGGACGTGCAGAAAGTCTAAAAAGAAAAATACAATGTGTTACGACCCTAATGGTCTAGGAGCAAAGGCCCTGCAATGTATTCAAAAAGACATCCAGATTAGCTTGTAGAGCGGCTATTTTCGGTGGCTGGAATTTTGTTGCATTTCAAAAACCACTGCTTGCAAATTATGACTCATGATTACACACCTAAGTAGCCTAGCACACCCGGAGTGAGCATGTTTTTGGGGGGTTTGCGTTCTTGTATTCTTGTTATCGGAACCTACAAACCATCCCACATGCTCAGATCAGTCAACGCAGGGAAGCTGGAAGTTCACTAAAAATGCCGGGACAGCGCTCCACACATCCCAAACTCTTCTCCCTTCTGGCTCCAAAACTATGGAATGGGCCTGGGCAGGCTTAGCAGTCCAGGCACCTTGGCTGGTAATCCAGCATGACAGTGTGCCGTGGGTTCGAGTCCCGATCACGACAAACTTTACTGTCTGTCTTCCCCCATCCCTCTCCCTGTTTCCTGTCTACCTACTGTAAATCTATCAATAAAGGCAGAAAAGACCATAAAATATCTAAAAGGGGGAAAAAAATTACGTAACTTAGATAGCATTTTATGTTGACATTGCACTCTATAGTGTATACACATAGTTTCATTGTATAGATATTCCACTGTTCTTAGTTTACGTATGATTCTTGAAGACAATTGACCTATAGCTAAGCCCCTCCCCAAACTGCTATGGTCCAATCACAGCTAAGCATACCATGGTTTAGACAAAACTCTCCACCAATAGTTTCCCTATATGATAAAACATTGTTTTAAAAAATAAATGTCGCACACATATTTTTCAGTGCATATGGCAGGCCTTGTTGACGGATTTGGAAGAGATTTTGAAGGTCTGGTTCCAAAAATGAACCATTATTGAATGTGTAAAATGCATGATATTTACATTGGAATGAATGAGCCTGGCTGGAAAGTGTCCAAGTGGGAGTGTCTAAGTGGGAGAGGGCTTTGCTAAAGGTATTGTTTTTATGTATTTGATGCATTACCATGTTTTGTTCTTGCTTACTGTAAATCACTCTGGATTAAGAGCATCTGCTAAATGCCTAAATTGTATTCAACTTTACTACAGGTTTAAACCACAGCAAATAAAACACTACATACCTATCTTGTACAATTTTACTACAGGTTGCATCCTTGCATCAAACAGTCCATGTCTCTGGTCCATCTCTGGCTGCTCCTCTGACAACGTTGAATGTCTTTTGGAGGCCATCTCTCTAGACACTGTAGACCTCTCCCTGTGGTGCTCTGTGGAAATCACCAGCAGAAAGACCTTTCATTATACTACATATTCAAATCAAACTTTACCAAGTCTAGTGTCTTGTTCAGTATAAAGGAGCAGTCACTAGTTGTTCGAGTGCTAAAATAATTGCCCCCATCCTGATTTGAACATCAGGTGAACATACATTGTATATTGAATTTGTAAAAGGGAAAGAAAAGTCAAAAGTAACACAAATAGCCAATCTACAAGATTCTCAAAACATGTGGCATCGTGAGCTTGTAAAACATGGCATAATCTTGGACATAGTTTGAATGCTGATTAATCGTGATTAATACATTTTTAAACTGAGATGCATCTGATTAAAATGTTTATTCGTTTGACAGGCCTACTCAAAATGAGTAGAGCTAGTAAGTATTTCTTAAAGCAGTATTTTTTAATACCTATTTGAAAGATGTCAACAGTCATTGACCCACCAGCCTCTTCTGGTCTTTGAAGTAGCTCCTCTTGTTGTGGAGGAGCTACAACAAGAGGATGTGGTTCCTCCTGGACCAGACTGGAGCTCCTCTCCTCTTCAGGTGGAACCTCCTCTTTACACACAGGAACATGCAGAAAGTCTATGAAAAAATACAAAGAGACTATCAAGGTTTGCATCTTGTACCTCAATGCAGAGTAGTGGCTGGAAAAAGTATCAACAGATTACTTTTTGGCCACATTTTCCAAAATTGAACTTTGATGGCGCGCTGACTGGCTTAGGAATGGAACAAAAAGGGCAGGTCTACGCTCCTGTATTTTAACATCAGTTAAAATACTTGAGTGCCAAAGATTTTCTGAGGTGGTACTTCAGTATAAAAACGTTGGGAACCAATGCTGTAAATAGTGTGGCCGTTTGTTTGCATTATAGCGTTCTCAAAGAAGATGTGAGACGAGTTGAATGTTAGGTCTTCTCCAGCAGGTTAGTTGTTAACTATGGAATCGCACATTTCCCGTCAGTTGGTGTGTCGGCACCATATATGGTGGTCGGGGTGAGAGAACATGTGACATCACGTGACATCATCAGGGATGGAGATCCCTGGTGTCATCAATATTAAGCCCATATATGGAGATCCCTGATGTCATCAATATTGGTCAGCAACTCTGACCTCAAACCTCAACCCTCTCCATATATGGAGCTGACCTGTTCTGACATGACATCCATCCTTCCTCTTCGATGTCTCCCTTTTGACTGATACCTGTCCATTTAAACTAGACGGGCCTGCCCCAAAGTTATTAGTGCAGCTGCGCCTGGCAGCCGGTGGAGACTAGAGTTCTTAACAGGCCCTGACAATTAAGATCTTACCCCCCATACCAAAGTGTCAGCGCTTGCCCATCAGTCTGCTGTCACCCAGGCGGATGCGTGCACGCGGCCTGAGGTCGCTTCTCGCCCTCAGGCGTCTTACTGGTACTGAAGTAGAATGAACTGCAAAGCCTTATGTGAACCCATTAATACTTTTACTGACGATTAATATTGGTTCATTTTTACACTCTCAGTACCGACCCACTTTAACAAATAAAACAAATAAAGTGATTTAAACTTACCGAGATCCAGGTGGTCTTCAGGTTCCCGTTTAAGGTGGTCTTCAGGTTCCTGTTTAATAGAAACAGTCGTGGCTGGAGAACTGATCTTCACCTGCAGACTGGACTCCACACACTGGTCTGGAATGAAGGTGACATTAGTAACAACTTTAATAATAAGGTTGTTCATGTGTTATAAACAGCATAACACTCCTGTAGAAAACTGAACCACACTAAATTGATTTATACTGTATTATGAACCAGAATGATTTACATAAAATGAAAATCAGACCCGTCTGAACCAAGTGGCGCTGTACTGTACTCGTGCTGTAGTACTGTACTGTACAGTGTGTGTGTTAGGCTGCGCAACAGTGACACTTGGTAGTCAACAAACGCTATAACGCTATTTCCGTGCCTGGACGGACAGACAGACCCAGTCAGGAAGTCAGGGACACGCATTGCTGTGCATTGGAGTGGCTGCACCACTTAATAATGAAAGAACAAAATTAAAGCACATCTAGAAACTAAAGCAGTATTTTATCATTGCATAATTGAAACAGCCAATCGGCTTGATAACAGATTAATGATCCTGAAATAGATATGAAATAGATATGACAGAGTAGCAGCATCTCTGCCTCCCAGCCTCCACATCAGTGTCCAGACACACATTTATATTGGCAGGCAATGTCCACAACGGTAACAACATTGATTTCTGCAGGTCTCCGGACATCTCAGCCATTCTCCATCGGAAATGAGGAGGTGGAGAGGGTTTCTAACTTTAGGTTTCTGGGCATAATGACACTATGGGCACTATCACCTCTGCTGTGGGGAATGCACAGCAACGCCTTTTCTTTCTAAGGAAACTTAGAGGGGCAAAACTCCCACAGAGCCTGTCAATCAACTTCTACCACTGTGCAGTAGAATGTGCTCACCAACTGGTGTGGTTTTCCAGCTGCACCAGGGCAGAGAAGGAGGGCCTCCACAGAGTGGTCAAGGCTGCAGGGAGGATCATTGGGACCAGCCTCCCAGAGATCTCCACAGTCTTCACCTCCCGCTGCCTACGCTGTGCCAATAACATCCTACAGGACCAGTTCCACCCAGCACACCATCTTATCCAACGTCTGCCCTCTGGTAGGAGATACCGATCTATCCGGTCCAGAACCAGCAGACTGACCAACAGCCTCTACCCACAGGCTGCCAGGCTGCTGAATGAACAACCTGCCCCCCGCCTACCCCATCCCTGACCCCCATCTATAGTATTATAAGTGTACTGTACTGGACTTGGACTATGCATTAAACTTTGCATTGCTGAACTCTATTATTATTACACTGCACATTATTACGTTGCACTTTGGGTATTATGTATTACAGTGCGTTTATTTGTATTCCAGTGGTGAAGCTCAACTTGCATTGTTTCGTGCAAGCAATGACAATAAAGATCTATCTATCTATCTATCTATCTATAGTATGTAAACATCAGGTGAAAATGAAAATTATATTGAAAAAAGTCAAGAAGTAACACAAATACCTGATCTACAAGCTGCTCAACGTGTGTGGTATCGTGAGCTAGTAAAACATGGCATAATCTTGGACATAGTTTGAATGCTGATTAATCGTGATTAATATATTTATAAACTCAGATTAATCTGGTTAAAATGTTTAATCATTTGACAGCCCTACTTAAAATGTATTTCAAAATGTAAAAGTATTTCTTTAAGCAGTATTTAGTTAAGCAGTATTTTTATTGCGTATTTGAAAACAGTCATTGACCCACCAGCTTCTTCTGGTCTTTGAAATAGCTCCTCTTGTTCCTTAATCTGTGGAGGTTGTGGTTCCTCCTGGACCAGACTGGAGCTCCTCTCCTCTTCAGGTGAGACCTCCTCTTTACACACAAGAATGTGCAGAAAGTCTAGGAAAAAATACAAAGACTCTATAAAAGGTTTGGATCTTGTACCTCAGTGTGGAGTAGTGGCTGGAAAAAGTATCAACAGATTACTCTTTGGCCATATTTTCCTAAATTGAACTTTGATGGTGCGCTGACTGCGCTTTGTGCTGTATGGCCGTTTGTTTACATTGTAGTGTTCTCATAGAAGATGTGAGACGAGCTGAATGTTAGGTCAGTGAGTCTTAGTTAGTTAGTTAATACTGAAGTAGAATTAACTGCAAAGCTTCAGTGAACCCATTCATACATTTACTGCCGAACCGTCGTCCCATTCATAATACGATCAATGTAGTCACATTGTTAATGCTAAAATCGATAACCGGGTGATATCGGTTCATCTTTACACCCTCAGTACCGACCCACTTTCACCAATAAAACAAATAAAGACTGAGTAATTTAAACTTACTGAGATCCAGGTGGTCTTCAGGTTCCTGTGTAAGGTGGTATTCAGGTTCCTGTTTAAGGTGGTCTTCAGGTTCCTGTGTAAGGTGGTATTCAGGTTCCTGTTTAATAGAAACAGTCGTGGCTGGAGAACTGATCTTCACCTGCAGACTGGACTCCACACACTGGTCTGGAATAATATAAAATATAATAAATAATAATAATAATTTAATAAGGAATTTGATGTGATATTAACAACTTTCATAAAAAGGCTGCCGCTGATCATGTGTCATGAAAGGAGTATAATATATTTATCATATTAAACTTTATAAACACCTCCTGTATAAAACTGAACCAGACAAAATTCAATTCATTTCACCCAAACCCTAACCTCACAGGGAAGACACGGCTGTTTCGGGAGCCATGGGTGAGTTTTAACCAGCAACGCCGACACCCAAACCCTAACCCGGGTGATTTTTAACTGGCAACGCATATCGTGAGCCGTAACTGTTGTCGGCAGTTGCGGCGTCGGCCACGAAACAAACCAACACTGCCGCGGAACTCCACTAATCCCCCCACCTTCCCAGGCAGGTGCCACCCCTCCCTCCGGCAGTGCCGCCCGCGTCTGATTGCCGGTGTCGGAGAATGCACTCGCTCCTTCTGAATTATGGAGATACAAGGTTTCTCTGCCCGGCAGCAATGATACAAAGTAAACCCAGCTGCTATAATAGAACAGTGAGAAACATGTAGAACTCAGGATTCACATGGAAACGGTGAGGGCCTCACAGAACGTAGACCAGATGTCTCCCTTTGCGTGGGACAGTCCCTCATTTCCCACATTGTGACTGACAAGCATCAATGTTCAAATGCCCTAATATATTCAGTCCGGTAACAAGACAACTCACCCTTTTTGCCCCTCCAAGTGAGTTGTCCGGACATCTCACCCCGAACGTCCGGACAACTCACCAGGGGTGAGATGTCTTCACTTTCGGGATGAGTTGTCTGACTGAATATGTAGCCTTTGAGCTCTTTTATATACTTTACTGAATATTGCACAATAATACTTTACTGAATATTTCACAAGAATATAACAGAAGAGTCAAATGTACGGTCAAATGTAATGTAGTTTATTTAAATATAGAAACATTGTAAACAAAGTTTTTTTCTCGAAAAACAGCTGTGTGTGTGTGTGTGTGTGTGTGTGTGTGTGTGTGTGTGTGTGTGTGTGTGTGTGTGTGTGTGTGTGTGTGTGTTAAACTTCTGAAGAAATTTGTAAAACTGTGTTGGCAAATTGTCCATAAATATGTTAATATTACCTGAACCCCTCCTAATGTATTTACTCCAGATGGCTGAATGGTTATATAAGGTCACTTGTAATTTCTCACATGCTAATGTATAACTAGCAGTAGCCATCATCATCGTTGTTGGGGGGGGGGGGGGGGGGGGAACATTATCCACAAACGATCCCCCCCCCCCCCCCTCAATGCTGCATAGAGAGTACAACAGTGTTTCACCGGATTTTACTGTTAAATAAATAAATAATTAGCGCGTGACTGCGCATGTCTGTAGGAACCGATAGTTAGATCCGAAATTGAATTAGGCCTACTGTAAGGGGTGCCACGGAAAGTACAGACAACTCACCGGGGTGAGCTGTCGCCCAACTCGCCCCAGCGGAAAGTACAGACAACTCACCCCGCCATGTCAGAAAGTGAAGACAACTCACCGGGGTGAGTTGTCCAGTATTCGTTAGTCCCCTAATAGTTCCTGATAGATGCCTTTTTAAGCCTTTTAAAATAACATGAGCAATATCCCCAGCTACAGGGGGTAGCACTTATCCTACCCCCTTAGATAGCACTTTTTAGACTTAGATAGCATTTGAAACAGACTTATAGCATGTCATGTAGACAGCACAATAATTGCATTGCATGTAGTCATAGCACATCATAGTACATATGATGCACTCAGATCAGCCAACGCAGGAAAGCTGGAAGTACCCTCACTAAAAACGCCGGGACAACGCTCCACACGTCCCAAACTCTTCTCCCTTCTGGCCCCAAAACTGTGGAATGCACTCCCCGTTGCAATCAGAACTGCAGCATCACTCCCAATCTTCGCCGTAGTCTGAAGAACCACCTTTTCAGACTCCATCATGGCCCATAGCACTTATCCTACCCCCTTAGATAGCACTTTTTAGACTTAGATAGCATTTGAAACAGACTTATAGCATGTCATGTAGACAGCACAATAATTGCATTGTATATAGTCATAGCACATCATAGTACATATGTATAGCATAGCATAGTATATATGTATAGTTAATATGTATAGTGTCATTATATAGATATGTTCTAGTTACGTTCTTAGCTTACACATGTTTCTTGATAAATGCATTTTATATATGTGATGTATTCCCATACTTTTGTTCCTGCCTAATGTAAATCGCTCTGGATTAAGAGTGTCTGCTAAATGCCTAAATTGTAAATGTATAGCATAGTATAGTATATATGTATAGTTAATATGTATAGTGTCATTATATAGATATGTTCTAGTTACGTTCTTAGCTTACGCATGTTTCTTGATAAATGCATTTTATATGTGATGTATTCCCATACTTTTGTTCTTGCCTAATGTAAATCGCTCTGGATTAAGAGTGTCTGCTAAATGCCTAAATTGTAATCGTAAATTGTACAGTACCAAGTCGGCCATACCACTGATGAGCACATCAAAACACAAACACACACACACACACACGCACACACAATTGGTGATGACAATACGTTTTACTCTTATGTACCTGAACACAAGATTTACCAATAAAGAAAAACGTGAAGCTACTGGGAAATGTAGTTCAGTTCAGCTAGCTTAATGCTACCTGTAGCTAAAATGAGTTTACTAACCTACAGTGTGTAGTTTGGTGGTGTTGATGTGTGTGTGTGTGTGTGTCTGTGTGTGTGTGTAACACACATACCTGCAGTGTGTAGATCGATGTCCATATCAACATCAATGTCCAGCACTTTGTTTTGTTTCTCCAGCAGAGTTTCTAGTGTCTCCATCTCTCTCTGGAAGAGAGTGGCAGCGGTGGCCGAACGGATAGCGGCGCGGTCTAGATACCGGAAGGTTCCCAGTTCGAACCAGCCGTCCGACACGTTAAAATTACCACCGCTGAAATGCCCTTGAACAAGGCATCAACCACTACGATGAAATGTGTTCTATGAGCAGGGCCTGGCTGGAAACAAGTTCTTGAGCTTAGCCCAGATACCCTGGGTAAATATAGATTTCATTTCATTTCATTTCAGGTTGACCATGACCTGAGCTGCCAAACTGAGACGCTCCAACACAAACACTCTGACATCAAGCTTCACACAACAAACATCAGCACCACCACTCTGCTGCTGTTTGTCCAAAACACACAATATATCCTCTCCCACCGACGTCATGTGTTCATGTATCTTCAGCCGTACAGACTCCATTTGAGTCGTTTTGACCTCCATTATGAGACGTCGTTTTAGCAGCACTCCGTTTATTTCACACCACGATAAAAAACAACCAGAGCTAAATGCTAACAAACTCCATGTTGCAGTGCTAACCGCAACAACAACACGCACTTACTTCCGTTTCCGGATCAACGTGTTTCGAACTTTCGAGCGCATGCGCACCAATGGATCCTCCAGGCCGTTTGCTCAATGCAAAGGCTCTTCCTTTCGCCCCCTGGTGGAGGAGGTGTGTAACTGGACGGACGGATTGAATACTTTATTAACAGTTTGTGAAAGAAAGGACAGAGGTACAGAAGTTATACAATAATCTAAAATAATAATCTAAAATCAATAATCTAAAATCAATGATCTAAAACCAATTATCTAAAATAATGATATAAAAGCCCTGAGAGCTGGGGGCTTGTTTCCATTCAGACAGAGAGACAGACAGACAGACAGACAGACAGACAGACAGACAGACAGACAG
Organism: Electrona antarctica; assembly: GCF_951216825.1. Classification (NCBI taxonomy): domain Eukaryota; kingdom Metazoa; phylum Chordata; class Actinopteri; order Myctophiformes; family Myctophidae; genus Electrona; species Electrona antarctica. The sequence goes on along the minus strand of NW_027637034.1, from coordinate 2,136,492 downwards.
ACAGACAGACAGACAGACTAACACCAAAATACAATATCATGAAAATATATAAAACAGTACAGTATGTATAGGAATACATTAACACTTTGATTGCTACAGAATCTCCCCAGGCCTATTTTGATGTTGCTACCGTTTAACATTGCACAAAGGCCTTGTTCGGGGGCCCACAGCAAAATGTTCTCTTATAGCGAGAATCACACGCATACATCAAAAGAAAGCTGAACTTGTCCACTTCAATTTTAAAAATACATTTTGATTTTACCATGTTCCATTCTGGAGATATTGACCTTTTTGCAACACCTGCTTTTGCCTGGAAGTGGTTATCTTAAACAGCGAGCAGAGTTATGGATGGTTTAAAGTCAGAGACATTGAAAGGCAGATATAAAAATTAACACAATAAATATCCTATACATCCTATACACCGAATGAAAGCCCTGAATGTGTACTTTTACGAGGAAAACAGTACACATTGATCCCATCTACAGTTTGACAGTAATTGGTTATTGATTGCAGCTTGTGCCCACCAGATAACTTCAGAGAAGACATGGACGTGAACTCCTCAATATTCACAAAATAAGGCCTATAGCGACATATAAATACTATATACCGCATGCAACAAGACTCTCTGCTTTCATAAGGAAACAAATTCTACTGTAATAATAATAAAAATCACACCCCTGTGAAGTGAGCGGTGCAACTCTACTTCTCTACTTATTCACTACAGCTCGCTATATACGGACTGAGACAGAAAGTCATGTAAACCTTTTATTTACAGTTTGGTCTGTAAACTTCTACTGTAATAATAAAAATCACACCCCTGTGAAGTGAGCGGTGCAACTCTGTTCTCTACTTATTCACTACAGCTCGCTATTATACGGACTGAGGCAGAAAGTCATGTAAACCTTTTATTTACAGTTTGGTCTGTAAACCTCTACTGTAACATCACACCCCTGTGAAGTGAGTGGTGCAACTCTGTCCCAGAGTTGCACCACTCACTTCACAGGGGTGTGATTTTTATTATTACAGTAGAAGTTTACAGACCAAACTGTAAATAAAAGGTTTACATGTAAATAAAAGGTCTGCCTGTCAATGTCTGACTATAAACCTTCATAACTCTGCTTTCTTAGATGATGATCGCCTCGCCTCGCCTAATCTATCTCACAGTCACAGATCTGCTTTCATTGTCTTGATCGCAGTAACATGGGGGGGGGGAGGGTCCATGGGCACATTGGGCAGCAAAAGTCTTGATCCGTACGGCTATAAAAAGTCCCATTCCACCGTTCGGTTCAGAACTATAGTATAACGGTGAGACGCGTTGTCATTAGCTGATTTTGTTTTGCAAGCTAGTATAGGGGGACATGCCTGGGCATGCAGCTTTTGGAGCGATGGAAAAAGCTTCACCTCGTCCAGAGAGGTGCTAAGCCCGGCTGTGATGTCGACGACAAGGAAAAATGACTTCCACATATCACAACACCACGGTTTAGGACGCGGAAAAGTTCGTTATACATTACACCCGGGTCGATTACGTCCCTGACGCGTTCATTGCGGTCTTATCACTACAATTATGATGAATAAAAAAGCGTTACAATCTGTCCATGTGTGTTGCAGACGTTATGCAATGCCGATCCGGTGCAGATCATGTGTTTAGGCACAAACAAACAGAAAAAAGGCTATGTATTTTTTGAGTGGTGTAAACCACTCCTACAACTGGCTTTTGTGTGCAGAAAAAAATGAGCATGGTTGCTATGTTCAAAATAATTTCTGACGTAATTAAATCACACCCGGGTGAACTGGATGACCGTAGCAACCATGCTCATTTTTTCTGCACAAAAAAAGCCAGTTGTGAAATCACATCCGGGTGTGATTTCATTACGTCAGATCAGAGCTGATCAGGCTATATAATACCTTACACCACTCAGTTCACACGGGTGTGATTTTTTAGTCAGCAGCTGCAGTGAGTTTCACGTCATTTATAATTAATACAATCAGATTCAGATTAGACTTTTCTGTTTGGATGAATGGGCTGTCAAGGGTTGGTATTGCAACTCCGAACGCGCCCTATATGCCAGATAGCAGAAATAGCACAAGAGACAATTATGTCTACATATTTACACATAACTCCATATCCATGGAGCAGCTGGTTTATACTGGTTTATCATGACATGATGAAGCTTAGTTTCATCATATTGTACAATGTAGCCTACATTCCACACAAATATAAGATTATACTCTATTTGCAGAGTAATGTGCTAAATTGTATGAATAATCTATTTTACACACTGTGACTGAACATTGAACAAAAGCAACACTCGGAGACTGTAGACAGTATGTTGAAAGCAATTTAGAAAAATGGAGAGCTCCAAAGGTAAAGTAATAAGGTCAGGGAAAACAAAGATTTCCGCACATTATTATAGTTTTAGTCATAGTATTTTGAATAAAATTCCATTTAGTTTTAGTCTAGTTTTAGTCGACTTATACTTGACATTGTGCTGAAAATAGCCAATCTACAAGCTCACAGCGTGGCCCGATGTGACGCGTTGTGGGCTTGCAGATTCTATTTTCGGAGGGAGACACCACACCCACGCATAAAATGACATGCCTAATTACTTCTACTGGATCCCTTATAGTACCCCATAACATTTTTGTCTATAGTTTTTATTTGTTTGTCAGTTGGTGACAAGTTTTAGATTTTTGGCATGGTGGTAGGTATGGTTATAAGGTTTTCAAAAACCATCGCAAACGACTTGGACTCGCCCCCTGGTGTCCGTTTGCAATTAATCTAATATTAAATGGGTCAGTATATGGTTACAAATCAAAATAATTGATAAAATAGATTTTCCAATGGATTCTATTAGTATTCGGTATGCTAATTGACATACACAAATTGGGGGAAAATAACTTCTGGGAAGGCATTGTTTTCAAGATGGCGTCCACGGGGGCTGCAGTGAGCTTAAAATGCATATAAACTGGGATTGAATACATAAAAAAATCATTGGTGACAAGTTTTTGATTTTTGGGATTTTGAATCTAATATTAAATGGGCCAGTATGGTTAAGAACCAAAATAATTGATAAAAGAACATTTTCAATGGATTCTATTAGTATTGGGTATGCTAAATAACATAGTAAAAATGTAGGAAATAATAACTTCTGGAAAGGCATCATTTTCAAGATTGCATCCACGATAGCTGCAAAATGCCTATAAAGCTGGGATTTTAAATGTAAAAACTCATATCAATTATGAACTTGGTGGCAAGTTTTAGAAATTTGGCATGATGTTAGGTATGTGCATAATGTTTTCAAAAACCATTGCAAACAAGTTGGGCTCGCCCCTTAGGGACCAGTCGAAATTTAGAAAAGGGGGCCCTGGAGGAAAATAGGGGAGGGCCATGTCTTTTTAATTTTAGTCAGAGGGAGGGTGAGCTAATTTTACTTCGAGTCCAAGGGAGGGTGATCCCATTTTGATAATAAAATAGTCTCTGGCAGTGGAAAAGTACTGAGCCAATTGCTCCCCATGGTAACCCCAGCCTAGGCCTGATTAAGGGAATTCCATACACCTGTATCTTGATTAGAGCAGTCTCCAAACTCCCCACTCAGTCACTTTCCAGCCACTCACACACATCCAATGTTATGCCCATGTACCCTGTGTTACCAGTAAAGCACGCTGTGATTTCATGTCCTGTGTCCGTGTTCTGATCGACACCCCATACTGGTGAAAGTATCCAAACCACCCACTGTACTCCACTACACCAGGTTTTATATCTAATACTACAGCTTTTCTGAATTAAAGTACAACTTTGGTCAACGATACCCGTCTGTTGCTTTCACTTGGTTCTTCCCAACAGGACCGGTTTTCATTGTTCCCCCTGTCAATCATTGTGCTTGGCCTATCCAAGTGTGTAAGTACACACTACAACCCCCACATTTCATTAGCTTGCATAGCTTGCTGTGTTAGGCGTTAGACTACAAGACCATTGTCTGCGTTGGCCGTGAGTTCAAACCCCACAGCGGACAGTGACTTTTTGCGATTTTTGCGGTCACTTTATTTTCTCACATATTAAAAATGCTAGCAGATTAAAGTTAGGAATAAATAATACTCAGGCAAATGTGATATTAATTAATAGGGGAGGGTGATTCCTTTTTGTTTAATCACCTGGGGAGGGGACTGGATTTTTATTTTCATTCACAGGGAGGGTGATGGTATTTTATTTCAGGACACATACATTTCCTCCAGGGGTATCCCTATTTAAATTTCCACCTGTCCCGTAGGGCCGATTCATACTCCTATTTTACCGCTGTAGTGCCGGTACCCGCCCCCCGGCCGAACCTCAAATGACGTCACATTGTAGGCTCTACAGAGCCGAACAGACTTTTATTCGGGTCTAAAATAGGAGTATGAATCGCGCCTAAGTGGTCTGTTTGCAATGAATCCAATGCTGGCCTATTTAACATAGGATATATGTTGACCGTTGAGCTGATTCTAATCTATGGCTCCGAGACATGGACACTTTCAAAGAAACTAGAGAAACGGTTGAATGGCACTTACACCCGCCTTCTAATGAGAGAGCAAAATCTGTCTTGGAAGAGCCACCCATCTAAGCCACCCGACTAATCAACCTTCCTCGTGTTTCTTCACTAGTCCGATCCAGAAGAACACAGTTTGCCGACCACTGCTACAGAGCTAACAAAGAGGTTATATCTTCCCTTCTTCTCTGGAGTCCTGCCTCAAAGCAGACCAGAGGTAGAAAACTGTCGTTCCCTGATGTCATCGCTAGGGACACAGGCATCAGTAAGCAGGAACTGGGGATGGCAATGAAGGACCGGGAAGTCTGGCGTGATATTGTGAAATCCACTATCTCGACCGCGGTCGAAAAATGATGATGATGAACATAGGATTCATTGCAAACGGACCACTAGGGGGCGAGCCCAACTCGTTTGAAATGGTTTTTGAAAACCTTATGCCCATACCTAACACCATGCCAAAATTTAAAAACTTGTCACCAAGTGCATAATTGTTATGATTTTGTATGTATTACATCCCAGTTTATAGGCATTTTAACCTCTTAAACCCCAGGGGGGTAAAGGGGGTAAATCCGCAACATCGGAGTAAGAACCGGAGACCAATTGGGTCTCCATTGACCCGCTGATCGCTGTTCAGAGGTGGACAGCCGCTGCCCCCGCCGGCGGGGGCAATGGGGCTCAAGAGGTTTGCTCGTGGCAGCCATCCTGGACACCATCTTGAAAATGATGCCTTTCCAGTTATTTTCCCCCAATGTTTTAGTATGTTATTTAGCATACCCAATACTAATAGAATCCATTGGAAAATCTCTTTTATCAATTATTTTGGTTTTTAACCATATACTTTAAATTTAGATTAATTGCAAACAGACAACTAGGGGGCGAGCCAAACTCGTTTGTGATGTTTTTTGAAAACCTTATAACCATACCGAACACCATGCCAAGAATCAAAAACTTGTCACCAAGTGCACAATCTTGTTGATTTCGGATGAAAAAATAAAAAAATGTCTGGCTTTGTTTTAGTGGGTCCACATGTTGTGACAGTTTTACACCAGCAGAGGGCAGTCATAGACAATCAAATCAATCAAATCTGTGTTCACTGATTTCAATCTGTCAAGTGACAGAGAAACACTCTGTTTTGCTTGGATTCAATTTCATAAAACTGAAGTTTAATTTAAATCATAATTTTAGCTGCATTTGAGGTGTTACTATTTATACTCCTACATCAACACTGCCAGTGTCATGCTCAGACTTAAAGGACCACTTCACCACTTTTCAACATATCTTCATATACTAGTCCTCACTAATAATCATGATAAAATGGCTACCATTTTTTTCTACTCAGTCTGTGTCTCATAGGAGGACTGTGGGCAGTTCAGAAACCCGTCCACCAGTGACATCATCGATGGGGAATCCAAGCTATTAGAAACTGCAGGCTTTCTAGTCCTGAAAAGTTGCAATGCGAAAATGGAAGCCATCGTTCTCACCATAATAAAAATCTAAACATTTTTGTAAAAAAATATTGTTTAAAAAAAGTCTGCCTAATGATGATGTCACTGGTGGACGGGTTTCTGAACTGCCCACAGCCCTCCTATGAGACACAGACTGAGTAGAAAGAAATGGTGCCATTTTATCATGATTATTAGTGAGGACCAATTATATTAAGATGGGTTGAAAAGTGGTGAAGTGGTCCTTTAACGCACGCACGCGTGCGCCACACATCACTTCCAGCACGGGAATCATCCGTAAATCCACTCGATGGCTCCGCCTAGTGGCGGAAATATCATATATTGGAGTGATCCAATATAGCTCTACATAACACCTGGAGAGACAAGAAGACCCCTGTTACTGAACAAAAAAACTCTGAATGCAATGCTATGTAACATTAATTATTAAACAAAAATAGCACATTCACTTTAACATACTGGACCAAAACAAGCCTTGGTTTTTAAAAAATGTTATTATTAAAGGACCAAGCAGTCCGGAAAGGACTTGGTCCTTTATTGTTGTTAGTTATTTTTCTTCTCCTTCCGCTTTTTTGCGAAATTTGGAAATATGGTAGAGGGCCATGCCAAACGGTGAGGATGCGAAGACCACAACCATTGGCCAAAGGGTGGCGCTATAGCACTAAATTGAAAATGCAAACTTTGACCACACATAGCTCATGAATTATATGACATTTTTGCCTTATCTGTTTGTGTAGGAAGGAACCATAACAGCATTTTATTTTAATTGTATTTTGCGGCATTAAAACTCTTTGCTTTTATGACATTTCTGAGGCAATTCATGTCAATGGAAGATGCTTCTAAACTTGTATCCTATTCCTAGTTTGATCACATCAAATACTCTTTCAACTTAAAATAGCTAATGACCGTAAATAGCCAATCTACGAGCTCGACGTGTCGTGAGCTTGCAGATCTGCTATTTTCAGTGCACAGCATGCTTTCACAGAAGACTTCTATGGAATCCAAATGACTGAAATCCGTCGTGGCGACTGAGAACTTTTTTTTCCACGTTTACGCGCCTGTCTCTGTCACATTCCAGGAGGAAGCGGCCAACGTGCATCTGTCCAAGAGCAGGAAGATCCAGCATGAACTGGAGCAGGCCGAGGAGCGCGCCGACATGGCTGAAGCCCAGGTCAACAAGATGAGAGCTAAAAGCCGCCATGCCGCCATAAGGGCATCGAGCAATAGTCTACTAATGTCACAACATGTTGATTAGCATTGCTTAGATTTAACTAAAGATGAATGTGGAATGTGGTCTAAAAGTATATTACTCTTTTCACAGGGAAAAGAAGCCTCTGAATAGGTTCTTTAAACTTTAAACTTAAGTAGGTTCTATTCAACTCACAATACAATGTCATAAAATATGATATATTGTTGTATTCAATAAAGGTAGCAAAATAAAAAGGTACGTTGTTGTTTCTTATATTCATTACTTGGTATTGTTGTCAGACACTTGATATATCTGCCGATATTTAATTATGAAAGCATTATTGGTATTGAACCGATTTTCACCGATATTTTCCGTCGGTATTGACTGATATTTCAGCAATGAGCTCAATATAAATATAATATCGAATAATGTAATATATCGGTATCGGCCGATTTGACCCTGCTGCATATTATTGGATATCGGATCTCTGTAATTAGAGATGAGTGTGTGTGGGGACAGAGGATCGGGGAGGTGGGGTTCCCAGGCTCGCAGTATAGCCAGCACAACGCAAACGCGCTATTCCTAAACTGCCTTTCGTAGCTCCCCCCGTTCCTCAGCACCCCATCCCTTCCACACACACACGTCACGGCCAGGAGGACACTGGGGTCGACAGCAGTGCTCGGTGTGGCTTTGCTCCGTGGTGGTTTTGCGAGCTGAATCTGGACTATGAATAGGGCTTTAGGCCCCCTGAACCTACAGTGCCCAGAACCTACAGTTCTGGGCAGTTGAGATCCGTAGCATATATATTACTGAAGGGCCGTGCAGAGAGCACTGAGGGGACAGGTGCTCAAAGCCCACAAAACGCCACATCTGTCAGTTTTTGGGGTGGTCTTTTTGTGGGGATCCCTCGTGCCATTTCACACCAGAAATGTAGTGCATTGGATGTCTTATTCTAATGGGGAATGGTGTTTCACTTGGTCCATGTCATTGGACCGTAAAATAAGCAATAGGCCTACGTTCTCATTACCATCTAAAAATGAAAATGGCTATGTTGGGCAGGCCATACAAACACACACACACACACACACACACACACACACACACACACACACACACACACACACACACACACACACACACACACACACACACACACACACTCTTGTGCTGTAACATATATATTAGTGTGATAAAACACTGCTAGGACGTTGGTCTCCCCAAGATCCAGACGTACAAGAACACCCATTATGAACAAACTGTATAATGTATAGCACTCATTCTTGAGATGAGGGACAGAAGTGGAAAAAACATGTCCCACACATAAGAGCCTTATTTATGTTAAAAATAAATTAATTCATAAAAATAAAAGCACTTGCAAAGTTAAATGTAATACAGTTGTGTATTATTATGCCATTAATTTCATTATATATGTTTTCATATGCCATCTAAATTAGTTAAAAGCAGGCACTGTACCCAAAAAGGCCTGTATTTAGCCTGTCCCCAGCAAGTTGTCACAATTTCAAACTGCCAAAAAAGTGTCTAATACTGTCACAATCACATAAATATACATACTAAATGAAAGTAGATTGTCAACAACATAGCAAACAATATACACAGTTAATTTTAATTTATATTTTAAATTAAATATCTCATATCAAATGTGTGTCCCACGTCTCCGTCAACTTCCAAGTCCTGTTTATATTTGTTGCAACAGTGGAGCACCTGGTCTGACAAGCATTCAATTGTTTGATATTTTAAACAAACAATGTTGATATCAATGTGGTCACAGCTTTTACATGTCAACTCCGTCAGGACATTATTATGATCTTTGTTAAGAATTCCAAAATAATGTTTAGTATTTTAGTTTAGGGTTAGGTTTAGCTAACAACTGAAGAAAAACTAAATGGATAAATTGTACTACAGAGGGTTAAGATGAAAACAAATGCCATTTTGTCAACTCCGTCAGACGTCAACTCCATCAGGTTTTGTGTCTGACGGAGTTGACATGTATCTGACGGAGTTGACAAAAGTGTTCCCAAAACAATAAAATTATAGTTTTTGAATAATGGGAAGTATTCTAATTTGGCGGACAGTTAGAGCATGCCTTAAGGAACATTTTTGGCTATAGGGCCATCACAGATTTGTCTCGTGGTGACCATGGCAGCCATCTTCCAAAATGGCCGCCACCTGATGTTATTTTACAATAACTCAAGTTCTACACCACCTAGGATCTTGATTCTGGTGACTAATATTACATTTTCAAGGATGAGGGATACAGTGGTACAATTTAGATTTTCCCTATGACCATGGCAGCCATTTTTCAAAATGGCCGCCACCTGCTGTTATTTTACAATAACTCAAGTTTTAGACCACCTAGGATCTTGATTCTGGTGACTAATCATACATTTTAAAAGATGAGGAATACAGTGGTACTATTTAGATTGGTCCTGTGACCATGCCAGCCATTGTTTTTCAAAATGGCCACCAACCTGCTGTTATTTTACCAATAATTCAAGTTATAGACCACCTAGGATCTTGATTCTGGTGACTAATCAATGTAATCATACATTTTAAAAGATGAGGAATACAGTGGTACTATTTAGATTTGTCCTGTGACCATGGAAGCCATTGTTTTTCAAAATGGCCACCAACCTGCTGTTATTTTACCAATAACTCAAGTTTTAGACCACCAAGGATCTTGGATCTGGCGACTAATCATTACATTTTCAAGGATGAACTTTCTCTGGGAGGGGTCAGGGCTTATTTCAGGTGCAGGTTGAGTTGCTACTGACAGGACATTACAGTAGGTGGGCTTTATGGCCTTTGACTTGTCCCTTTCAGGCACAGACGCACAGTTTGACTTCACTGGCCACTGCAGGGAACTGTGGGGGAGAAACTTTGGTCTCTTGACACCCCGATTAGGTTCAGGGGTTTTTTGGTAGAGACTTGCCTTTCATGACATCGTTGCTGCAGCAGTTGATCTCCTTACTGCGAGCGGTGGCACACTCTGGGTCTCTTGGGCATTGTATCTTGGTGGCCTCCTGCCAGTGTTTCTCCGTCCTCATGAGCTCTGTGTTCTGGGGCTCTTACATTGTCTTGGCTGGAGATTGCTTTCCTGCAGGGTCCAGCCCAGTCTTGTGCAGATGGCTGCTGGCCCACCTGGAGGCCCCAACCTCAATTGTTCGGTTGGTGTGATTAGGTGGGGTGGTCTTCCCCAATCAGGATGAGGGGTTTGACCCTTTCAAACCGTTGTAGCGGCAGTCTGGCCAAGTGTCTGTATTTAGTTGTGAGGCTAGATACAGGATACGATTGCTCACCCAGCCCCAGGTGACTTGAGGTGAAGGCTCCTTTGATTTGGTAACATTGCTTTGGTTGACATGCTGGGGACACAGAGAACGACACTGATGCCTTCAGTGTCTGCACATCCTGCCTGATAGTTCTGAAGGCAGATCTTCAGGTTTTCCGTTGAGGCAGAGTCTTTCGCTCACTGTTCACCTCAAGCAGGACTTCAAGGTGTTTGCCTTTGCACAGGCTATATGGCTAGGACTCGTGCTTCAACCACTCCGAGAACTCCAACAGGGTGTTGGTTGCTCCTGGGCCGCAGAGCATTGTGCGGCGGAATTCAACTCTTATCTCTGGTGGCAGCTTGTTGAGGAGTCGTGCAACTTGTGAGCCGCATCTAAGTGCTGTGTCTCCCTCTGGGCATAGGGTTGTTAGCATGCCTACCAGCGACTGTACTTGAAGCGCAAACTTCTCAAAGGCCACCCCATCGCCTCGACAGATGTTGGCTGCCTCCAAGACACTTGCTATTTTCCGTAACACTAATTCGTGGAGCTGTCCAAACTTGTTGTTTAGGTGTCACCCGGGTCTCTGTTGGTGAAGTCGGGTCTATAGGTGGTCTAGAACATTATTAGAACGTTATTTAGTATGGGGATATTAATAAAATCTGGTAATAAATTCCTTACCAAGAATTTGCTTCACCAATGTGTTTGGAAGGGTGTCTACTAACATATCCCACGTTGCTTTATATTCAACCACCCTAGGGGAACTTTTGACAGCTGCTGAAAGTTGGGGTACCATCAACAACCAATATAAGGCAAAATGTGCATTATGCTTATAGCATGTGACATGTCAAACTAGGGGGTTTTCATGATTCTGAATGCATTCCAAGCATTAGCTATGCACGAAAAACACTCATTGGGCTGAAAACGGCCATAGCCGTCATCACAAATGTGATTAGGTCAGCACATTTGGGCACATTTGGGCAAGTGGATATGGCCGAATTTAGTCCAAGGAGTTTGACCGCTAGTTTGGCCATAGACCCCCTAGTTTGGCCATAGCCACTTGCCCAAATGTGCCCAAATGTGCTTACCTCATCACATCTGTGATGATGGCTATGGCCGTTTTTAGCCCAAGGAGTGTTTTTCGTGCAAAACTAATGCTTGGAATGGATTCAGAATCATGAAAACCCCCTCGTTTGACATGCCACATGCTACTTAAAGCATAATGAAAATTAGAACATTTAGCCTTATATTGGTTGTTGATGGTACCCAACTTTCAGCAGCTGTCAAAAATTCCCCTAGGGTGGTTCAATAGAAACCAATGTGGGATATGTTAGTAGACACCATTACAAACAAGAAAATTCTTGGTAAGAAATGTATTCCCAGATTTGACATTCTGATAATATTCCCTGACTAATTGGTAAAATAATAGCAGGTCCGCCATTTTTGAAAATGGCTGCCATTGTCACAGGATAAATCTAAATAGTACTACTGTATTCCTCATCCTTGACAATGTAGTATTAGTCACCAGAATCAAGATCCTAGGTGGTGTAGAACTTGAGTTATTGGGAAATAACAGAACGTTGGCGGCCATTTTGAAAAATGTCTACCATAGTCACAGGACAAATCTAAATAGTACCACTGTATTCCTCATCCTTGAAAATGTGGGATTAGTTACCAGAATCAAGATCCTAGGTGGTCTAGAACCTAAATCAGTTCAACTTGTCAACTCCGTCAGATGTCCGTCAACTCCGTCAGACGTTGGTCACATGATGTTTTTGTTAATTTCCAAAGAAATAGATGATTCAATGTCAAATATTTTGTGCTTATGTATTGAAACACCAACTGAAATACTACTTAATGATGCTTTTTTTTTTTTTAACATGTTTTTTATGTTATAATATTGAAAGTAAAGGTTGAAAATGAAGGATTTGAGAAATGGGATATTTCATAATAGTGTGATATTGGAATAAAACAATATTAAATGAATTGTATTACTTAACTTGACTACTAAAAGCCATTATAAGATAACTGAGGACTTTATAGTATTGTTGAAATTATCAAATTAAAATAAAAGGGATTTTAGTGTGTCTGACGGAGTTGACATAAATCAGTTATAAAGTGCATAAATGTCCCATTTTAGTAATAAATGTTATGCGAAAAACCTGTTCCTTCTCAAGATTGGTAGTTGAGACCTGTGTCTACAAATACATCCATTTCATTTTAATGGTTCTTAAAATTAAAAAAAATCTGATTTGAAAAAGGTTTTGTCCCTTATCTCAAGAATGAGTGATAGACTATTTAATAGTGAGAATAGCAGATCTACAATTGTTTACATATATAATATATGGGTGCTGTTGATGTTTGTTTTTTCCTTTTTTTCTTGTCTACCTTGAATGTCTGTGATGTGAAATAAGGCTGCAACAAGGCTAAGTTACACTTTTTGTTCACAGCACACACCTGACAAAAGAGCATTGATATTAAATAATGATGATGATAGTTAACACTAGCATGTCTGAGAGGTCATTGTTTAACTGTGATGCATATGTGGCTTTGTTATGGTTACATTATGTAAGATGTAGCAACACCCTGATCTACACAAACCCAGCAGCTTGTGACCACTTTACTGCACCATAATTTACTGCATATCAATGAGCATAATTATTGCATGACTGTTAATGCATAAGACTTGTTAAATACTGACAAATATGGACACACACTGATGCTCACATTGTACTACCAGTAACCTATGAGCTGGAGGGAATAATGCAACCTAAAATAAAAATGAATGTTGAATAGAAAATAAGATCCATACACAAGATAAAAATTAAACTCCATCACAAGAAACTATTAATGTGTGTTTTATTCAGTCATGTTGATGTCAGATTATACATGTAATTCCTCTGCTTTTGCATCATTGTCAACCTGGGTTAGACTGACTGATCATTATGTCTTAAACTAAAGGCTTTGTGCCTGTATGAGTCTTCATGTGTCTTTTTAGATCACTTGTGGTAACACAGCCTTTACCACATACTGTACAAGAAAATGGCCTTTCACCTGTATGATTCATCATGTGTCTATTTAGATCACACTTGTGAGCACAGCTTTTACCACATACTGTACAAGAGAAGGGCTTTTCGCCCGTATGAATCCTCATGTGTGTTTTTAGATGACCCGCCCGAGAAAAACCTGTACCACAAACTGTACAAGAGAAGGGCTTTTCGCCTGTATGAGTCTTCATGTGTCTATTTAGATCACCCTTGTGAGCACAGCTTTTACCACATACTGTACAAGAAAATGGCTTTTCGCCTGTATGAGTCATCATGTGTGATTGTAGATGACTCGCCCGAGTAAAGCCTGTATCACAAACTGTACAAGAAAATGGCTTTTCACCTGTATGATTCATAATGTCTATTTAGATCACACTTGTGAGCACAGCTTTTACCACATACTGTACAAGAGAAGGGCTTTTCGCCTGTATGATTCATCATGTGTGATTTTAGGTTACACGCCTGAGTAAAGTCTGTACCACAAACTGTACAAGAGAAGGGCTTTTCGCCCGTATGAATCCTCATGTGTGTTTTTAGATGACTGTTGAAAAGAAAGCCTTTACCACAAACTGTACTAGAGAAGGGCTTTTCGCCTGTATGAATCTTCATGTGTCTTTTTAAATTCCCCTTTAGATTAAACATTTTGCCACACTCTGTATAATTAAAACTTTTCTTCCCTGTGTGACTCCTCCTGGAGTCAGTTTGTTTCGATGAGTTCTGATCCTGGGACAGCTTGTGCTGTCCTCCCACATTTTGTGTGTTTTGTGATTTCAGTGTGTTTAAAGCTGACTGATCTCCCCTAGTCTCCTCCCAATCATCACTGTCTTCAGTATCAGATTCAGAACAGTGTGAAGAGAGGAGCTGGTTGTCACTAGTTGGTTGTGATGTTCCACAGTCCTCTACATCAGCTTGTGCTTTCATGTGTAAAGTTGAGGTGCCGGCTACAGGCTCTGTCTCTCTGTTTTCATCATCATCTTCCCTTTTCACTGCTAGTAATGTCAACCTTTGTCCACCAGCCTCTTCTGTTGTGAAGTCTGGTCCCTCCTGGACCAGACTGGAGCTCCTCTCCTCTTCAGGTGGAACCTCCTCTTTACACACAGGGGCGTGCAGAAAGTCTACAAAAAATATATACAATGTGTTACGACCCTTATTGTCTAGGAGCAAAGGCCCTGCAAAGTATTCAAAAAGAAGGACAACCAGATTAGCTTGTAGAGCGGCTAATTTCGGAGCAAAGGATAAATGTGGCATTTATATTTTGCCTTAAGGCGGCATTGCTCGCTGAAAGTACCTGACCTAGAAGCAAGCTCACAGTGCGTTGTGATGAGACACGCTGTGGACGTTATCTTTCGGCAGAGCGAAACCTGTCTTCAGAACTTCAGTTCGGTCATGACTGTCGTTTGAGGTAACGCAACAAAGTTGTAAGAACGAGACAGAACATTATCAATTGTAGCATATTTGTCATTTACACTTAAACGCCTAGTTTTGAATGATGTTGATATAGCGCTGCACTAGTATAGCCTTTGCGTTATTGACATGTTTGCGGTCTAGCGGCTGGAATTTTGTGCATTGAACTTTGGACTTTGCATTGCTGAACTCTATTATTACACTGCACTAGTATGTTGCACTAGCACTATTGCACTTTGTGAATTATTTATTACAGTGCGTTTATTTGTATGCCAGTGGTAAAATGGTAAATGGTGCATTTATATAGCGCCTTTATCCAAGGCGCTTTACATAGATTGTGCATTACATTCACCCATTCATACACCGATTGCAGCGGAAGCCATGCAAGGTACCAACCAGCACATCGGGAGCAATTTGGGGTTCAGTGTCTTGCCCAAGAACACTTCGAAATGTAGACAGGAGGAGCCGGGATTAGAACCGCCGACCCATGGATCTTTGGACAACCTGCTCTACCTCCTGAGCCACAGTCGCAGTGGTGAAGCTATCTATCTATCTATCTATCTATCTATCTATCTATCTATCTATCTATCTATCTATCTATCTATCTATCTATCTATCTACAGTATGTAAACATAAGGTGAAAATAAAAAATATATTGAAAAGAAAGTCAAAAAGTAACACAAATACCCGATCTACAAGCTGCTCAACATGTGTGGTATCGTGAGCTTGTAAAACATGGCATAATCTTGGACATAGTTTGAATGCTGATTAATCGTGATTAATATATTTTTAAACTGAGATTAATCTGGTTAAAATGTTTAATCATTTGACAGCCCTACTCAAAAAGTATTTATTTAAGCAGTATTTCGTTAAGCAGTATTATTTATTGCGTATTTGAAAACAGTCATTGACCCACCAGCCTCTTCTGGTCTTTGAAGTAGCTCCTCTTGTTCCTCTTTAATCTGTGGAGGTTGTGGTTCCTCCTGGACCAGACTGGAGCTCCTCTCCTCTTCAGGTGAGACCTCCTCTTTACACACAAGAATGTGCAGAAAGTCTAGGAAACAGCCAATCAGTTTATTAACATATTAATGATCCTGAAATAGATAACACAAGTAGGTATAATATTGTTGCTGTGAGGTGGAAACCTCTTATGTCCACTTTTCTAAAAATGAAAAATGAAAATGAAAAGCTTGTAGATCGGCTATTTTGGTTACTTTTGGGTGACACTGTAGTATGATGATTAGGACATTAATTTAGAAAAAAAAACTAACTAACTAAAATTATAGAGATGTTCCGATACCGTTATCGGGTACTCGGCCGATACTAGCCTAAAGTACTCGTACTCGGTATCGGAACCGGGGCCCGATACTTTGAGACGAGTACTACAACATTCAATTGACACTAGGCTGAACGCTCAATACAACGGAAGCAAGTCTGACCCAACACGGCAGCAAAATGAGCAAAGCGCCCAAAACGGCTGATCTACAAGCATAAATGACAACGGACAAGTGTAGAACGGAGATCCATCGGCATCTGTGTTTATATTCGGCGGGCGACACGATCAGATGAATAAATTATCATTTTGATAGTTATAGTTGTCCTTTCTACTTGTAGCAGGAGCACATTAAAATTATTTATTTAATTTATATCAGACCACCAGGTCAAAAAAAAAGTACTCCATGAAGTGTAGATTTGTGTCTGTGTATATTCAGCGGGCAGTATTATTAGATTAATAAATGAGCATTAATATTAACCTACGTTGTGACTCTCCATTCGTCTTGACGCAGCCCCAGGTCATTAAAAGTTATTTCCATCAGACGAGTTCCAACAAAGTAATCCATGACTGTATAGGCTACAGAGAGGGAATCTTCTTGTAGTTATAAGCACAACGTCCTTAAAATCCTTATAAAGCTATAAAAGCCAAAGTTTATTTTGCCTTAAAAACAACTTGCATGTGTTGTTTTTCTTTGCGACAGCACCCCCACCCCTCCCCCCGCAGATCTGCAGGGACAGTGTGACATAGGTGTTTTTTTTGCCTCGAGCATAATGAAAGAAAGGCACGGGCAACACGGTCAACATTTTTCATTCAAAACGATGATAATACTAGAGTGTGTTTGAACATTTTTTATTGCTAATAAGAAAAATAAATAACATTTTGGAATTTTCTAAATCATTTCAGGCTATTATACAGAAGCTGTGTGTGTCACACCAAAAGTGGTGACCTATAGAATCCTGTACATCACGCAATCCTCACCCCTACACAGCTGTCATTAATTAATGTCTTGATTGCCTATGCGTCTCTCTCTCGGGTGAAGACGTGTGCGCTCTCTCTCTTCTCTCTCCCCCCCCCCCCCCCCCCCCCTCCCTCCCTGGTGTGTGTGGGGGGCGTGGGGAGGAGATTAGTTGCGCTGCCCTCGACAGTGATATATACTTCTCCAGTAGCGGTGCAGAACCGAGAGTGCTATACTTCTCCAGTAAGCGGTGCAGAACCGAGAGAGTGACACATTCTTTTGGATGTAAACTGCGCAGCTTTTAGCTTTTTTGATCGGATTTGCGGATCGGTGAATTTTGCATTACAGTATCATTAGAAGTACAAGGCATGACAATGAAATTAAATAGGAGAAAAAAGGGGGTAAAATAAGTGGTTACTCAACAAAAATAAAAAGTACTCGTATCGGTACTCGGTATCGGCGAGTACTTAAAATAAAGTACTCGTACTCGGTCTGAAAAAAATGGCATCGGGGCATCTCTATTAAATTATGTGAGAGAGAGCGAGTGCATTTTCTGGCACCGGCGGCAGCAGTCTGACACCCTACCCCAGACCCTAACCTCACAGAAACGGCTGTTTCGGGAGCCACGGGTGAGTTTTAACTGGCAACGCATATCGGGAGCCGCGGCTGTTGTCGGCAGTTGTGGCGGCGGCCACGAAACGAACCAACACTGCCGCGGAACTTTACTAATCCCCCCACCTTCCTGGGCAGGTGCCGCCCCTCCCCCCGGCAGACAGTGCCACGTCTGATCGCCGGTGTGGGAGAATGCACTTGCTCCTTCTGAATTATGGAGATACAAGGTTTCTCTGCCCGGCAGCAATGATAAAAAGTAAACCCAGCTGCTATAATAGAACAGTGAGAAACATGTAGATCTCAGGATTCACATGGAAACGGTGAAAGCTTCACAGAACGGAGACCAGATGTCTATGGGGTGAATTTAATGCCATTATTATCTGCGTAGTTTTACAACCTGCGTCGTAATTACACTTCACCATAGAATCTCATACGTACGTACTTTTACAGAAACGTACGTCTTTAGAAGGACCTACGTGTTATTTGTCCCATTGTAATCCAATTCACACGTAATTTACAGTTCCTAAAATTACGAATAAAAAATCACGACTAATGAATTCATAAGTACGTAGGTACGTTTCATCCATTACGCCCATCCATTTCTTACTACTAGGTACGTTTCATCCATTACGCCCATCCATTTCTGATATTACGCCCATCATTAAAGTCACGTATCACTCATTACGACCATCTCAATATAGGAGTCATTTTGGCAGTAATCTACCATGGGAAGAACCTTTTAATGGGTGATAGTTGTTGTTTGATAATGAAGCCGTTTGTTTGCTCTTGTTTGTTGCTGCTAATGCTAATGTTGGGCCATGTGTTGATAATAAAAAACGAATTCCTCTATCAATCCCTAGTTTTGTTTTTTATATCAAATAGTATTACTGGTAGTTTACTGATGCATTTGTCTGCTTTTAGTTACTTGTAGCGATCAGACAGTTGATCCATGGAAGTCTAACTCTTGGCAATATAGCCTACAAATGGAACCAAATGGACCACACTGTTTTGAGTTGAGGGGGGTTTTAAAGTTTGAGAAACACTGACATACAGTAGTGTGGCAAACCATATAGTTGCTTACAATCCGAGGGTTTTATGTGTTTGTGATAGGAAATGTATTGTGTTGGGTTCAAGAATAGATGTGTAAAAAAAAACTAGTATGACCAGTATGACCAGGTGGTCCCCAGCTAAATGATGGGGAGTTAAAGATCTGTAAGGTTCCATTTGGTTTCATTTTACACTCGAGATAAATTATTGTTTTCAACACTTTACTTCTGCTGATGTAATTGACGTAATTAATGTGTATGCATCCATCCAAGCCCTTGGCTTAATGGTATAATTCCCTATGAAATATGATAAAACTAATGTTGCCGTGTTGCCATCATGTGACACTGCCTAGGTACTACTACAGACTTGCTCTATTAAGACTGATGCATTGTTTACCTAAAGTCTTAGAGGCATT
Source organism: Electrona antarctica (assembly GCF_951216825.1). Lineage (NCBI taxonomy): Eukaryota > Metazoa > Chordata > Actinopteri > Myctophiformes > Myctophidae > Electrona > Electrona antarctica. The sequence continues at coordinate 2,117,280 of NW_027637034.1, read as the reverse complement.
GTCTCTGCATTTGATGTTTCATGTCTTTGCCTTGCTTCATGTAAATTGCTCTGGATTAAGAGTGTCTGCTAAATGCCTAAATTGTACAAATGGACACTAGAGTTTGCAGTCTTTTAGTTCATTTATTGTTTGTGATGCTCTCTCATCAGAAAATGAAAGAAACCCTCAGAGGGCTCTACAGTCTTATAGCAACTACACTGGAGGAAGGTGTATCTGAACCCCAGAGACCCCTGGCTGCGCCTGCTGCGCCTACTGCTGGGCAGAGGCCTACAACCGCTTCAGCGGAATGGTGTCCAAGGCGTATGGCAAGCACTGCGGGGGGATTTCTACCCAGTGCAGCACCTGCTGTGACGCAGAGACCCCTGTTGACTGCTGCACCTGTTGCTGCTGCTGCAGGGTTTCTCATGCCCAGAGAATCTGCACAGACGTTAGTTCATGTTGTTAAATTGGGAAAAATTAATGAATTGTCCTAATGACAAATAATGTTTTAATGATGAAATTGCCTTTCCCTAGGCCCTACAGCAATTTATTCAGGAAGAGTGCACAGCCCCGTGGCAAAAGGCGCTTTTCAGCACCTGCTTCAGCAAGTGTTGTAAGGACGAAAACCTTCTGCTTCTGCGCCCTCGCTGGACCAACCACACTAACTCCAAAGAGTTGTGAGTTATTGACACTTCAGGCGGCTGGCCTGGGAAAGGGCAGTCTCGTAATTCCCCTGGATGCGGGTCATTCTCAGGTAACTAACAACTTTATTGTCAACTTAAAGTGAAATTAATTTTGCCTCCATTGCATCACCATTCAAGGTACAGTCAAGACATCGAAGACTGGTCACAAGAACAGAAAACACAGAAAAAACATCAGAATTACTGATGATACTATAGTGCAATAATGATACAGTTTAGGCTGTTGTTCCATTATTTACAATGGGATTTCCATTACAGATCGAGGCAGAACTAGAATTTAGATACCCCAAGCTTGCTGATCTCTCTGCTGGATGGCTATTCAAGAAAACTACAGGTACATCTCTCTCTAATACATATTTGGTCCCTGTTTTTGCTGTGTCGTCTACAGATATGTTCAAAAGGCTACCAATAACTGTCCCACTTCCTATTGCTTTAGTGAATAATTGCTCTAATTCAGGGCAGGGGTCTCTTAACAAATGTATGTATTTTAGCTCAGGGGGGGGGGGGGGGGGGGACTGTGGGCTGTACAAGTAGATGCTGTTTTCGGCTAATGTTCACCTTGGCATGGGGATAATCTGTAGTACAGTACATTGGCATGGGGATAATCTGTAGTACAGTACATTATGTGCAGAGACATTATGTGAGGCTAAACTGTACATTTTAGGCTCATACATCCTGTAAATTCCACCCTTTGTTTTAACAGGGGGTGGAGGCCAGCGAAGCCTTGAAACCATACCCATGGAGGCTGGGGGATGTTTAAAGACGTAAAGTCCACCCTGTACATTGTACCCATCCAGGAGTACATGGACACAACTCCTCTTCCACCTGATCACCAGCAGTTTGCAAACATGCCAAGAAAGATGTGCAAAACCTGCGGTATTTCATTGCCTCTCCCAATGCTGACTGCACACGTTGAGACCTGTGGCCCTTTGGTAAGGGACTCTATGAGCTTCATTGTTAACTGTTAATGATTGTTTCTTTCTTTTGTGTATCTGAACATGCTTCATTTCTGTCTACTCAGGGCAACAACCCCATCGAAGTTGAAGATGACCCTGGTCCAGACAGCTCTGATGAGGCTACAGAGGGTCCTGTGACTCTAAACTGCAGAAAGGTTGGTAACGCTCATTTGTTCATTTTTTTTGTACCAGTTCCTTGGCACTTGCCCTGGCCTCACTTGTGTAGACAGATATCTTAGTATGTATGGTTTTATTGTATTTCTTTTTCTACATCCTACTGTTAGAGCGGTGAAGGGCTCAACGCTGTCAGCTGCCCAGTGATCAGCCCTATCACATGCCCAGTGTGCCAGAAAGATTTTTCTTCAGACCTCATTGAAATCCATGCCAGCTACTGTGGGGAAAGGTGAGGGAAAGCCATATATCTATCTTCGCAATTATTGCAAACGCCCTCTGCTTTGCACTGACACCACCCGCAACTAGAGATCGCAGTTACAACAAAGGGAAATTTACAGAGGCAGTTCTGCATTGTAGATAACCAAATAAACAGCTGCTATAGATAATTATGAGCTGCGTTCGCTTCCTGATGCATCTTACTTGTAGTACTAATCATCTCTTGGTTAGGTTGTGTGTAGAATGCTTTTTTAAAAAACAAATATTTTTCCTTTGTGCAGTTCATCCGCCATACACAAGCCTTCCAGTCTGTCTCCTGCTGAAAACCTGCCGTCCTCCAGTGTGTCTCGTCCTGACCACCTGCCGTCCTCCAGTCCGTCTCGTGCTGAACTGCCGTCCTCCAGTGTGTCTAGTCCTGACCTGCCATCGTCCAGTGTGTCTCGTCCTGACCACCTGCCGTCCAGTGTGTCTCGTGCTGAACAGCCTAACAACACAAGTGGGGAATCGGCCCAACCTGTGGAAGGTAGGCTGAACAACTTTTCACCTTTGTTCAAATGCGGGATAATGACTTGGCTTGCTCACAGCCTATAACGACAGACCAACAATTCTAATATATAATGCAACTGTGATATTTAAGCCATGGTTCTCATCTGGAGTCAAGCACACGACCACTCCACCTAGCTAGAACTTGGCTATACTGTGAACTGGCCTGGTGAAGCCATTAAAGGCCAGGCCTGCTTTATTTTTGTACCAGTCAAGCCCTAATGCATGCAATATGTGCCTTGCTTGCTAAAATTAAGAGTACATTGGGGTTTATTTCCAACCACTTTCCACAGCATACACTAATTTACCTCTTATGATTTAATCAGCTCTAATACATAGCCGAAATACACAAACATGAATTGACTGCTGCTGCTTCCTGTTTCTGAATGACAGAATGGATGGCCACTGAAGACCCCAAAAAAGCTGCATTTCTCTTCACAGCTTTGCTCTTGAAAGGGCAAAGAAGTGCTGAGTTGCTTTGGCTGTGCATGGATCTCACCAAAGAGCTACAGGAACAAGACCGGTCCCTTCTGTGTTTCTACAAAAGGAGCCCTGTTAACTGGGCATCTCCTTTGGAGTGTGATCTTAAAGGTATGTTTGTAAAAACATTTATAATGTAGATTGTAGTATGTATAGCTTCAATGTACATATTATCCTGCTTTTTTCCCCCCCATATATCATACTCTTGGTAGTTAAGCATCTGCTAAATGCCTTAATTGTAATGTAATCTGAACATTTTAAATGTGTAATTCAAATATTCTCTCCTGCAGGAGATTCAGCAGTTGGGGACGGTGTGACTAGATATTTACTGTCTACAATCTCTTATAGGCTGTTGAATGGATTCCATATTAACATGGGTATGTATCCAGATTTGTTATACAGGAAATATTGTATTAATTTATCTACGTTTTTCATTTATGTATTACATTGAAAAGTTAACTATTTGACATATGTTTCTATCCACCTTTTTCCTACGTCCTACAGTGCATTGCAATTGAGTGTGCGGCAGTTCCACTTCCACGGGGAGGAGTCGCGGGAGGAGACGAGGAAGGAAGCCTCTTCCCTACGGGGGAGAGGCTTCCCTCCCACATTCCCGCCCCAATTCATGTCTGAATCAATCAATGCACGTCAGTGTTGTTTACTATTCGTTATCGTGAACGTGGGTGGGACAGTGGGAGGCAACAGTCTGGCCATGCGAGCCTGTAAACAGTGTGACGTTACTTCCATTGCTTGACTTATTGGAAATGCTTAAGTGACTTTTGTTTTGGCTTGTCTACTACAGATGGTTTTGGACCGCATTGTATGGCCACAGAGCGCAGATGTCCACTATGTGGATGATGAAGACGAGGACTTTGATGTCGAGACCAGATGTCGTCTTGCCGGCTACTTGCGTCAGTTCATTGAGCAAGGTTTTTCATTTTAAAACTATTTTTGTTACCATAAAGACAATCAATTTCAACTAACATTTACAATTCAACAATTTACCTATTGGCTGTATATATTTAGTCTTGTTGGGCATCTTCATTTCGTGGCATTTTTTTTTAATCATGATTGAGGTCTCGAGACACTTGTTAAACACTCTTTCCCAAACACTGGCGTGGGACCCATTTGTGGGTCACAGAAACAATTGTATGGGTCCCTTCATCTTACATTTTATTATCCCAAAACATTTTCAAATAACTTTCGAATTGAAAGCAAAATTCCAGAAATTAGTAAAGATGCATTTAAGAGGTAGTGAAAATAGACAATCTACAAGCTCACAATGTGTGTGAAGCAACATGTTTTGAGCTTGTAGATCTTCTGTCTTTACTAGTTTGGGTCCTGGGCAAACGTCAAATTTGTCTTTTACGTCACAGGCAAAAAAGTTTGGGATCTACTGCTCTAGCAAACACTCTTAGCAATGATTTTTTTTTAAATCAAAATATAGAGCTATTCAACACTTTATTTTAATCAAAGAACCTAACTTGTCCTTCCGAAGTTATGAAATAAAAATGTAGGACCCAACAGGAGTACTAACCTATATTTTCCTTATCCTAGCATCAAGCGACGATCTGAAGAACCTCATCGAATTTTGGAGCGGCTGGCCGGCTCCAATTCCACATGAGCTGAAGTTGGAGTTTGTTAACAGTTCCCTCCCTAAAGCACATACATGCTATGACACTCTAAGCCTTCCTGGGAATTTCACAGACTATAGCACGTTTCAGGAAGGCATGCAAGTCTGCTGTGACTCTGTGAAATTCCCTGGGTTAGGACTGGTATAAAGTATGGAATGGTCTAAGACCAAGAGGTAACATTCTGTACAAAGACTAAAGTCTGTCATGCAAGCATGACTTTAAAGCAAATTTAACCCATTTTAGCCTGACGTTGAAATTTTTAAATTGTCTTCTAAATCATGACAGTTTTCTGAAATACCTGTTTCTGTATCAGTGCTGCTCAATATTTCGCGTCAAGGACCCCCATAATTATATCAAATTGGCCGCGACCCCTAATCTGAAAATATGTTGTTTCAGAGACCTACCCACAAGCAAAGATTTGAGTTACATTTTCACGATTTTCCAAAAATAGCAGACCTACAAGCACCACCACTTTACAAATAAGAAGCACTTTGGTATTCTAAATGTTTTTGTTGTTCTAGAGCCACCTAAGTGTCATTGGTCACAGAGCCACTTTATTGATGTTTACACTTGTACGTTTGTACGATTACAGAGCCAGAGCCACAACTGTTTTGTTGCAGTAGTTATGTACACGGGTGGCTATTCATGCTTGTTTTTGAAATGTGTACATTTAATACAGTTTTGTATTTGCATTTTGCAATGTTTTATATTATCTTGTATGCCCAATTATACAGCAAATTGCAAGTAAGGGTTATGTTAAGCTTAAATATGTGCAATGTTTCTGCAGCTAGTATTTTATTTTTTGGTGCATATTACAGTGTTGGGAGATAAATGTGTGAAGGCGGGTTTTACAATAGATCTGCCTCAATAAGTGTCTACAGAATGTTTCCAGAATGCTATGGGAAAATAGTCAGGCGATATGTTTAGTAGCTCTACCTCTTATGTATGTGTCAAGCAGTACATATTGAAATCGCGTTTTTGATCAAATATTGTCATTGATCTCTAAATCTGTTCGGTTGGATAAATGGTGCATTCATGGATAAGCAAATTCTTTACTAGTGTTGGATTAATTCCATTGGGAGTAAATAAAAGCGTGAAGAATGCACAAGTGTTTCCATGGCATTACTTTTATTTGTTACACGTTATGACCACTGTACTGGGAGGGACTCAACAAACTGTAAAACTGCAAGATAAATGTCCATTCCAAATGACTGTAGGTGCGGTTCCATTAAGCCTTTGCGGAAAAAGGAAGTGTATGTTCATTAAGTCGAAAAAAGAAAAGCGAATTGTCTGTGTTTCCATTAAACTGACAATATGCAGTAGTTGGCACTGTTTTGCCAGTAAAGTGAGGCTCATGTAAAGTAGTCCTAATCCATGTTCACACCATTGATTTAGGGTTTTGATGCGCTTTGACCCCATATATTGCGCTGTAATCTGATCCCTGGTCAGCGGCTGACCGACCGTCAGCAAGTCTACAGCAAGCCAGCGGGCATCTGCTGCTTTCACAGTATTGACGACACCTACAGTCAAGTACAAATAACTATTTGTTGTGTAATGCTTGTCTTAATATATTCGGGGCACATGTAGCCTATATGTCGCGGGACTCGATTGGAGCATACTGGTCGTTTATACTGTAAATTGATTGATTGCAGCTGCAAACAGTTGTGAATAACTTGTTTCATCGGCTATATAGCCTATAGCCTACACGTTTAGGTTGCTTATCTTATGATATATAAGAATAGATGAAGCATATGCATGGATCGAAATCGAAAATAGCCTGCAGGGACCCAGGCAGCTATAGGTTATATAAAAGTTTAGTCTACTACACCACGTGTGTGTGCGTGTGTGTGTGTGTGTGTCTTACATCCATACAGTAGCGATCCAGATATCAAAATGATCGGAGCGCCCCGATCAACTCGGGAGGATTCAGACTTAATATGGGATCTTTGAACACACTACACAATTATTAATCTCCACTGCCTCCCCATCGTTTTTTATTTTATTTTCCAACTGTTCAAAAGCGATATAATGCGAGTTCAATGCTTTCTAATTAAAAACCTTTTCCGCAAGTGTTTCCATACACTATTTGCGCATTTCCCTTTTTTCGAAAAAGCCTAAATCCGCAACCTCCAAGCGAAAAAGTGGTTTTGCGAAAAATTGAGACTTATTCGCATTTTGATGTGTTTCCATCCAGGAGATTTTGCGCAAGAGCCTTAATGCGCAAAAAATGGCTTTATGGAAACGCACCTTGTGATAGTCCCATTGGATCAATTGTTGCTCTCAGTTCACCCATTTGCTCTTCAGTAAGAGGACTGTCGATCTGCGGTACAATAATGCCGGCTTCCTCTCCAGCAATGAGGCTGTCTTCCCATTCAATGTGGGGAATATGCAGTTCCTAAACCAGATGAGATTTAATAACAGTTAATTACTCATAAATGTGTTGTGAACACAAAGGAGCCCTATACAGAGAGACTGCAGGTTTTAAATAAGCCTTTCTATTTGCGTGGACCTCCCCAAGTGTAGCTTACATGTGTGCTATATTAGGTTATCACGCCAGTGGCTCAAAAGTGAAGCAAAATGAGTTGCATCATCTGATGGCAATTGCAGGAATCAGTTGGTTTGGGTTTGGCAAAAGGTGTTAATATACTATTAGAAAAAATGAATAACCTCTAGATTGTCCGGCTCAGGGACAGGATGCTGCATTTGTCCAATTTCCCACAGTTGATTGGGTGTCATGTTTCCTTCTGAACTCAATGGATGGTCATCCCAACCGGCATGGAACACATCAAGGGATGCTTGGAGACGAGGAAGGAACACATAATGGCAGCAGAATAGGTGGCAGCTGTTATTGAGGGCCATATGTCCATCCTCCTCTAAGGTGTGCAAGACGTCATAGTATGTGTGGGTGACAGCCATCCAGACATCTCGCCACAACCTTTCAATGCTTAAGTGGACAAACACATGACAAATATTTGGTGTAGGCAACAAATTGACATACTTGGTAATGCTGTAAAATCCCACAAGCAGAGAGCAGCCGAAACATGTCATAAGACAATGATATTGAAATAGGCATGCATAGAAAGTAGGAGGTGTGGTGGTTGGTTTAGTGCAGGGGTTGGCAACTTTGATGATGAAGAGGGCCAATCTACAAGCTCAAAATGTGTCACAGTGCGACTCGTTTTGAGCTTGCAGATCTGCAATTTTGCTTTTATCTAATTGGAAACCTTTTTCCTTGAATGTTTTTAATTGAAATCCTGAAAAGTAACACTTTTATTTAATTTAGAATGCATTTAGTTATACCTATTTTAACTTTATGAACTTGAAATTATGAACAGAAATACATTGGACATAAAGACAATACATATTGAATAGCTACTGATATAGACGGAAGTAATTAAACAGGGCCATGTTTGCATGTTTGGAATTGTAACGGGTGAAATCCATATATATATCAGTATTATGATATTAACCTGCGGGCCACATGAAGTGAAGTTGTGGACCGCATGTGGCTCCCGGGCCGCCAATTGCCCATGGTTTAGTGGGAGCTTGCAGGTGGGCATGTATGTATGTGGGTATGTTTATGCTGTGGCAGGATTAGGCAAGCAGAAGCAGTTATAAAGAGCTCATAGAGTCCCGTACCAAAGGGCCACAGGTCTCAACGTGTGCAGTCAGCATTGGGAGAGGCAATGAAATACTGCAGGTTTTGCACATCTTTCTTGGCATGTTTGCAAACTGCTGGTGATCAGGTGGAAGAGGAGTTGTGTCCATGTACTCCTGGATGGGTACAATGTACAGGGTGGACTTTACGTCTTTAAACTGCTGGCCAGTATATCCCCCAGCCTCCATGGGTATGGTTTCAAGCCTTCGCTGGCCTCCACCCCCTGTTAAAACAAAGGGTGGAATTTACAGGATGTATGAGCCTAAAATGTACAGTTTAGCCTCACATAATGTCTCTGCACATAATGTACTGTACTACAGATTATCCCCATGCCAATGTACTGTACTACAGATTATCCCCATGCCAAGCCGAAAACAGCATCTACTTGTACAGCCCACAGTCCCCCCCCCCCCCCCCCCCCCCCTGAGCTAAAATACATACATTTGTTAAGAGACCCCTGCCCTGAATAAGAGCAATCATTCACTAAAGCAATAGGAAGTGGGACAGTTATTGGTAGCCTTTTGAACATATCTGTAGACGACACAGCAAAAACAGGGACCAAATATGTATTAGAGAGAGATGTACCTGTAGTTTTCTTGAATAGCCATCCAGCAGAGAGATCAGCAAGCTTGGGGTATCTAAATTCTAGTTCTGCCTCGATCTGTAATGGAAATCCCATTGTAAATAATGGAACAACAGCCTGAACTGTATCATTATTGCACTATAGTATCATCAGTAATTCTGATGTTTTTTCTGTGTTTTCTGTTCTTGTGACCAGTCTTCGATGTCTTGACTGTACCTTGAATGGTGATGCAATGGAGGCAAAATTAATTTCACTTTAAGTTGACAATAAAGTTGTTAGTTACCTGAGAATGACCCGCATCCAGGGGAATTACGAGACTGCCCTTTCCCAGGCCAGCCGCCTGAACTGTCAATAACTCACAACTCTTTGGAGTTAGTGTGGTTGGTCCAAACAATGCATCAGTCTTAATAGACTCCCTCCTTACTGGCCTACCGGCATGTGCACTTAAGCCCCTCCAACTGATCCAAAATGCCGCAGCCCGCTTGGTCTTCAACCAGCCAAAATTCTCACACGTCACCCCCCTTCTCCGCTCCCTCCATTGGCTCCCGGTCGCTGCCCGCACAGAATACAAAACTCTGATGCTGGCATTCAAAGCAACCAAAGGCATGGCCCCCCCATATCTCACAAGTATGATCGTACCCTACAAACCCTCCCGCGCACTCAGATCAGCCAACGCAGGGAAGCTGGAGGTACCTTCACTAAAAACGCCGGGACAACGCTCCACACGTCCCAAACTCTTCTCCCTTCTGGCTCCAAAACTATGGAATGCACTTCCCATCACAGTCAGAACTGCAGCCTCACTCCCAATCTTCCGCCGTAGTCTGAAAACCCACCTCTTCAGACTCCACCATGGCCCGTAGCACTTGCCCTAGCCTAGCCCCTTAGATAGCACATTATGTAGACTTAGATAGTATTTTAAACAGACTTATAGCTTGTTACGTAGACAGCTCTAGAATTGCACTTCATGTAGTCATAGCACTTTATAGTACATATGTATAATATATTATATAGTATAGTATAGTATGTATAGTTTACATAGATACTCCACTGTTACGTTCTTAGTCTACGCATGATTCATGATAACTACGTTTTATATATGTGATGTATGCCATGCTTTTGTTATTGCTTAATGTAAGTCGCTCTGGATTAAGAGCGTCTGCTAAATGCCTAAATTGTAAATTGTAAATTGTAAGTCTGTAGTAGTACCTAGGCAGTGTCACATGATGGCAACACGCAACATTAGTTTTATCATATTTCATAGGGAATTATACCATTAAGCCAAGGGCTTGGATGGATGCATACACATTAATTACGTCAATTACATCAGCAGAAGTAAAGTGTTGAAAACAATAATTTATCTCGAGTGTAAAATGAAACCAAATGGAACCTTACAGATCTTTAACTCCCCATCATTTAGCTGGGGACTACCTGGTCATACTGGTCATACTAGTTTATTTTTACACATCTATTCTTGAACCTAACACAATACATTTCCTATCACAAACAACACATAAAACCCTCGGATTGTCAGCAACTATATGGTTTGCCACACTACTGTATGTCAGTGTTTCTCAAACTTTAAAACCCCCCTCAACTCAAAACAGTGTGGTCCATTTGGTTCCATTTGTAGGCTATATTGCCAAGAGTTAGACTTCCATGGATCAACTGTCTGATCGCTACAAGTAACTAAAAGCAGACAAATGCATCAGTAAACTACCAGTAATACTATTTGATATAAAAAAACAAAACTAGGGATTGATAGAGGAATTCGTTTTTTATTATCAACACATGGCCCAACATTAGCATTAGCAGCAACAAACAAGAGCAAACAAACGGCTTCATTATCAAACAACAACTATCACCCATTAAAAGGTTGTCTTTCTGCATCATTCAATTAAACATTAATGTGCATTAAAGTTTACCTCCGTGTCTGCCATTGTGCTTGGTGTCCTCCTCAGAGATGGGGTGCCGGTTCCCTTAACAACCGGAGGCTCCGCCCCCATTCCCTGATTGGTCCATTTACGTACGTCTTCTTCCCATGGTAGATTACTGCCAAAATGACTCCTATATTGAGATGGTCGTAATGAGTGATACGTGACTTTAATGATGGGCGTAATATCAGAAATGGATGGGCGTAATGGATGAAACATACCTAGTAGTAAGAAATGGATGGGCGTAATGGATGAAACGTACCTAGTAGTAAGAAATGGATGGGTGTAATGGATGAAACCTACGTACTTATGAATTCATTAGTCGTGATTTTTTATTCGTAATTTTAGGAACTGTAAATTACGTGTGAATTGGATTACAATGGGACAAATAACACGTAGGTCCTTCTAAAGACGTACGTTTCTGTAAAAGTACGTACGTATGAGATTCTATGGTGAAGTGTAATTACGACGCAGGTTGTAAAACTACGCAGATAATAATGGCATTAAATTCACCCCATACCCAAGTCGGCTCAGTGGCCGTACCTTGAGTTGGCTGTGTGGCCGTGACCGTCTCTTGTGTTGTCCTTGCGTTGGGTCCCCAAGTCGGCTCAGTGGCCATACCTTGAGTTGGCTGTGTGGCCGCGACCGTCTCTTGTGTTGTCCTTGCGTCCGTGTTTGAGGGATTCCGATTTTACAGGGGCCAGTTTCGAATTGCAGCCGTCCGTAGGTGCCCTTTGAGAGCGGTTTTGAAGGAGTCAAGGGATTTGCATGTCTTAATGACTGTTGGTAGGGCGTACCATATTTTGGTGGCATAGGAGCGAGAATAATAATAATAACCACAGCAACACGTTTCATCTGACACGCTCCACAGACATGTTTTCGCACCGGTTATGTTCTTCATAGCCACACGGTGACCATGCTCTGGTGTCCGATGAGAAAATATAATAATAATAACCACCGCAACACGTTTCATCTGACACGCTCCACAGACATGTTTTCGCACCGGTTATGTTCTTCATAGCCACACGGTGACCATGCTCTGGTGTCCGATGAGAAAATATAATAATAATAACCACCGCAACACGTTTCATCTGACACGCTCCACACAGACATGTTTTCGCACCGGTTATGTTCTTCATAGCCACACGGTGACCATGCTCTGGTGTCCGATGAGAAAATATAATAATAATAACCACCGCAACATGTTTCATCTGACACGCTCCACAGACATGTTTTCGCACCGGTTATGTTCTTCATAGCCACACGGTGACCATGCTCTGGTGTCCGATGAGAAAATATAATAATAATAACCACCGCAACACGTTTCATCTGACACGCTCCACAGACATGTTTTCGCACCGGTTATGTTCTTCATAGCCACACGGTGACCATGCTCTGGTGTCCTATGAGAAAATATAATAATAATAACCTTTATTTATAGTAGTGAGGTAATGTGGTCCCTTTTCCTGGTGTTTGTTACAATTCTGGCTGCTACGTTTTGCATTAGTGTAGATGGTCTAGATGGTCTATACAAGGCAAGCCTGTATAGAATGCGTTGCAGTAATCTAAACGAGACGGTACAAAAGCATGGGTCAGTTTCTTGGCGTCCTCCAATGAGAAGAAAGGTCTGACTCTTGCAATGTTTCTTAGGTGGTAAAAAGATATTTTTGTGACATTACTAATGTGCTTTTCATGGTTTAACTCGTGGTCTAGAATAACACCCAGGTTTTTCACAATTGTTTAACCTGTGAGGACCAGTTTCCGGATTTATTCATTATTATTATTGACCTTGTGATGGTAAATGTTCTATATAAATAAAGATTTGAGAGTATAATTCTTATTACGGCCTTATTTTGTCATTAACACTTTTCTGTTTTTCAGGGGTAAATAGTAACTAAATAATTTGTTTCTTCATGTTGATTGTGAACCATTTGTGTTTGGAAAAAACTAACACTTCTTTCTCTGTTTTTCAGAAGCCGTTGAGTGATGCTACAGCGCTGACAGATTTGATTTTTTCTGCCTTTAACCTTTCCTACTTTTCAGGAATGTTCTCATGGACCTACAAGTACTGAATTTGTATAAGCTCACATACTAGAACATTATTGTCCATCCCTAAATTATATAAAAACACATGGAATAACCATCTCTAAGCAAATGCTACTTTTGAAGTTTTTCTGTGTGTTCATGACCCCTTAAATTTACATGTGCATATTGAAATTAGCTTAACTCAATGTTTGTTTTTAGGGCTGCAACACCTATTTCTACTAAATTAGGTAATCAGATCCAGAATAGTGCAACACCTATTTCTACTAAATTAGGTAATCAGATCCAGAATAGTTAGTTACTAGTTCAATCTAATTTCCAGGAGTGTGCTTGATCGCCTTTGGGGGTCGGTGAATAATTTTTCCCCCCTGCACTCCTAAATTGGCAAAATTAGGAGTCAGGGGTTTTTTCGCTTCACCCTGGAAAAACTTTGATTTATTAAAAATTAGAATAAATAATTTTAACGGATAACGGCACTCAAAATGGTTTACATGAAAGTAGGTAGAAGTAAATGTTTAATATTCCAAATGTATTTGTAGTATCTGCATCAATATGTACTGAAAGAAGCGATAATCAAAAGTACACATGCAAAATGTAACACTTTCATTTCAAATGCATAAAACGGTTCCATAATGTCAAATGTTCACAAAATGGCAGATCTACAAGGTCACAACGCATTGCAATCTGTCCTGAGCTTGTACATTGGCTATTTACAAATGGTAAAATTTGCCAAAAAATAGTAACTAAATATAATACTAATAAAGATTCTGACATCAATGATAACAATATTATGATATCTGCAACTGTTTATTGACATGTTAACATTACCATATTATATAATGCTTACAATTATAACCATATAAAATCTAACAATAGAAAACTAAAATAGTTAAATATAATAACCACTAACTATTATAATAACATAACAATACATTGTTGTTAATAAACAATTTAAACTATATCCACTGTGCTTTGTCTCTAATAATTGTTTGTCTTTTTACCATGTGTTTAAAAAGTGCATCATTCTGGGTGCCTGCCATGCAATGGCAGAAACACAGGTTGAAATCTAAAACGCATACTTAATCGTAATTCTGGGTGCCTGCCATGCAATGGCAGAAACACAGGTTGAAATCTAAAACGCATACTTAATAATTATTATCAATACGCGAAACTTCGACGTCTACGGCCGGCCGCACGGTTTGCCAAAGCCCCGCAATATATACATCAAAACGTGCGGCTCGGCCGGGAATGGTGTGCTTGTGCTTTTCTTTCCGATTCGTGTTACCGTGCCGACGTAATTCGCAATAAACGACGCGAAAAATGCCCCATTCAAAGTCGATGGGGAGACGCGGGTGAAAACAGAAAACGACACGTTACTTTGGAGCCACATTGCTCTGGCATACTGGTACGTAGAAACACGATTCGAACGTCAAACAGCACACGAGGCCATCGACTTTGTGGTGGTTCAGACGGAATTCGAATACGTTGCACGGTTTGCCCGCTATCGCAGTTCAAAGTGTGTGTGGTCTGAGCAATATTCTCGACTCAGAGTGTCGCACGCCCAGAGAGAGAGCGGATCAGAGTGAGAAGCCAATGTGAAGACTATACCGAAATTCTCCGAACAAATCGTCCTCACGGCCAAAATATTCACTTTACACGCATGGGTTTCGGTAATTTTGTAGCCACACTCGTCCTCTTTCACCCAATGTCACAACCATAGCCCAGATACATACAGTACGTGAACTACAGCCCTGAAAGCGACAGGTGTACCATCATAATGTGTCATAAACTCCATGTTAAATGCCTGAATGAGTCAGCAATTTTTTCATCACAAGCACAATTCTTAACTCGCTCTTATAACCACGTTTTTTATCGTACCAATACCACGATCGCACACGGCGTACCTCAATGCCTCGGGTCACTCACGGTGAAAACAAAAATCGCATTCGACTTTTACTTTTTGCGATAGAGCAATTTGTTCGGACATACGTTCTCTCATAGAGAGTCAGTGGGCTTTTAACTTGCAATACTGTTTGCATTTGCATAGACTAGCCCAGGTGAAAATGATACTTTGTTAATGATTCAAGGTCACCTGACCAACTCTCACACACGCGCGCACACATGCACATGCACGCACATGCACACATGTGCACGCACACACACATTGAAAGTCAATAGAGAAATTCGGGGAAACACGTAACTCTGTCATTTCTCAACCGTTTCGGATGCGGGGCGGCTCGCCAGAACCGGGCCGCCCCCCTGAGCGAAACCAAATGGACCCCTTAGCATGTTAGCATTAGCATGTTAGCGTTAGCATGTTAGCATTAGCATATTAGCATGTTAGCATGTTAGCATTAGCATGTTAGCATGTTAGCATTAGCATGTTAGCATGTTAGCATTAGCATATTAGCATGTTAGCATGTTAGCATGTTAGCATTAGCATGTTAGCATTTTAGCATTAGCATGTTAGCATGTTAGCATTAGCATGTTAGCATGTTAGCATTAGCATGTTAGCATGTTAGCATGTTAGCTTTAGCATGTTAGCATTAGCATGTTAGCATGTTAGCATTAGCATGTTAGCATTAGCATGTTAGCATTAGCATGTTAGCATTAGCATGTTAGCATGTTAGCATTAGCATGTTAGCATGTTAGCATGTTAGCATTAGCATTAGCATGTTAGCATGTTACCATGTTAGCATTAGCATGTTAGCATGTTAGCATGTTAGCATTAGCATGTTAGCATGTTAGCATTAGCATGTTAGCATGTTAGCATTAGCATGTTAGCATGTTAGCATTAGCATGTTAGCATGTTAGCATGTTAGCATGTTAGCTTTATCATGTTAGCATTAGCATGTTAGCATGTTAGCATGTTAGCATGTTAGCATGTTAGCATTAGCATGTTAGCATTAGCATATTAGCATGTTAGCATGTTAGCATTAGCATGTTAGCATGTTAGCATTAGCATGTTAGCATTAGCATATTAGCATGTTAGCATGTTAGCATTAGCATGTTAGCATTTTAGCATTAGCATGTTAGCATGTTAGCATTAGCATGTTAGCATTAGCATGTTAACATGTTAGCTTTAGCATGTTAGCATTAGCATGTTAGCATGTTAGCATTAGCATGTTAGCATTAGCATGTTAGCATTAGCATGTTAGCATTAGCATGTTAGCATGTTAGCATTAGCATGTTAGCATGTTACCATGTTAGCATTAGCATGTTAGCATGTTAGCATTAGCATGTTAGCATGTTAGCTTTAGCATGTTAGCATTAGCATGTTAGCATGTTAGCATTAGCATGTTAGCATTAGCATGTTAGCATTAGCATGTTAGCATGTTAGCTTTAGCATGTTAGCTTTAGCATGTTAGCATTAGCATGTTAGCATTAGCATGTTAGCATTAACATGTTAGCATTAGCATGTTAGCATGTTAGCATTAGCATGTTAGCATTAGCATGTTAGCATTAGCATGTTAGCATGTTAGCATTAGCATGTTAGCATGTTAGCATTAGCATGTTAGCATGTTACCATGTTAGCATTAGCATGTTAGCATGTTACCATGTTAGCATTAGCATGTTAGCATTAGCATGTTACCATGTTAGCATTAGCATGTTAGCATTAGCATGTTAGCATGTTAGCATTAGCATGTTAGCATGTTAGCATTAGCATGTTAGCAAATGCTGCACAGACTTGGCGAGCTGCAGGCACCCAGTCAAATTTCCTGAAATTTGTTAGGGTTAGGGTTAGGGGGTTAGGGTTAGGGTTAGGGTTAGGGTTAGGGTTAGGGTTAGGGTTAGGGTTATTCGAATTCCGTCTGAACCACCACAAAGTCGATGGCCTCGTGTGCTGTTTGACGTTTAAATCGTGTTTCTACGTAACAGTATGCCCGAGCAATGTGGCTCCAAAGTAACGTGTCGTTTTCTGTTTTTACCCGCGTCTCCCCATCGACTTTGAATGGGGCATTTTCGCGTCGTTTATTGCGAATTACGTGGGCACGGTAACACGAATCGGAAAGAAAAGCACAAGCACACCATTCCCGGCCGAGCCGCACGTTTTGATGTATATATTGCGGGGCTTTGGCAAACCGTGCGGCCGGCCGTAGACGTCGAAGTTTCGCGTATTGATGATGATAATAATTCTGGGTGCCTGCCATGCAATGGCAGAAACACAGGTTGAAATCTAAAACGCATACTTAATAACTAGAAACAAATTTCAGGAAATTTGACTGGGTGCCTACAGCTCGCCAAGTCTGTGCAGCATTTGAGCCACGGACCACCATTTGATGACATTTAGCCTCTCAGACCCTGTAAGGGTCCATTTGGTTGACTTTCAATGGGGTATTTTGTCGAAGTTTATTGCACATTACGTTGCCACCAACATTCTAATGCTAACATGCTAACATGCTAATACTAACATGCTAATGCTAACATGCTAATGTTAACATGCTAACATGCTAAAATGCTAATGCTAACATGCTAATGCTAACATGGTAACATGCTAACATGCTAATGCTAATGCTAACATGCTAACATGCTAACATGCTAATGCTAACATGCTAACATGCTAATGCTAACATGCTAATGCTAACATGCTAATGCTAACATGCTAATGCTAACATGCTAAAGCTAACATGCTAACATGCTAATGCTAACATGCTAATGCTAACATGCTAACATGCTAACATGCTAACATGCTAATGCTAACATGCTAAAGCTAACATGCTAACATGCTAACATGCTAACATGCTAATGCTAACATGCTAACATGCTAATGCTAACATGCTAATGCTAACATGCTAACATGCTAATGCTAACATGCTAACATGCTAACATGCTAATGCTAACATGCTAACATGCTAATGCTAACATGCTAACATGCTAATGCTAACATGCTAACATGCTAATGCTAACATGCTAACATGCTAATGCTAACATGCTAATGCTAACATGGTAACATGCTAACATGCTAACATGCTAATGCTAACATGCTAATGCTAACATGGTAACATGCTAATGCTAACATGCTAATGCTAACATGCTAATGCTAACATGGTAACTTGCTAACATGCTAATGCTAACATGGTAACATGCTAACATGCTAATGCTAATGCTAACATGCTAACATGCTAACATGCTAATGCTAACATGCTAACATGCTAATGCTAACATGCTAATGCTAACATGCTAACATGCTAATGCTAACATGCTAAAGCTAACATGCTAACATGCTAACATGCTAATGCTAACATGCTAATGCTAACATGCTAACATGCTAACATGCTAACATGCTAACATGCTAATGCTAACATGCTAAAGCTAACATGCTAACATGCTAATGCTAACATGCTAACATGCTAATGCTAACATGCTAACATGCTAATGCTAACATGCTAACATGCTAATGCTAACATGCTAACATGCTAACATGCTAATATGCTAATGCTAACATGCTAACATGCTAATGCTAACATGCTAACATGCTAATGCTAACATGCTAACATGCTAACATGCTAACATGCTAACATGCTAATATGCTAATGCTAACATGCTAACATGCTAACGCTAACATGCTAATGCTAACATGCTAAGGGGTCCATTTGGTTTCGCTCAGGGGGGCGGCCCGGTTCTGGCGAGCCGCCCCGCATCCGAAACGGTTGAGAAATGACAGAGTTACGTGTTTCCCCGAATTTCTCTATTGACTTTCAATGTGTGTGTGTGCGTGCACATGTGTGCATGTGCGTGCATGTGCGTGTGTGCGCGCGTGTGTGAGAGTTGGTCAGGTGACCTTGAATCATTAACAAAGTATCATTTTCACCTGGGCTAGTCTATGCAAATGCAAACAGTATTGCAAGTTAAAAGCCCACTGACTCTATGAGAGAACGTATGTCCGAACAAATTGCTCTATCGCAAAAAGTAAAAGTCGAATGCGATTTTTGTTTTCACCGTGAGTGACCCGATGCATTGAGGTACGCCGTGTGCGATCGTGGTATTGGTACGATAAAAAACGTGGTTATAAGAGCGAGTTAAGAATTGTGCTTGTGATGAAAAAATTGCTGACTCATTCAGGTATTTAACATGGAGTTTATGACACATTATGATGGTACACCTGTCGCTTTCAGGGCTGTAGTTCACGTACTGTATGTATCTGGGCTATGGTTGTGACATTGGGTGAAAGAGGACGAGTGTGGCTACAAAATTACCGAAACCCATGCGTGTAAAGTGAATATTTTGGCCGTGAGGACGATTTGTTCGGAGAATTTCGGTATAGTCTTCACATTGGCTTCTCACTCTGATCCGCTCTCTCTCTGGGCGTGCGACACTCTGAGTCGAGAATATTGCTCAGACCACACACACTTTGAACTGCGATAGCGGGCAAACCGTGCAACGTATTCGAATTCCGTCTGAACCACCACAAAGTCGATGGCCTCGTGTGCTGTTTGACGTTTAAATCGTGTTTCTACGTACCAGTATGCCAGAGCAATGTGGCTCCAAAGTAACGTGTCGTTTTCTGTTTTTCCACGCGTTTCTCCATCGACTTTGAATGGGGCATTTTTCGCGTCGTTTATTGCGAATTACGTGGGCACGGTAACGCGAATCGGAAAGAAAAGCACAAGCACACCATTCCCGGCCGAGCCGCACGTTTTGATGTATATATTGCGGGGCTTTGGCAAACCGTGCGGCCGGCCATAGACGTCGAAGTTTCGCGTATTGATTATAATAATTATTCTGGGTGCCTGCCATGCAATGGCAGAAACACAGGTTGAAATCTAAAACGCATACTTAATCGTAGTAATAATAATAATAATCACCAATACGCGAAACTTCGACGTCTATGGCCGGCCGCACGGTTTGCCAAAGCCCCGCAATATATACATCAAAACGTGCGGCTCGGCCGGGAATGGTGTGCTTGTGCTTTTCTTTCCGATTCGTGTTACCGTGCCCACGTAATTCGCAATAAACGACGCGAAAAATGCCCCATTCAAAGTCGATGGGGAAACGCGTGTAAAAACAGAAAACGACACGTTACTTTGGAGCCACATTGCTCTGGCATACTGTTACATAGAAACACGATTTAAACGTCAAACAGCACACGAGGCCATCGACTTTGTGGTGGTTCAGACGGAATTCGAATACGTTGCACGGTTGGCCCGCTATCGCAGTTCAAAGTGTGTGTGGTCTGAGCAATATTCTCGACTCAGAGTGTCGCACGCCCAGAGAGAGAGCGGATCAGAGTGAGAAGCCAATGTGAAGACTATACCGAAATTCTCCGAACAAATCGTCCTCACGGCCAAAATATTCACTTTACACGCATGGGTTTCGGTAATTTTGTAGCCACACTCGTCCTCTTTCACCCAATGTCACAACCATAGCCCAGATACATACAGTACGTGAACTACAGCCCTGAAAGCGACAGGTGTACCATCATAATGTGTCATAAACTCCATGTTAAATGCCTGAATGAGTCAGCAATTTTTTCATCACAAGCACAATTCTTAACTCGCACTTATAACCACGTTTTTTATCGTACCAATACCACGATCGCACACGGCGTACCTCAATGCCTCGGGTCACTCACGGGGAAAACAAAAATCGCATTCGACTTTTACTTTTTGCGATAGAGCAATTTGTTCGGACATACGTTCTGTCATAGAGAGTCACTGTGCTTTTAACTTGCAATACTGTTTGCATTGCATAGACTAGCCCAGGTGAAAATGATACTTTGTTAATGATTCAAGGTCACCTGACCAACTCTCACACACGCGCCCACACACGCACATGCACGCACATGCACACATGTGCACGCACACACACACACATTGAAAGTCAATAGAGAAATTCGGGGAAACACGTAACTCTGTCATTTCTCAACCGTTTCGGACGCGGGGCGGCTCGCCAGAACCGGGCCGCCCCCCTGAGCGAAACCAAATGGACCCCTTAGCATGTTAGCATTAGCATGTTAGCATGTTAGCATTAGCATGTTAGCATGTTAGCATTAGCATGTTAGCATGTTAGCATTAGCATGTTAGCATGTTAGCATTAGCATGTTAGCATTAGCATATTAGCATGTTAGCATTAGCATGTTAGCATGTTAGCATTAGCATGTTAGCATGTTAGCATTAGCATGTTAGCATTAGCATGTTAGCATGTTAGCATTAGCATGTTAGCATGTTAGCATTAGCATGTTAGCATTAGCATGTTAGCATTAGCATGTTAGCATGTTAGCATTAGCATGTTAGCATGTTAGCATTAGCATGTTAGCATTAGCATGTTAGCATGTTAGCATTAGCATGTTAGCATTAGCATGTTAGCATGTTAGCATTAGCATGTTAGCATGTTAGCATTAGCATGTTAGCATTAGCATGTTAGCATGTTAGCATTAGCATGTTAGCATGTTAGCATTAGCATGTTAGCATTAGCATGTTGGCATGTTAGCATTAGCATGTTAGCATTAGCATGTTAGCATTAGCATGTTAGCATGTTAGCATTAGCATGTTAGCATGTTAGCATGTTAGCATGTTAGCATTAGCATGTTAGCATGTTAGCATTAGCATGTTAGCATTAGCATGTTAGCATGTTAGCATTAGCATGTTAGCATGTTAGCATTAGCATGTTAGCATTAGCATGTTAGCATGTTAGCATTAGCATGTTAGCATGTTAGCATTAGCATGTTAGCATGTTAGCATTAGCATGTTAGCATTAGCATGTTAGCATTAGCATGTTAGCATTAGCATGTTAGCATGTTAGCATTAGCATGTTAGCATTAGCATGTTAGCATTAGTATATTAGCATGTTAGCATTAGCATGTTAGCATTAGCATGTTAGCATGTTAGCATTAGCATGTTAGCATTAGCATGTTAGCATTAGCATGTTAGCATTAGCATGTTAGCATGTTAGCATTAGCATGTTAGCATTAGCATATTAGCATGTTAGCATTAACATATTAGCATTAGCATGTTAGCATTAGCATGTTAGCATGTTAGCATGTTAGCATTAGCATGTTAGCATCAGCATGTTAGTATTAGCATGTTAGCATGTTAGCATTAGAATGTTGGTGGCAATGTAATGTGCAATAAACTTAGACAAAATACCCCATTGAAAGTCAACCAAATGGACCCTTACAGGGTCTGAGAGGCTAAATGTCATCAAATGGTGGTCCGTGGCTCAAATGCTGCACAGACAGCTGCAGGCACCCAGTCAAATTTCCTGAAATTTGTTTCTAGTTCTGGGTGCCTGCCATGCAATGGCAGAAACACAGGTTGAAATCTAAAACGCATACTTAATCGTAGTAATAATAATAATAATCACCAATACGCGAAACTTCGACGTCTATGGCCGGCCGCACGGTTTACCAAAGCCCCGCAATATATACATCAAAACGTGCGGCTCGGCCGGGAATGGTGTGCTTGTGCTTTTCTTTCCGATTCGCGTTACCGTGCCCACGTAATTCGCAATAAACGACGCGAAAAATGCCCCATTCAAAGTCGATGGGGAAACGCGTGGAAAAACAGAAAACGACACGTTAATTTGGAGCCACATTGCTCTGGCATACTGTTACGTAGAAACACGATTTAAACGTCAAACAGCACACGAGGCCATCGACTTTGTGGTGGTTCAGACGGAATTCGAATACGTTGCACGGTTTGCCCGCTATCGCAGTTCAAAGTGTGTGTGGTCTGAGAAATATTCTCGACTCAGAGTGTCGCACGCCCAGAGAGAGAGCGGATCAGAGTGAGAAGCCAATGTGAAGACTATACCGAAATTCTCCGAACAAATCGTCCTCACGGCCAAAATATTCACTTTACACGCATGGGTTTCGGTAATTTTGTAGCCACACTCGTCCTCTTTCACCCAATGTCAAAACCATAGCACAGATACATACAGTACGTGAACTACAGCCCTGAAAGCGACAGGTGTACCATCATAATGTGTCATAAACTCCATGTTAAATGCCTGAATGAGTCAGCAATTTTTTCATCACAAGCACAATTCTTAACTCGCACTTATAACCACGTTTTTTAATCGTACCAATACCACGATCGCACACGGCGTACCTCAATGCCTCGGGTCACTCACGGGGAAAACAAAAATCGCATTCGACTTTTACTTTTTGCGATAGAGCAATTTGTTCGGACATACGATCTCTCATAGAGAGTCAGTGTGCTTTACCTTTCAATACTGTTTGCATTGCATAGACTAGCCCAGGTGAAAATGATACTTTGTTAATGATTCAAGGTCACCTGACCAACTCTCACACACGCGCGCACACACGCACATGCACGCACATGCACACATGTGCACGCACACACACACATTGAAAGTCAATAGAGAAATTCGGGGAAACACGTAACTCTGTCATTTCTCAACCGTTTCGGACGCGGGGCGGCTCGCCAGAACCGGGCCGCCCCCCTGAGCGAAACCAAATGGACCCCTTGGCATGTTAGCATTAGCATGTTAGCATTAGCATGTTAGCATTAGCATGTTAGCATGTTAGCATTAACATGTTAGCATGTTAGCATTAGCATGTTAGCATTAGCATGTTAGCATTAGCATGTTAGCATGTTAGCATTAACATGTTAGCATGTTAGCATTAGCATGTTAGCATTAGCATGTTAGCATTAGCATGTTAGCATGTTAGCATGTTAACCTTAGCATGTTAGCATTAGCATATTAGCATGTTAGCATATTAGCATGTTAGCATTAGCATGTTAGCATGTTAGCATTAGCATGTTAGCATTAGCATGTTAGCATTAGCATGTTAGCATTACATGTTAACATGTTAGCATTAGCATGTTAGCATTAGCATGTTAGCATGTTAGCATTAGCATGTTAGCATGTTAGCATTAGCATGTTAGCATGTTAGCATGTTAGCATTAGCATGTTAGCATGTTAGCCTTAGCATGTTAACATTATCATGTTAGCATTATCATGTTAGCATGTTAGCATGTTAGCATGTTAGCATGTTAGCATTAACATGTTAGCATTAGCATGTTAGCATGTTAGCATTAGCATGTTAGCCTTAGCATGTTAGCATTAGCATATTAGCATGTTAGCATTAGCATGTTAGCATATTAGCATGTTAGCATGTTAGCATTAGCATGTTAGCATATTAGCATATTAGCATGTTAGCATTAGCATGTTAGCATGTTAGCATTAGCATGTTAGCATTAGCATGTTAGCATTAGCATGTTAGCATTAGCATGTTAGCATGTTAGCATTAGCATGTTAGCATGTTAGCCTTAGCATGTTAGCCACACTCGTCCTCTTTCACCCAATGTCAAAACCATAGCACAGATACATACAGTACGTGAACTACAGCCCTGAAAGCGACAGGTGTACCATCATAATGTGTCATAAACTCCATGTTAAATGCCTGAATGAGTCAGCAATTTTTTCATCACAAGCACAATTCTTAACTCGCACTTATAACCACGTTTTTTAATCGTACCAATACCACGATCGCACACGGCGTACCTCAATGCCTCGGGTCACTCACGGGGAAAACAAAAATCGCATTCGACTTTTACTTTTTGCGATAGAGCAATTTGTTCGGACATACGATCTCTCATAGAGAGTCAGTGTGCTTTACCTTTCAATACTGTTTGCATTGCATAGACTAGCCCAGGTGAAAATGATACTTTGTTAATGATTCAAGGTCACCTGACCAACTCTCACACACGCGCGCACACACGCACATGCACGCACATGCACACATGTGCACGCACACACACACATTGAAAGTCAATAGAGAAATTCGGGGAAACACGTAACTCTGTCATTTCTCAACCGTTTCGGACGCGGGGCGGCTCGCCAGAACCGGGCCGCCCCCCTGAGCGAAACCAAATGGACCCCTTGGCATGTTAGCATTAGCATGTTAGCATTAGCATGTTAGCATTAGCATGTTAGCATGTTAGCATTAACATGTTAGCATGTTAGCATTAGCATGTTAGCATTAGCATGTTAGCATTAGCATGTTAGCATGTTAGCATTAACATGTTAGCATGTTAGCATTAGCATGTTAGCATTAGCATGTTAGCATTAGCATGTTAGCATGTTAACCTTAGCATGTTAGCATTAGCATATTAGCATGTTAGCATATTAGCATGTTAGCATTAGCATGTTAGCATGTTAGCATTAGCATGTTAGCATTAGCATGTTAGCATTAGCATGTTAGCATTACATGTTAACATGTTAGCATTAGCATGTTAGCATTAGCATGTTAGCATGTTAGCATTAGCATGTTAGCATGTTAGCATTAGCATGTTAGCATGTTAGCATGTTAGCATGTTAGCATTAGCATGTTAGCATGTTAGCCTTAGCATGTTAACATTATCATGTTAGCATTATCATGTTAGCATGTTAGCATGTTAGCATGTTAGCATGTTAGCATTAACATGTTAGCATTAGCATGTTAGCATGTTAGCATTAGCATGTTAGCCTTAGCATGTTAGCATTAGCATATTAGCATGTTAGCATTAGCATGTTAGCATATTAGCATGTTAGCATGTTAGCATTAGCATGTTAGCATATTAGCATATTAGCATGTTAGCATTAGCATGTTAGCATGTTAGCATTAGCATGTTAGCATTAGCATGTTAGCATTAGCATGTTAGCATTAGCATGTTAGCATGTTAGCATTAGCATGTTAGCATGTTAGCCTTAGCATGTTAGCATTAGCATATTAGCATGTTAGCATTAGCATGTTAGCATATTAGCATGTTAGCATTAGCATATTAGCATGTTAGCATTAGCATGTTAGCATATTAGCATGTTAGCATTAGCATGTTAGCATTAGCATGTTAGCATTAGCATGTTAGCATTAGCATGTTAGCATTAACATGTTAGCACCATTAGCATGTTAGCATTAGCATGTTAGCAGGGTTAGGGTTAGGGTTAGCATGTTAGCATTAGCATGTTAGCATGTTAGCATTAGAATGTTGGTGGCAACGTAATGTGCAATAAACTTAGACAAAATACCCCATTGAAAGTCAACCAAATGGACCCTTACAGGGTCTGAGAGGCTAAATGTCATCAAATGGTGGTCCGTGGCTCAAATGCTGCACAGACTTGGCGAGCTGTAGGCACCCAGTCAAATTTCCTGAAATTTGTTTCTAGTTAAGTATGCGTTTTAGATTTCAACCTGTGTTTCTGCCATTGCATGGCAGGCACCCAGAATAATTATTATAATCAATACGCGAAACTTCGACGTCTACGGCCGGCCGCACGGTTTGCCAAAGCCCCGCAATATATACATCAAAACGTGCGGCTCGGCCGGGAATGGTGTGCTTGTGCTTTTCTTTCCGATTCGTGTTA
Source organism: Electrona antarctica (assembly GCF_951216825.1). Taxonomy (NCBI): domain Eukaryota; kingdom Metazoa; phylum Chordata; class Actinopteri; order Myctophiformes; family Myctophidae; genus Electrona; species Electrona antarctica. The sequence continues at coordinate 2,091,074 of NW_027637034.1, read as the reverse complement.
CCGTGCCCACGTAATTCGCAATAAACGACGCGAAAAATGCCCCATTCAAAGTCGATGGGGAAACGCGTGTAAAAACAGAAAACGACACGTTACTTTGGAGCCACATTGCTCTGGCATACTGTTACGTAGAAACACGATTTAAACGTCAAACAGCACACGAGGCCATCGACTTTGTGGTGGTTCAGACGGAATTCGAATACGTTGCACGGTTTGCCCGCTATCGCAGTTCAAAGTGTGTGTGGTCTGAGAAATATTCTCGACTCAGAGTGTCGCACGCCCAGAGAGAGAGCGGATCAGAGTGAGAAGCCAATGTGAAGACTATACCGAAATTCTCCGAACAAATCGTCCTCACGGCCAAAATATTCACTTTACACGCATGGGTTTCGGTAATTTTGTAGCCACACTCGTCCTCTTTCACCCAATGTCAAAACCATAGCACAGATACATACAGTACGTGAACTACAGCCCTGAAAGCGACAGGTGTACCATCATAATGTGTCATAAACTCCATGTTAAATGCCTGAATGAGTCAGCAATTTTTTCATCACAAGCACAATTCTTAACTCGCACTTATAACCACGTTTTTTATCGTACCAATACCACGATCGCACACGGCGTACCTCAATGCCTCGGGTCACTCACGGGGAAAACAAAAATCGCATTCAACTTTTACTTTTTGCGATAGAGCAATTTGTTCGGACATACGATCTCTCATAGAGAGTCAGTGTGCTTTACCTTTCAATACTGTTTGCATTGCATAGACTAGCCCAGGTGAAAATGATACTTTGTTAATGATTCAAGGTCACCTGACCAACTCTCGCACACACGCACATGCACACATGTGCACGCACACACACACATTGAAAGTCAATAGAGAAATTCGGGGAAACACGTAACTCTGTCATTTCTCAACCGTTTCGGACGCGGGGCGGCTCGCCAGAATCGGGCCACCCCCCTGAGCGAAACCAAATGGACCCCTTAGCATGTTAGCATTAGCATGTTAGCATGTTAGCGTTAACATGTTAGCATGTTAGCATTAGCATGTTAGCATTAGCATATTATCATGTTAGCATTAGCATGTTAGCATTAGCATGTTAGCATTAGCATGTTAGCATGTTAGCATTAGCATGTTAGCATGTTAGCATGTTAGCATTAGCATGTTAGCATTAGCATGTTAGCATGTTAGCATTAGCATGTTAGCATTAGCATGTTAGCATGTTAGCATTAGCATGTTAGCATTAGCATGTTAGCATTAGCATGTTAGCATTAGCATGTTAGCATTAGCATGTTAGCATATTAGCATTAGCATGTTAGCATTAGCATGTTAGCATATTAGCATTAGCATGTTAGCATTAGCATGTTAGCATATTAGCATTAGCATGTTAGCATTAGCATGTTAGCATTAGCATGTTAGCATTAGCATATTAGCATTAGCATGTTATCATTAGCATGTTAGCATTAGCATGTTAGCATGTTAGCATGTTAGCATTAGCATGTTAGCATTAGCATGTTAGCATGCTAGCATTAGCATATTAGCATTAGCATGTTAGCATTAGCATGTTAGCATGTTAGCATTAGCATGTTAGCATATTAGCATTAGCATGTTAGCATTAGCATGTTAGCATATTAGCATTAGCATGTTAGCATGTTAGCATTAGCATGTTAGCATGTTAGCATTAGCATGTTAGCATTAGCATGTTAGCATTAACATGTTAGCATTAGCATGTTAGCATTAGCATGTTAGCATGTTAGCATTAGCATGTTAGCATTAGCATGTTACCATGTTAGCATGTTAGCATTTTAGCATGTTAGCATTAGCATTTTAGCATGTTAGCATTAGCATGTTAGCATTAGCATATTAGCATTAGCATGTTAGCATGTTAGCTTTAGCATGTTAGCATTAGCATGTTAGCATGTTAGCATTAGCATGTTAGCATTAGCATGTTAGCATGTTAGCATTAGCATGTTAGCATGTTAGCATGTTAGCATTAGCATGTTAGCATGTTACCATGTTAGCATTAGCATGTTAGCATGTTACCATGTTAGCATTAGCATGTTAGCATTAGCATGTTAGCATTAGCATGTTACCATGTTAGCATTAGCATGTTAGCATTAGCATGTTAGCATGTTAGCATTAGCATGTTAGCATGTTACCATGTTAGCATTAGCATGTTAGCATTAGCATGTTAGCATGTTAGCATTAGCATGTTAGCATGTTAGCATGTTAGCATTAGCATGTTAGCATGTTAGCATTAGCATGTTAGCATGTTAGCATTAGCATGTTAGCATGTTAGCATTAGCATGTTAGCATGTTAGCATTAGCATGTTAGCATGTTAGCATTAGCATGTTAGCATGTTAGCATTAGCATGTTAGCATGTTAGCATGTTAGCTTTAGCATGTTAGCATTAGCATGTTAGCATGTTAGCATGTTAGCATTAGCATGTTAGCATTAGCATGTTAGCATGTTAGCTTTAGCATGTTAGCATTAGCATGTTAGCATTAGCATGTTAGCATTAGCATGTTAGCATTAGCATGTTAGCATGTTAGCATTAGCATGTTAGCATGTTAGCATGTTAGCATGTTAGCATTAGCATTAGCATGTTAGCATGTTACCATGTTAGCATTAGCATGTTAGCATTAGCATTTTAGCATGTTAGCATGTTAACATTAGCATGTTAGCATTAGCATGTTAGTATTAGCATGTTAGCATGTTAGCATTAGAATGTTGGTGGCAACGTAATGTGCAATAAACTTCGACAAAATACCCCATTGAAAGTCAACCAAATGGACCCTTACAGGGTCTGAGAGGCTAAATGTCATCAAATGGTGGTCCGTGGCTCAAATGCTGCACAGACTTGGCGAGCTGTAGGCACCCAGTCAAATTTCCTGAAATTTGTTTCTAGTTAAGTATGCGTTTTAGATTTCAACCTGTGTTTCTGCCATTGCATGGCAGGCACCCAGAATTATTATAATCAATACGCGAAACTTCGACGTCTACGGCCGGCCGCACGGTTTGCCAAAGCCCCGCAATATATACATCAAAACGTGCGGCTCGGCCGGGAATGGTGTGCTTGTGCTTTTCTTTCCGATTCGTGTTACCGTGCCCACGTAATTCGCAATAAACGACGCGAAAAATGCCCCATTCAAAGTCGATGGGGAAACGCGTGGAAAAACAGAAAACGACACGTTACTTTGGAGCCACATTGCTCTGGCATACTGTTACGTAGAAACACGATTTAAACGTCAAACAGCACACGAGGCCATCGACTTTGTGGTGGTTCAGACGGAATTCGAATACGTTGCACGGTTTGCCCGCTATGGCAGTTCAAAGTGTGTGTGGTCTGAGCAATATTCTCGACTCAGAGTGTCGCACGCCCAGAGAGAGAGCGGATCAGAGTGAGAAGCCAATGTGAAGACTATACCGAAATTCTCCGAACAAATCGTCCTCACGGCCAAAATATTCACTTTACACGCATGGGTTTCGGTAATTTTGTAGCCACACTCGTCCTCTTTCACCCAATGTCACAACCAAAGCCCAGATACATACAGTACGTGAACTACAGCCCTGAAAGCGACAGGTGTACCATCATAATGTGTCAAAAACTCCATGTTAACTGCCTGAATGAGTCAGCAATTTTTTCATCACAAGCACAATTCTTAACTCGCTCTTATAACCACGTTTTTTATCGTACCAATACCACGATCGCACACGGCGTACCTCAATGCCTCGGGTCACTCACGGAGAAAACAAAAATCGCATTCGACTTTTACTTTTTGCGATAGAGCAATTTGTTCGGACATACGATCTCTCATAGAGAGTCAGTGTGCTTTACCTTTCAATACTGTTTGCATTGCATAGACTAGCCCAGGTGAAAATGATACTTTGTTAATGATTCAAGGTCACCTGACCAACTCTCACACACGCGCGCACACACGCACTTGCACGCACATGCACACATGTGCACGCACACACACACATTGAAAGTCAATAGAGAAATTCGGGGAAACACGTAACTCTGTCATTTCTCAACCGTTTCGGACGTGGGGCGGCTCGCCAGAACCGGGCCGCCCCCCCCTGAGCGAAACCAAATGGACCCCTTAGCATGTTAGCATTAGCATGTTAGCATTAGCATGTTAGCATGTTAGCATTAGCATGTTAGCATGTTAGCATTAGCATGTTAGCATGTTAGCATTAGCATGTTAGCATTAGCATGTTAGCATGTTAGCATTAGCATGTTAGCATTAGCATGTTAGCATGTTAGCATTAGCATGTTAGCATTAGCATGTTAGCATGTTAACATTAGCATTAGCATGTTAGCATGTTAGCATTAGCATATTAGCATGTTAGCATTAGCATGTTAGCATGTTAGCATTAGCATGTTAGCATGTTAGCATGTTAGCATGTTAGCATTAGCATGTTAGCATTAGCATGTTAGCATTAGCATGTTAGCATGTTAGCATGATCATGTTAGCATTAGCATGTTAGCATGTTAGCATTAGCATGTTAGCATGTTAGCATTAGCATGTTAGCATGTTAGCATTAGCATGTTAGCATTAGCATGTTAGCATTAGCAAGTTAGCATGTTAGCATTAGCATGTTAGCATTAGCATGTTAGCATGTTAGCATTAGCATGTTAGCATTAGCATGTTAGCATGTTAGCATTAGCATGTTAGCATTAGCATGTTAGCATGTTAGCATTAGCATGTTAGCATTAGCATGTTAGCATGTTAACATTAGCATTAGCATGTTAGCATGTTAGCATTAGCATATTAGCATGTTAGCATTAGCATGTTAGCATGTTAGCATTAGCATGTTAGCATTAGCATGTTAGCATGTTAGCATGAGCATGTTAGCATTAGCATGTTAGCATGTTAGCATTAGCATGTTAGCATGTTAGCATGTTAGCATTAGCATGTTAGCATTAGCATGTTAGCATGTTAGCATTAGCATGTTAGCATTAGCATGTTAGCATTAGCATGTTAGTATTAGCATGTTAGCATGTTAGCATTAGCATGTTAGCATTAGCATGTTAGCATTAGCAAGTTAGCATGTTAGCATTAGCATGTTAGCATTAGCATGTTAGCATTAGCATGTTAGCATTAGCATGTTAGCATGTTAGCATTAGCATGTTAGCATGTTAGCATTAGCATGTTAGCATGTTAGCATTAGCATGTTAGCATGTTAACATTAGCATGTTAGTATGTTAGCATTAGCATGTTAGCATGTTAGCATTAGCATGTTAGCATTAGCATGTTAGTATTAGCATGTTAGCATGTTAGCATTAGAATGTTGGTGGCAACGTAATGTGCAATAAACTTAGACAAAATACCCCATTGAAAGTCAACCAAATGGACCCTTACAGGGTCTGAGAGGCTAAATGTCATCAAATGGTGGTCCGTGGCTCAAATGCTGCACAGACTTGGCGAGCTGTAGGCACCCAGTCAAATTTCCTGAAATTTGTTTCTAGTTAAGTATGCGTTTTAGATTTCAACCTGTGTTTCTGCCATTGCATGGCAGGCACCCAGAATTATTATCATCATCAATACGCGAAACTTCGACGTCTACGGCCGGCCGCACGGTTTGCCAAAGCCCCGCAATATATACATCAAAACGTGCGGCTCGGCCGGGAATGGTGTGCTTGTGCTTTTCTTTCCGATTCGTGTTACCGTGCCCACGTAATTCGCAATAAACGACGCGAAAATGCCCCATTCAAAGTCGATGGGGAGACGCGGGTAAAAACAGAAAACGACACGTTACTTTGGAGCCACATTGCTCGGGCATACTGTTACGTAGAAACACGATTTAAACGTCAAACAGCACACGAGGCCATCGACTTTGTGGTGGTTCAGACGGAATTCGAATACGTTGCACGGTTGGCCCGCTATCGCAGTTCAAAGTGTGTGTGGTCTGAGCAATATTCTCGACTCAGAGTGTCGCACGCCCAGAGAGAGAGCGGATCAGAGTGAGAAGCCAATGTGAAGACTATACCGAAATTCTCCGAACAAATCGTCCTCACGGCCAAAATATTCACTTTACACGCATGGGTTTCGGTAATTTTGTAGCCACACTCGTCCTCTTTCACCCAATGTCACAACCATAGCCCAGATACATACAGTACGTGAACTACAGCCCTGAAAGCGACAGGTGTACCATCATAATGTGTCATAAACTCCATGTTAAATACCTGAATGAGTCAGCAATTTTTTCATCACAAGCACAATTCTTAACTCGCTCTTATAACCACGTTTTTTATCGTACCAATACCACGATCGCACACGGCGTACCTCAATGCCTCGGGTCACTCACGGTGAAAACAAAAATCGCATTCGACTTTTACTTTTTGCGATACAGCAATTTGTTCGGACATACCTGTCATTGACAGTCAGTGGGCTTTTAACATTCAATACTGTTTGCGTTTGCATAGACTAGCCCAGGTGAAAATGATACTTTGTTAATGATTCAAGGTCACCTGACCAACTCTCACACACGCGCGCACACACGCACATGCATGCACATGCACACATGTGCACGCACACACACACATTGAAAGTCAATAGAGGAATTCGGGGAAACACGTAACTCTGTCATTTCTCAACCGTTTCGGACGCGGGGCGGCTCGCCAGAACCGGGCCGCCCCCCTGAGCGAAACCAAATGGACCCCTTAGCATGTTAGCATTAGCATGTTAGCATGTTAGCATTAGCATGTTAGCATGTTAGCATTAGCATGTTAGCATGTTAGCATTAGCATGTTAGCATTAGCATGTTAGCATGTTAGCATGTTAGCATTAGCATGTTAGCATGTTAGCATGTTAGCCTTAGCATGTTAGCATTAGCATAATAGCATGTTAGCATTAGCATGTTAGCATATTAGCATGTTAGCATTAGCATGTTAGCATGTTAGCATGTTAGCATTAGCATGTTAGCATTAGCATGTTAGCATGTTAGCATTAGCATGTTAGCATTAACATGTTAACATGTTAGCATTAGCATGTTAGCATTAGCATGTTAGCATGTTAGCATGTTAGCATTAGCATGTTAGCATGTTAGCATGTTAGCATTAGCATGTTAGCATTAGCATGTTAGCATTAGCATGTTAGCATGTTAGCATTAGCATGTTAGCATGTTAGCATTAGCATGTTAGCATGTTAGCATTAGCATGTTAGCATTAGCATGTTAGCATGTTAGCATTAGCATATTAGCATGTTAGCATTAGCATGTTAGCATATTAGCATGTTAGCATTAGCATGTTAGCATGTTAGCATTAGCATGTTAGCATTAGCATGTTAGCATTAGCATGTTAGCATTAGCATGTTAGCATGTTAGCATTAGCATGTTAGCATGTTAGCATTAGCATGTTAGCATTAGCATGTTAGCATTAGCATATTAGCATGTTAGCATTAGCATATTAGCATGTTAGCATTAGCATGTTAGCATGTTAGCATTAGCATGTTAGCATTAGCATGTTAGTATTAGCATGTTAGCATTAGAATGTTGGTGGCAACGTAATGTGCAATAAACTTAGACAAAATACCCCATTGAAAGTCAACCAAATGGACCCTTACAGGGTCTGAGAGGCTAAATGTCATCAAATGGTGGTCCGTGGCTCAAATGCTGCACAGACTTGGCGAGCTGCAGGCACCCAGTCAAATTTCCTGAAATTTGTTTCTAGTTATTATCATCATCAATACGCGAAACTTCGACGTCTATGGCCGGCCGCACGGTTTGCCAAAGCCCCGCAATATATACATCAAAACGTGCGGCTCGGCCGGGAATGGTGTGCTTGTGCTTTTCTTTCCGATTCGTGTTACCGTGCCGACGTAATTCGCAATAAACGACGCGAAAATGCCCCATTCAAAGTCGATGGGGAGAACCGGGTAAAAACAGAAAACGACACGTTACTTTGGAGCCACATTGCTCGGGCATACTGTTACGTAGAAACACGATTTAAACGTCAAACAGCACACGAGGCCATCGACTTTGTGGTGGTTCAGACGGAATTCGAATACGTTGCACGGTTTGCCCGCTATGGCAGTTCAAAGTGTGTGTGGTCTGAGCAATATTCTCGACTCAGAGTGTCGCACGCCCAGAGAGAGAGCGGATCAGAGTGAGAAGCCAATGTGAAGACTATACCGAAATTCTCCGAACAAATCTTCCTCACGGCCAAAATATTCACTTTACACGCATGGGTTTCGGTAATTTTGTAGCCACACTCGTCCTCTTTCACCCAATGTCACAACCAAAGCCCAGATACATACAGTACGTGAACTACAGCTCTGAAAGCGACAGGTGTACCATCATAATGTGTCAAAAACTCCATGTTAACTGCCTGAATGACTCAGCAATTTTTTCATCACAAGCACAATTCTTAACTCGCTCTTATAACCACGTTTTTCATCGTACCAATGCCACGATCGCACACGGCGTACCTCAATGCCTCGGGTCACTCACGGTGAAAACAAAAATCGCATTCGACTTTTACTTTTTGCGATAGAGCAATTTGTTCGGACATACGCTCTCTCATAGAGAGTCAGTGTGCTTTTACCTTTCAATACTGTTTGCATTGCATAGACTAGCCCAGGTGAAAATGATACTTTGTTAATGATTCAAGGTCACCTGACCAACTCTCACACACGCGCGCACACACGCACATGCACGCACATGCAGACATGTGCACGCACACACACACATTGAAAGTCAATAGAGAAATTCGGGGAAACACGTAACTCTGTCATTTCTCAACCGTTTCGGACGCGGGGCGGCTCGCCAGAACCGGGCCGCCCCCCTGAGCGAAACCAAATGGACCCCTTAGCATGTTAGCATATTAGCATGTTAGCATTAGCATGTTAGCATTAGCATGTTAGCATGTTAACATTAGCATGTTAGCATTAGCATGTTAGCATGTTAGCATTAGCATGTTAGCATTAGCATGTTAGCATGTTAGCATTAGCATGTTAGCATGTTAGCATGTTAGCATTAGCATGTTAGCATGTTAGCATTAGCATGTTAGCATGTTAGCCTTAGCATGTTAGCATTAGCATATTAGCATGTTAGCATTAGCATGTTAGCATATTAGCATGTTAGCATTAGCATGTTAGCATGTTAGCATTAGCATGTTAGCATTAGCATGTTAGCATGTTAGCATTAGCATGTTAGCATTAACATGTTAACATGTTAGCATTAGCATGTTAGCATTAGCATGTTAGCATTAGCATGTTAGCATGTTAGCATTAGCATGTTAGCATGTTAGCATGTTAGCATTAGCATGTTAGCATTAGCATGTTAGCATGTTAGCCTTAGCATGTTAGCATTAGCATATTAGCATGTTAGCATTAGCATGTTAGCATATTAGCATGTTAGCATTAGCATGTTAGCATGTTAGCATTAGCATGTTAGCATTAGCATGTTAGCATGTTAGCATTAGCATGTTAGCATTAACATGTTAACATGTTAGCATTAGCATGTTAGCATTAGCATGTTAGCATTAGCATGTTAGCATGTTAGCATTAGCATGTTAGCATGTTAGCATGTTAGCATTAGCATGTTAGCATGTTAGCCTTAGTATGTTAGCATTAGCATGTTAGCATTAGCATGTTAGCATGTTAGCATTAGCATGTTAGCATGTTAGCATTAGCATGTTAGCATGTTAGCATGTTAGCATTAGCATGTTAGCATTAGCATGTTAGCATGTTAGCATTAGCATGTTAGCCTTAGCATGTTAGCATTAGCATATTAGCATGTTAGCATTAGCATGTTAGCATATTAGCATGTTAGCATTAGCATGTTAGCATGTTAGCATTAGAATGTTGGTGGCAACGTAATGTGCAATAAACTTAGACAAAATACCCCATTGAAAGTCAACCAAATGGACCCTTACAGGGTCTGAGAGGCTAAATGTCATCAAATGGTGGTCCGTGGCTCAAATGCTGCACAGACTTGGCGATCTGCAGGCACCCAGTCAAATTTCCTGAAATTTGTTTCTAGTTATGTTTATGTATTCTGCCTTACATTTACCATGACAACTGATTGTTTGGGGGTTTAGAGTACCATAGTGAAGGTACAGTAACAACATTGAAAATAAAGTGTGTAGTCTTGGTATTTATTATTTCAGTAAAAACATCGTACCTGGCAGTAATCTTACTAGATTACACTTTAGAGTATTATTAATAGAGACAGAACCGGAGTTCCCCTCCCATCCACTTGCATTAAGTTGATCAAAAGGCGATTTCACTCCTCCTTCCGGGTAGGAACAGAGTGCATTCTGGGATGGATTGCCCCAATAACATGAACGCGTTTGCGCGCGTTCACGTATGACACATTCGTTCACGTGTCATGGCCCCAATAACATGAACGTGCGCAATGATAGTCAACGGACCAGCGCAATTGATCGAGCTGCCATGACAAATCCGGCCACTATGTCCATTTCGCCTCATGGTTTCCTCCGGGTTCCGTCTCTATTAATATATACTCTAAGGATTACTCTGGTCACCGCATACTCTGGGTCAGCGCAGTGTTATGAAGTAGACGCTGTTAATATCTGTTAGACAGCGCTGTTGGTTGAAATTGAATAAATGCATAATTTGTCCTCTGTTTAACTTAGCAAGCTTTTGAACAAATGGTCTGAGATAGTCGCCCCGTTCCTCCATCTTCTGTGTGTATAGTATAATTTAATAATATTTATACTGAGAAGCTCCATTCATAACTCTGGTTTCAGGGGAAATGGTGCCATCTAATGGCCAGCAATGTTTGGAAATATAGCCTATAAATAGGCACCCGCTTTGCGGCATGATCAAAACGTGTCGCTACTCTCCTAATCTACATTCTGAGTAGCCAACAGTCTCATGAATATTACCTCAAATTACTTCACTTTTTGCACGTTGTCACAGAGAAATGTCTAATGGAGCAAGAAACGTCAGAGCATGACCTTTTTACATTGATTTGTCCGTAAAAAATGTCACCATTAAAATCATATCAATTGCATTGCTCTTAAGTTTTCATGTACCTTAGTGGTTAATGTTCTTCGTGCTAACGATTTTGTCCGTGCGCGACACATCGCTAGTTCGAATCTTGGACAGGTCATAGAAATTTGCAACAATTACGCCATTAAAATAAAAAAAAATGACACCGTATATCAGAGCATATATTTCTAAGGCTTCCGTGTGTAGTACTTAACACCAGCAGTAGGGGGAAGCAACTCCTTGATCGTAGACGTTTCTTGACCCTCCGGGGTTGTAGACCTTTTTTGATTGATTTAAATATTTATTATCAGATTGCAGAATTACATTTCAAGCACAACTCAATACAAAACTGTTAACTGTGAGTGGACAACACCATAACGTATTTCTACCCGTTTACAATATGGCCCACCGTTTTAATTTCATCAAAAATATTTAGACGTACAAATATAGACCCATCATGGATCAACACCTACACAGTGTCTATTTCCATTTAACAATACATACATCCCACGTCTTTAAATGCATTTGAATATGACCCAATGCTTGCAAATATAACGTCAACATAATTAATACCCAACTTAACAAATATAATTTTGCATACTGAATAACTATAAATATAGGTATCTACTTATAACATTTACAGTACACACATCATTTAAGAGTGTTGCTGTACACAAAAAACCCTACCTATTACATTTCTCATTCTATTTGCATGTATTGTAATATATGTAACACCAGCTCTGCTATTAAAGCTCCCATCAAATTTAAACTATTTTCAGCAATGGTGTATTTTTTTCAGTGGGTAGATCTAGCTGAGCTAATCAGTTTGAAAAACAAAAAAAGTCTACCCTTGATCTACAGAATGAGACCAAAAACCAGGATTTCTAAATATTTAACTACAAGGAATCCTTAGTTGAGAAATACCATATGGGCCAGAAAAATACAACATACTACACACCAACCTTATGAACACAAATGAGGAACATTCATGCAAACTTTAAGATCAAACAGTTGTGTTAACAGTGAAAGCAGACATCCTTTGGCCTCTACAAAACTATGATCTGCAGCCTCAACTGGAGATGTGTTTGTCAAAAGGACATTTGGGATCTCATGGTGTGGACCAAAACCAAGTGATATTTGCAAACTACAGACACATGAAGCCTTTCTACAAGACACTTCCCACAGCTGATGTCTTCTTCACGGAGCATCTACTTTCAGAACTTCTGTCAGAGGAAAAATCCCAAGTCGTAAAATACCTAGTTCATGCAAAATGAGAAAACAATAAATACATACATTTTATTTACTCTACTTATTACATGATTTTGTTAAGCCATGAACCTTAGATCTCTACTTTCATCTTTGCTTTGCAACCCCTCAACAAAAATATACTGTAGTGTTGAATCACATTACTTAAAGTACTACACTATTATTACTATTATTATCTGAAGGAAGTCAATGACTTCAAATACCTGGCCTCATGGGTCAACTCAACAGAGCAAGATCTAAAAGTGTGGAAGGCATTTGCATGGAGGACCCTGAATGGCATGGCCAGTATATGGAACACCAACCTTCCCCGACAAACCAAACTCAACTTCTTCAACAAGACTGTAGAATCTGTTCTCCTATACAGCAGTGATTGCTGGACCCTGAAGCCAACTCTGCAAACGTCTCTAGACGGGTGCTACACCAGAATTGTTACATGTAGTGCACAACATCAGGAAGAGTACACATGTTATCAACAAGAATCTGTATGCTGTAATATTCAGGGTGAGCGACAAAATAACAGCCAGGACAATGAGACTTGCAGGACACTGCCAAATACACCAGAACAAACACTTGGGCATCAGTCACAAGGACATCTCATAATAACATGTATGGATGAGAAGAAATATGCAGGAGCGCAAAGCACCAACAGGCTGGCCGAATGTATGGAGAACCGGGATGACTGGAAGCAACGATGGAAAGCTTGTCTAAGGACAACCTAGAGAGAGAGAGAGAGAGAGAGAGAGAGAGAGAGAGAGAAAGAGAGAGAATTACAAGACACAGACCTGGTATCTCGTTCATTTCATCATAAGCAAAAAAGATGACCAAATAAAAAATACAAAAAATGGCAGGCTACAACAATGATAGGTATCACAGTGAATGTTAATTATCTATAATGATTATAGCTAACATAACTCGTTCTACATGTATGCAAACTCTTGACAACTGACGTAAATTGTCAGCACAAGAAGCAGGCAACTGAAAATGTCCCTTACTGACAGGATAATAGATATTTCTTGTGCAACACATCACAATAACCACTTATACATGCACACGTCTCTCACACACAGAATATGTACATGCCTCTACAACAATATTCAAAATACTCACCCATACTTGGCCTGTGTGGCCTAGCGTGGACTAGAGGTGACCTCAGGTGTGGAGTAAGTAGGACTTGAAGGTGCCGAATCCTCCAAGGCGGGTGATGCTGGTCTGTATTTGTATTAGCAGCCATGCTCCCATGCCAGCTGAAAGGCAAGCCTCCAAACCTGATGACATTCAATGTAAATGAAAAAGTGGGTTCATTGTGTCATAAGTCATAATTGTTATGCATCTGGATTTATGCTTTTGATTTATATTTTAATTATTTCTTGTCTAACATGTTTGTAAACAGCTGAAGAACAAGACAAAGGACAAAATAATTCCCACAATGCATTTATATAAGTTGTCAAAACTGAAATGAAAACAAAGTAAAAAAAAAAATACATTTTAAGGAACTATGCTTAGGCCTAGGCTTATAACATTTTTGGTTCCTGGCCATCATTTGGCTGAGGGCCCCCTGGAGCTCCCTCTGACCCCACTTTAGGATACACTGACCTATAGGCCTATATAAATATAATATAAATGTATAAAAATATATACATATGTATATGAAATCTATTTATAAATATGCATATGTATACATGGGCCGGTGGTTCCCGGGGTGGGGTCTGGGGACCCCCGGGCGTCCTTGGAGGAGTTCCGAGGGGTCCCCAGCTGGATGATGGTTAGGAACCAAATGGACCCTTATTGATCTGTAACTCAGAGAGTGGACAAATGGAATCCCATTTGTACACTCTCACAATTAAAACAACATTGATTTTAAAATAGGGTCTCAAAAATAGAAATACCACTAAATGGGGATCCGTAGACCAATGCATGTCAAACTGGAGGTCCTTGAAATTAAACAGGTTGAGAATTACTGCCTTAGCTATAAACATCTTCTCTACTGGGGGTCCCTGGCATATCTTTTCAAATGGGTGACAATGACAATGGCACATCTTAGCATTAAAACTGGCTTATGGCCAGCCTAATTAACAGTGGATTGTGCCTTCTGCCTGCACTATTCATATGTTTAATTTGTCATTTTAATGCCAATAGAAAAATCCGTGATATACACACTCCAACTCATTTTCACACGGAAATCCTATAGTATTATACCCAGTCCTGATGGTGGCGGTAACGTCACCATCATGTCGATTTTGACCAAATAGAGCGAATCTGGCGATGCCACTTCCGGTTTAAGGAATCACAACATCCGGGAATAGTTTGGACTGGTGCAGCAATATCAAATGTCCGGAATGCTAAGCGATCATTGTTTATTTTAATAACTAAGACAAATTAAGCTCTAATCAAGCCCAAAATATCGCATTTTACGCGGCGATGCATGCGCGATCACACGCGTGCGTGATCGACCGTGCACGCGCGGATTTCGGCCGGTTTTAGATAGATTACATCAGCCGTTAGCCAAACAAGCTAATAGTTGCTACATTTGGTTATATTAAACTCTCGATTACAGGGGATTAAACGATTACGTCAATAGCGTCAGTGGCCATAAGGGATTTATTGATTCAGATACGTAACTGGCCATAAGGGGGTTTTAATGTAAAGGCGCACTGATGCGCCGTTCGTCGTGAGGGTGTCTGTTGTTATGTTTTGCTAGCTAGCACAAAAGCTAATGAATCTTTGCCTGGATTTAGCATACAGATTGACCTAACAGATGAAATCCATTCACAATCGTCAGCAAAGAAATACAGCGGTACAAACAGAAAACACTCAAATAGTCGTTTTTGTACTTACAGTATGCAAAACACAAAAGAGCCTGTATCTGCGTCAATCTTGGGCAGAAATGGGGAAGAAAATCGCCTGCATGCTTTGGACTTTAGATAGTAGATACGGAAGCGAATTCCGTAACCGGAAATATGCGTAAACCCCCCAACAACTAGTCGCGGATCTTCAAAATAAAAGGTTAAACGGTGAAATCATAGCAATACGAGGAATTAATCAATAAATCCTTGTGATGAGTCGATTGAACCTTATTGAATATATGTCAGTGCAATGGATCACAGTATGTCAACCTACTCATTGTTGCATACAGTACCAATGTAACCTATCTAAGATAATGATATTAAAAAAACAAAGATTGTTTGATTCAATTATAGAATCAGAACATATATGAACATATACACATGAACATATACACTTTTTAAATGTAAAACCATTTGCATTGTTGATAAGAACATGTTTTAAGAAAGACACATTTGAAAGTTGACAAAGACCTTTAATTACAACAGGTCTTGGAGACCATGTTGGAGACTGCCAATGAAAATGTCATTGCCCTTAGTTGAAAAATGAACACCGTCCCTTAAAAAAAGGTCCTTGTGGTGACTAAGAATGTCTCTGTGCAGAATCACTGCCCCATTATTGTTCTGCAGAAATTCTTTCACCTTGCCATTCACCCAGGTTTTATTCATGCTTTGGGCACTCCTGACCCTTCTCCAATTGCATCTGGCAGCTATGCCAGAAAATACAATGATTGTGTCAGGACACATGTCCTGAATGAGACGCAAATCCCGCTTCATGCTGTTGAACAGGGACAACCGTGGAACTGCTCCCAAATCGTTTCCACCAACATGTAGAACCAGGAGGTCAGGAGGGTGCTGAGTTCGGAGTTCCAGGTTCATCTTAGGGAGCACGTCTCCCCAGCGCATCCCACCTTTACCCATCCAAACAATATCTGCTGGCAAGTGAAGGTCTGGCCCAATTGTTTCACATGCTCGGGGGTAAGCCCGAGCAATTAGGCTGGACCCCACAATCCAGATAGATTTGGCTGTTAACAAAGACAACAGACATATGCAATAAGATTAGTACAAATTACATGTTTAAATTCAATTTATAATTGAATATAACTTTATATTTTTCTTCTAATAACTGGATTATTATACTTCAATAAACATATTATTTAAAAATAAACATTTCGTTTTCCTATGATCCTATATTTGAGCATATTTACATAATGTAGGCTACATCATAAAGACTATTTGAATGTTACAAAACGTACACAAATCCTCGCAATCTATTAAACAAAGAAGTATAAATAAGGTTACCTGCATGTTAAGACTTTGTCAAATCCATTAAAAGTTGAATAGTTATTTATTTGTATGCCAGTGCATGGTGAAGCTCTAAACTAAATTTCATTGTTTCATGCAAGCAATGACAATAAAGATCTATCTATCTATCTAATTAGTTCTAGGAAGTTATGTCGAGTTCCAAACATTTCATTTTGCACATTAATTAAAATATATCATTAAGCTGTAGGCTAAGTTCTAACAAACCCAAAAATATACCCTTCCACAACCTTTTTAAATCTCCATTGTTGTATTTTTGTCCACCAACCCTTAACCATTGTAAAGGTGGATGTACAACCATCTTTACACCCTTAACCCTGGTTAAGGGTTATATAATGGTGGACAAAAAACGGACACGTTTTTCGGAAAACCGATGGAGAAACTCCGTTTAAAAATTCGAATTTGCTTTAATTTAATCTAGATACGTATACCTTCTTTCCAAAATATTACTATTGCATGACCTATAAGCCTAATTCATTATTTGTAGTACTTACATCTCGCCTCCCGTGATTCCAACGCCATACTTTCTGTTGTTAGCAGTATTGCAGTAGCGATACAGTCACTGACGGTCAGTTCAGCAACACTGAAGTAAAGACACGGGTACATTTCAAATGTTCCCGCACTTGAAAAGTAGGTCAAAATGTTCAAATGTCATTGGTTGTAACATTTTCAACGTCATATCAACGGACTAAACAATTGGCTATAGGTGTGTACGTGTTGGGGGGCGGGGTGGGTGATTCTGGGCGGGTTCAAAAATGCCAGGGCTTATTGCCAACCGGGAACTGACACCATATGACTGACACTACAAACTCATCATCATCTCATCATCACCAACAACCAACATACAAAGAAAATAATAAAGAAAAATGACAACTCCAACCAAAATACCGAAGGCCATCTCCGCTGAAGGAGAAGAACTCCTAGACCAAATAACATTAATCAATGTAAGTGATATTTAACTAACCGATACACGTACGTGGGTCATGCTCGGTGCCATTTCAGCCTATAGTAAACTTTTCAACACATTTATTTTATTGTTTTTTTAAATTCCAAGTATCGATGCCAAACGCTGCCCAAGGCGGAATTGCGGAAGCAACTACAGACGGTGGGCAGTCAGGTAGTGGACACCCTCTCCAACCTGGAAGCAGAGAGAGACCGACTGCGCCAGACATTGGCCGGCCTGGCCGATAACAACGAGAAGCTGCTAAAGCAGATTTTTTTTTTGGAGAAACCAACATGTCCAACATGTGGATGGTTCGGCATGGACGGTGAGTAAATAATAGGCCTATAGCGTATTCACCATGTATTCATGAACTTAAATATAATGACTGTATGTCTGAAGACTGAAGGTAATCACAATAAATGATATATTATGTATTTTTTATACTCTTACAGAAGAAAAGGCTACAGAAGAGGATCCAGCTGGAGAATGAAAAATAAATAAAGTTTGAAAAATTAAACACATGATGTTCTGTTTGTTATTTCTTACACACCCGTATTGGGTATTTTTGACCTCAATATATACGATGTATTATTTTCTAGAACAAGTAGGCTACTTTCTACTTATATTTGATAAATCAACACTAGATGCTGCATCACTCCAAGATATGTACTCGTTTTTGCTTTGATAAATATGATAAATGCATTAATAGATGAGAGTACAATAGTGTAAAAAACAGAAAACTGTTTGTTTGATACAACAAACATTTTAATGATTTTTTTTAATGCAAAAGGAAGTGACATGAGATATTTCTTTAATTTATTTTTAAAATCTGATTTGCTTGTTGCCTGTCTGATTTGTGAAGACTATGCAGCTCTTTCACTGCTCTATATATTACTGTGTTGCTTTGCATTAGTTAAATAATCTTTATTTATCTTTATTATTTTTGTGTAGGCTATTTTGAAGTGAATACATAACTGTTCCCAGTTGTGCTTCAAGTGCTGTTGATGTAATCAGTGTCACCTTTTCAACTTTTGATGATTGGAACAGCGAAGTATTGGTGACAGCAGATCATAAAGTATTCTTGTAACACATTTGCTCCATATATACTGATATTATCAAAGAACGTGAGGATTGCTAAATTAGGATCAAATTATTTGATGCCTTGATCATTTTGATAAATAAAGATCATTTTTATAAATACAAATTCATCATCAAGTCATCAAATAATTATTATATCATTATTAATAATGACAAGACAAACAGATCCAACACTGAAATATCATTTGAATAAGTAATCAAAACAAGAAAGGGAAATTGTCTTGAGACTGATAAAACCCGCCAGATATGTTAAAAACAAGGACAACATTTGAAGACAATGTTACTCCAGCCAATGCATTTTAAAAGCCCAATAGGTGGAAATAACCAATGTGGCAACTGCTGATTAACTCAGCTCAATGCTGCGTGCACATTATTATTTGTTTGACATGTGACAAAAACAACCAATAGCAGCATTCTCTGACTCTGACACGCCCATCAATACCTTGGTTTAAAACCAACCTAACCTAGCCTAGTCACAACTGGCTTTCCTACCAACTCGACAGTCGACACCATGACAAACGACGACCACCTTCAGAAAATCAAGGATAAATTTGAACTCCTCATGGTAAGTTTAAACAATTATCTACTAAATGTTGATTTTAAAATATGTTCGTAATTCACACGAGACAGTTGACCATGCCTACACCTTGTATATGGCGGTTTAATATCATATATTTATTTTGTTTTTGTTTCTCTTACAGCACCAACTCGAAGATGATTCGGTATCCAAGGCTGACCTGCAAGGGAAAATAAAAAATGTTGGTAGTGTGGTGGTGACACACACCAACACCCTTCATCGCCAGCAACTCTTTCTTCAAAGAAGCATTACCAAAATGCTTCAAGATAACGCAGTGGTGGCCAGGAACATAAAGTTCCTCCAAAGGAAACCACCGGCACCGCTGACATGTGCGTCATGTCTGTCAATGTTTGAAGAAAGTAAGATGTATTTATAATTCCTAATAATAGGTTAGCAGAATAGATCGTATTACTTTTCAATGTAACGTAATTAACACGATGATTCTATTTTATATTAAACTTTAGCACTGGACGCAAACATGGACCCGGTTCCTGCAGCCACAAATGAGGGGGTTCCAGAGGCTACAGAGGCCGCAAGCATGGAGGTTCCAGACAGTACCGACAATGACGAAAGTAAGCAGTATATTTATTTTATTTATCTATCACGCATTGGTTAGGTTTCTCCCATCAACCCTTATTTTGAACAGCCTATTGTCCATAAGCGAATGTTACGAACTTAACTGCGGTGTCTTACCCGGTTGATGTCCCGAAAACCTTGTTTTGACCATAAACGACATTCATGGTGTCGATTTGGAGCTAAAAACCACTGAAAGCAGCACATAGAACGTGCAGCTTTATAGAATGTTGACGTTCATGCAGTCCTTGGCGTATATAAAAGGATATAGACTACTTACAATTCTTAATTTAATCGCCTTTTATACTTTTTCAATGAATGCACAGTATTTCTATTTTGTTTTTATACTTTAGTATTGGACTTGGAGATGATGGACGAAGGAGCTGTGTAAACCCGCAACAATAAAAAAAAACCTACAATACGAAGTTGTTTGTCCAATTCATAGTAGCCTAACTAATTACGTTGGTGCATGTACTGATTAAATGTTATAACTAGCCATGTATAGTTCTTCAGTATCAAAAATGCTATTTATTTTAAACTATTCATTATGTTGACCTAATATTTACAATGATTAAGTAAAATGAAAAGACAGGAAGCATGAATTTGCAAATGGATATTGTGCAGATATTAATTTCCTGATGGGCCTGCAATTGAAGGTATGCCTATAATAAGTACTGTACATGTATTACTTGACTTGCTAGCATTTCAACTGTGGCACTGATACTGTAATGTGAAGGGTCCCTTTGAACTCTTCATTAGACATGGTCTGATAAGTCTCATTTGGCCCAGGATTCATTTGACCATGTCTGATACATAACAGTGTAAGAAGTAAATATGCCTATTACTGTCCATCCATGTGTTTAGCCAGATAACAGTGAAAACATGTGAAGAGTAAAACCAGTCCAGCTATATTAGACTTTAATGTTTACAAAGCTTCTAGCTGTAGTTCAATATTTATCACTAATATCAACTTCATGTGTTGACAAATAACATTGGTTGCATCTTAAAATGGAAAAGGACACAGTAATGCAGTATGTTTTTTCTATTTACTTCCATTCATTGACACATACAAAAATGTTCTCCAGAAGAAGGGTGCCAGTGCATTAGAATGATAGTATGCAAAAATCTCCATTCCCAACCCTTCACTCAATATTTAAATTGGCACACCTAGAAGTAAATAATAACATTCTATCTTTGCTTTTGGTTCCTCAAATTGTAATGTAAGCAATATGCTACTAAAGTGTGTACAATGCTCTGTCAAAACAATGTATAACAGTGATGATAGACACTTTCTTTGTACTTTGTAAGTTTAGAGGACTGATGGGTGAAATGATTTGCAGTTACAAAATATATTATACAGGAAGGAAGATAGAAGTGATGATGCTTGATTTCAGGTGGATCTCAGGCATTCTGCTGACATCCGACTATGAACTCCATATGTCTGTGTCAAGGAAGGAGCTGTCATCACCCGGGTCATCGGCCTCCACTGTGCCTCCACTATGGTGGTCTGAATGAAAAACAGATTGATAGCAATCTTTCATATGAAAGAATATTCCAGATGTACATTTGCAAACTTTTAATTACATGTTTTCTATGCAGCTATAAAAAAAATCTTCTTTCAAACAGCAAGGCTAACTTACAGATTGACTTGGCTCTGGTACTGCCACTGCAGTGATGGTAATGGGGTGCATTTTGCATCCCAAAACGCAGATTATTGATAATGAACCCATCCGTGGAACTTTCTGGACTAGGCCTACTGTACTGTAATGTTATGCCATTTCATTTACTTTGTTTGCAAACGCACCACTCGTCAAACAAATTAGCCTAAGCTTTAGACTGTCGTAGATGTATTTATCGATTCTGACATGTCATAATCGATTTCTACGAGGCTACAAACAATAACCCACTTTCCAGCTACGGCTCCAGAAATCCAACAATAAATAGATTGAATTGATGCCATAACGTTGTGTCGCACAAAGTAGGATAGTCAGGCTTATTTATTATTTTATTTAGGAAAGAGAACATACAATGCACACGTTAGCTGCTGCATGGTTATAGCCTCAGCCTGGTTTAGCATATTTGTACCCAAAGGACACAGCCTAGAAGTTGTCAACATACAATATGTATACTTACTCGTGAGACGTGCCTGATATACAATATTCCATCCACACATTTCCAGACGTCTGTCTAATATGTGCGTCCAAAGCTGCGTTGTTATTGATTCGGCAGCCCTGTGGTGTGCGTTGTAGGTGGAACAAATCGCAGTGTCCGTGACGGATGTGTTTTGGGGCTGGTCTAGCTGTCTTGTGAGGAGACAACTGTAGTCCGGAAATGAAGTAGAACAGTGTCTTTGACGTCAAAGCCACCCGTTAATCTAAAATATCTAAACCCAGACATTACACAAAAAATAACGCCAGGAAAGTGTTCTAAATCTTATAAACGTCATTGATATATATTTTTTGACAAAAAAGGTGAAGTGTCCCTTTAAGTTGTTCTGTCTGAGCCTCCAAACAGCTTAATGCAGAATGGAAATATGAATCTTGAAAATGCTCAATTCATGCAAAATGAGAAAAACAAAAATACACACAATTTATTTACCTCAGCACTCTACTTTCATCTTAGCTTTGCAACCTATTAACAGACCTGGTAGGCTATCCAATGAATTCCATGTTCATACATTATTGTCAGACTACCACAGTCCTAAGGTTGGTGACACAAGCACATATTTACAATGTCACCTTCAACTTACATATTGACTAGTATGATGGTTATCAATGTTAAGAATCTGAAAGGATTTTAAGCTGACCTATAACTCTGTCATGTGTAGTATAGCCAACATTGAATCTTTTCTTGTACTTACAAATCAGATTTAAAACACATGTCAAATATCAAGAAGTGTCATTTATATCAAGGTGCTTTACCTAAAGAGCAGTTACTTAAACATCACAATTATATCATCGTTAGTTAACAGATGAAGCCAAACACAAAACAGACCGAGTTGAAGAAAACATTGAGTCATACATGCGTATGTATGAATTATGTTTTTCCAATAAAATAAATCAATTTTAATATTTTTTAAATCTTCAATAAAACCATGAAGATCATTTCATACATTCTAACATCATATAAGTGCATAAGAAATAACAGACCAGAACATATTTTTTTCTTCCCCTTGTTTTTATTTACTCGATCAACAATTGATCAGGGAGGCAGCGGTGGATCAGAGGTGGAGTGGCTGGATCGTAACCGCAAGGTTGCCTGATCGAACCCAGGCTCCCCAGAGTTAGTGTCGAAGTGTCCTTGAGCAAGACACTGAACCCCAAATTGCTCCCAATGTGCTGGCTAGTGCCTTGCATGGTTTCTGCCACCATCGGTGCATTACATTTACCCATTCACACACACATTGCAGCGGAAGCCATGCAAGGTACCAACCAGCACATCGGGAGCAATTTGGGGTTCAGTGTCTTGCCCAAGGACACTTCGACATGTAGACAGGAGGAGCCGGGATTCAAACCGCCGACCCATGGATCATTGGACGACCTGCTTTACGGGTTGAGCCACCGTGGTCCTGTCAAAGTAAACAAAAGACAGAATAGATTATTATTGTGAAGTTTTCAGACATACAGTGACATTATATTTCAACAAACTCCATTCATACATATTTGACTCATTATTATTATTATTATTCATACGTGGTCGTCGTGGTATGAGATGCGGAGGGTGCGCCGGCAACTGTTGGTCAGGAGAAATGAGCCACCGTGGTCCTGTCAAAGTAAACGAAAGACAGAATAGATTATTATTGTGAAGTTTTCAGACATAGTGTCATTATATTTCAACAAACTCCATTCATACATGTTTGACTCATTATTATTATTATTATTCATACGTGGTATGAGATGCGGAGGGTGCGCCGGCAACTGTTGGACAGGAGAATTGAGCCACCGTGGTCCTGTCAAAGTAAATAAAAGGAAATTTCATAATTGCTCTTCAGATGTCAAGGTATCACTGTTTAAAGCTTTCTGTACACCGTTGTATACTGCTCACCTGTGGAGTAACTACAAGGTGAATAGCATGCATAAACTTAAGGTTGCATATAATGATGCATTACGATTACTAGTGAGGGTACCAAGATGGCACAGTGCCAGTCAACTGTTTGTGAACTTGGGGGTGCCTACCTGTCAAGCCCTTCTAAGAAACTTAATGTACAAATTCATGTGTCGACTAGAGGAGTCTGACAACTGTGTCATCAGGTTGTTAACCAACCCTGTGCTGAGCTCTAATAGGTTCTCTTCCATGATTTGGAGACATTAGCGAAACTGCCTCTACAGGCTGTGAGCATATGCACTGTGTATGTATGTATATATGTATATTTAAATTTTTCTATTTTTAATTGTTTTATTATTTACTGTCCTTTGTTCCTCTGTATGTGATCTGGACCGTGAGTCTGTAATAAAGATTGAATTGAATTATATTTCAACAAACTCCATTCATACACGTATGTTTATTGACTCACTAGGGGACATGGGGGACTTGTTTCTCTCCAGGGCTTCAAACTGCTCTTCCAGACGCTGCCACTCCTCTTCCAGCGTACGGATTGCTGAAGTGACTTGGCAGGCCACCTCAGCAATGTACGCCAGCAATTCCTGCCTCTGGAGTTTGAGACACCGGTACTAAAAAAATAAACCATAATTAACTTCACATCTGTATGATTGATCGATTGAAGTATGTATTAACAGTATGTATAATGGGTACATTACATTGTCTTAATTATGAAAATAAGCTTGATGCATATATTAAAATCTTACTGTGTTCATAATGTGATTGAAAAGGTTACTAGTTTGAAATGGCACCAATAAATGTAATGACCCAAGTGTACTATTCTTACACTCAAATGTCTAATAGCCAGTATTGAAGTGGTCTGATTTTTTTCAGAATTCAGACACAGTTAAAATCATACTGTACACTTAATTCAAACGAGTGTAAAACTGCTAATTATCCTTTTCAAAATACGTTTTCCAACACTGTTAAAGTAAACACGTGTAGCATATGGTGTATCATTTAAGATTTCGTCATCTGACCATTGTCTGTAGATCGTTTAAATGATAATTACTTACATGGAGCTCACGCAATTCCACCCGTTCGGCGGATCTTGCCATGTTCATTTTGGTGGGTGATGGTGAGGAGCCGGTGGCCATAATAACGTGGAAAATGTGTGTGGAAAACTGTGCATGTGTCTTTGCTCACTGCTCAGACTGCTTTCCGGTAGTTATTTCCGCGGGTCAATTTCAACTAATATAAACAGGAAGTTACGCTACGCATATCTAGTTATTTGATTGGTCCGATGACATGACATTCAGAATGTTACAACCAATGGCATTAGAGCAAGTTGACCTACATTTTAAATGCACAAACATTAGAAAATCACCCGCAGTTCTCAATTCCACCTGCTAGCCAACTAAAGGAACTGTACTCCAGCCAGCTAAAGACGTTTATGATCTGCGCAGCTTACCGCAGGAAACTTATTTTGTTCTTAAACGTAAGTAGACTACAATTAAAGAATGAATTAGGCCAGTGGTTCCCAAATAGGGGTTCGGGGACCCCTTGGAGTTCCAAGGGATCCTCAGCTAAATGATATAGTTTGGAACGAAATGAACAAACCTTATGTGTCTGTAACTCAGAGTTACCTCAATATTCCATAATGTTGTTATCAAGTGTTGATATGCAGGTAACCTCATTTATATTTATACTTATTTGTTTAATAGATACCATGGATATAACTGCATCTGTTGCAGATTCTGCAGGTGGGCCAGAAAAACGTAAGTTTTGTAACATCCTAATAGTCTTTATGATGCACATTGTGTAGCTGTGCGAGACGTGACACACCTCGCGGCAAAACATCACCATCTTCACATCTGCATCACCACGCTGCAGTAATATCACACTGAAGTAGTCGATCCCAACACAGGAATATGCAACGGCCGCAGCACAATCAAACAGCTGTCAGTGAGACATACCATGTTACTCTGTGAATTTGGAAGTAAAGAGTTGTGTCATGGTCTCCTGATTCACAAACTCAGTAGGGTCTACCTGTGCAAAAGCAACTTGTAGATCTACTACTTGTTAATTCTCTAACCATGCACTTTTAATGTTACACTCATGACATGATAACGTATTTTCTATCACTTTTATCTCATAGCTACCATGGATGTCAGAGCATCCCTTCCATCCACTCACACGGGTGCAGAATGTACTACCCACTGTCCAGAAAGATGTAACTTTGGTACAATTCAAATAACCTTTATTATGTACATTATTCACATAAACACTCAAAAACATGATTTGGAATCACATCCAAAATAGACAGAACAGCATTCAAATGTTTATTGCACTATAGCAATCCAGTTAACATTCTTACAAGAATAATTGGATATTCAATTACATATTGCATTGAATCAAGTAATTTGTACTAATCATATGTTACTAATCATTGTCACATATCTCAAATTGTCACAGCTCTCCCGAAAAGAGTGAGAATTGTCGAGGTTGGACCGAGAGATGGGCTTCAAAATGAGAAGGTTAGTACTGCTTTTGTTTTATGATTATATTTAACCAAAAAACATATACATATTGTGCAGGAGAAGTTACAAGCCAGAAGGCTTATCAAGAACTTCCCCTAAAAGTATACACATTAAAAGTACAGTACACTCTGTTTAAATACAGATATGCATGCAGTACATACAGTAGATGCATCTATATAAATAACAGATTTTTTGGAAGATTGAATTAATAAGTGCTAAGTATTATATACTGCAGCAATATAAAGATATCCTGTGACTGTGTTCAAATGTTCTCTTTTTTTTCTTCTTCACCCCCCCTCCCCCCCAGACCATTGTACCAACTGAAACAAAAATACAATGTATTAACATGTTGTCAGAAACTGGGCTGACACACATTGAGAGCACCAGTTTTGTCTCTCCCAAGTGGGTGCCACAGGTGAGTTTGATTTGATGAGGTTCCACTGATTCTATCGCAAAATGCTAACCTATTATGTGGCAAATATAGCAGATCTACAAGCTCTCAATGCGTCTAACACATTGAGAGCTTGTAGATCGCCTACGTCCGGTTATCTTATTCAAGCATTTGATGTGGTCAAACTAGCAATGTGTTCAAAAGAATCTCCCATAAAACTCATGGTGTGGTTAAAACCTCAATCTGTCACAGAATAGAATATTAGGACACAATTGTTCAGTCATCATGAGATTGTATTTTATTTGAATTTCTTTGTGGAACTATAGATGGGAGACCATGATGAGGTGATGAGAGGATTAATACAAAAAACCTGGAATCTGCTACGCAGTCCTCACTCCCAACCTAAAAGGATTCCAAGCTGCTGTGAGTCTCCAGCACAATCAATCAAAGCTACATTTTGACACTTGTTTTAAAGAATAAAACATCTTGTTTTAACTAAGGTCTTTGCTAGAGATATCCCATTGGCTTAGTGGTTAAGATGTGGGCTTTCCACACGGGAGACTGGGGTAAAATTTCCAAGCATTACACTTAGCAGTGGTTCTGAACCTACAGGTGTCCATTAGGGGGGAACTAAGCTTAATGATTGATAGTTGATCTACACAATTAATTGCCTGCAGCATCTCAATCGGTAGCATTCATTTATATTATCATGTGTCTTAGCAGGTTTCACTATTGTAAATGTGAGTATTTTGTGACAATAGCGCAAGAGCAACAAACCCTGCCAAGCTCAAATCAAGCCTCTTCCATCTTTCAATTCATACAGGTCAAGGCAGGCTCGTCGCGGAGGTCGCCATATTTGGTGCAGCATCGGAGCTGTTCAGCAAAATTGCTCTGTGGAAGAGAGTCTGCAGTGCTTTCAGGGTCCGTGTATTTTACGGCCATTTCAATTCTAATTTCGTATCTGCAGATACGTATTCAGAATACGGTTTGGTGTTCTGAATACTGTTTGTCAAATATAGAAATGGTAAATTAAAACCTAGAATACGGTTCGTTTTCTGAATACTGTTTAGAAATGGTTCATTAAAAACTTAGAAATAGGTATTTAAAACGAAAATATAACCCGATTCTATATTTATCTTCTGGATGATTGAACCCCACCGCACTGATTAAACATCCTCATATTGAATTGAACCTATCAATAAAGTATTCAATAGATAGGTAGATCGATAATAAAAAATCACACCCGTGTGAACTGAGTGGTGTAAGGTCTTATATAGACTGATCAGCTGTGGTCTGACGTAATGTCTGACGTAATGAAATCACACCCGTGTGAACTGGGTGACCATAGCAACCATGCTAATTTTTTTTGGTACACGTAAACGGACAGACACGTAAACTAACAAAGCCAGTTGTAGGAGTGGTTTACACCACTCAACAAAAACATTGATAGATAGAATAAAAACAGCCTTTCTAATTATGCTAAGGTATAGGCATACCGCGTATTTTTGTCTCCACCAGGCCGAAGGCATGGGGAGAGAGTATGTTTTGCACTCCGTCCGTGTGTCCGTCCTTCCGTCCGTCTGTGAACAGCTAATCTCCGGCACCATTAACCCGGTCGATGCCAAACTTTGCACACACACTCCCTGGATGCCAACGATGAACCTCTGCCCCGCATTTTCCAGAACGGCCTGTTATAGCGCCACCATGAGGCAGCTTTTCACATGTTTTACCTATAACTGCACCGATCTGCGTGAAACGTTGCATGCACACTCCCTAGAGGCCAAGGACAAACCTTTGACCTGCATTTTCCGCATCTGCCTTTTATAGCGCCACCAGGAGGCCGACTTTTGTAAAACAAATCTTTTGATATTACTCCTCCAGATTCTGTCCAAACATCTCACAAATCGTTACACAGTATCTCTATGGTCATGTGCTCAAGTCGGATCTGTCCGATATTTCATATTCCATCCTAAGTGGCTATAATTGGATTCTTTATAATGCTAAGAAGAGCATGGTACATATGTAGAACTAAAGAAGATCTGGAACTTAAGTTTCCTGCCTTTCATCTGTCTGGTCAAATTATGGGCGTGTCCAAGATTACAAAATATCTTGGGCATATCATAACAGATACCTTAGAGCAGGGGTGCCCAGAAGGTAGATCACGATCTACCAGTAGATCACAAAGGCTGTGCAGGTAGATCACATGACATGATGTCCCTAAAACATATATCATTTAAATAAAATAATATATAATTTGGCTGATACTTGAATGAATTAAGGTGACTTGATTGATTGACATCAAAAAGGGCAAACATCACAAAAACTGAAACGATTTCCATTTCCCCCCCTTTATTTCCAATTCCAAGTGTGTTTGTCATGTTATGTAACTCCAGCTCAGCTTTTCCAAAGCCCCCTCAGGTAAGATTTTTAACTACTTTCAGCAATGAGATCATATTTTTTTGGTGGGTAGATCTTGTTGAGCTGGTCATTTTGAAAGTAGCTCTCAAGTACAAAAAGTCTGGGCACCCCTGCCTTAGAGGATGATGAGGACATGTTTAGACAGAGGAGAATGCTATATGTACAAGCCAACATGTTGGTCCGTAAATTTCACCATTGTACTACGGATGTTAAGGTAAACCTCTTTAGAGCTTATTGCACCCCTCTCTACACAGCTCCACTGTGGGTGAAGTATAAAAAGGAGAGTCTACGCAAGCTGCAAGTAGCCTATAATGACTGTCTTCGAATCCTGTTAAAAAACCCCAGGAGCACTAGAGCCAGTGGGCTTTTCTGTTCATTGGGTCTCACTACATTCATGGCTCTGTTGAGGAACCTGACATTCAAATTCATGAGCAGGCTGGATCGCTCACTGAATGGACTCATTGGACAGATGACAGACCCAGGCCGTAGTTCTGTAAGGTACACTTCTACCACCAGAGGACACTGCAGGCACGAGTGCCTGGCTTAGAGTAGTAACCTGTGGGGCTGGGTAAATGTACTGTTTTTTTATTTATTTTTACTCTCTATTTGTGATGTACTGTCTTACCTGTGGGCCACGAGCCTGTAATAAAGTTTATATATTTACAGTTTGCAAGATTGCCCCGTTTTGAACAAAAGCCTCAAATCAGGAACGCAGCATGCAATTTACGTGAAATCTTTCACACATTTTCTTACTAGGCTGAGGAATATATCCCACCCTTTTCACATTGGCCTGTTATAGCGCCACCAACAGGTTGATTTTTGCAAAACACATTTTTGGAACAAATTGCCTCAAATCATCCAATTGCCATCAAAGGCAAACATGTTTATATTACTCCTAAACATTTTGCCAAACATCTCACACAGTCCTATCCTCCTGGTGGAGACCTGACACTTTTTCTAGTTATAGATAGAAAGATATGGATGAATGGATGGAGAGAGAGAGAGATGGATTCAATAACATAAGACTATAAGTATTATGGTTAAACCATTGAGAGCTTCTGCCTGCCTGCCTGCCTGCCTGCCTGCCTCTCTTTTTAGGGGCCTGGGTACCCCAAAATGAAAACAAAATAGCCCAATTAGCCCAGGACGCGCGGCACCGCCACGCGCCCCAAGGGGGGCCCTCAGCAAGGTAAATCCGGCTCTGATAAGACTATAAGTGCCTCATCATCGTCATCTGTGTCATTGTTTGTAATCCAATTGAATGTTTATAGAGGTGGGTCACTATAGCTTAACGCCTTTGGGCCAATTCTCATCATGCCAACCAAGCTATGGAAGTCATTGAAGTAGTAATGAATAGAGGTAAGGTAAAGCCTCGGAAATAACAACACCTGGCAATACTGTACTGTACTGTACTGTACTGTACTGTACTGTACTGTACTGTACTGTACTGTACTGTACTGTACTGTACTGTACTGTACTGTACACATAAACTGGGTCTTATTAGTCACTGTTTGCAGTAGGCTATGATATAACAACTACAAAGTTGGACCCCAATGGAAAGTGATTTGTTGGGTAGATGGAGAGATGGAGTCATGGAGGGATATATATATATACAGGCAGACAGACAGACAGACAGACAGACAGACAGACAGACAGACAGACAGACAGACAGACAGACAGACAGACAGACAGACAGACAGACAGACATACAGCGTATGCTCACGTCGGGTCGTCGGCACGGAATTTATGAATGTAAGCAGCTGAACCTTGTGTAATTTCAGTCTTAGCGTTGTACATGTCACATTTAATATGTGACGGCTGAAACCAAGCCATTATGAACAATTGCAAAGATGTATTAAGACAATTTCCCTTATTCCCTCCCAGGCACGAATAGTTCTTATAACGGCAGTTATAACCCCCTGCACTCCCTGCCTTGTTTTGGTACTTTTACAGTTTGCTAATAAACACAGTGGTACGCTTTCAGTTCACAACAAACATATTCAATTGTTTCAGAATCTTGCATGTTCAATTCATCATAACATTTCGTACAAATAGCCTATACACTTCTATATAGCCAAAAACAGGAAATCATCAAAAAGGGGGGGGGGGGAAACACAGTGAAAAAATATACAGTGAGGGGAAAAAGGGGTGGGTGACTGCATGGGTGGGGGATCGAATCGTGTGGACCCCGATCCCCAAGAAATCAAGCCATAGTATGGGCTCCAATCAGCAAGCATCCATTCCATACGAATGGTGATAGTTGGATCCAATCGCCCCAACCAGTTGGGTGGGTTGGGGGAAATCAGCCTTTTCTTTGGGTGATTCAATGTTAAGATGTATCTAGGCTATCATATATTTATCATCTATCATTTATCATTTATCATCATATATACAAAATAATGTCGTTCAATGTTAAGACACAGCACATATCTTAACATTGAACGACATTATTTTGTATTTATGATGATAAATGATAAATGATAGATGATAAATATATGATAGCCTAGATACATCTTAACATTGAATCACCCAAAGAAAAGGCTGATTTCCCCCAACCCACCCAACTGGATCCAACTATCACCATTCGTATGGAATGGATGCTTGCTGATTGGAGCCCATACTATGGCTTGATTTCTTGGGGATCGGGTGACCAGACCCATTGCAAGATGCTGTAGCCATACTCTGTCGTCAACCCTAAGCCATTCCAGCCTGTCAAAGTGGGCTGCACGGGTGAGGTGGGTTCGGGGAGTGATGGTGGTGGTGGGCTGGCTGGGTTAATACAGGTATCTGTGACTGTGAGATCTCCCAAGTCCTCACTTGCGCTGGCTCGGCATTCGGCACATTTGGCATACGACGGAATCACTAAAACTTTCGGCATTTATCATTCCAGCATGAATGAAAATGTTTTAATATCAGGTCAGGTGTAGGCTTTGTCCACTACACCTGTTTTTCTGTCGTAGACAAGCAGAGCATTAGGAGCAAATTGACTGACCAGCTGACAGGCTGTCACAGACATCTGCATGTATATGCACTCCTAAAACGTATAGGCTATACAACTATACCATGTTAAAACTGTTAATGGCTAATCTATCCATCTATCCATCCATCCATCCATCCATCCATCTATCTATCTCTATCTCTAGGGCAAAAGCTATAACAACCTGATTACCGGGTGTGCCAAACCTTTCTCAGTTGTTTCTAATATGATTTTTGACGTATAATCTAATTCTGCCTTGTACATTTTTGTATCGCGCATAGTTAATTTTATCAAATATAATATATATTTATGTGAAATGATGTTTTAAGGTGAGATTAGAAGATCAATTATGCAAACGAGGTCATTCTTTAAATGTATTGTTAATGTATGAATTATTCTGTAGATGAACAACACATCAAAGCAGATATTTGCCTAAATATGGTTCTGTGCAATACTTTGTGCAATATTAACTTGCATGTGTATCATTTTATAAACACATTTTCATATTTGTTTAATTGAAAAGCTAAACTGATTGGAGAAAAAACACAACATGGTACCAATTTTTTGTGAGCTAATAATCACGGTGTGCTATCTTAGAAGCTTGACCTGTGTATTTAAGGTAAATTAATTTTGCAGTGTAAGAAAATCTAGCATGTTTATTGTGATTAATCAGTATATATTATGCATATGTAACATGCACAGTCAGACTTAAAGGGTCACTTCACCTCTGGAAGAAAATCCAGTCACTCAATGTTAATGGTATTTGTAATAGATAACAGTAGCACAATTTGAAATTTGCACCCTTTGACCAGAAAAATAATGAAGTCTGTGTATTTGACTAGGGGTTGACTGGATTGCTGAATTCCTACAATGCCCATAATGCTTTGCTGCGCTGTTCCTCAGGGGGAGGCTTCGTGTAGGTGTGACTTTATGATCTTTATCCTCCCATTTTCTACAAACAACAAATACACATGGAAGTGACCCCGTGTTGCCATGTCTGCTTATTACAAGCAACTTTGGGCTTATTTTTGTTGCTTGTAAATATTGGTGGTTCACAATCACTGGTTGATGTTTCTTTTTTTTGACTTGTTTCTAAAATGTAGTTGATAGTTGGGCTTTCATCCAAATGTTTTTCACACCAGTGGTTCTCCATGAACATGCCAAGGACCCCCAAATTAATTTGTATTTTTCCACGTAATTTGTGCCATGGAGCCCTGTATTAGATGTGTTGTTAAAATGTTTCAAAGATATTCCACATTTGCACTTTATCCACTCAAGATTATTTTTTTAAATAGCCGGCGTATGTGCCTAATAGGCACATAATATAAATAACCAAAAATATATGTGCATATTGTTTTGAGGCTTGTTTGCACTTTGCATGGACATGGTTGCTTATTTCTCTCACAAAGTCAAAGAACTGGCAACCTTCACTGCGGGTGCATTTTTGCAAGAATAATAACAAACCACTTTTTGCTAGCCTTTTTCGAGTGGATGACTAAACAACACGATATGAAGCCATGTGTTCTTTCTTGTACAACGTGAAGTCTGCTTGAACCAGTAAACGGTTGGACATTAGATTTGTTTTGGAAGAAAGTATTCACTCTTCAGGAATTAGACAGAGCCGCTGCAGCCGCATCGATGCTGTCTGCGTTACGGTTGAAAATGGTCATGTAGCTTTTTATAGCAAAGCAAACTAAATATATATAAATTAGCATAGTATCACTAAACAAACGTGTTTTTCCTCAATTGTTTCGTCATTCCCACACCATGAAGAAAGTCTGTGATTGATATTGAAGGGAGATATAATGCATTTTATAATAAAACAAAACGTAGCCTACGTTTCATATTCATGTGCGACTCTCAATAATTTCAGAGAACATGTTTCACTGTAACATTGTAACCACGTGTCATCATCATGCTTTTAATTAGTGGATATTGTTACATTATGTTTTACTGTAGTTCAACTGTATGGTAAGCAATCCCCAGCAAAATGATTACATGAAGATAATGTACAACACGTTATGCAATATGCCATTTCTGCCAAATGAAATCGTTCAAATGAACACTAGATGGAATTTGGGGTGCAACCTTTTTTCATTCTTTACATATAGTCAATGAGCAGCAAGCAGGTGTACATCATGTAAACGTTTTATTAGATAACTTCATTATAGCTGTTTTACAAGTTTTGAAATGATGACATGAAGGCTTGGAAAAGGGAATGTTCTTATTTATAAGGTGAACACAACTCTTCCCTCCGATGCAGCAGTTCCTCTCACGTTTGGCTGAAAACGACATCCGTATTGTCTGTCCTCCAGTCCTGACTCCTGTAAATGAAAACAATATGGCCATCATCATCTATCCGACGTGAAGCCTGATTTATACATGTTGCATGCATGACGTTGGTGCACCGAAAATAACAGACCTACAAGCTCACAAAGTGTCGAATCCGCGATGCGCTGTGA
Source organism: Electrona antarctica (assembly GCF_951216825.1). NCBI lineage: Eukaryota > Metazoa > Chordata > Actinopteri > Myctophiformes > Myctophidae > Electrona > Electrona antarctica. The sequence continues at coordinate 2,056,671 of NW_027637034.1, read as the reverse complement.
GCTTGTAGACCTTCTATTTTCGGGACCCAACGTAACGATAGGATAGAACATGGCTGCGTCTATTAACTGGAATCTTGAAACAAGTCTACGTACTACGACACTCTGAACAGTCTGAACTATACACATACATAGCCTAGCTACTACCTAGCCCGTCTCCGGACCCCCCGGGTTGAGCTCCTTTGGACCCAAAGTCATCAAAATGTCAGAAACTTTAACGTAGGGTTCCGAAAGGAGCTAGCTACTACCCTAACTTTATAAAATCATGTTTCAGGGCTACAGAAATACTTACTTGATCAAGTAAAGAATATCCAGGGCCAGGCTGCCCTGCATGCTCGTTTCATCTGCGCTGGGGTTGATCTTCTGTGTATTCCGGTTCAAATAAATATTGTCCATGGAGTGCTATCAGTATCACTCTGCACTGCAGACGCCATGATACTACACAAACAAACAATCTGAGGAATGCATCGGTGGGGGTGGCCTGGGGTTGTAGGTGGAACGGAGTAGAGACTAGGGACACCCCTCTGGGCTGTCTTCAGGTGTAGGTGTAGCCGTGTGTAGGTGACGCGCATACTCTAAGGTGACGCGAGGTTAGACTGTTGTAGTCCGGAGGGGAGGGGCCATGAGCATTCTGACGTAGATAAAATGAATTCCTGACCAGGATATCTGAAAACAGGGATTGCGCACACAAAAACCCAGGAAAAGTGTTTCTAGTGTCCTAAACATCATTAAAATAAGATCAGGTTGTGTCAGGGGTGAAGTGACCCTTTAAAGATTCAGACTCAAAGCGATCATATTTATGCAATTGTTGAGAGGGGGACCCTGCCTGCCTGCCTGCCGTGCCCTGCCCTGCCCTGCCCTGCCCTGCTCTGCCCTGCCCTGCCCTGCCCTGCCCTGCCCTGCCCTGCCTGCCTGCCTTCTGGAGGGACACTGGCCCGACACTGGAGGTCACTGGGACACTGGCTGGGGAGTCACTGGGTGGACACTGGCTGGGGGGACACTGGTTGGGGGGGTCACTTGCCGCCAGTGTCCCCCAGTGACTCCCCAGCCAGTGTCCCCCAGTGACCCCCCAGTGACTCTCCAGCCAGTGTCCCCCCAGTGACTCTCCAGCCAGTGTCCCCCCAGTGACCCCCCAGCCAGTTACTCCCCAGTGACCCCCCCAGCCAGTGATCCCCCCAGGGTCCCCCAGCCAGTGACTCCCCAGCCAGTGTCCCCCCAGTGACTCCCCAGGCAGTGTCTTCCAGCCAGTGTCCCCCCAGTGACTCCCCAGGCAGTTTCCCCCAGCCAGTGTCCCCCAGTGACTCCCCAGCCAGTGTCCCCCCAGTGACTCTCCAGCCAGTGTCCCCCCAGAGACTCCCCAGCCAGTGTCCCCCAGTGACTCCCCAGCCAGTGTCCCCCCAGGGACTCTCCAGCCAGTGTCCCCCAGCCAGTGTCCCCCAGTGACTCCCCAGCCAGTGTCCCCCCAGTGACTCCCCAGGCAGTGTCCCCCAGCCAGTGTCCCCCCCAGTGACTCCACAGCCAGTGTCCCCCCAGTGACTCCCCAGCCAGTGTCCCCCCCAGCCAGTGACCCCCCCAGTGCCCCCCCCCCCCCCAGCCAGTGTCCCCCAGTGTCGGGCCAGTGTCCCCCCAGCCAGTGCCCCCCCCCCCCAGTGTCCCTCCAGAAGTTAGGCAGACTAGAAGTTACACAGGCTTGCAGACAAGAGAGACAGACAGACAGATGTCCCCTCAGTGTCCCCCAGCCAGTGTCCCCCCAGTGACCCCCAGCCAGTGTCCCCCTCTCAACAATTGCATAAATATGATCGCTTTGAGTCTGAATCTTTAAGTCTGAATGTGCATGTTGTTACATATGCATAATATATACTGATTAATCACAATAAACATGCTAGATTTTCTTACACTGCAAAATTAGTTTACCTTAAATACACAGGTCAAGCTTCTAAGCTAGCACACCGTGATTATTAGCTCACAAAAAATTGGTACCATGTTAGGTTTTCAATTAAACAAATATGAAAATGTGTTTGTGCAATATTAACTTGCATGTGTATCATTTTATAAAGTATTGCACAGAACCATATTTAGGCATATATCTGCTTTGATGTGTTGTTCATCTAAAGAATAATTCATACATTAACAATATATTTAAAGAATGACCTCGTTTGCATAATTGATCTTCTAATCTCACCTTCAAACCTCATTTCACATAAATATATATTATATTTGATAAAATGTGAATATTTTGTGCCCTAAAGATATTACTACGGGGCGGCGGTGGCTCAGGGGTAGAGTGCCGGATGGTAACCGCAAGGTTGCCAGCTCGAACCCGGGCTCCCCCAGAGTTACTGTCGAAGTGTCCTTGAGCAAGACACTGAACCCCTAATTGCTCCCGATGTGCTGGTTGGTGCCTTGCATGGTTTCCGCTGCCATCAGTGTATGAATGTGTGTGTGAATGGGTGAATGTAATGCACATGTAATGCACAGTCTATGTAAAGGGCCTTGGATAAAGGCGCTATATAAATGCACCATTTACTATGTCAACTTATTGCCATATTATACATTCATGTACTTATTATATCTTTGTTTCAGCTAATGTATCTAATATGCAAATGATCTCATTAACTATGCGCGATACAAAAATGTACAAGGCAGAATTAGATTCTACTATTAGAAACAACTGAGAAAGGTTTGGCACACCCGGTAATCAGGTTGTTATAGCTTTTTTCCCTGTCTACTATTGAATACTTAAAGGCATATAATAACAGCAGTGCGTTAAAATGTGATCTAAAAGCACGCCAATATGTTTAAATGAATATAATAAAGGATAAATTAAATATAATATCGCCTGGTGCGATCGTCAACAGCGCTGCCTGTGTCTGCTTGCAGTAACAGCAGCACAGCCTGCCTGTCACTCAAGACGGCCGTGGCCACGCCTCCGCCCCCTTTTCAGGGAGAGGGAGGGACGGAGCGGAGAAATGAACCACAGAACACAGTACAGGTCGCAGTGTGTCTTGTTTTCAATTATTAATTCTGTTTCCAACGACACCAACGAAAATATAGAATCGGGTTATATTTTCGTTTTAAATACCTATTTCTATTTCTTTTTAATGAACCATTTCTAAACAGTATTCAGAAAACTAACCGTATTCTATGTTTTAATTTACCATTTCCATATTTGACAAACAGTATTCAGAACACCAAACCGTATTCTGAATACGTATCTGCAGATACGAAATTAGAATTGAAATGGCCGTAAAATACACGGACCACTGTGTTAGCAGAGCTGCCATTACAGCGATAAGGAAGAGTCTAGATAGCCTGGAGCTAGTCGGAATAAACAAACATAACGGAGGAAAAGAATGAGGACTCAGCACTTACATTCAGCTCGTGACCATAATAACTCGAGCATCTTTATTAGCAGCGTCATTATATACACATTGGGTAACAGGCATATCCGGTACTTCCGGTGTGGCACTTCAGAATAAGGGTTTATCATTTACATATATACAGACAATAAAGATCACATCTTAACAGACTGTCATCATGGGAATGTGTCGCCGCACTAAGAGGTGTATGGGGTGAATTTAATGCCATTATTATCTGCGTAGTTTTACAACCTGCGTCGTAATTACACTTCACCATAGAATCTCATACGTACGTACTTTTACAGAAACGTACGTCTTTAGAAGGACCTACGTGTTATTTGTCCCATTGTAATCCAATTCACACGTAATTTACAGTTCCTAAAATTACGAATAAAAAATCACGACTAATGAATTCATAAGTACGTAGGTACGTTTCATCCATTACGCCCATCCATTTCTTACTACTAGGTACGTTTCATCCATTACGCCCATCCATTTCTGATATTACGCCCATCATTAAAGTCACGTATCACTCATTACGACCATCTCAATATAGGAGTCATTTTGGCAGTAATCTACCATGGGAAGAAGACGTACGTAAATGGACCAATCAGGGAATGGGGGCGGAGCCTCCGGTTGTTAAGGGAACCGGCACCCCATCTCTGAGGAGGACACCCGCCCTGGTCCCCGGCCCTATCTCGGCCGTCCCTGGTCCGTTTCGGACGGGGGGAATCTCGTTGGAACCGGGCCGCCGTCCCGGACGCGCTCCCGTCGGTCTCGTGCCCAGGTGGGGGTCCGCGGGGGGTCCGCGGGGGGTCCGCGGGGCATCTCGGCCGTCCCTGGGCCGTTTTGCACGGGGGGAATCTCGTTCGAACCGGGCCGCCGTCCCGGACGCGCTCCCGGGGGTCTCGCGGTGCCCAGGTGGGGGTCCGCGGCGGAAAGGGGCCTACGCAAGGCCCCGTAGATCTGCTGTTTTCTGGGGTTGGAAAACTCTCAACCAGGGCCTGGGAACCAGGCACCTGCTCTCCGCCGGTCCCCTGGGGTCCCCTCGTATGGCGCCGCACGGTGGCCACGGCGGGTACTGCGACGGAGGGGGGGTCTGAGCCCTGGGTGCTCACAGGCCCAGGCACAGACACCATCTGGGGGGAACTTCTGACCGAGGCCTCGGCCTGGTCGTGGAGACTGCTCTCCAGGGGTCCCTTGGGGTCCCCTCGTATGGCGACGCCCAGTGGCCACGGCGGGTACTGCGACGGAGGGGGGTCTGAGCCCTGGGTGTTCACAGGCCCAGGCACAGACACCATCTGGGGGGAACTGCTGACCGAGGCCTCGGCCTGGTCGTGGAGCCGTGGAGCCCTCGTATGGCGACGCCCGGTGGCCACGGGGGGGTACTGCACACTGGGTGTTTGATCCCAGGCACAGACACTCGAGGCTGGACCTGGCCCCTGTTCCCACGCCTGGAGCCACACCACCACTCAGGCACAGGCACCCAACACCCAACACAGGGACCAGGGGCTACACCCTGGGGACCTCTGCCCGGGGGAGGGCGCCCACACCCGGCCATGCACTACCAACGAACTCCGGGGAGCACTTCCAGGGGGACCCGCGCTCCGTGGGTCCCCGAGTACCCACCTTTAAGCACCCCTCCTGGGCCTTAAGTGGTGGGGTCCCGCGGCCGAAAGAACCGCCCGCCCCTGGGACTCCTCTATACTTAGTGCGATTTAGCAGACAGGCCCGGGGAACCAGGCGCTCCGCCCGTCCCCGAGTACCCACCTTTAAGCACCCCTCCTGGGCCTTAAGAGGTGGGGTCCCGCGGTCAGAGGGACCGCCCGCCCCTGGGACGCAGATAATAATGGCATTAAATTCACCCCATACGAGTGTCTGTGCCTGGGATCAAACACCCAGTGTGCAGTACCCCCCCGTGGCCACCGGGCGTCGCCATACGAGGGCTCCACGGCTCCACGACCAGGCCGAGGCCTCGGTCAGCAGTTCCCCCCAGATGGTGCCTGTGCCTGGGCCTGTGAACACCCAGGGCTCAGACCCCCCTCCGTCGCAGTACCCGCCGTGGCCACCGGGCGTCGCCATACGAGGGGACCCCAAGGGACCCCTGGAGAGCAGTCTCCACGACCAGGCCGAGGCCTCGGTCAGAAGTTCCCCCCAGATGGTGTCTGTGCCTGGGCCTGTGAGCACCCAGGGCTCAGACCCCCCCTCCGTCGCAGTACCCGCCGTGGCCACCGTGCGGCGCCATACGAGGGGACCCCAGGGGACCGGCGGAGAGCAGGTGCCTGGTTCCCAGGCCCTGGTTGAGAGTTTTCCAACCCCAGAAAACAGCAGATCTACGGGGCCTCGCGTAGGCCCCTTTCCGCCGCGGACCCCCGCGGACCCCCACCTGGGCACCGCGAGACCCCCGGGAGCGCGTCCGGGACGGCGGCCCGGTTCGAACGAGATTCCACCCGTGCAAAACGGCCCAGGGACGGCCGAGATGCCCCGCGGACCCCCCGCGGACCCCCACCTGGGCACGAGACCGACGGGAGCGCGTCCGGGACGGCGGCCCGGTTCCAACGAGATTCCCCCCGTCCGAAACGGACCAGGGACGGCCGAGATAGGGCCGGGGACCAGGGCGGGTGTCCTCCTCAGAGATGGGGTGCCGGTTCCCTTAACAACCGGAGGCTCCGCCCCCATTCCCTGATTGGTCCATTTACGTACGTCTTCTTCCCATGGTAGATTACTGCCAAAATGACTCCTATATTGAGATGGTCGTAATGAGTGATACGTGACTTTAATGATGGGCGTAATATCAGAAATGGATGGGCGTAATGGATGAAACGTACCTAGTAGTAAGAAATGGATGGGCGTAATGGATGAAACGTACCTACGTACTTATGAATTCATTAGTCGTGATTTTTTATTCGTAATTTTAGGAACTGTAAATTACGTGTGAATTGGATTACAATGGGACAAATAACACGTAGGTCCTTCTAAAGACGTACGTTTCTGTAAAAGTACGTACGTATGAGATTCTATGGTGAAGTGTAATTACGACGCAGGTTGTAAAACTACGCAGATAATAATGGCATTAAATTCACCCCATAGAGGTGTTGGTAGAAAGAGTGAGACCACAGCATATCATGATGGATCAATCCACATCTTTAATGTTAAGAAAAGGCAGGCACGTGCATAGGCTTCAGCCACTGCCCCTTTACCCGTCTATAAAAAACTGCCCTCTTCAGTCCATGAAAGTAGCATTTACTATGGTGAAATAAATGTAAAATGTGGCCGTTTTAAAGATGTTTTGGCCAATCTGCCCAATCTGCTCAGTTCAAAGCTTGTTGAATGTGTGACTTATATAAATACCACGACAAAATGGTCGTGCATCTGTTCCCAACGAGGCAGCCTGCTCATATCTCACCTTTGGAGGAGAGCTGGCTTGCAGAGCATGGCTTAAAACTTAGGCTGATCGGCTGTGGGGCCAATAGGGCTATACTGTAGGCTACTGTATATTGATCACAACATGAACGCCAGACATGCATGCCTCGGTAACTCCAAATGTCCCGTGAATCATTTAATATTTCATGACGACATATCATCACAAGAACGCATCAGTGGACTTACCATCTGACAAAGAAATTATAGCTGTGTCGCGTGTCCAGATTTGATCCATTTCACCAGTCATTCCGACATACGATAGTGATATGATATTAATCAAATAATAATCATAAGCTCTGATGAAAGATATCAAGACCCGGCCCACAACAGCCCTGCCAATCGGGCTCAGCCCTGTTGGCATGACAGGTTGTGTGTCGGTCTGGCGAGTGGGAGACTGGGGTTCAATACCCGCTACCTGCGAAACACTACATCTGCAAAGGTGAGTGAGTGAGCAATTGTTCAATAAAAATGGCTTTTATAATATTCTTGCCAAGTTGTATTAGCCTTTAGTCTTGATGTCAAATTTAAATAAATTAACTTATTTCTCATTATACGTGAGAAAAGGAGATCCTACAGATTGCTACTTTATTAACCAGTGGATCCATCGGATAGGGGCTTGCTTGCCAAAATAAGCTGATCTACAAGTTGTAACGCGGTGCGCAACCGATGCGCTGTTAGCTTGTAGATCTGTCCATTTGTAACATGTTAGTAAGGTGTCCCGACAGCGACCATAAACATCATCACGTTAGATTAAACGGGCGTGTATGTTCTACGCGAGGCAGAACTTGCAAGGTGGAAACGCTTGGTAAAGAGGGAGTCCGCTGAGTGTCAGATTCATGAGCTATATCTTTTTTTATATTCAAATTTCAACTTGAGTGCTATAGCGCCACCCTTTGGCCAATGGTTGTGGGCCTCACCGTTTAAAGTAGCATAGCCCTCTACCATATTGCCAAGTTTTGCAAAAAACGACTGCACAGTTAAGCCAGAACTGCAAGTTTTGGCAGCCTCAGCCGATCTGCGTTGCTGATGCAAATAAATGAATAAATAAATTGTGCGTGGCTGCGGCGTGCGTCTGTGGGAAACGATAGGGAGAAACGAAATTGATCTTTTATGGATGGGTACCCGGTTCCCCAGCATGTTGTTATCGGTTCCTGCTTGGTCATGAGGTTCGGTACCCACCCCTACCCACGACCCTCTTTCCATATTGCAGAATTTCGTGGAAGACGACCGCACAGAACTGTCAAAACTGTGAAAAATGGCAGGATCTGTACGAACAATAAGGGATCTTTGCCCTTGACTCGACTCCAAATAATTATAACAATAATAATAACAAATAATAATAATGGATGTGATTAAAATAATAATAATACCTTGAGTATAGGTAGTACAGGTTAAAGAAAAAAAAGAGAGAAAAACTGCAGCAGTTGTAGGCAGTTTGCAGAATATGAAAGAACCTTCATTCCAACGGACGCAAAATAGTTATTTATTTATTTATTTAGTCACAAGCTCTTGAAGAAACAAAATACTGAAGAAACAAATCTAAAAGCTCACAATGTGCAGCAAAATGTGTTAACATAGCATCACACTTGGTTTATGAATCTACAAGCTGACAATGAACATGCTAGTATGTGTGGGATACACCCATGACAAATGTGACAAATCTCTGCCAATGCCAAACTTTCTGTTGCTATTGAATTGTTTTGAGTTTCCAAACGTATAAAGGTATAACGTCTGAAACATCCAACGGTATAATTAAACAGTGTTACCATAGAGAAATAATCTACCAAAGACAAAAACTTTCTCTGCCATGTTTATATAGGTTTTACATACAAAAATATAACAAGAAACTAAATTGTGGTGGTCTTTAAATTCGGATGGTGACAAATAATAACAATAAACAAAAAATAATTGGGCCAAACAAATTAGAAGAAAAAAAGGGGAGGGTAACACTTTGAGTTTCTTTTTTTCATTTTTTGTCATTGTCATGATTTGTCACAATCTGAGTTGGCTTTTTCCGAGGCTTAAAAGGTCTTTAAATAAATACTTTATGAAATGTCTATGGGGAAATGAATGGGAACTTCTCTTCTGGTGCCCTCTTCGTTCTGAAAGGGGCGGGACTGTGACGCTCTATTGTCAGATTATGCGATTCCACTGCTTTAGTATCTAACTGTCATTGTCATCCTGGAATAGAATGAATGATGTTATATCATGTGTCAACTCAAATGGGTTCATGGGGAAAATGTGCATTTATTACTATTACAACTAACCACTTCTTCCCTGTATGATTCCTCCTCATTATCCTCAGATGTGCATTTTGACCCAAACATTTGGCACTAACTGCAACTAAAGGGTTTCCTGTATGAGTCCTCATGTGTCTATGGGCTTTCCCCTTTCATGAGTCCTTGTGTGTGATTTTAGAGTACCACTCCTACTAAAGCCTTTACCACACACGTTACAAGTGAAGGGCTTTTCCCCTGTATGAGTCCTCATGTGTGTTTTTAGATGACCACTCATAGCAAAGCCTTTACCACACACGTTACAAGTAAAGGGCTTTTCCCCTGTATGAGTCCTCATGTGTGATTTTAGATCACCACTCTGAATAAAGCCTTTAACACACACATTACAAGTAAAGGGCTTTTCCCCTGTATGAATCCTCATGTGTGTTTTTAGATTACCGATGTTAAGACAGCCTTTACCACAAACGTTACAAGTAAAGGGCTTCTCCCCAGTATGAGTCATCATGTGTGTTTTTAGATTAACACCCTGAGCAAAGCCTTTACCACACACGTTACAAGTAAAGGGCCTTTCCCCTGTATGAGTCCTCATGTGTTTTTTTAGATGACCACTCATAGCAAAGCCTTTGCCACACAGTTTACAAGTAAATGGTTTTTCCCCTGTATGAGTCCTCATGTGTGTTTTTAGATGACCACTCATAGCAAAGCCTTTGCCACACACTTTACAAGTAAATGGTTTTTCCCCTGTATGAGTCCTCATGTGTGTTTTTAGATCACCACTCTGAATAAAGCCTTTACCACAAACTGTACAAGTGAAGGGCTTTTCCCCTGTATGAATCATTGAGTGCTTAGTCAGATTTGCCTTAAGATTAAAACATTTGCCACAGTCTGTACAAGTAAAGCGTTTCTTCCCTGTGTGGCTCCTCATGGAGTGAATATGTTTTGATGATTTTAAGTCCTTGGACAGCATGCTGCTCAAAGACAATCTTTGTCCTTCCACATGTTGTGTCTTCAGTGTGTTTAAAGTTGACTGACCTTCACTGGGCGCCTGCCACTCATCACTGTCTTCAGTGTCAGATACAGAACAGTGTGAAGAGAGGAGCTGGTTGTCACTAGTTGGTTGTGATGTTCCACAGTACTCTACATCAGCTTGTGTTTTCATGTGTTCGGTTGAGGTGCCGGCTACAGGCTCTGTCTCTCTGTTTTCATCATCATGATCATCTTCACTTTTCACTGCTAGTAATGTCAACGTTGACCCATCAGCCTCCATTGGTCTTTGAAGTAGCTCCTCTTGTTCCTCTTTAATCTGTGGTGGTTGTGGTTCCTCCTGGACCAGACTGGAGCTCCTCTCCGGTTGTTCAGCGAAAACCTCTTTACACACAGGGAGGTGCGGGACGGCTAGAAAAAAGACACAAAGAGAGAAAAACATTTAATGTTTGCATTTTGGAGGAACATCATCTTCTCCATTTCTAATCAAAGACAGTTTTCAGGGCTTGACATTACATTTTTGAGCCACTTCTCATTTGGACAAGAACATTTAATCACTTGTCCAAGTAAAGATTTTAGAAGACAGTGTTCAACAGAAGGTTATGACAAAATGACACTACAAGAAAAAAAGAAAAGAAAACTGAAACAATTGACACAAACTCAAACGTGTTTCAACAAACATGTTCCAATAATACAATGATTTTTGAGTGTGTCATACATATAGTGTGGAGTGGTGACTCCAGGTCTCAATCTTGAATTGATGCATGATTTGTATAAATGCAATAATATCAAACAATTACAATTTCTAAAAAAATATATATATACAATTTTACTAGGACAACCAGGACCCACTGCAGACCTAACATCACTGTGGTACATTCTGTTTCCTAGACGGGCTCTCTATCCATTAAGCTATGGCTGTCCCCCTCTAAGGAAGGACAATATCATTCACTAGAACCAGGGATGGGTGTTTTCTGTGTATCTACGATGGAGTTTGAAGTTACAATTGGCTTGTCTGATAAAAATAAATATAGTAGACGATAACATTAAGATTATTATTATTATTATTCTCCTATTTGTTTTGTCAGGATCGTTTAAAAAATGAGTGTATCGAGTCTCTTCACAATGCCTCGCAGAGCAAGGTGTTGAGTAGAGCCCGACATCGGTCTCAACGATGTATCCGTCATTGTTGGCGCCGATGCCCGACATCGGACATTATTTCACCGATGTGGCCAAAGTTTTTTTTTAATCATCATTAATGTAATCTACCCCCAACCACCCCTTTTCCCCCTCACTGTATATTTCCCTTTTTACCTCCTTTATGATGAATTCCTGTTGTGTTCTTTGGAAAAATAGAAGTGTATATTTGTACACAAATGTTTTGATGAATTGAACAAGATGGGCCCTCTGGTAAACAAGTGTAATGCTTTCATTGGGTCGTCCACTCACAGTTAACAGTTTTTGTATTGAGTTGTGCTTGAAATGTACTGTAATTCTGCAAACTGTTTTTTTAAAAGCCACTGCGTGTGCCGTGCCTGTGACTCTGACCATTTATGTGACTCTCACCATTTATGCCAAATATCTTAATAGCTAAACATGATTATGGGTTCTAACTTGTTGTGCTATACTTATGTAGCGGCACAAGCGGAAACAACATGCTGTGTGTCTGTCTGTCTTTTAGGGGACCATGAGTTACCAAACTATATTTGTTATCGTTACAGTTGCTGGATAACCCTTTGGTCTTGTTAGAATAATACTAATAAAACATAATTGTGTTTTACCTGAGAGAGTATTGCACCACATCTTCCTACGTAGTAATGTCAAAGTTGACTCACCAGTCTCCTCTTTAATCTGTGGATGTTGTTGTTCCTCCTGGGCCAGAATGGATCTCCTCTCCTCATATTCAGATGAAACCTCTTTACACACAGACAGAAGGAGGAGAGAGAAGGTAGCATCAGCAGAGGAACTCAAAGTGCTTTTGTCAACACAAAGATGACATTTATTCACCTATTTGTTTTGTCAGGATAACCATCGTTTAAAAGATAAGTGTCTTGAATCTCTTCACAACGCCTGGCAGAGCAAGGCGTTGTGAGTAGAGCCTGACATCGGTCTCACCGATGTATCCGTAATTTTTGGCACCGATGCCCGACATCGGACATTATTTCACTGATGTGGCCGAAGTTTTTTTTTTATCATCAGTAATGTAACCTACACTTGTCTTTTAGAATGTAATACGCCCTTATGAAACGTGCTATTTTGGTTTGATATAAATTTCTTGCAGCTGCAGAGAATGGATTTAAAAGGCACTGTGTGCGCCGTGCCTGTGGGTCTGGAGCCTAGGCTGCAGCAGAAAACCCTGCCCTGCGAGTGACTGTCATAAATGGAAGTCCAGCTGTCATTCCGGACCCCTAACCCTGAGAAAATGTCGTCTGTGTGCAGCCCGGGAAAAGATATGAGAGATGTTTGAAAATATCAGATATTTGAATAAACAAGCGTTTTCTGCCTGAACTTTTACATGGATCTGAAACTAGAGTACAATATCTCACTCCACTTCTTTGGAATTATGTATTGGGTGAGTACAAACAGAGCGTGGAGCACATTTATGCCGCCCATGTCTCCTTGCTCACTGGTGTGATATTCAAGACATGAATAATGTTATGTGCAACTACGCCCTCTGTTGGACACATACATATATAGGCACTTGATGCTATATGGATATATGCTCTCATTCAGTATATGCAGCCAGCACTCGGTGTGATGACCACGCAGTATTATAATAAAGCCTATTGAACAGTCCGTTGTTGTTTACCTTCCAACCTACAAACACGAACATTACATTGGCGACGAGGAGTAAACGGTAATACACGCTGTGAAAAGAAAAAAAAAGAAGAAGAGAAACAGACGGACGAGGAGGAACAAAGGAGGCTAACGCTAACAGCTACAAACAAAGACGTCAAGCAGCATGTCTTTAGCGGTGCACACAGCTCTCCTACCTTTCGACACAGAAACGGATCCAAGCTCTGTTGGACCTCGCTGGACCAAATGGGTGCAAAGGTTTGGAAATTATACAACTGCAATGAACATTACTGGAGATGCTAGGCAGAAAGCATTGTTGCTGCACATGGCAGGAGAACGTGTGCATGATATATATGACACGTTAGCAGCAGATGATGATGATTATGATGCCACAAAGCAGAAGTTATCTGGCTATTTCTCACCAAAGAAAAACGTTCAGTACCAAGTGTATGTCTTCAGAAAATCCATACAAGAACCAGGAGAGAATCTGGATGGATACCACACAAGGCTGAGGATGTTGGCTAAAAATTGTGAGTTTGCAGATGTTGATGCAGAAATTAAAACACAAATCATACAGAGCTGTGCATCATCCAGGCTACGCAGAAAAGCACTGAGGGAACCTGACCTGACACTAGCATTGCTTCTTGACCATGGAAGGACACTGGAACTGTCTGAGATGCAAGCATCAGGCATAGAAAGAGGCACTGCAGCTACAGTCAACGCACTGGATCAGCAAAAGCATCAAAAGAGCAGCAGATGGCCTGAACAACGTTCCACTTCCAACAACCAATGCAGAAACTGTGGAGGTAAATATCCCCATGATGGTGAATGCCCTGCTAAAAATAAAGAATGCAGAGCCTGTGGAAAATTGAACCATTTTGCAAGTCAGTGCCGTTCTACATATACAAACAAAGACACAAAGCGACCACAACACAAATTCAGACGAGACCCGGAGAAAGTCCATCACATCACAAAGACTGCACCAGATGAGCATACAGAGCACAACTCATCCAGCAGCGATGATGCCTATGTTTTTGCAGTAGATGAGAACAATATTTCAGATTTGCCACAGACCCAAGTCATGCTGAATGGACTAAATGGTCTGTTTTGATTGATTCCGGAGCGTCAGCAAACTGTATCAGCGAGATAAGTTTTGACAAACTGATGCCACGTCCGCAACTCAGCTCTACTACAACCAAGATCTACCCCTTTCGCTCCAATGTCCCACTGCCTGTGAGTGGTGAGTTCAAGTGCAGCGTGGAAAGAGGACAGAAGATGGCACAATGCACATTCTTCGTGATTAAAGGTGACTGTTTTAATGTTTTGAGCTACAAGACGTCCAAAGCACTGGGTCTGATTAAAATAATCACAAATGTATCGTCCACACCACAGTGTTCCACAGTTGCAGATGAGCTGGTCGCAAGCCATCCTGAGCTGTTTCAAGGAATTGGAAAGCTGAAAGACTGTCTGATAAAACTGCACATAAATCCTGACGTTAAACCCACATGTCAACCACATCGACGAGTGCCATTCCACATCCGCCAGAAGGTTGAGGATGAGCTTCGTAAATTGGAGACAGATGACATCATTGAGGAGGTCACTGGCCCCACACCATGGGTCTCACCTATTGTTGCGGCTCCCAAGCCTAAAGCCCCAGACAAGGTCAGAATCTGTGTTGACATGCGCCAAGCTAACACGGCCGTAGAAAGAGAACGTCCCATCACTCCCACCATGGATGACGTGGTGCACGAGTTAAACGGAGCAACTATGTTCTCCAAATTGGATCTGAGAGCTGGATACCACCAGCTAGAGCTACATCCAGACAGCTCTGAGCGCTGTTTAAGAGACTCAAAGAAAGCGGTCTCACACTCAATCGTGAAAAATGTGAGTTCAACAAATCCAGGCTCGAGTTCTTTGGTTTCGTGTTCTCTGCAGAAGGAGTTTCAGCGGATCCCAAGAAGGTCAATGCAGTCCACCATGCTACAGACCCCCAGACTCCAAGCGATATCAAAAGTCTGTTAGGCATGACCAACTACTGTTCCAGATTCATAAAGGACTTCTCCTCCATCTCAGAACCACTACGCAGACTCACCAGAAAGGACGCACCATGGACATGGGGTCCTGAGCAGCAAGGTTCACTACAGGCACTGAAAGACAGTCTAACCAGCGACACTGCTATGTCATACTTCTACCCAGGCAGAGAGACTGAACTGATTGTGGATGCTAGCCCTGTCGGACTGGGTGCAATCCTCTGCCAAAAAGATGAAAAAGGGGTGAAGTACATCATTGCATATGCTAGTCGGTCTCTAAGTGATGTCGAGAGGAGATACTCACAGACAGAAAAGGAAGCCCTGGCCATTGTGTGGAGTTGTGAGCACTTCCACTTGTACATTTATGGTCATCCTTTAACTCTGGTGACTGATCACAAAGCACTGGAAATCATATGGAACAATCCCAGATCGAAACCACCTGCAAGGATCGAGAGATGGGGACTGAGGCTTCAGCCCTACAACTTCAAGGTTCAATACAGAAAGGGTGCTGACAATCCAGCTGACTATATGTCTCGTCACCCGATCCCTTCTGATAAAATTGAAAGCACACGCGCAGCAAAAGTGGCTGAGGAGTATGTGAACTTCGTTGTGAGCCATGCAACACCCACAGCCATGACACTCACAGAGATCAAGACGGAGACACTGAAAGACTCAATCCTGCAAGAGGTCAGTGAATGCATCAGACAAGACACATGGCACAAAATTGACCAGTCACGTCATGCTGACACACTTAAACAGTTCAAACGAGTGAGCAGTGAACTGACAACTTCACATGACTCAGATGTCATACTACGGGGCACAAGAATAGTGATTCCCACTGCCCTACAGGAGAAAGTGATACAGCTAGCCCATGAAGGACATCAGGGCATCGTCAAGACAAAAGCACTACTCAGGACCAAAGTATGGTTTCCTGACATTGATCGCAGAGCAGAGGCAGCAGTACACAACTGTCTCGCATGTCAAGCAAACACACCAGTTGCACACGCTGAGCCACTAAAAATGTCAGCTCTACCAGAAATGCCATGGCATAGCGTGAGTGCAGACTTCTATGGACCACTTCCAACTGGAGAGTACCTGCTCGTCATCGTCGATGAGTACACACGCTACCCAGTTGTCGAGATTGTGAGATCAACTTCAGCTAACACAGTGATTCCAGTCATGGACAAAGTCTTCTCCATGCTCGGGATTCCTCGGATTCTAAAAACTGACAATGGTCCCCCGTTCAACGGTGGCCAGTTCTCCCAGTTTGCAGTTTATCTAGGATTCCATCATCGCAAGATCACACCACTGTGGCCCCAAGCCAACGCTACAGCTGAAAGATTCATGCGAACACTGGGCAAAGCCATTCGTGTTGCCAACACTCAAGGAATACACTGGAAGCAGCACCTGAACATCTTCCTGCGTGAGTACAGATCCACACCTCACAGCACAACAGAGTGCTCACCTGCTGAACTGTTATTCCAACGCAAGATGTTCACAAAGATTCCATCATTCACTCACACTGCAAGCAACAGTTCAGACACGGCAGTGAGAGCGAAGGATGACAAGGCTAAGGCCAGGATGAAATCTCATGCGGACTCTAATCGTCATGCAAAACCACACACACTCACTCCTGGTGACACTGTACTTCATCGTCAGCCCAAACAAAACAAGCTCACCACACCGTACAACAGCAAGCCATACACTGTGACTACAACCAAAGGCTCCATGGTGACAGCTTCCAGAGGAGGGCACTCCATCGTCAGGAATTCATCATTCTTCAAAAAGGTAGCTCCAGAACTACTGTACGTCCCGGTGGATCCTGATGGCGATGATCGAGAATACGGTGATGCCTCTACAAACACCACACCACCAACACAGAGACATTCCCCACCACTCGCACCAAGGTATCCCACACGACACAACAGACGTCCTCCCACTTACCTACAGGACTATACATAGTATGGACTGTTGTGTGAACTGATGCCCATTTGATGGTTCGGAGACAAATGTGCATTTGAGAAAAGAAATGTTGTGCACAAAAAAAAAAAAAAAAAGGAAAGTAATGTCATGTGATTGATTTATTTGAAATTTGAAATTGATGGTGTTTAGTTTGATGTTCTTATAAGAAGACACTTTTTGAAATACACCTGCAGTATTGTGTATGAAGGGTTATTGTGTTCAGGCTTATAGTGAATAGGCTAGAAATACTTGACAATACTGTCTAAGAAAATATTTGCCATATTCATACAATGAGTAATAGGTATAATTCTAAGGGTATGTTCAGTACTTGAAACAAGGTTTGAAATGTTTATTTGTTTTCACTATATTTGGATATTGTATAAACAAAAGAAAAAAAGAAAAGAGCAATGTGATATTCAAGACATGAATAATGTTATGTGCAACTACGCCCTCTGTTGGACACATACATATATAGGCACTTGATGCTATATGGATATATGCTCTCATTCAGTATGCAGCCAGCACTCGGTGTGATGACCACGCAGTATTATAATAAAGCCTATTGAACAGTCCGTTGTTTACCTTCCAACCTACAAACACGAACATTACATCTACTAACCTGCAGTGTGTAGATCGATGTTGTCCATATCAAAGTCTACTAACCTGCAGTGTGTAGATCGATGTTGTCCATATCAAAATCAATGTCCAGCCGTTTGTTTTGTGTCTCCAGCAGAGTTTCTAGTGTCTCCATCTCTCTCTGGAAGAGGTTGACCATGAACTCTCCCACCGCGCTGAGGCGCTCCAACACAAACACTCTGACGCTAAGCTCCACACTACAAACATCAGCAGCGCCACGCTGCTGTTTGTCCACAACAAACAATATCTCCTCTCCCACCGACGCTAGCTGTTCATTTATCTTCAGCCGTACAGACTCCATTTGACGCTTTTCACCTCCTTTAGGAGACATTTCCACCTAGCTTTCTGTTCCTACTGTAATATAGAATGTGTAATAAAGGCAGAAATATCAACAATTCCCGAGAGGCACGACAACATGTTTGTTCAACAACATTACCGTGGAAAACAACTGGCGTGGCCACGTCATGCAAACAAGTACTTCCGAAGTTCCGACCGGGTCAAAGTTTTCACGCATGCGCAATAAAGAATCCAGGCACTGTTGCCCATAGACATATATACATAGACGCCCCTTCCGGCTCTGAGGCGTGTGTCACCATTGAAGGCACTATTTTCCCGATATTCCCAAGAGTGTCTGACTGCAGAGTCCGCTCAGGGGACCAGGAAGTGCTGCAAGGGGGGGGGCGGGGGGAAGTCCGCTTCAGGGAGCATCTGCCAGAGGAAAGGAAACAGAAAAGCGGAAACGGAAACAGATAAACGGAAACAGAAAAGGGGCGTTCCCTTTTCCCTTCAGTCCGCCGTCCCGGACGCGCTCCCGGGGGTCTCGTGCCCAGGTGGGGGTCCGCGGGGGTCCGCGGGGTATCTCGGCCGTCCCTGGGCCGTTTCGTACGGGGGGAATCTCGTTCGAACCGGGCCGCCGTCCCGGACGCGCTCCCGGGGGTCTCGTGCCCAGGTGGGGGTCCGCGGGGGTCCGCGGGGTATCTCGGCCGTCCCTGGGCCGTTTCGTACGGGGGGAATCTCGTTCGAACCGGGCCGCCGTCCCGGACGCGCTCCCGGTGGTCTCGTGCCCAGGTGGGGGTCCGCGGGGGTCTGCGGGGGTCCGCGGGTTATGCACACACACGCACGCGCGCACGCCGCACACACACGCGTGTGTATAGAGGGAGGGCAGGGGGTCTCAAGGTTCGGGGACCCCTGTCTCGTGCCCAGGTGGGGGTCCGCGGGGGTCCGCGGTGGTCCGCGGGGTATGCACACACACGCACGCGCGCACGCCGCACACACACGCGTGTGTATAGAGGGAGGGCGGGGGTCTCAAGGTTCGGGGACCCCTGTCTCGTGCCCAGGTGGGGGTCCGCGGGGGTCCGCGGGGTATCTCTTTCATTTCTCAACCATTTTGTACGGGGGTGGGTTCGTTGGAATCGTGTCACCCCCCTGGGGGAGTTTTTGGGGGTCTCAAGGTTCGGGGACCCCTAGGGACCCCCAGGGACCCCCCAGGGACCCCCACATGGTAACTCTCTCATTTCTCTACCATTTTGGACGGGGGTGGGTTCGTTGGAATCGTGTCGCCCCCCTGGGTGCGTTTTTGGGGGTCTCAAGGTTCGGGGACCCCTAGGGACCCCCAGGGACCCCCCAGGGACCCCCACATGGTAACTCTCTCATTTCTCTACCATTTTGGACGGGGGTGGGTTCGTTGGAATCGTGTCACCCCCCTGGGGGAGTTTTTGGGGGTCTCAAGGTTCGGGGACCCCTAGGGACCCCCAGGGACCCCCACATGGTAACTCTCTCATTTCTCTACCATTTTGGACGGGGGTGGGTTCGTTGGAATCGTGTCGCCCCCTGGGGGTGTCTTTGGGGGTCTCAAGGTTCGGGGACCCCTAGGGACCCCCAGGGACCCCCCAGGGACCCCCACATGGTAACTCTCTCATTTCTCTACCATTTTGGACGGGGGTGGGTTCGTTGGAATCGTGTCGCCCCCCTTTGGGGTTCTCAAGGTACCTATGTAGACTCACTTTTTGACGCTGCATCCAATGCACATATTGCTGTTGCTGTGCGACGTCTAGAAAGTGGTGAAATAGCAGACGGAAGGGGAAACACATAGTATAAAAATGTACTTATCTAGACTTACTTTTCGACGCTGAATCCAGATATCATAATGTTGAGACTGTCTGATCCCAGGAAAGTGGTCAAAAATGGCACCAAGGTTTTGTAAAAGTGTCACAAATGCACCCAGAAACGATATATTTCCAATGTTTTAAAATAATCAAGGGGTATGTATCCCCACTTACTATTTCGACCCGATTCCAACGATGGTGGTCTTATCTCTCTACGATGTCAGAAAGTGGGTGTAAACGCCTCCTATCGGTCCCTTGCCCTCGAAACACGTCTGGGAAAAAGTGAGACCATTTTCGGACTCAGCACGACAAGCTGAACACGCTGATATGTGTTTCCCAGCACACAGACTTACGGTTCTCTTAATTGGCTAGTGTTAGGGTTAGTTTTCAACGCGCGATAGCTCGGGAACGATAGGTCCGTCAGCCACGTAATTCACATGGGCGCGTACAGCTCTCCAAGATCTACGCTCCGATAGGTCCGCCATTCTCGTGCAAAACCCGTAGCAAGAGTTCGCCAACTCTGACCTGTAATCCACAAGCCATATAGACATGATAAACCGTACATTGTATTGAATGGTAAAATGCTAACCCTAATTTTGAGAACCACACGTCCGTGCGCGGGGAGACACATATTGGCGCGTGTTTGTGGGGTCCAAAAAACGTGTCTAAAAAAATATCTAAAATATTTAGAAGTGTCGTAGAGACTTGAAACCAATTCCATTGGAGTCCCTGTGCTTCAGACATGGATAAACACCCTTTGTTTTAGAAAAAATGGTTATTCCCTGTCGATTATAGCCTTAAAGGGCCTCGACGCCATACAAAGGTCACGGGCGTGACCATTGATAGTTAGAAGTGTCGTAGAGACTCAGGACCAAGTTCATTGGATTCAGCTGGATGAGAAGAAGAAAAAATTTGCCTGCTCAAAACAAACGGACACATTTTGGATTTTGAATTGATTTTAACGCATTGGAGGCCACTAAAAATCAAATTTTTTAAGGATTCCTCTAAATACACTTCCCCCCCCTATGTCAAGTAAGGGAAATCTAATGGTGTTAGTTTTAACTGTCTAGAAGACTTAGAAATGGGTCAAGTTGCTGTTTGAAAGTTTAAAAAATCATATTTTCTCGAATTTTAGTCAATTTTGCTCCAAAACTCCTTCTACCCCCACTAAACCAATGGCGCTGAATCAGAAGTGCCTTAATTGGCCCTTAGTTGGCTAATTATACAGTTCGATTTCGCCTCAGATTGTTCATCTCGACGAGCTCTATAACATATCCAAAGATGGGCTTCTAATATCATTTCCCCATGGAGATATAGCCCCTAGAAGGTTTACAAAATAGCCGATCTACAAGTCCTAGAAGAATTGCACTAGGACAGCCAGGATTTTGGCTACCCCCCCCCTAAATCAAGTGCACTGAGTTCGATGGATCTGACAAACCGGTCAAACTGGTTCTCAAGGTATTTTGAGGATGGACATTCAACATTTTAAAGTTCATAGAATGTCAGTTATTTAATCATGATGCATTTTCTTTGTTTAACAACATTTTAAAAATCAAATCCTCTCAAAGATAATTTAGACTAATTGTCAAGGCAAAATTGTGTTCATATTTATTTATATATTTAAAAATATGTGGGGGTCCCTGGGGGTCCCTAGGGGTCCCCGAACCTTGAGACCCCCAAAAACGCACCCAGGGGGGCGACACGATTCCAACGAACCCACCCCCGTCCAAAATGGTAGAGAAATGAGAGAGTTACCATGTGGGGGTCCCTGGGGGGTCCCTGGGGGTCCCTAGGGGTCCCCGAACCTTGAGACCCCCAAAAACTCCCCCAGGGGGGTGACACGATTCCAACGAACCCACCCCCGTCCAAAATGGTAGAGAAATGAGAGAGTTACCATGTGGGGGTCCCTGGGGGGTCCCTGGGGGTCCCTAGGGGTCCCCGAACCTTGAGACCCCCAAAAACGCACCCAGGGGGGCGACACGATTCCAACGAACCCACCCCCGTCCAAAATGGTAGAGAAATGAGAGAGTTACCATGTGGGGGTCCCTGGGGGGTCCCTGGGGGTCCCTAGGGGTCCCCGAACCTTGAGACCCCCAAAAACTCCCCCAGGGGGGTGACACGATTCCAACGAACCCACCCCCGTACAAAATGGTTGAGAAATGAAAGAGATACCCCGCGGACCCCCGCGGACCCCCACCTGGGCACGAGACAGGGGTCCCCGAACCTTGAGACCCCCGCCCTCCCTCTATACACACGCGTGTGTGTGCGGCGTGCGCGCGTGCGTGTGTGTGCATACCCCGCGGACCCCCGCGGACCCCCACCTGGGCACGAGACAGGGGTCCCCGAACCTTGAGACCCTCTGCCCTCCCTCTATACACACGCGTGTGTGTGCGGCGTGCGCGCGTGCGTGTGTGTGCATACCCCGTGGACCACCGCGGACCCCCACCTGGGCACGAGACAGGGGTCCCCGAACCTTGAGACCCCCTGCCCTCCCTCTATACACACGCGTGTGTGTGCGGCGTGCGCGCGTGCGTGTGTGTGCATACCCCGCGGACCACCGCGGACCCCCGCGGACCCCCACCTGGGCACGAGACAGGGGTCCCCGAACCTTGAGACCCCCTGCCCTCCCTCTATACACACGCGTGTGTGTGCGGCGTGCGCGCGTGCGTGTGTGTGCATAACCCGCGGACCCCCGCAGACCCCCGCGGACCCCCACCTGGGCACGAGACCACCGGGAGCGCGTCCGGGACGGCGGCCCGGTTCGAACGAGATTCCCCCCGTACGAAACGGCCCAGGGACGGCCGAGATACCCCGCGGACCCCCGCGGACCCCCACCTGGGCACGAGACCCCGGGAGCGCGTCCGGGACGGCGGCCCGGTTCGAACGAGATTCCCCCCGTACGAAACGGCCCAGGGACGGCCGAGATACCCCGCGGACCCCCGCGGACCCCCACCTGGGCACGAGACCCCCGGGAGCGCGTCCGGGACGGCGGACTGAAGGGAACAAGGGAACGCCCCTTTTCTGTTCCCGTTTATCTGTTTCCGTTTCCGCTTTTCTGTTTCCTTTCCTCTGGCAGATGCTCCCTGAAGCGGACTTCCCCCCGCCCCCCCCCCTTGCAGCACTTCCTGGTCCCCTGAGCGGACTCTGCAGTCAGACGCTTCTCGATATTCCTTGCGAAGAATAGCGGAAGCAAAGCGGAAGCTTGACAAGCTTCCGCGTGCGTAACATAAGTCCCGGAAAAGACGCGCTGTGATTGGCCAGTAGTCACTTGAGTGACAGCGAGAGACATGGAGGAGTCACATGAGTGACGTCAGTTCAGCACTTCTAAATAAGAAAGCTGCGGAGAACTGTTGCTTTGTGTTCACTCTTTAATGTTTCCTGTTAGTAATCTAATCCCCCCTGGCTCTGATGTTGTATTGTTAATAACTTTGTTGTTTGTGTTTGTTTGTTTGTCTTGTTTTGTATTGTAATGTATATTGTCATGACTGTTATAAAGATTTGTAAAAAAAAAAAAAAAAAAAGCCTTCAGCACTGCACTTCCGCCTTCATTGCGATACACGTCGCTCCAATGAACTGCAGCGGCAAATGAGGCATCTATTTATTAATATCTATGCTGTTGCCTTAATGCCTTTCGCCCCCTGGTGGTGGAGGTGTGTAACTGTCAGATAGATAGTGTTATGACCTGGCTCTTGGGCCATAACAAAGGAGGAAGACACACAGCTGTTTAAAAGTGCACAAACCAATATTTATTTACAATATAATAAACGTATGCATCAAACAATACTAAAGTATTAAGTGGCTTGTGTTAATCAGTAGATCAGTAGTGTAAGTGAGTGGATGTTTGGTAAATGTAGTGTAGGGTGTTGAATGGTGCAAACAAATGCTGCTGCTCTCATGGAAGGAGAAAGAGAGAGACCTGGCTCCCGAGAGAAGACAGACTATGCACACACTGCACACAAAACGAGGTAGAGACTGAGCTACACTTCCTAACCGTCTGTCCACTGTACCAAGACATCAGAGACATGTACTTCCCTGCACGGATTACAATCACCCAAGGAGAGTTTGAAAACCACCAAATGTTTAGGCCTATAACATGTTTAAAACGTTGAAATACTGCTGTTAACTTTCAAAAGTATAAAACGTCTCGGATGTATAGGCTAACTATCTCTGACAGAAAATGCACAATCTTTTATAGTCTCACAAGATAGTATTACTCAAAGTGTTAATATAACACAGCTCTGTTTACATGTTTATTGTATTGTTTTGTTCCACTTTTGCTTTGGCAATGTAAACGTTTGTGTTTATGTTTTCTCATGCCAATAAAGCTCCTATTAATTTAATTGAGTTAGGCCGGCCAACTCCCAGCCTTTTATAGAGCGTCGCAGTCCCACCCCCTACCATGGACCAGGAAATTATTCTCCGTTCATTTTCCTCATAGGCCCAATCCCAATTGCCTCCCTCAAGCCCTGAGCCCTGAACCCTCATTGACTTTAGTGACGTCAGCTGTAAGTGCTTGAGAGGCTGCAAGGGCTCCAAATTGCAGGAGGGGCGAACTCCAAGCGCAACCGGTTTGCTTACGGTTTGCCATCTACAGCTTGACTGATTCCATGTGAATGCAGCATTAGCCAGGGTCAGAGGTCAAAAGTCAGAACACGAAAGTTGTTCGACATGAGGAGACGCATATGTCTATCCAAGTTTTATTGTTGACAGTCAAACGGAGCTATACCTGTTCAAATTTTGCATTTTTGATTGAGTGCTATAGCGCCACCCTTTGGCCAATGGCCGTGGGCTTTGCGTTCTCACCGTTTAGCATACCCCTCTACCATATTGCCAAGTTTCACGAAAACCGACAGAAATGCAATTTTGTTTTTAAGGGGCCAGGCACTTCGGGCGCAGCCCCTTCAAAAACAGACAACTACAATAAGGGACCATAGGCCATTTAGCTTGGCCCCTTAATAACTTGTGAAAATTAATTTCTAATCCTTTCTTAGATAGGTGACGATTTGGCAAATTTTGAATATTGTATATTTTCTCTAACATTTATTTATTTTTAATTACATTTGACGCAGTGATGGTCTCATAATATAATTTTTTCTCGTTTTTAGTTTTTCTTTTGGAGGTTACAAAAATACCAGATACTCTGTATAGACTGTGTTAGCAGAGCTGCCATTACAGCGATAAGGAAGAGTCTAGATAGCCTGGAGCTAGTCGGAATAAACAAACATAACGGAGGAAAAGAATGAGGACTCAGCACTTACATTCAGCTCGTGACCATAATAACTCGAGCATCTTTATTAGCAGCGTCATTATATACACATTGGGTAACAGGCATTTCCGGTACTTCCGGTGTGGCACTTCAGAATAAGGGTTTATCCTTTACATATATACAGACAATAAAGATCACATCTTAACAGACTGTCATCATGGGAATGTGTCGCTGAACTAAGTGGTGTTGATAGAAAGAGTGAGACGACAGCATGTCATGATGGATCAATCCACATCTTTAATGTCAACCCTCCGGCCTGCCAGCCAGGAGAAGACCCCCAAAACACTTCTCACAGTGAACAGGAGTATAAATGTGGTCACTTCATGTCGTACTGTATTCTAGGTCCACTGGTGACCGTTAAGAAAAGGCAGGCACGTGCATAGGCTTCAGCCCCTGCCCCTTTACCCGTCTGTAAAAAAACTGCCCTCTCCAGTCCATGAAAGTAGCATTTCCTATGGTGAAAGAAATGCAAAATGTGGCCGTTTTAAAGACGTTTTGGCCAATCTGCTCAGTTCAAAGCTTGTTCAATGTGTGACTTATATAAATACCATGACAAAATGGTTGTGCATCTGTTCCCAACGAGGCAGCCTGCTCATATCTCACCTTTGGAGGAGAGCTGGCTTGCAGAGCATGGCTTAAAATTCAGGCTGATCGGCTGTGGGACCAATAGGGCTATACTATAGGCTACTGTATATTGATCACAACATGAACGCCAGACATGCATGCCTCGGTAACTCCAAATGTCCCGTGAATCATTTAATATTTCATGACAACATATCATCACAAGAACGCATCAGTGGACTTACCATCTGACAAAGAAATTATAGCTGTGTCGTGTGTCCAGATTTGATCCATTTCCCCAGTCATTCAGACATAAGACAGTGATATGATATTAATCAAATAGACAGATTCAAAGATGTATTTTTTATAGGCCTGTCAGTCGATTAAAATATTTAATCGTGATTAATCGCATGATTGCCCATAGTTAATCGCCGATTAATCGCATATTTTGTATCCGTTCTAAATATACCTTAAATCAGTGGTTCAAGATTTTTCATATCAAGGTCCATTATTTATTCTGCATTTGAGCCACGGACCACCATTTGATGACATTTAGCCTTCCAGACCCAAACTAAAGAACTGTATTGATGTTGGTACCATTACGAGAGATAACAGGCTGTATGTTGATCAAAATAACATGTTTTCTAAGTTCTCTAATTGTGTAGACTTCTTGTAAATTAACTTTAAGTAATGCATTTGTTTAACAATTATTCAACTCTTGAGAGTTAAAGATCTATAAGGGTTCATTTGGTTACCAACCCTCCATCATTTAGCTGTGGGCCACCTGGAATCCCCTCAGGGACCACTGGTGGTCTTTTCAAGTTTTAAATACTCAACATGGGAGAATGCTTGCCACACTGAGTGTGGGAATGGTAGAGAGAGAGTGTGGGGGGGGGGGGGGGGGGGGGGGATAAGAGAGAGGCGGGGCTATTGGAATCTGCCAGCCTGCATTCAGATGCATGCGTCTCTCAACCGTTCTGTCAAACTTCACTGTGCGTTAATCGCGCGTTAATTAAATTAACGCCGTTAAAAGGACGTTGAGTTAACGCACGATTAATGCGTTAACTTTGACAGCCTTAATTTTTTACCTCTGTGTAGCACCCAGTCAAGACCTGGCCCACAACAGCCCTGCCAATCAGGCTCAGCCCTGTTGGCACGACAGGTTGTGTGTCGGTCTGGCGAGTGGGAGACCGGGGTTCAATCCCCGCTGCATGAGAAACACTACATCTGCAAAGGTGAGTGAGTGAGCAATTGTTTAATAAAAATCAGACCAGTCTGAAGTGAGTGGTGCTGTACTGTACTGTACTGTACTGTACTGTACTGTACTGTACTGTACTGTACTGTACTGTACTGTACAAGCCCTCCTCCCTGGCCTGGTGTGTGTCTGTGTGTTAGGCTGTGCAACAGTGACACTTGGTGGTAAACAAATGCTATAATGCTATGTGCGTGCTCCGACAGGGATACAGGGACACCGGGACAGACCCAAGTCACACACGTAGCTGTCTATAGGAGTGGTTGCACCACTCAAAAATGGCTTGTATAATATTCTTGCAAAGTTGTATTAGCCTTTAGTCTTGAGGTTGAATTTAAATAAATTAACTTATTTCTCATTATACGTGAGAAAAAGGATATTCTACAGATTGCTACTATATTAACCAGTGGATCCCTAATAATAATAATAATAATGGATGAAATTAAAATAAGATAAAATACCTTGAGTATAGTACAGGTTAAAGAATAAAATAAAAATGAAAAAAAAATAGCAGTTGTAGGCAGTGTGCAGAATATGAAAGAACCTTCATTCCAATGGACCCAACATAGTTCATATTTAGTCACAAGCTCTTGTGTGGCTCTTGTACATTTACCATTGGTTCAATATTTATAAAACACAGACACATAAAAGCACTTTCGCTTTCCAAATCCTGCAAAATAAAAGAGAAAGAAAGAAAATACTGAACAAACAAATCTACAAGCTCACAATGTGCAGCAAAATCATCACACTTGGTTTATGAATCTACAAGCTGACAATGAATATTTGTCACCATCCGAGTTGGCTTTTCCGAGGCTTAAAAGGTCTTTAAATAAATGTCTATGGGGAAATTAATGGGAAATTCTCTTCTGGTGCCCTCTTCGTTTTGAAAGGGGGGGACTGTGACGCTCTATTGTCAGATTATGTGATTCCACTGCTTCAGTATCTATCTGTCATTGTCATCCTGGAATAGAATGAATGATCATTCAATTGTCTGTGTGTTATATCATGTGTCAACTCAAATGGGTTCATGGGGGAAATGTGCATTTATTACTATTACAACTAACCACTTCTTCCCTGTAGGATTCCTCCTCATTATCCTCAGATGTGCATTTTGACCCAAGCATTTGCCACTAACAGGAACTAACTAAAGGGTTTCTCCCCTCTATGAGTCCTCATTCGTCTATGGGCTTTCCCCTTGTATGAGTCCTCATGTGAATTTTTTGAGTAAAACTCTGAGCAAAGCCTTTACCACACACGTTACAAGTAAAGGGCTTTTCCCCTGTATGAGTCCTCATGTGTGATTTTAGATGACAACTCCTAGCAAAGCTTTTACCACACACGTTACAAGTAAAGGGCTTTTCCCCTGTATGAGTCCTCATGTGTGTTTTTAGATCACTACTTCGTGTACAGCCTTTACCACACACGTTACAAGTAAATGGCTTTTCCCCTGTATGAGTCATCATGTGTGTTTTTAGATTACCCATCTTAAGACAGCCTTTACCACACACGTTACAAGTAAAGGGCTTTTCCCCTGTATGAGTCCTCATGTGTGTTTTTAGATCACTACTTTGTGTACAGCCTTTACCACACACGTTACAAGTAAATGGCTTTTCCCCTGTATGAGTCCTCATGTGTGTTTTTAGATTACCGATGTGAAGACAGCCTTTACCACACACGTTACAAGTAAAGGGCTTTTCCCCTGTATGAGTCATCATGTGTGTTTTTAGATTACAACTTTGTGTAAAGCCTTTACCACACACGTTACAAGTAAATGGCTTTTCCCCTGTATGAGTCCTCATGTGTGTTTTTAGATTACCGATGTTAAGACAGCCTTTACCACACACGTTACAAGTAAAGGGCTTTTCCCCTGTATGAGTCCTCATGTGTGTTTTTAGATCACTACTTTGTGTACAGCCTTTACCACACACGTTACAAGTAAATGGCTTTTCCCCTGTATGAATCCTCATGTGTGTTTTTAGATCACCACTCTGAATAAAGCCTTTACCACAAACTGTACAAGTGAAGGGCTTTTCCCCTGTATGAGTCATTGTGTGCATCGTCAGACTTGCCTTACGATTAAAACATTTGCCACAGTCTGTACAACTAAAGTGTTTCTTCCCTGTGTGGCTCCTCATGGAGTGAGTTTGTTTTGAAGATTGCAGGTCCTTGGACAGCTTGCTGCTCAACGACAATCTTTGTCCTTCCACATGTTGTTTCTTGTGTGATTTCAGTGTGTTTAAAGTTGACTGACCTTCACTGGTCTCCTGCCACTCATCACTGTCTTCAGTGTCAGATTCAGAACAGTGTGAAGAGAGGAGCTGGTCGTCACTAGTTGGTTGTGATGTTCCACAGTCCTCTACATCAGCTTGTGTTTTCATGTGTTCGGTTGAGGTGCCGGCTACAGGCTCTGTCTCTCTGTTTTCATCATCATGATCATCTTCACTTTTCACTGCTAGTAATGTCAACGTTGACCCATCAGCCTCCATTCGTCTTTGAAGTAGCTCCTCTTTAATCTGTGGTGGTTGTGGTTCCTCCTGGACCAGACTGGAGCTCCTCTCCGGTTGTTCAGTGAAAACCTCCTCTTTACACACAGGGAGGTGCGGGACGACTAGAAAAAAGACACAAAGAGAGAACAAGAACATTTACTTACTTGTCCAAGTAAAGATTTTAGAAGACATCTTTTGTTTGTATTGATTATAATGTTGAATTTAAATAGTTACAAATAAGTAATACGTGTTCAACAGAAGGTTATGACAAAATGACACTACAAGAAAAAAATAAAAGAAAACTGAAACAATTGACACAAACTCAAACTGGTTGTTGGAAGTTTCAACAAACATGTTCCAATAATACAATGATTTTTGAGTGTGTCATACATATAGTGTGTAGTGGTGACTACAGGTCTCAATCTTGAATTGATGCATGATTTGTATGAATGCAATAATATCAAAAAATTACAATTTCTAAAAAAAAAAAAAAAAAAAAAAAAAAACATTTTACTAGGACTCCCACCCGTGGGTCCTGGGACCCACTGCAGACCTAACAACATCACTGTGGTACATTCTGTTTCCTAGACAGGCTCTCTACCCATTCAGCGATGTCTGTCCCCCTCTAAGGCAGGGGTACTCCACGTTTTTGGCCAGGGACCCCCGGAAATGCTTTGGCAATGTCTCGGGACCCCCGCCCCGCCCCCTCCCGACCCCCAATATAAATTGACTGCTACAATAACCTTAAAAATAGAGACAATACACCATAAATACATACTGAAACCAGATATAATCATTAGGGAGGTGTATGCATGCACTATGTGTACCATGTAAACTCTTCATTTCCATTTTCCAGCCATTCAGTTGCAAAAAAAAGATTATTATTTTTTTAATAATTTGGGGACCCCCCAAAATAATTTGGCGACCCCCCGAGGGGTCCCGGCCCACAGGTTGAGAACCCCTGCTCTAAGGAAGGACAATATCATTCACTAGAACCAGGGATGGGTGTTTTCTGTGTATCTACGATGGTTAAAATGGAGTTTGAAGTTACAATGGGCTTGTCTGATAAAAATAAATATAGTAGACGATAACATTACCCACAAATATTTTGAAAGTGAAATATCCCTTTATGTAAGTAAGTAAACAAAACAGCACATACCTATACGGTACAACTTTACTACAGGTTGCATCTTCGCATCAAACAGTCCACGTCTCTGGTCCACCTCTGGCTGTTCCTCTGACACCGTTGAATGTCTTTTGGAGGCCATCTCTCTAGATACTGTAGACCTCTCCCTGTGGTGCTCTGTGGAAATCACCAGTAAAAACAACTTGTACTTATCATTCAATAAGGGTTTACTGAACAACCAGGAGTAGTCTGGTGACCACCGGAGAGACGGGTGAAAGCCGGAATGTAGACGGCACCCGGGAGCAGTATGGGTTGGCGCCCCAGCCTGTGTCTTCCGTGAGGAGGAAGCCCAACACACCCATGGTGAGGCCTTTAGGAGGGCCATTCAAGCTGCAAGCAGAGTCTGCAGCACCACCGTTGCCCAGGTGGAGCCTGCAGAACCATTGTGGCTAAAGAATCCACCACTCCTGAATGAAGTGTCTGGTGCTGATTGATGATTAGAACCTTCCTGGACAGATCACTTAACCCTTTGAGTGGACCAGTACCATGTCTCGTGCTTAAAATCTTAAAAGTCTCACGCACAAATATCTTAATAGCTAAACATGATTATGGGTTCAAACTTGTTGTGCTATAGTACACTAGTACACAAGTGCACAAGCGGAAACATGCTGTGTGTCTGTGTCTTTTAGGGGACCATGAGTTACCAAACTATATTTTTATTTTACAGTCCTTACAGTTTCTGAATAACCCTTTAGTCTTGTTAGAATAATACTAATAAAAACATCATTGTGTTTTACCTGAGAGAGTATTGCACCACATCTTCCTACATAGTAATGTCAAAGTTGACTCACCAGTCTCCTCTTCCTGTTCCTCTTTAATCTGTGGATGTTGTTGTTCCTCCTGGACCAGACTGGATCTCCTCTCCTCATATTCAGATGAAACCTCTTTACACACAGACAGGAGGAGGGGAGAAACGGTAGCATCAGCATAGCAACTCAAAGTGCTTTTGTCAACTCAAAGACTATTCTCCTATTCGTTTTGTCAGCATCGTTTAAAAAATGAGTGTCTCGAGTCTCTTCACAATGCCTCGCAGAGCAGGGTGTTGAGTAGAGATGTATCCGTCATTGTTGGCGCCGATGCCCGACATCGGACATTATTTCACCGATGTGGCCGAAGTTTTTTTTTAATCATCATTAATGTAATCTACCCCCAACCACCCCTTTTCCCCCTCACTGTATATTTCCCTTTTACCTCCTTTATGATGAATTCCTGTTGTGTTCTTTGGAAAAATAGAAGTGTATATTTGTACGTCTCTAAATGTTTTGATGAATTGAACAAGATGGACCCTCTTGTAAACAAGTGTAATGCAGGTCGTCCACTCACAGTTAACAGTTTTTGTATTGAGTTGTGCTTGAAATGTACTGTAATTCTGCAAACTGTTTTTTTAAAAGCCACTGCGCGTGCCCTGCCTGTGACTCTGACCATTTATGTGACTCTCACCATTTATGCCAAATATCTTAATAGCTAAACATGATTATGGGTTCAAACTTGTTGTGCTATACTTATGTAGCGGCACACGCGGAAACAACATGCTGTGTGTCTGTCTGTCTTTTAGGGGACCATGAGTTACCAAACTATATTTTTATCGTTACAGTTGCTGAATAACCCTTTAGTCTTGTTAGAATAATACTAATAAAAACATCATTGTGTTTTACCTGAGAGAGTATTGCACCACATCTTCCTACATAGTAATGTCAAAGTTGACTCACCAGTCTCCTCTTCCTGTTCCTCTTTAATCTGTGGATGTTGTTGTTCCTCCTGGACCAGACTGGATCTCCTCTCCTCATATTCAGATGAAACCTCTTTACACACAGACAGAAGGAGGAGAGAGAAGGTAGCATCAGCAGAGGAACTCAAAGTGCTTTTGTCAACTCAAAGATGACATTTATTCTCCTATTTGTTTTGTCAGGATAACCATCGTTTAAAAAATAAGTGTCTTTTCACAACACCTGGCAGAGCAAGGCGTTGTGAGTAGAGCCGATGTATCCGTAATTTTTGGCACCGATGCCCGACATCGGACATTATTTCACTGATGTGGCCGAAGTTTTTTTTATCATCATTAATGTAACCTACACTTGTTTATTAGAATGTAATACGCCCTTATGAAACGAGCTCTTTTGGTTTGATATAAAGTTCTTGCAGCTGCAGAGAATGGATTTAAAAGGCACTGTGTGCACCGTGCCTGTGACTCTGGAGCCTAGGCTGCAGCAGAAAACCCTGCCCTGCGAGTGACTGTCATACATGGAAGTCCAGCTGTCATTCCGGACCCCTCGCCCTGAGAAAATGTAGTCCGTGTGCAGCCCGGGAAAATATATGAGAGATGTTTGAAAAGATCAGATATTTGAATAAACAAGCGTTTTCTGCCTGAACTTTTACATGGATGTGAAACTAGAGTACAATATCTCACTCCACTTCTTTGGAATTATGTATTGGGTGAGTACAAACAGAGCGTGGAGCACATTTATGCCACCCATGTCTCCTTGCTCACTGGGAGCGGAGGCATCCGATCTATGGCTGTCTTTACAGGAATATATGTAATTTATGTATGATCACAGACATTCTAGGGCTAGTATAACTACTGGTAAATGTAGTTCAGTTCAGCTAGCTTAATGCTACTTGTAGCTAAGTTGGATTGTTCAGAGTCTACTAACCTGCAGTGTGTAGATCGATGTCCATATCAAAATCAATGTCCAGCCGTTTGTTTTGTGTCTCCAGCAGAGTTTCTAGTGTCTCCATCTCTCTCTGGAAGAGGTTGACCATGAACTCTCCCACCGCGCTGAGGCGCTCCAACACAAACACTCTGACGCTAAGCTCCACACTACAAACATCAGCAGCGCCACGCTGCTGTTTGTCCACAACAAACAATATCTCCTCTCCCACCGATGCTAGCTGTTCATTTATCTTCAGCCGTACAGACTCCATTTGACGCTTTTCACCTCCTTTAGGAGACATTTCCACCAAGCTTTCTGTTCCTACTGTAATATAGAATGTGTAATAAAGGCAGAAATATCAACAATTCCCGAGAGGCACGACAACATGTTTGTTCAACCACATTACCGTGGAAAACAACTGGCGTGGCCACGGGCACTGTTTTCTGGCAAATTTAAGCTAGCAAATATAAGACTTCCGGGGGACGATCTCTTCAAAATAAGAGTACCCTCTAGAGTATTGAAAAAAAGATAAATTTGCACATCAAAACGATTAATTAAGCATTTAAATGATGCTATAGGACACACATTATGTTTCTGTGTAAAGATAAGTAATTAAAAAGTTATCTAAATGGATAAATGCTATTCACTGGAGAGCATGGACTTTATAAAGTGGACGCTGGACAAAAATCCCTGCTATGTTTCGACTAGTGTGACATACGCACGCGTCCGGGGAGACCTCCTCTACAACACCACACTGTCCGCTAAGCAGCAGAGGTGTAAAACAAAAATTGGCACCAGGTCACAGGTCAAAAAACTTCAAAAAACTTCCCATTTCCAGACTACAGTGGACTAAAGTGGACGCTGGACAAAAATCCCTGCTATGTTTCGACTAGTGTGACATGCACACGCGTCCGGGGAGACCTTCTCTACAACACCACACCGTCCGCTAAGCAGCAGAGGTGTAAAACAAAAATTGGCACCAGGTCAGATGTAAAAAAACTTCCCATTTCCAGACTACAGTGGACTAAAGTGGACACTGGACAAAAACTCTGCTATGTTTCGACTAGTGTGACATATGCACGCGTCCGGGGAGACCTCCTCTACAACACCACACCGTCCGCTAAGCAGCAGAGGTGTAAAACAAAAATTGGCATGCCATACAGCGAGGTGAAAGGTCAAAAAGTGGACTAAAATACAATTATTCTGAAAGCAACCGGATGTCTTAAATTTGCTAGCTCTCAAACAGGAACTTCTAGATTTGCCAACAAGACGGAGCCGTGGCCACGTGATTGATTGATTGATTGATTGAATAATTTATTAACAGTTTGCAGAATTACAGTACATTTCAAGCACAAACTCAATACAAAGGCTGTTAACTGTGAGTGGACGACCCAATTAAGCATTACACTTGTTTCCAATAGGGTCCACCATGTTCAAATCATCAAAACATTTAGAGACGTACAAATAGACACTTCTATAGACAGAACAGGAATTCATCATAAAGGAGGTAAAAAGGGAAAAGAAATATATACAGTGAGGGGAAAAAGGGGGGGGCGGGGGGGGGGGGGGGATTCAGATTTTACGGGGGCCAGTTTCGAATTGCAGCCATCCGTAGGTGCCCTTTGAGAGCGGTTTTGAAGGAGTCAAGGGATTCACATGTCTTAATGACAGTTGGTAGGGCGTTCCACATTTTGGTGGCATAGGAGCGAAAATAATTTAGTCCCTTGTTTGTGCCGAATCTGGGTTGTACATGGTTCGTTGCACTCCCTCTGGTGTTGTGGGTGTGGACTTCGTTAACATTAAGGAAGTATCTAGACAGGTACATGGGTATCTTGGTGGTGTATCGAATCTTGTGGACCAGACCCATTGCAAGATGCTGTACTCTGTCGTCGACCCTAAGCCATTCCAGCCTGTCGAAGTGGGCAGGGGTGAGGTGGGTTCGGGGGGCTAGATCAAGTAGGAGCCTGACCAGTTTGTTTTGGGAAGTCTGGAGCCTGGTTTTAAGGGCCTTTGAGGTGCTGTGGTACCAGGAGGTGCATGCATAGTCAAAAAAACCCTGTACAAGGGCTCCTGTTAAGGTCTTCAAGGTGTTTTTGTTGACCAGTGAGGAGATCCTGTAGAGGAATCTTGTTCTATGGTTGACTTTTTTGATTACGTTGGTGGCCATTTTATCACCGGAAAGATTAGCCTCCAGGATGGAACCTAGGTAGGTAATTTCATCTTTACGTGTGATAACATTGTCACCCACTCTAACCAAGAAGCCATTTGCCTTGCTGAGATTACTAATAGAGCCAAAGAGAATGGATTCAGTTTTTCCCAGGTGTAAAGATAGTTTGTTATCAGCGAGCCAGGTGCAGATTCTACCGAGTTCAGAGCTGAGGGCATTTTCAACCTGCAGTTTGTCCCTGTCCGAGACCAGCAGTGCTGAGTCATCTGCGAACAGGAACAAGTTGCAGTCACAAGCTGAAGTCATGTCGTTTACATATATTAGGAACAGTAGAGGCCCTAGTATGCTTCCTTGTGGAACGCCACAGCTCACTGGGAGGGGGGGGGACAGTGTTCCGTTCACTTCCACCATCTGTTCTCTCCCCTCCAGGTAGGATTGCATCCAGCTCACTGATGTGCTATCGAAACCAATTGCTTTTAGCTTGTTAACCAGTATGGAGTGGTTCACGGTGTCAAAAGCCTTTTGGAGGTCCAGCATGACCATGCCGCAGTATTTGCCAGCGTCCACCTCTTGTTTGATGTGGTCGCTCAAATAGAGAAGGCATGTGTCAGTGGAGTGGGATGTTCTGAAGCCAGATTGGAACTCGTACAATAATTTATTAGTGGCAAGATACTTTTCAACCTGTTCATAGACTATTCTTTCCATCACTTTCGAGATGGAACTAAGAATAGAAATAGGGCGGTAGTTGCCGGGGTCTAATTTACTCCCTTTCTTGTGCAAGGGGGTTACTTTGGCCAGTTTGAAATCTTGGGGGACCTGTCCCTGTTTGATGGAGAGGTTTACTATGTGGGTGATGATTGGAGCTATAGAGATGGCTGAGTCTCTGAGAAATTTGGAGGGAATGTTGTCATGGCCTGTGGCCTTGTGGGGTTGGATGGCACTCAGTTTCTTAATTACCTCATCAGTTGTTACCATAACTAGTTTAAAATCGTCTTTACAAACACCTAGGTTTCTGTAGAAGGTTGTAATGTGCTCTACACCAAAGAGCCCAGAGTGGGAGGGCAGTTTGTTAACCAGAGTTGTTGCTATGTTTGTAAAGAAGATATTCAAGTAGTTGGCCACATCAAGGTTGTCAGTGATGAGAGTGTTGTCCGATTTGATGTTTATGTTTGAAAATCTGGTTTTTAGTTTCTGACCATAGCTTAGTTGATTGTTTAGTAGCTTCCAGAGCTCATGAGGATTTTTTTTGTTTTCCTGAGCTTTATCATTAATGAAGTTACTTTTAGCTGATTTGGTCATGGCAGTTACATTGTTTCGTAGCTTGATTCGTTGGGTATTTAGGTTGTTCAAACGAGCTTGGCGAACACTGTCGAAGCGCTTGGCTAGCTTTGACTTGCATTTTAGAAATTCAGAGAATTTTTTGTCTCTGGCTTTCATTGCAGCCAGTATGTCCGAATTCATCCATGGTTCCGAGCGGGTTTTGCCCCTGGTGGTTCTCAAAGGAGCCATGTTGTTCAGTACTGATGTAAATTTGGTTTTGAAGCCAAGCCAAGCTTCTTCGACAAGTGTGCTTTTAAGCTCATCGGACCAATCCAGACTCTCCAATACTTGGTTAAAAACCTCACTAGAGTAGGTTTTGAGGTCCCTTGATATGACTGTTTTGTGGCAGCCGGTCTTAAGTTTTTGTATTTTGCGGGTACAGAATATCATAAAATGATCACTAAGCCCACATACAATAACCCCTTTCTTGGAGATTCTGGATTTGTCCGAGGACAGAATGAGATCAATGACAGTTTGAGTAGAATCACACACTCTAGTGGGTTGGGTAATTAGCTGACTGACACTATGTAGATCACAGAACTTACTGAATGACTTAAACACAGGTGCTTCCTTACGTTGCATGTCTGTATTGTAGTCGCCAATCAGGATTTTCTCTACACATTCCTCCTCAGCTAAGCACCCCTCAAGTATATCATAGAACCCATGTTGGTCAGGCGGTCTGTAGACGGTGCCCACTAATACCGATTTAGCCTTTTTGAAAATTAATTCAACCCACACAGTTTCAATTTCATCATGCTGTAAGTCAGTACGAGTAACATATTCAGTGTCTTTGTGAATATACATACACACGCCACCACCATGCCTGTTTCTGTCATTTCTGATCAAAGAATAGTTCTCTATTTCAACTTCTGGGTCTTTGGTTGACTCATCAAGTTTAGTTTCAGAGAAGCTAATGATGTTCGCCTTACCGCATTTAAACATAATATGTTTAAAATCAGGCATATTATGCCTGATTTCAGCCATTTTGGGTCCAAGGCTGTTGACGTTCAGGTGAAAGATATGAAGTCCGTTGGCTCTGACTATGGTGCTTATTTCCTCCGTGGTGAAGTAGGGGAGCGGAGGGCCATTGTTGATGTCTGTAGAAGCCGTGGGTTGCCGTGGGGGGAGGGTGGGGGGTGCGTGGGGGTCGTCGTGGGGTGGCGGGAGTGGGGGATGGGGTCCCTCGTCCAGGTTTGTTGAGGGCTCTGGTGGGGTGTCGACTGGAGAAATAGCAGGTAAAGTATCACGGTGTGGCCGGTTGGGTCCGTCTCCAGCCGCGTTGTCCCCCGTGGTTGGATGTGGAGACTCTTCACGCCTGTAGATGGTGGTGTTGTCCGTGTCTTGTGCCTCGACTGCCGCCGATGTTAGATCACTCCTCCGCATCCTGCTGTTGCTTGGGACGCGCTCGGCTCTTGTGAATATAGTATCCACAACCGGGACGTCAGCGTGTATATTCAGCATGGGTGTGCAGGTTGGCTGGTGGTGAGGAAGGATGCCAGCGGTGTTGTTGTTGTTGGTCGTCGCCTGGCTGGTCGACATTGGTGTTGCTGTGTCGACGGTGATTCCTTTGTTCTTCACCGTTACTTGTCCACTCCGGAGCAGTCTTGCCATTTGTCGCGTGTTCACGGGGCCAGGGTTACTTTCGATGTCGCCAGACAGTAACAAAATAATGAGAAAGAAAGATCTCTTCCCTTTGCTAATCTGGAGCTTGTTTCTTCGGGCTAGTAGGGACTGAATAGCTCCTAAGCCGTATCCAGGCCGCTTTCCATTGTTCACGTTGATTTCGTCACTGACCAGGTAAAAGTCGCTGTGGGAATCAGGTTGAAAATCCCCTTTGACGGTTTTGTTTTTCTCCATTTCACCTCGATGTAATCCCCTTGGTATATTAAGATAGGAATCCGTACACCATAGGAGGAGAAAGAGAAAATGTGGAAAAAACCGTGACTTTGAGTCAGACGCGCAGGAGCGAGAGAAAACACGTCTTGCCATGGTGAGAGCGGAAGATGCAAACAAGTACTTCCGACCGGGTCAAAGTTTTCACGCACGCGCAATAAAGAATCCAGGCACTGTTGCCTTAATGCCTTTCGCCCCCTGGTGGTGGAGGTGTGTAACTGTCAGATAGATAGATAGATAGATAGATAGATAGATAGATAGATAGATAGATAGATATTAGATAGATAGATAGATAGATAGATAGATAGATAGATAGATAGATAGATAGATAGTGTTATGACCTGGCTCTTGGGCCATAACAAAGGAGGAAGACACAAAGCTGTTTAAAAGTGCACAAACCAATATTTATTTACAATATAATAAACGTATGCATCAAACAATACTAAAGTATTAAGTGGCTTGTGTTAATCAGTAGATCAGTAGTGTAAGTGAGTGGATGTGTGGTAAATGTAATGTAGGGTGTTGAATGGTGCAAACAAATGCTGCTGCTCTCATGGAAGGAGAGAGAGAGAGACCTGTTGCAAGTATGTGTAGGACAGATAGTCAGGAGAGATATACTGTGCTCAGTGCCTTTTATTCTCTTAAAGCCGGTAGTGGACATAACAGCATTGCTACAACAACAACAGCTTCATGTGACTCAGCCGGATATAACTACAGAGGCAGTAACATCCGGGGACCACAGGGTGGGGCCGTAGCCTAGCTAGAGCACCCTGTAACATCTCCCTTCCTTTAGTAAAGTAACAATATCTTGCATATATGCATCTCAGTAAAACATAACACAATAACAGCACAGTAACAAAATAATAACTTTTCTCTACAATCATACGTCCTTTTCCTTTTTTTTTTTTTTTTTTCAGTGTTCTTGTTTTGTCCCTCTGTACACAGTCCCTGTGTGAGTGACTGACTGTGCGTGTGTGCATGCACATATGTGTGTGTGCGTGTGTGTGTGTGTGTGTGTGTGTGTGTGTGTGTGTGTGTGTGTGTGTGTGTGTGTGTGTGTGTGTGTGTGTGTGTGTGTGTGAGAGTCCCAGTCCTCGTGACCTAAAGGTCAAGTCTATCTGGAGGCCTAATCAGCCTCCCACTCCGAGAGAAGGCCCGGCCCTGTGACTCACCGCATGGTGCGTTCTCAGTCTGCGGGGAAGAAGGCGACAGCCTCGGGGCTGATGGCCTTGGAGACTTCGCGGGGCTGCTGACGATCTCTCCGGCGCTTCCCCCGCTCGCAGGCTGCTCCGGGGCCACTTCCGGACGAACTGACGGCTGGAGCGCGACCCCCTCCGCTGGTCGGAGATCGATCCTGTTGCGCCGGTACGTGGTCCCCTCCACGTCGACCAGATAGGATCGGAGCCCCAGCTGCTGCAGACACACTCCTCTCCTCCATCTGCCCGTCCTGTCTCCCGGGAGCGGCTTCATCCGCACAGGCTGGCCAACGTTCAGCTCCGGCAGGTCCCTGGCGGATCTGTCATAAGACAGCTTTGCTGCTTGATGTTTCACTCTTAGCTTGTCAGTAATCCCTGTGACGACCTGAGGTGTCAGTAGCTGGTCGGCCACAGGGAGAAAGGTTCTCAGTCTTCGCGACATAAGCCGCTGTGCTGGGCTGCTATTCATACCCTCAGTGGGCGTGCTCCTCCAGTGCAAAATGGCCTTCCAGGGGTCCTCCTTGGCACGGTCTGCCCTTCTGCAGAGGCTCTTTACAATCTTTACAGCCGACTCCGCCTTGCCATTGGCCTTCGGGTGTCTCGGTGAGGACATGACATGCTCGAAACCCCACTCCCTCGAAAACGCCCGGAACTCTCCACCGGCAAACTGACCGCCACCATCAGAAATGGCCCTGTCAGGGACACCGTAGCGGGCAAACTGCGCCTTGCACCGGCGGATGGTGGTGTCCGCAGACAGGTCAGGGAGCAGGTCAAACTCCCAAAAGTCAGAATAGTGGTCGACGATGAGCAGGACTGCGCCGCATAACTATACAGGTCCATGCTCACCAGCTGCCATGGACGTGTGGGGAGCGGGTGTGACATCATAGTCTCTTTCTGCTGCTCGTGTGCATATTCATTGCACACAGAACACTGCTGCACAAAGTCTTTGACCTCTGCTTGCATTCCTGGCCAGTACAGAGTGTCGCGGGCCTGTCTGTAGCATGCCTCGGCCCCGACATGGTTGTAGTGAATCCGTCGTAGCATTTCAGGATGCATAGACCTGGGGATGATGATGCGCTGGCTCCTGAAGAGCACGCCATCTTGCGCACTTATCTCATCCCTAATGCCCCAGTAGTCCCTGACGGCCAAAGGGGTCTCCTCCTTGTGTTCTGGCCATCCCTCCAGCACGACTGACTTGAGTGTTTGGAGACACACATCCTCCTCAGTGTGTTTTCGAATCTGTGCCAGGCGTTGGCTGCTGACGTTCAGATAGTCCGCCTGCTGAATGGCCACCGTGTCGCTCTGCTCCTGCTGCATGCTGCAGACCATTTCGCGTCGGTACAGCGTGTCAGTTCTCCGTGGTGGGGTGGTGGCCCTGCTGAGCGTGTCACTTATGTACATCTCAGGGCCCGGCTTGTATACCACCACAAGGCAGTAGTTCTGAAACGTGAGGAGCATGCTCTGTAGGCGCTTCGGCGCACTGAGGAGAGGCTTACTGAAGATTGAGACCAGCGGGCGGTGGTCGGTCTCTGCAGTCACATCGCCCCTCCCATACAGGTAGTAGTGGAAGCGTTGGCAGGCGAATACGATGCTCAGGCATTCTTTTTCAATCTGCGCGTAGTTTTGCTCTGTTTGTGTCAACGCCCGGGAGGCGAACGCGACAGGCTGCCCCTCCTGAAACAGGCAACATCCCAGACCTGCTTGACTGGAGTCACTCTGAATAGTGACCGGCTTGTTGACATCATAGTATCTGAGGACTGGTACCGCCGTGACCAGTGCCTTGATCTCCTTCATGGCGGTGTCATGCTTCGGCAGCCAGTGCCATGGCACGTCTTTGTCCAGCAGTCTCCTCAGTGGTTCACATACCTCCG
Organism: Electrona antarctica; assembly: GCF_951216825.1. Lineage (NCBI taxonomy): Eukaryota > Metazoa > Chordata > Actinopteri > Myctophiformes > Myctophidae > Electrona > Electrona antarctica. The sequence continues at coordinate 2,015,293 of NW_027637034.1, read as the reverse complement.
ACAAGCGAGGCATGAATCTGGACAGATAATTCACAAACCCGACATACCGCTGGACCCCTTTTGCATCTGCGGGATTCGGCATGTCCAGAACTGCTCTGACCTTGTCAGGGTCAGCCTTGAGGCCCTCAGCCGACAGTATGTGGCCGTGGAAGCGGACCTCCTTCACTCGAAACTGCAGCTTTTTCAGGCCCAGCCTCACATCGGTCCATCAGAGCGATGAGGTTTGTGTCATGGTCATCATTGGCCTCATCCTCTCTGTCCCCACAGCCGACTTTGAGGATATCATCGGCGATGGGCTCAATACCCTTCAGGCCAGCCAGCAGTTCATGTTGCTTCCTTTGGTACAGCTCCGGAGCAACTGACACACCGAAAGGGAGTTTCAGCCAACGTTTTCTGCCCCACGGAGTCCAGAATGTCGTCATCAGGCTGCTCTCCTCATCCAAGCGGCACTGCAGAAACGCATCACGCGCGTCCACCAGGGTAAATATACGCGCCTTCGGTAGCTTATACAGCACGTCATCCAAGGTGGGCATAATGTAATGGGACCGTCTCAGAGCTCGGTTGAGAGGCTTCGGGTCGATGCAGAGTCTCAATTTGTCTGGCTTCTTTATTATGACTAAGTTGCTGATCCAGTCTGTGGGTTGAGTAACTGTCGTTAAGTGCCCATCCTCTTCATAACGATCGAGCTGTGCTTTAACAGCCGCCTTGAGAGCCACTGGAACGTTCCTAGGAGCACACTGCACCGGCGCCACAGTGCTGTCCAGCTCAAAGTGAATGACACCGGGCAGAGACTCAACAGGGCTGTTGAACACGTCGTGGTAGGTGTTGACAAGACGCTCCTTGGTCAGGTCTCCCTTCCTGCAGTGCTCCACCTTGTTCAACTCCTCGGGAATGGTGAAGCGTATCAGACCAAGTCTCTCACATGTCTCTCCCGAAAGTAAGGGCTTCTGGCCGGTATGCACAATCTCAAAGTCCAGCCTGTGTGTCTTGCCCCTGCTGTACACACCCAACGAGCTCATCCACTCACTGTTGTAGAGTTTCAATCTGGTGAGACTCTTCTGAAGAGGCGTACGAGGCGCCAGCCTCATCTTATCCTTGATGCTCATCACATTGTAAGTGGCTCCAGAGTCGAGCTGGCACCTCTGGGCCCCTCTTTGCAGTGGCAGGTTGACAAACCACTTTTTTCCTTGAGTGTTTACAGCGCCCACGCTCTCCGCCGCGTACACATCTCTCTCATCCTGGTCGCTGCCGTCCCGTTCCTCAGGCCATGGGCCATCCACAGTGTTCAACTGGCGTGCCTGCTGGCCCTTTTTCATGCATACCTTCGCAAAATGATTGGCAGTGCCACATGAGCGGCATGATTTGCCAAATGCAGGGCACTGGTCTCGCCCCCGTTTGTGCCGTGTGCCACAGTACTTGCAGTCACCTGCGCCTCTCATGCTCTGATGCTGTGCAGATGTGTTGGTGGGCTGTTGGTGGGCTGTCCTCCGGTCGTACCGCTGTTATTGCGTGGCATTATTGCTGTCGCCCGGCCCGGAGCTGCCCAGCGACATGGCTTTTAGCTTGCTATCCATGACCTCGGATGCACGGCAGATCCTGATGGCATTGTCCAATTTAAGGTCTTTCTCTCTCAGTAAGCGACGTCTTGCACCCTCGTCAGCTATGCCGAGAACAAGTTTGTCCCTTATGAGTTCATCCCTAATAGCTCCATATTCACAAGAGGCAGCCTTTTCTCTCAGCCTGGTAACAAAAGAGTCGAAAAGCTCTCCATCCTCTTGTTTAAGTTGGCCAAACACATACCTCTCGAAAATCACGTTGCTGGCGGGCTTGAAGTATGTCTCCAGTGCGTCCAGTATAGCATCGACATCTTTCTGCTGATCCGCCGTGAGTCCCAGGTTGTGCGTGTAGACATGGCGGCAGTCGTTCCCCATCAGCCTCCTGAGTGCTGCTGCCTGCACCGGCTTGTCCTTCTCACTGAGGCCGGTCGCAAGCACGTAGTCCTCAAACTCTGCTCGAAAGCTCACCCAGTTGCTGTGAACATCTCCCGCCATCTTCACAGGCTCCGGAGGCGGTATGCTGGATGCCATTGTTTCAGCGCAACGCAAATGCTAGCAGGCTAACCGAAGCTGCTAATCCTCACCAAAACAAACAAACACACGCTGCTTTGGCGACGGACCGAGCGACGTTAACTTCTCAGGGTCCTACTTCCACTTCTGTCACCATGTTGCAAGTATGTGTAGGACAGATAGTCAGGAGAGATATGCTGTGCTCAGTGCCTTTTATTCTCTTAAAGCCGGTAGTGGACATAACAGCATTGCTACAACAACAACAGCTTCATGTGACTCAGCCGGATATAACTACAGAGGCAGTAACATCCGGGGACCACAGGGTGGGGCCGTAGCCTAGCTAGAACACCCTGTAACATGTTGCTGCCATGAAATTAAGCACCGCTTTTACAGTCCTTGCCTGGTTTTCTGTTGGGTTGAGGAGACTCTTGAGCGTCACATTGTTTGTGTGGTCACTTGCCACTGATGCATACAGCAGCTCTCTTTCTTCAGAGTACCGGGTGCACTCCATAAGCACGTGTTCCACTGTTTGATCTTTTTTGCATGTGCTGCACAGTCCATCTGGGTGCTTCCCCATTTTTGACAGGTCCCATGCCAGTCCACAGTGTCCCAACCTGAGTCTTGTCATTGTCACGGTCTGCCTTCTCTCTGCCCCAAGGTAGCACGCCCCTTTTTTTACACTGTTCTGGATCTTGAAGTAATGTCTTCCTTTCTTTCCCCTTTCCCACTCTTCCTGCCAGCCTGCTGTTATTTCCCTTTTGATGATCGATCTGCACTCGTATGCTCCTATTGCTACATTTATGTCTATTTCCCTACCTAGCGACTTTTTTGCTGCCCTATCTGCCATTTCATTCCCTTCCACCCCCACATGGGCTGGTACCCAGAGGAAACCTACTTCCCCTCCTACTTTCTCGATTTTGTAGAGGTGGACCAGCAGCTCCACCATCAGGTCTGACCGAGCTCCCAGCTTTCCTTCCCCCATGTTCATAAGCACAGAGGCAGAGTCCGAGCATATGACCACCTTTCTAGGCTTCACCTCCACCCACTTCAATGCCCAGATTATTGCCATCAGCTCTGTTGTAAATACTGACACCCCCTCAGACAGCCTCCTATTTACAGTCACCTCTATCTTAGGGATTGTATACGCAAAACCTGCCTTCCCTGACTTAGGATCTTTGGCCCCATCTGTGTAAATTTGAAGGTGATGTTCCCATGTGCTTTCCAGCCTTTCTGCTACCATGTCACTGTAGTACGTGCTGCCCTGTTCTTTTACTGCCTCGAGTAGGCTTAGGTCTATTACTGGCGTCGGTAATAACCACGTCGGTACCACTGGCCAGTGCACTATAGGGGCCAACCCCACCGCTCCCAACTCCAGCTTCTCCATCTCCTTATTCATTTTGAAGATGAAACACTCTTGCTTTCCTTTAGCCCCTCCCCACTCCCATGCGTCTTGCAGCACTGCTTTAGCTGGGTTCTCCCCTAGGTGTCCCCTGAGTTTACTGATGTACTGCTTAGCCAGCTTTGTCCTCCGCATTTCTAGTGGAGTCTCTCCCATCTCAATTTGTAAAGCTGGTATTGGGGTTGTGCGGCGGGCTCCACAACACACTCTCAAGGCCTTTGCCTGTACTACCTCTAACTTATTCAGGTGACTCTTGGCTGCTGTTCCGTAGCACAGACATCCATAGTCTATCTTTGACCTGACCATTGCTCTATAAATCATTATTTGTGTTAGTTGGTCTGCTCCCTACGAGCTTCCCGAGATACACCTCATCACATTTATCACCTTTTCACATTTGCATACAATGCTGTCTATGTTCTTTTTCCAAGTTAGCCTTTCATCAAAGTGAACTCCTAGCAGTTTGAAATCCTTGACCCTCTCTATTTCCTGCCCATACATACACAGGCCATCTCCCTTGTCTCTCTTGTTCCCGAAGACAACATACTTTGTTTTTTCCACTGATATCTTAAACCCCCACCTATTTCCCCAGTCCGTTATTTTGTTTATAGCTCCCTGAATACTCTTTGTTATAAAATTAATATCTCTGCCTTTTTTCCAGACAGCTCCATCATCTGCGAACAGGGACAGACAAAATCCTGGCCCTATGTCCTGAAATATGTCATTGATCATTATATCGAATAACACTGGACTGATTACACTCCCCTGCGGTGTTCCATTGTCAATGCTGGTCCCATCTGATAGGGCCTCACCCACTCTGACCTGTATTACCCTGTTCTTTAGGAAGTCCTGAATCCAATTGAGTAGGCACCCTCGAATTCCTGCATCATAGAGTTTTATGGCTAGTCCCTCTTTCCACAACATGTCATAGGCTTTTTCAATGTCCAAAAACATTGCTACCAGTCCCTCCTTGTTAATCATGGCCTTCTTTATATCCGACTCCAGGGATATCACAGAGTCCATGGTGCCCCTACCTCTACGGAACCCACTCTGTACTGGGCTAAACCACCCCTGCTTCTCTAGTTTATATACTAGCCTGTCCGTCACCATTCTTTCCATTATTTTGCACAGTACTGCTGTCAGTGCTATAGGCCTGTATGATCCTGGCTTTGCAGCATCCTTCCATGGCTTTACAATTGGAACTACCACTGCTTGCTTCCAGGCTGAAGGCAGGGTTCCCTCTTCCCATACCGTATTTATTAGGGCCAAAATCTCTTCCAACACTAGCTCCCCTACTCTCTTAAAAATCTCGTAGCTTAGACCGTCTTTTCCTGGTGCGGTTTTCCCCCCGTTCTTTATTGCTCTCCGCAGTTCTGATATAGAGAAGTGCAAATTGACCACATCAGTGTTGTCACTGTTCACTTGGAGTTTAGCTTTATGTTGGCTTAAAGTTTCATTCCTTTTTCTTATACCTTCCTCTCCAATATTCGTCCCACTATGCACAGCCTTAAACGTACTTTCACACATTCTTGCTTTTTCTACATCACTTTTAGCCACCGCCCCCTCTTTTTCTAACACTGGCATCCTCCTTCTCTTTTTCACCCCTGACATTCGGTGAACCGCTGCCCAGATTTCCCCTACTGAGGTCTCGACTCCTAGGCCTTTGCAGTAATTCCTCCAACGTTCCTTTTTTGCCGTCTTAATCACTCTTCTAGCTCTAGCTCTGAACTTTTTACTTTTTACTCTATTGCATTGTTCTCTGTCGGGCTCCTTCTCAGTTCTCTATATGCTGAGTTCCTTTCTCGAATTGCTGCTGTGCATGCCTTGTTCCACCATGGGACACTTACTCTTTCTTTAGGGTTTCTCTTGACTGGTATGCACTCCCGCGCCTTGTGCAATAGCATTGCGCACAGGCTATCATTCCACTCATCTATGGTTCCCTCCCCATTCACACTGTCTAAATCATTGTCACACTTTTCTGCGAATTCCTCCCACTCTGCCTTGCTGTAGTCAAAGAACCCCGGTCTTGCTCGTTCTTCAGCTACCAGTGTTTTCCCAAACCTCACCAGTATTGGGTAGTGGTCACTGCCTATTGTGTCATGCTGTCCTGTGTCCAGGAAGCCCCACTCCCCCACCCTTGCCAACTCACTGGATACTATCGTTAGATCTATACAAGACTCAGCCCCTGTTCTTACATCAAACCTAGTTGGCCTCCCATCATTTGCACACACCAATCCGAATCTGTCCATAACCTCCTCCACTGTGCTCCCATTGCTGTCTTTCATCCTACTGCCCCAGAGGGGGTTGTGTGAGTTAAAGTCCCCCACCCAGATCACCGGTACCCCTATCTGCTCCCTAACCTCCTCAAGTTCACTTAGGATCAGTGTACAGCAAGGGTTATAAAAGTTCACAATATTTATCCACTTATCCTTTTCCCATACCCTCACCGCCACACACTCTAGAGCAGTCTTGATTTCCACCCTTTTGTACTGTATATTTTCCCTTACGAATGTTGCACACCCCCCTCCCGTTTGTTCTTTCCTATCCAGCCTCCATACCCAGATCCATACCCAGATCCATACCCAGGGATCACAAAATCTAGACATGGTCTGAGCCAGGTCTCCTGTACACAAATTATTTCTGGTTTGTTCGGGTGCTCTTTTATCACCCTTTTAAGTTCCTGCCCATTTGCTATCAAGCTTCTTGCATTCCATTGTAATATGTAAAACACCATCAACCTAACGATCATCATCCTCATTGTGGTCTTCCGTTCCCTCTTCTATCCGCTTACTCCTGTCAGCACCCCTCCTTTCTTTTGTTGCTGCTGCCCATTCCATTTCTTTCTGCCCCATGAAGGAGAATAGCTGCTCTGGGTCTACCTGCAGTGCCTCTCCAACAACCTTTTCTGCTGCATCTACCACCATTTTGATTGCATTTGCCCGCGTAAATGGTTCCTGTGATTTCCTGGCGGTGAGTGCACACAGGACTTCTGCCAGAACCGCCATGACTACACGTTTCTCGACTCCCTGCACACCCCGCTCCATCCCCACTGGCCCGGCAGGGGGCGCCCCTGCCCTCACTGTTTCGGCTGCTTCCACTCTTCCCCTCACTTTCCTTACTGCCTCCGCGTAGGACATTTCTCCTCCCGCTCTGACTCTCTCAACCTCCGTGGCGTTTACATGGTGTTCACATCCCCTATATGAAGTAATATGGTTACCCCCACAATTGCAGCATTTAGCCTCCGTTGCCTGACACTCTGCAAACTCATGGCTCCCTCCACACTTTCCACACCTCCTGTCCCCTCTACATGCCGCGGCTGCATGCCCAAAACGCTGGCATTTGTAGCAGCGCATTGGGGGCCGGATATATTCCTTCACTCGGAAACTCATATATCCAAGATATACTCTCGTTGGCATTATGGTCACTTCTTTTTTAAAGGTTAGCAGCACCGCCGTGCCCCCATTTTTAAACCTCCTCGCTTCCTCAACCACTGTTTCACTATCAACTTCCCCAATTGTCTTTTCCACAATTTCTTTGTCTGTTATATCTTGGCTCACATATATCACTCCCTTGGTACTTTTCATACCGCCGCCGGGAATAAAGCATTCAATTGGTCTGCCGAGCAACTGTTTAACCTGCATTGCCTTTCGTCTCTGGCCTTCATTTCTGCAGAAGATAAGCACATTACCGTTAATCATCACCTTCACGTTCAACACATCTCCCAGCTTATCTTTAATGTCCGCCGACAATTTAAGTGGATTTAGCCCTTTATCACTCCTATCCTTAAATTTCACCACAAACTTAATTTCAGCTACATCCGAAACCTTTGATTTTTTCCTAGCGTCGCTTTGATCTTGGCCACTCTCATTGTCTGACCGTACCCTTTTCTCTTGGCTCGCACTTTTAGTTTTGCTCTTATCCCCCCCTTTCCTCCCGTTTCCAGCCATAATGGCTTTATCCTGCTACTACACTAGCTGCTGGGTCTGTTCGGAACTGTTTCGGAATACCACCGGACCTATACAGGCCGCCGGTCGGTATCCCTCCACCTTCCTCCCACACCCAAGTCCCAAAGTCTTTAGTCGCTAAAGCCGGTCAGTGATGAAATCAAACAATGTTCAAACCGTTCTCCTTCTCGTGCTTCCCTGTTGCTGTGGTAACCAAACGCCACGCTGACGGAAGCACCCGAATCCTCCAGGTCTCCTCCCTCCACCGTCTCACGTCCACGCACACACAGTTTCCGTATCCGCTTGGTCGAGCCCTCCGTCTACCACCAGTACAGCCCCAGCATCAATAAAGAATCCAGGCACTGTTGCCTTAATGCCTTTCGCCCCCTGGTGGTGGAGAGGTGTAACTGTCAGATAGATAGATAGATAGATAGTGTTATGACCTGGCTCTTGGGCCATAACAAAGGAGGAAGACACACAGCTGTTTAAAAGTGCACAAACCAATATTTATTTACAATATAATAAACGTATGCATCAAACAATACTAAAGTATTAAGTGGCTTGTGTTAATCAGTAGATCAGTAGTGTAAGTGAGTGGATATGTGGTAAATGTAATGTAGGGTGTTGAATGGTGCAAACAAATGCTGCTGCTCTCATGGAAGGAGAGAGAGAGAGACCTAGGGCTCCCAAGAGAAGACATACTATGCACACACTGCACACAAAACGAGGTAGCGACTGAGCTACACTTCCTAACCGTCTGTCCACTGTACCAAGACATCAGAGACATGTACTTCCCTGCACGGATTACAATCACCCAAGGAGAGTTTGAAAACCACCAAATGTTTAGGCCTATAACATGTTTAAAACATTGAAATACTGCTGTTAACTTTCAAAAGTATAAAACGTCTCGGATGTATAGGCTAACTATCTCTGACAGAAAATGCACAATCTTTTATAGTCTCACAAGATAGTATTACTCAAAGTGTTAATATAACACAGCTCTGTTTACATGTTTATTGTATTGTTTTATCTTGATTGTTTTGTTCCACTTTTGCTTTGGCAATGTAAACGTTTGTGTTTATGTTTTCTCATACCAATAAAGCTATGAATTTAATTTAATTGAGTTAGGCCGGCCAACTCCCAGCCCTTTATAGAGCGTCGCAGTCCCGCCCCCTACCATGGACCAGGAAATGATTCTCCGTTCATTTTCCTCATAGGCCCAATCCCAATTGCCTCCCTCAAGCCCTGAGCCCTGAACCCTCATTGACTTTAGTGACGTCAGCTGTAAGTGCTTGAGGGTGAGAGGCTGCAAGGGCTCCAAATTGTTGTGAAAGGAATGGGACAGCACTTTGAAGACGAGTCTGCCATTCATGACACTTTGCATCACTTTATAAAAACTGTCCTTATTCACAGCCAGTGCCTACATGCTTGGCCTATTTATATCATGTCTATTTTAGTATTTAAGCTGATCGTTTTATTATTAGTTTCATAAATACACTTTCCTGCGTGATAGGGGTTGTAATATTCATATATAATAATATTCATTATAAATTGCATTTCCATTAGTCATTTCTCATCATGTTTCCCTTATTATTATTGACATTGTTATTAAATATATAGCCTATCCTTCCATTCCGTCTCCCTAGCTTTGAGAACAGTGAGAAAGCACTATTGTGTTTGTTGACATTCTAACCACGATACATAACTCATTTGCATACTTAAATGATTGACGTTCAATCATGAGGATCCCCCTCATTCCCCTGGTAACGCTATGAACTGTGGGTAATTTCTTTGCCAAAGTCAGCATCGATGCTGACTTTGGCAAAGGGCACATAAAATGGCGGGGCTGAGCCCTCACTGACTTTCCGATTTCAAATGGGACATCCCTCAAGCCCTCGGAGACTTCACATGAACGCGCAGCTAAGTCAGTGAGGGCTCATTGAGTCAGCAAGGGAGCGTATTGGGCCTCATAGACATTTCAGAAAGTATTTATTTAAAGACGTTTACGCCGCGGACAAAGCCAAGTCGAGTCGTGACAAATCATGACAACAAACACAATTTTTTGTGCCGAACAAATAATTAGAAAGAAGAAAAAAACGGCAGGTTACAACACTTTTTTTGTTGTTTTTCTTCTTTGTAATTATTTGTTTGGTCCAAAATATTGTTTGTGTTGTCATGAGTTGTCACGACTCGAGTTGGCTTTGTCCGCGGCATAACCGTCTTTAAATAAATACTTTTTGAAATGTCTATGGGAAAAATGCATTGGGATTCATTTCCTGGGCCATGGTAGGGGGCGGGACTGCGACGCTCTATAGAACACACTGGGACAACTGGCCAGGTGCTCCCAATGCACTGATTGGCATACAGACAGACAGACAGACAGACAGACAGACAAGCTATTTGCACACTTTTGACAATTTGAATCCATGATGCATTGATATTAAATAGAAAAAGTACTTTGTAATTTCACTAATATGTCATTAAAAGGAATACTTGAGCATACGTAGGCTACTTTGTCCACCACCGATAACTGGACACCAACATCAGGTAGTCTAAATTATTATCTATGTATTAGTAATAATTACCTAGTAATTATTACTGGTGGTTCATCAGCTGGTGGTTTATGAGCTATGCCTGATTTTCAATCGAGTGCTACAGTGCCACCCTTTGTCCAATGGTTGTGGGCTTTGTGTCTAAGCAGGGTGACATAGCCCTCTAACATATTGCCACATTTCGTGAAAAACAACTGCATGGTTTGGCCTGGAGCGCTGACATAAGAAAATATGTATAATTCAAAATAGTGGGTGATCTAATGCTGCATTCACATGGAATCAGGCTAGCCGATTCGACCGTTATCATACGATCTTATGGGCCCAGTATGTCCGTTTATCATGCATCTTATGGGCCCAGTATGGCCATACTGGCATAGTCACCATAGCCTGGTCAAGGTTTCCCCCTGGTGGACGTGTCATTTCCAACTATTGTCGGCGCATGGAAACTATGGGGCTACTAATATATACTATTCTCTGCCTATCGGGACGTAACTCGGACGGCGCTGAGTCGGGTCTGGTGGCCTTCGCAACGCTCGGCACGGCGACTCGCTCGGCGGTGCCTCACGTAGCTCAAGGCCACCAGACACGGCGCGCCTCCGTCAGGACATCAGTGATAATCAAGCGAAATAATCACGGAGAACTACCGACTGAGCCGTTGGGTCGGCAGAGCATGCCCATACTAGCTCGAAACAATCGTACTGGTCCTAACTGATAACTGCGGTCTTGTCCATTGATACCAGTCGAAACGGGTGATCAGGCAAGCGGTAGATGGCAAACGACAAAACCTGCTGGACGGCACGGTAAAAAGATTAAATATTTTAACATTGATGCCGTCTGCCGCTGCCGGTCTGCCGTGCCGTCTTGTTCCGTTTACCGTCCTGCTCCTGTCCACTAAAATAACTTACGGTTTGCCATCTACTGCTTGCCTGATTCCATGTGAATGCAGCATTAGCCAGGGTCAGAGGTCAAAAGTCAGAACACGAAAGTTGTTCGACATGAGGAGACGCATATGTCTATCCAAGTTTTATTGTTGACAGTCAAACGGAGCTATACCTGTTCAAATTTTGCATTTTTGATTGAGTGCTATAGCGCCACCCTTTGGCCAATGGCCGTGGGCTTTGCGTTCTCACCGTTTAGCATACCCCTCTACCATATTGCCAAGTTTCACGAAAACCGACTGCACGGTTAAGCCAGAAGTGCAATTTTGTTTTTAAGGGGCCAGGCACTTCGGGCGCAGCCCCTTAAAAACAGACAACTACAATAAGGGACCATATGCCATTTAGCTTGGCCCCTTAATAACTTGTGAAAATGTATTTCTAATCCTTTCTTAGATAGGTGACGATTTCGCAAATTTTGAATATTGTATATTTTCTGTAAAATGTATTTTTGTAATTACATTTGACGCAGTAATGGTCTCATAATATAATTTTTTCTTGTTTTTAGTTTTTCTTTTGGAGGTTACAAAAATACCAGATACTCTGTATAGACTGTGTTAGCAGAGCTGCCATTACAGCGATAAGGAAGAGTCTAGATAGCCTGGAGCTAGTCGGACTAAACAAACATAACGGAGGAAAAGAATGAGGACTCAGCACTTACATTCAGCTCGTGACCATAATAACTCGAGCATCTTTATTAGCAGCGTCATTATAAACACATTGGGTAACAGGCATATCCGGTACTTCCGGTGTGGCACTTCAGAATAAGGGTTTATCGTTTATATATATATACAGACAATAAAGATCACATCTTAACAGACTGTCATCACGGGAATGTGTCGCCGCACTAAGAGGTGTTGGTAGAAAGAGTGAGACCACAGCATGTCATGATGGATCAATCCACATCTTTAATGTCAATCCTCCGGCCGGCCTGCCAGCCAGGAGAAGACCCCCAAAACACTTCTCACAGTGAACAGGAGTATAAATGTGGTCACTTCATGACTTACTGTATTCTAGGTCCGCTGGTGACCGCTAAGAAAAGGAAGGCATGTGCATAGGGTTCAGCCCCTGCCCTTTTACCCGTCTGTAAAAAAACTGCCCTCTTCAGTCCATGAAAGTAGCCGTTTTAAAGATGTTTTGGCCAATCTGCTCAATCTGCTCAGTTCAAAGCTTGTAGAATGTGTGACTTATATAAATACCACGACAAAATGGTCGTGCATCTGTTCCCAATGAGGCAGCCTGCTCATAGCTCACCTTTGGAGGAGAGCTGGCTTGCAGAGCATGGCTTAAAACTTAGGCTGATCGGCTGTGGGGCCAATAGGGCTATACTGTAGGCTACTGTATATTGATCACAACATGAACGCCAGACATGCATGCCTCGGTAACTCCAAATGTCCCGTGAATCATTTAATATTTCATGACGACATATCATCACAAGAACGCATCAGTGGACTTACCATCTGACAATGAAATTATAGCTGTGTTGTGTGACCAGATTTGATCCATTTCCGCAGTCATTCCGACATACAGTGATATGATATTAATCAAATAATAATCATAAGCTCTGATGAAAGATATCAAGACCCGGCCCACAACAGCCCTGCCAATCAGGCTCAGCAGGTTGTGTGTCGGTCTGGCGAGTGGGAGACTGGGGTTCAATCCCCGCTACCTGCAAAACACTACATCTGCAAAGGGGAGTGAGTGAGCAATTGTTCAATAAAAATGGCTTTTATAATATTCTTGCCAAGTTGTATTAGCCTTTAGTCTTGAGGTCAAACTTAAATAAATTAACTTCTTTCTCATTATACATGAGAAAAGGATATCCTACAGATTGCTACTTTATTAACCAGTGGATCCATCGTATAGGGGCTTGCTTGCCAAAATAAGCTGATCTACAAGTGTAACGCGGTGCACAACAGACACGCTGTTATCTTGTAGATCTGTCCATTTGAAACATGTTAGTAACGTGTTCCGATAGCGACCATAAGCATCATCACATTAGATGAAATGGGCGTGTATGTTCTACGCGAGGCAGAACCTGCATGGTGGAAACGCTTGGTAAAGAAGGAGTCCGCTGACTGTCAGGTTCATGAGCTATACCTTTTTATATTAGAATTTTCACTTGAGTGCTATAGCGCCACTCTTTGGCCAATGGTTGTGGGCCGCACCGTTGAAAGTAGCATAGCCCTCTACCATATTGCCAAGTTTTGCAAAAAACGACTGCACAGTTAAGCCAGAACTGCAAGTTTTGGCAGCCTCAGCCGATCTGCGTTGCTGTACGAACAATAAGGGATCTTTCCCCCATCGGACTTGACCCCAAATAATTATAACAATAATAACAACAAATAATAATAATGGATGTAATTAAAATAATAATAATACCTTGAGTATAGGTAGTACAGGTTAAAGAAAAAAATTAAATACAAATTTGAAAAACTAGCAGTTGTAGGCAGTTTGCAGAATATGAAAGAACCTTAATTCCAACGGACGCAAAATAGTTATTTATTTAGTCACAAGCTCTTGTTAGTACTTTTACCATTGGTTCAATATTTATAAAACAGACACATTTAACCGCTTTCACTTTCCAAATCCTGAAAAAAAAGAAAACAGAAAGAAACAAAATACTGAAGAAACAAATCTAAAAGCTCACAATGTGCAGGAACATGTGTTAACATAGCATCACACTTGGTTTATGAATCTACAAGCTGACAATGAACATGCTAGTATGTGTGGGATACACCCACAACAAATGTGACAAATCTCTGCCAATGCCAAACTTTCTGTTGCTATTGAATTGTTTTGAGTTTCCAAACGTATAAAGGTATAACGTCTGAAACATCCAATGGTATAATTAAACAGTGTTACCATAGAGAAATAATATACCAAAGACAACAACTTTCTCTGCCATGTTTATATAAGTTTCACATACAAAAAGATAAGAAACTAAATTGTGGTGGTCTTTAAATTCGGATGGTGACAAATAATAACAATAAACAAAGACTAATTGGGCCAAACAAATTAGAAGAAAAAAAAGGGGAGGGTAACACTTATTTCTAATTATTTGTCCGACCCAACATTTTTTGTCATTGTCATGATTTGTCACAATCTGAGTTGGCTTTTTCTGAGGCTTAAAAGGTCTTTAAATAAATACGTCTTGATATGTCTATGGGGAAATTAATGGGAACTTCTCTTCTGGTGACCTCTTCGTTCTGAAAGGGACAGGACTGTGACGCTCTATTGTCAGATTATGTGATTCCACTGCTTTAGTATCTAACTGTCATTGTCATCCTGGAATAGAATGAATGATGTTATATCATGCGTCAACTCAACTGGGTTCATGGGGAAAATATGCATTTATTACTATTACAACTAACCACTTCTTCCCTGTATGATTCCTCCTCATTATCCTCAGATTTGCATTTTGACCCAAGCATTTGGCACTAACTGCAACTAAAGGGTTTCCTCCCTGTATGAGTCCTCATGTGTCTATGGGCTTTCCCCTTTCATGAGTCCTTGTGTGTGATTTTACAGTACCACTCCTAGCAAAGGCTTTACCACACACGTTACAAGTAAAGGGCTTTTCCCCTGTATGAGTCCGCATGTGTGTTTTTAGATGACCACTCATAGCAAAGCCTTTGCCACACACGTTACAAGTAAAGGGCTTTTCACCTGTATGAGTCCTCATGTGGTTTTTTAGATGACCACACATAGCAAAGGCTTTACCACACACGTTGTAACAATCGGCCTTTTACATTGAAAGGATAATTATTGCTAAAGGAAAAAAACAGCGGGATCGTCGGGTTAACTCTGTGGTATTTTATATAGAAGCCACCAAAGGATGTAGTTGAGCAAACAGAATGGCAATACATACACACAGTTTACATTGGGAAACAACCAGAATCAACAATCAATAATCACAACTCAACCCCCCTCCCAACCCAAATGAGTCCCAGTCCCAGCCAAACGTAAACAATAAACACAGTTCATACGGTGCTAGCGGCACGCTACCGCTCGCCCACAGTATAATATGAATAGCACCCGCGTCGTTCCTCTTCTCGCCGTGCACGCGCACTATAGAGCCTTTTAAAGTTCCTCGTATTCCACACAGACTGAAAAGACCGCTCCACGCTGAACGGCGAGTTCGGGGTACTATAATCCAACAAGGACCAAACGTTTGGAATGATCTCACCAGTATTGACGTGACGTCTCTGACGCTGTTCGCCTCCACGCACACTGTGATTCCAAGCGATCAATATCCAACGGCAGCAACAGCGCGTTCCTGTTCCCGATGGCTCAATTGTCCTTTGCCTTGGCTGCAGATACTACGTGTTAAACCTTGGATAGTGGTTTAACCGGTAGCCCTATCTGGCGCCTCGGAGCTCCTCTCTATCAAATGTGCACCCTGGCACCTAGGTTCGTTTGTCCATTTGATCCCCATTCCCTGTGTCACTTCCTCTATAAATAAAGTTGGGTGACACCACCAATCATTCAATTACCCCCTGTATCAGACCTGTTACCTCTCATGTGAACCAGAAATGTTAGAATTAACTGTAAAGTCATTTCACATGTACTTACATCACACGTACATAATAACATGCATAGGTCCAGCAGATAAATACAAAAACATTATGTGCATTTGTCACAGTCCCCCCCCCCCCAGCTGGAAGCTAATTTTCAAGTCCTCCCAACGGAGGGTTTGAGGTGGACCACATAATAATGTATCTTCATCATCATTCTTTCTAATTCACTAGGTAACCAATAGGTCCTCTTGACTCATCACTATAGCTGAACCTAACCGTAGTGGGGGCACTAGCTTAGACAAGTATTTTTCAGATGTTTTGGCAAGTGGGTGTGTTCTCATATAGACCAGATCGCCTGGCTGGAACTGGCCTGTTCCACCAGGCACTATCACATCTGGCTTCTCTATTCCGAGAACCACCCCCACTCCGTTGAACTTCTTTGACCATGGCCCACTTGGTATTGTAGTCAAAAGTGACCAGCAGCATGGTTTTTCCTTTCTTCCCCCTCGAGAACTGCCCCGCCGGGCCGATCCCAAGGGCTGCCTGGTCGACTTGAGTGGACCGTAACCTGTGGGGCGGCTTACAATCCACTGGCTTGCGTTGCTGACAACCATGACATCCCCCAACGTGGTCCCACACATCCCTGCGGACTGTCGGCCACCAGGATACCTCAAGGACTTGAAGGAGAGTCTTTAACCTCCCAGAATGGCCACCACCTGTAACAATCGGCCTTTTACATTGAAAGGATAATTATTGCTAAAGGAAAAAAACAGCGGGATCGTCGGGTTAACTCTGTGGTATTTTATATAGAAGCCACCAAAGGATGTAGTTGAGCAAACAGAATGGCAATACATACACACAGTTTACATTGGGAAACAACCAGAATCAACAATCAATAATCACAACTCAACCCCCCTCCCAACCCAAATGAGTCCCAGTCCCAGCCAAACGTAAACAATAAACACAGTTCATACGGTGCTAGCGGCACGCTACCGCTCGCCCACAGTATAATATGAATAGCACCCGCGTCGTTCCTCTTCTCGCCGTGCACGCGCACTATAGAGCCTTTTAAAGTTCCTCGTATTCCACACAGACTGAAAAGACCGCTCCACGCTGAACGGCGAGTTCGGGGTACTATAATCCAACAAGGACCAAACGTTTGGAATGATCTCACCAGTATTGACGTGACGTCTCTGACGCTGTTCGCCTCCACGCACACTGTGATTCCAAGCGATCAATATCCAACGGCAGCAACAGCGCGTTCCTGTTCCCGATGGCTCAATTGTCCTTTGCCTTGGCTGCAGATACTACGTGTTAAACCTTGGATAGTGGTTTAACCGGTAGCCCTATCTGGCGCCTCGGAGCTCCTCTCTATCAAATGTGCACCCTGGCACCTAGGTTCGTTTGTCCATTTGATCCCCATTCCCTGTGTCACTTCCTCTATAAATAAAGTTGGGTGACACCACCAATCATTCAATTACCCCCTGTATCAGACCTGTTACCTCTCATGTGAACCAGAAATGTTAGAATTAACTGTAAAGTCATTTCACATGTACTTACATCACACGTACATAATAACATGCATAGGTCCAGCAGATAAATACAAAAACATTATGTGCATTTGTCACAACGTTACAAGTAAAGGGCTTTTCACCTGTATGAGTCCTCATGTGGTTTTTTAGATCACCACTATGAATGAAGCCTTTACCACAAACTGTACAAGTGAAGGGCTTTTCCCCTGTATGAGTCATCATGTGTAATTTTAGATTACCGATGTGAAGACAGCCTTTACTACACACGTTACATGTAAAGGGCTTTTCCCCTGTATGAGTCCTCATGTGTGTTTTTAGATCACCACTCTGAATAAAGCCTTTACCACAAACTGTACAAGTGAAGGGCTTTTCCCCTGTATGAGTCATCATGTGTGTTTTTAGATGACCACTCATAGCAAAGCCTTTGCCACACACTTTACAAGTAAATGGTTTTTCCCCTGTATGAGTCCTCATGTGTGTTTTTAGATCACCACTCTGAATAAAGCCTTTACCACAAACTGTACAAGTGAAGGGCTTTTCCCCTGTATGAATCATTGAGTGCTTAGTCAGATTTGCCTTAAGATTAAAACATTTGCCACAGTCTGTACAACTAAAGCGTTTCTTCCCCGTGTGGCTCCTCATGGAGTGAATATGTTTTGATGATTTTAAGTCCTTGGACAGCTTGCTGCTCAAAGACAATCTTTGTCATTCCACATGTTGTGTCTTGTGTGACTTCAGTGTGTTTAAAGTTGACTGACCTTCACTGGGCTCCTGCAACTCATCACTGTCTTCAGTGTCAGATACAGAACAGTGTGAAGAGAGGAGCTGGTTGTCACTACTTGGTTGTGATGTTCCACAGTCCTCTACGTCAGCTTGTGTTTTCATGTGCTGAGTTGAGGTTCCGGCTACAGGCTCTGTTTCTCCGTTTTCATCATCATGATCATCTTCACTTTTCACGGCTAGTAATGTCAACCTTGACCCATCAGCCTCCATTGGTCTTTGAAGTAGCTCCTCTTGTTCATCTTTAATCTGTGGTGGTTGTGGTTCCTCCTGGACCAGACTGGAGCTCCTCTCCGGTTGTTCAGTGAAAACCTCCTCTTTACACACAGGGAGGTGCGGGACGGCTAGAAAAAAAGAGAGAAAAACATTTAATGTTTGCATTTTTGGAGGAACATCATCTTCTCCATTTCTAATCAAAGACAGTTTTCAGGGCTTGACATTACATGTTTGAGCCACTTCTCATTTGGACAAGAACATTTACTTACTTGTCCAAGTAAAGATTTTAGAAGACATATTTTGTTTGTATTGATTATAATGTTGCATTTTTATAGTTACAATAAGTAATACGTGTTCAACATGACGCCAAAAGAAAAGAAAACTGAAACAATTGACACAAACTCAAACTGGTTGTTGGAAGTTTCAACAAACATGTTCCAATAATACAATGATTTTTGAGTGTCATACAGTGTGTAGTGGTGACTCCAGGTCTCAATCTTGAATTGATGCATGATTTGTATAAATGCAATAATTTCAAACAATTACAATTTCTAAAAAAATAAAAAAATACAATTTTTACTACCCGTGGGTCCTACAGACTACTATTTTTCCCACCCATGGGTCCTGCAGACCTAACAACATCACTGTGGTACATTCTGTTTCCTAGACAGGCTCTCTACCCATTCAGCTATGTCTGTCCCCCTCTAAGGCAGGGGTTCTCAACGTTTTTGGCCGGGGACCCCCGGACATGCTTTGGCAATGTCTCAGGACCCCTGCCCCGCCCCCTCCCGACCCCCAATATAAATTGACTGCTACAATAACCTTAATAATAGAGACAATACACCATAAATACATACTGAAACCAGATATAATCATTAGGGAGGTGTATGCATGTAAACTCTTCATTTCCATTTTCCAGCCATTCGGTTGCAAAAAAAATAAGAAAAAACAGTTGTTTTTTATAATTTGGGGACCCCCCAAAATAATTTGGCGACCCCCTCGAGGGGTCGCGACTCACAGGTTGAGAACCCCTGCTCTAAGGAAGGACAATATCATTCACTAGAACCAGGGATGGGTGTTTTCTGTGTATCTACGATGGTTAAAATAGAGTTTGAAGTTACAATGGGCTTGTCTGATAAAAATAAATATAGTAGACGATAACATTACCCACAATTATTTTGAAAGTGAAATATCCCTTTATGTAAGTAAGTAAACAAAACAGCACATACCTACACGGTACAACTTTACTACAGGTTGCATCTTCGCATCAAACAGTCCACGTCTCTGGTCCACCTCTGGCTGTTCCTCTGACACCGTTGAATGTCTTTTGGAGGCCATCTCTCTAGATACTGTAGACCTCTCCCTGTGGTGCTCTGTGGAAATCACCAGTAAAAACAACTTGTACTTATCATTCAATAAAGGTTTACTGAACAACCAGGAATAGTCTGGTGACCACCGGAGAGACGGGTGACAGCCGGAATGTAGATGGCACCCGGGATCAGTATGGGTTGTCGCCCCAGCCTGTGTCTTCCGTGAGGAGGAAGCCAGCCAACCCCACGGCGAGGCCTTTAGGAGGGCCACTCAAGCTGCATACGGACGTTTCTACTCTGCCACAATGTTATGCTTCCCACACACGGGCAGATGCAAAAGATAAAGATGCTCACAGACAGTGTATTTGTGTAGGCTAGTCGTTAAGCAGCAGGAGGAGGACGTTTGTTAGCAGCTCAACCAAACCTGCAGGTTCCATAAGTAATGTCAATGTCAGGACTATAAGAGGAGCACGTTACTTTGGGAAAGTGTCATAGTAGTGTAACCAGAAGCTATAGGTACATACTAGACGGACCACAAACTTATTAAAATATACAATCTTTATTGGAAAATGCAATATATAAAAATATGGACTTTATTACGAGCAATTTATACCAAAGTTAACAATAAAAGTAGAGACAGATTAAATAATACAAGAACCTTAGCTTTCCCTATTATCAATACAACCTACAGCTTAATTCAGTATGGCTAAAGCAGTGACCACTGACTCGTGATCACATCTGTACAGGAAATGGAAATTAACACAATGAACATACACCATGAACGCCTGTTACCACACCAAATGAATACATATAGCTGGGCTATCAATATATAAACTAAGGACTCACCAAAGACAAACTGCTACAGCTGAGCACCCGTAAATTAATACATAGATGTGGGTTCTCAACCAGCATGTTCCTCACTAGAAATAACCAGTGCTTCATTTCTAAATTCTTAGGTGCCGGAGCTCGGGCGCGTGCACACACATGCATGCGCAAAATTCGCCCACCCATCAAAACATAATAGAGTAGGCATATAGACTTTTTTTTTAAATATGTCTTTAAATGTTCTGATGAATTGAAAATGGAGGACCCTGAAGTAACAAGTCTTTTTCAATAACATTTGCAGCAGCAGTTCACACAAGGGTCCGCCAGCTCACAACACACAACTACAGTATGCATTTGCAGTTCAGTTGGCACAGCGGCTCGACGTTATATTACATACTGTATAAAATATAACAAGTTAGGGTGGCCCATCATCAGAACAGTACGCAATATAAATACCTGCATGCGCGTTTTGTAGTTCCTCCTCCGCCTCCTCCTCCTCCTCCTCCGATGATGAACTCAATAATGCTACTACTACTTAATTCTGTACTAGTCTTTTTTTTTCCCGGGCCCACCAAAGCAAGCGTTATGATATTCAATACTGATCGACCCATGTTTGTTGTAAAGCCGGGTGTCTTTGTGAGATTTGGCAATGCAGTCAGTTCTGTTCATAAGAACTCACCATGGCATGTTGTATTGAAAACAAAACGCATGCTGTCCCCAGTTAGCAGTTAATCTATTGCTCCATAAAAGTATGAAAGTTCCATATTCCATATGCAACGAACGACAACAGATGCCAATTGCAAAAGTCGAGACGAGTTTTTATTTACGCATCCGACACAGAGTATTAAAAGGAGGATCCGACACCGTCAACAGTGAGGCGTCGAGCCGGGGTTCCATAGCCACCTATTTCCTCTCACAACGGGCACACATTTCAAAATAAGAGTGTTTTTTTGTTTGTACTTGCAATGCGATCATTCAAGCCATGTTTTACTTTGGAATCGTACTGGAAATAGAAGTAACTATGATGAGGAAGAAGCCTAGATGACTTGAAAATGAAACTAACATAATAATAGAGACGTATTGTATACTGTAATGTGCATTTGGGGTGGCGGAGCGCCCTCTACAGCTACCGGAGCTGCCTCTACAGGTGGCTTGAGCTCCCGGAGCTCAAGTGACAGGTACCGGAGCTGAGCTCTGCCAAGCTCCGGCTGAAATTAAGCACTGGAAATAACCACATTTAAATTACCTTTTAGTTACATTTGGATTAATCATACACATCTCGAAAATACAAATAAACACATCAACGCTAAAGAGAGAGAGAGAGCAAACTTACACTTTAATAAATGACTGCACTACTCTCAGCGTGGGTGACGCCACAAACGTATGACAAAAGTTTTGGACTAGAACCGGCGGACCTCTGTAGCCTACTGTAGACGCGCAGATGGATGCATGCAGATGCGATGCGTTTATTGATGATTAAGCCTACAACAATTTATTTATATTGTTAAATGTTGCTTTTTTGTTTGTCTTTTAAAAAGGAACATAAATAAATGTATACCATTCGTCTGCCAACTTTAATTATGTAGCCTATACATGCATATTACATTTGGGGTAGCCTATTAAAAAAAATAATAATAATAATCAACAACCGTTAATTAACCGGATAATGCCATTGGCTACCCGGCTGGCAAATTAACCGTTACCGACATCCCTATTTCCTACATGAAACCAAGTTTGTAGTTTGGGGGGGTTCACATAGCCTGGGTTCACATAGTCTGAATGACCCTTTAGTCTTGTTAGAATAATACTAATACAAAAAAAAATGTTTTACCTGAGAGAGTATTGCACCACATATTCCTACGTAGTAATGTCAAAGTTGACTCACCAGTCTCCTCTTCCTGTTCATCTTTAATCTGTGGAGGTTGTGGTTCCTCCTTGACCAGACTGGAACTCCTCTCCTGTTGTTCCTCTTTAATCTGTGGATGTTGTGGTTGCTCCAGGACCAGACTGGATTTCCTCTCCTCATATTCAGATGAAACCTCTTTACACACAGACAGGAGGAGGAGAGAGAAGGTAGCATCAGCAGAGCAACTCAAAGATGACATTTTATTCTCCTATTCGTTTTGTCAGGATAACCATCGTTTAAAAATTAAGTGTCTCGAGTCTCTTCACAATGCCTCGCAGAGCAAGGTGTTGTGAGTAGAGCCCGACATCAGTCTCACCGATGTATCCGTCATTTTTGGCGCCATCGGACATTATGTCACCGATGTGGCCTAATTTTTTTTTTAATCATCATTATAGAGAGTATGCGCATGCTTAAAGTGAATGGCACATCGAGTGGCAAAGCAACACGCAAAGTGAGTTTAACATTGTTTAATGTTGTTTAATGCAATCAGATATTACTTTTCTGTGTGGATGTATGGGCTGTCAAGGCCAGAAAGTAGTTTTTGCCACTCAGTAGGCGTTCCTGCATAACTTCCTGGTTTGATGATGATGTCACGCGCATACCCTCTATAGTAACCTACACTTCCCCACCCTACCACCCCTTTTTCCCTCACTGTATATTTACCTTTTTACCTCCTTTATGATGAATTCCTGTTGTGTTCTTTGGCTATATAGAAGTGTATATTTGTACGTCTCTAAATGTTTTGATGAATTGAACAAGGTGGGCCTTGTAAACAAGTGTAATGCTTTATTGGGTCGTCCACTCACAGTTAACAGTTTTTGTATTGAGTTGTGCTTGAAATGTACTGTAATTTTGCAAACTGTTAATCAATAAAAAATTATGTAATATGCCCTTATGAAACGTGATATTTCGGTTTGAAATTAATTAATTTCTTACAGCTGCGGAGAATGGATTTAAAAGGCACATGCTGGTCTGACTGTCTTTTAGAGGACCATGAGCTACCAAACTATATTTGTATCGTTACAGTTGTTGAATTACCCTTTAGTCTTGTTAGAATAACACTAATAAAATATAAATTTGTATTGCACCACATCTTCCTACATAGTAATGTCAAAGTTGACTCACCAGTCTCCTCTTCCTGTTCCTCTTTCATCTGTGGATGTTGTTGTTCCTCCTGGACCAGACTGGATCTCCTCTCCTCATATTCAGATGAAACCTCTTTACACACAGACAGAAGGAGGAGAGATAAGGTAGCATCAGCAGAGGAACTCAAAGTGCTTTTGTCAACTCAAAGATGACATTTATTCACCTATTTGTTTTGTCAGGATAACCATCGTTTAAAAAAAAAGTGTCTTGAATCTCTTCACAACGCCTGGCAGAGCAAGACGTTGTGAGTAGAGCCTGACATCGGTCTCACCGATGTATCCGTAATTTTTGGCACCGATGCCCGACATCGGACATTATTTCACTGATGTGGCCGAAGTTTTTTTTATCATTGTTACGACCCCCTGTCTAGGGTAGGGGGAACCAACATAATAATGAGGAGACAGCTTTTACAAAAGATGGTTTGTTTTATTATCTCTCCTTTTTTCTTTGGACAGAGACAAAAAAGTGCATAATGGCTTCAGGGTGTCAGTTTACATTATAGAAAACTTGCTAACTAAGAAATAAAATTACCCCTAACTAAAAGTCCCTAACCGTATGAGAAACAAAAGACAATTACTAAACCTAACTAACCTAACTAAGAAAAATACAATAAATTAGATCACAAAACAAAAGGGACTAAACACCCTTACGGGATACACAAAGGACGATGTACCATTAAATAGGGAAATATAAACAGGACAGGAATAACAATAGGGAATTGGACAATAAATAACTAAGGAGCTGACTAATGAAATGACAAACAAACACTAAGGGTCACATAAGAACTCAGAACTAACACAAAACAAAGATAACAAAATATAACTTACTCAGAAGAACCAAAGACAAACTAACCCACAAAACTAACAAAGGCAAACAAAAGAAAAGGGCAGCATGGGTGGAGGACAAGAGGAATGGAGTCTCTGCTGCAAACTTAAGCTGTCGTCCTCCCAGCAGTTAGGACAGACTGAGCACTTTTATAAAGGGCAGGGCTATTGCCCAGCCAACCAGGGCCAGGGTGTGGACAGGAGGAACGAATGAGGGAGGAGGGGAGGTCCAGGCAGGACCTGATTGCAGCCACCTGCTTTCAATCACCACACCCATTCTCCACACTCCATTCATGACCTTACAGAGAACACAAAAGGAACACAATATAACATAGGCCACAAGTTATACAAACATATTCGAACTTATCACCCTTATTCCCAAATTAACCAAATACAATAATAATTACAATAATCAAAAGGACAGCAGTCCGTAACAATCATCATTAATGTAACCTACACTTGTCTTTTAGAATGTAATACGCCCTTATGAAACGCGCTCTTTTGGTTTGATATACATTTCTTGCAGCTGCAGAGAATGGATTTAAAAGGCACTGTGCGCACCGTGCCTGTGACTCTGGAGCCTAGGCTGCAGCAGAAAACCCTGCCCTGCGAGTGACTGTCATACATGGAAGTCCAGCTGTCATTACGGACCCCTCGCCCTGAGAAAATGTCGTCCGTGTGCAGCCCGGGAAAATATATGAAAGACGTTTGAAAAGATCAGATATTTGAATAAACAAGCGTTTTCTGCCTGAACTTTTACATGGATGTTAAACTACAGTACAATATCTCACTCCACTTCTTTGGAATTATGTATTGGGTGAGTACAAACAGAGCGTGGAGCACATTTATGCCGCCCTTGTCTCCTTGCTCACTGGGAGCGGAGGCATCTGATCTATGGCTGTGTTTACAGGAATATATGTAATCTATGTATGATCACAGACATTCTAGGGCTAGTATAACTACTGGTAAATGCAGTTCAGTTCAGCTAGCTTAATGCTACTTGTAGCTAAGTTGGTGTTGTTCAGAGTCTACTAACCTGCAGTGTGTAGATCGATGTCCATATCAAAATCAATGTCCAGCCGTTTGTTTTGTGTCTCCAGCAGACTTTCTAGTGTCTCCATCTCTCTCTGGAAGAGTTTGACCATGAACTCTCCCACCGCGCTGAGGCGCTCCAACACAAACACTCTGACGCTAAGCTCCACACTACAAACATCAGCAGCGCCACGCTGTTTGTCCACAACAAACAATATCTCCTCTCCCACCAACGCTAGCTGTTGAAATGAAATGAAATGAAATCTATATTTACCCAGGGTATCTGGGCTAAGCTCAAGAACTTGTTTCCAGCCAGGCCCTGCTCATAGAACACATTTCATCGTAGTGGTTGATGCCTTGTTCAAGGGCATTTCAGCGGTGGTAATTTTAACGTGTCGGACGGCTGGTTCGAACTGGGAACCTTCCGGTATCTAGACCGCGCCGCTATCCGTTCGGCCACCGCTGCCACTGTTCATTTATCTTCAGCCGTACTGACTCCATTTGACGCTTTTCACCTCCTTTAGGAGACATTTCCACCAAGCTTTCTGTTCCTACTGTAATATAGAATGTGTAATATATCAAATGTTGAAATATCAACAATTCCCGAGAGGCACGACAACATGTTTGTTCAACAACATTACCGTGGAAAACAACTGGCGTGGCGTGGCCACGTGATGCAAACAAGTACTTCCGACCGGGTCAAAGTTTTCACGCATGCGCAATAAAGCATCCAGGCACTGTTGCCTTAATGCCTTTCGCCCCCTGGTGGTGGAGGTGTGTAACTGTCAGATAGATAGATAGATAGATAGATAGATAGATAGTGTTATGACCTGGCTCTTGGGCCATAACAAAGGAGGAAGACACACAGCTGTTTAAAAGTGCACAAACCAATATTGATTTACAATATAATAAACGTATGCATCAAACAATACTAAAGTATTAAGTGGCTTGTGTTAATCAGTAGATCAGTAGTGTAAGTGAGTGGATATGTGGTAAATGTAATGTAGGGTGTTGAATGGTGCAAACAAATGCTGCTGCTCTCATGGAAGGAGAGAGAGAGAGACCTGGCTCCCAAGAGAAGACAGACTATGCACACACTGCACACAAAACGAGGTAGAGACTGAGCTACACTTCCTAACCGTCTGTCCACTGTACCAAGACATCAGAGACATGTACTTCCCTGCACGGATTACAATCACCCAAGGAGAGTTTTTGTTTGTTTAAAACATTGAAATACTGCTGTTAACTTTAAAAAGTATAAAACGTCTCGGATGTATAGGCTAACTATCTATGACAGAAAATGCACAATCTTTTATAGTCTCACAAGATAGTATTACTCAAAGTGTTAATATAACACAGCTCTGTTTACATGTTTATTGTATTGTTTTATCTTGATTATTTTGTTCCACTTTTGCTTTGGCAATGTAAACGTTTGTGTTTATGTTTTCTCATGCCAATAAAGCTCCTATGAATTTATTTTAATTGAGTTAGGCCGGCCAACTCCCAGCCCTTTATAGAACACACTGGGACCACTGGCCAGGTACTCCCAATGCACTGATTGGTATGCTCAGGACCTGTGGGAAGCAAAGACCTAGGCCTATAGGAATACACACAGGCCCTAGTAGGCCAACTACAGGGGCTGTGACGACAGACAGACAGACAGACAGACAGACAGATAGATAGATAAGCTATTTGCACACTTTTGACAATTTGAATCCATGATGCATTGATATTAAATGGAAAAGGTACTTTGTAATTTCACTAATTTGTCATTAAAAGGAATACTTGAGCATACGTAGGCTACTTTGTCCACCACCGATAACTGGACACCAACATCAGGTAGTCTAAATTATTATCTATGTATTAGTACTAATTACCTAGTAATTATTACTGGTGGTTCATCAGCTTGTGGTTCATGAGCTATGCCTGATTTTCAATCGAGTGCTACAGTGCCACCCTTTGTCCAATGGTTGTGGGCTTTGTGTCTAAGCAGGGTGACATAGCCCTCTAACATATTGCCACATTTCGTGAAAAACAACTGCATGGTTTGGCCTGGAGCGCTGACATAAGAAAATATGTATAATTCAAAATAGTGGGTGATCTAATGCTGCATTCACATGGAATCGGGCAAGCTACCGGGTAGACGGCAAACGGCAAAACCTGCTGGACGGCACGGTAAAAAGATTAAATATTTTAACATTGATGCCGTCTGCCGTGCCGTCCTGTTCCGTTTACCGTCCTGCTCCCGTCCACTAAAATTACTTACGGTTTGCCATCTACTGCTTGACTGATTCCATGTGAATGCAGCATTAGCCAGGGTCAGAGGTCAAAAGTCAGAACACGAAAGTTGTTCGACACGAGGAGACGCATATGTCTATCCAAGTTTTATTGTTGACGGTCAAACGGAGCTATACCTGTTCAAATTTTGCATTTTTGATTGATTGCTATAGCGCCACCCTTTGGCCAATGGCTGTGGGCTTTGCGTTCTCACCGTTTAGCATACCCCTCTACCATATTGCCAAGTTTCACGAAACCCGACTGCACGGTTAAGCCAGAAATGCATTATTTTTTTAAGGGGCCAGGCACTTCGAGCGCAGCCCCTTAAAAACAGACAACTACAATAAGGGACCATAGGCCATTTAGCTTGGCCCCTTAATAACTTGTGAAAATTAATTTCTAATCCTTTCTTAGATAGGTGACGATTTGGCACATTTTGAATATTGTATATTTTCTGTAAAATGTCATATTTTTTAATTACATTTGACGCAGTGATGGTCTCATAATATAATTCTTTCTTGTTTTTAGTTTTTCTTTTGGAGGTTACAAAAATACCAGATACTTTGTAGGCTATAGACTGTGTTAGCAGAGCTGCCATTACAGCGATAAGGAAGAGTCTAGATAGCCTGGAGCTAGTCGGAATAAACAAACATAACGGAGGAAAAGAATGAGGACTCAGCACTTACATTCAGCTTGTGACCATAATAACTCGAGCATCTTTATTAGCAGCGTCATTATATACACATTGGGTAACAGGCATATCCGGTACTTCCAGTGTGGCACTTCAGAATAAGGGTTTATCGTTTACATATATACAGACAATAAAGATCACATCTTAACAGACTGTCATCATGGGAATGTGTCGCTGCACTAAGAGGTGTTGGTATAGAAAGAGTGAGACCACAGCATGTCATGATGGATCAATCCACATCTTTAATGACAATCCTCCGGCCGGCCTGCCAGCCAGGAGAAGACCCCAAAACACTTGTCACAGTGAACAAGAGTATAAATTATGGTCACTTCATGTCGTACTGTATTCTAGGTCCACTGGTGACCGTTAAGAAAAGGCAGGCACGTGCATAGGCTTCAGTCCCTGCCCCTTTACCCGTCTGCCCTCTCCAGTCCATGAAAGTAGCATTTACTATGGTGAAAGAAATGCAAAATGTGGCCATTTTAAAGACGTTTTGGCCAATCTGCTCAGTTCAAAACTTGTTGAATGTGTGACTTAAAAAAAAAAATATATATATATAAATACCACGACAAAATGGTCGTGCATCTGTTCCCAACGAGGCAGCCTGCTCATATCTCACCTTTGGAGGAGAGCTGGCTTGCAGAGCATGGCTTAAAATTCAGGCTGATCGGCTGTGGGACCAATAGGGCTATACTGTAGGCTACTGTATATTGATCACAACATGAACGCCAGACATGCATGCCTCGGTAACTCCAAATGTCCCGTGAATCATTTAATATGTCATGACAACATGTAATCACAAGAACGCATCAGTGGACTTACCATCTGACAAAGAAATTATAGCTGTGTCGTGTGTCCAGATTTGATCCATTTCCCCAGTCATTCGGACATAAGACAGTGATATGATATTAATCAAATAGACAGATTCATAAGCTCTGATGAAATCCGATATATTTTTTACCTCTGTGTAGTACCCAGTCAAGACCTGGCCCACAACAGCCCTCAGTGCCAATCAGGCTCAGCCCTGTTGGCACGACAGGTTGTGTGTTGGTCTGGCGAGTGGGAGACCGGGGTTTAATCCCTGCTGCATGAGAAACACTACATCTGCAAAGGTGAGTGAGCGAGCAATTGTTCAATAAAAATCAGACCCATCTGAAGTGAGTGGTTCTGTACTGTACGGTACTGTACTGTACTGTACTGCAGGGGTTCTCAACGTTTTTGGCCGGGGACCCCCGGAAATGCTTTGGCAATGTCTCGGGACCCCCGCCCCGCCCCCTCCCGACCCCCAATATAAATTGACTGCTACAATAACCTTAAACCATTTTGGGCGGGAACCCCTTTTGGTGTTTTAAGCATTGTTATAATTTAGCTATTGAAAAATAGCAGATCTACAAACTCATAGCGCGCCACCGAGTGGCGCGCTACGAGCTTGTAGGTCTGCTATTTTTGAAAAATTGTGATTTTTTTTAAAAAATTTTGTAATCTTTTTTATTATTTTTTTGAAAATAATTTGGGGACCCCGTTAAAATAATTTGGCGACCCCCCGAGGGGTCGCGACCCACGGGTTGAGAACCCCTGCTGTACTGTACTGTACTGTACTGTACTGTACTGTACTGTACTGTACTGTACTGTACTGTACAAGCCCTCCTCCCTGGCCTGGTGTGTGTCTGTGTGTTAGGCTGTGCAACAGTGACACTTGGTGGTGAACAAACGCTATAATGCTATTTCCGTGCTCCTACAGGGATACAGGGACAGACCCAAGTCACACACATAGCTGTCTATAGGAGTGGTTGCACCACTCAAAAATGGCTTTTATAATATTATTGCCAAGTTGTATTAGCCTTTAGTCTTGAGGTTGAAATTAAATAAATTAACTTCTTTCTCATTATACGTGAGAAAAAGGATATTCTACAGATTGCTACTTTATTAACCAGTGGATCCCTAATAATAATAATAATAATAATGGATGGAATTAAAATAAGTTAATTAAAATACCTTGAGTATAGTACAGGTTAAAGAACAAAATAAAAATAAAAATGAGAAAAACTAGCAGTTGTAGGCAGTGTGCAGAATATGAAAGAACCTTCATTCCAATGGACCCAAAATAGTTAATATTTAGTCACAAGCTCTTGTGTGGCTCTTGTACATTTACCATTGGTTCAATATTTATAAAATACAGACACATAAAAGCACTTTCGCTTTCCAAATCCTGCAAAAAAAAGAGAAAGAAAGAAAAAGAAAATACTGAAGAAACAAATCTACAAGCTCACAATGTGCAGCAAAATGTGTTAACATAGCATCACACTTGGTTTATGAATCTACAAGCTGACAATGAACATGCTAGTATGTGTGGGATACACCCATGACAAATGTGACAAATCTCTGCCAATGCCAAACTTTATTTTGCTATAGAGAGTATGCGCATTCTTAAAGTGAATGGCACATCGAGTGGCAAATCGAGTGGCAAAGCAACAGGCAAAGTGAGTTTAACATTGTTTAATGTTGTTTAATGCAATCAGATAAGACTTTTCTGTGTGGATGTATGGGCTGTCAAGGCCAGAAAGTAGTTTTTTGCCACTCAGTAGGCATTCCTGCATAACTTCCTGGTTTGATGATGTCACACGCATACCCTCTATTGTGTTCTGTTTTGAGTTTCCAAACGTATAAAGGTATAACGTCTGAAACATCCAACGGTATAATTAAACAGTGTTACCATAGCGAAATAATCTACTAATATAACATACAAAAAGATACAGAAGAAACTAAATTGTGATGTCTTTAATCACTCATGTTGATATCGAGCATCGCAGTGCACATATCGGTGAATATCTAATTATTTGTCCGGCCCAACATTTGTTGTTCATTGTCATGATTCGTCACCATCCAGTTGGCTTTTTCCAAGGCTTAAAAGGTCTTTAAATAAATACTTTATGAAATGTCAATGGGGAAATTAATGGGAAATTCTTCTGGTGCCCTCTTCGTTCTGAAAGGGGCGGGGCTGTGACGCTCTATTGTCAGATTATGTGATTCCACTGCTTTAGTATCTATCTGCCATTGTCATCCTGGAATAGAATGAATAATCATTCAATTGTCTGTCAACTCAAATGGGTTCATGGGGAAAATGTGCATTTATTACTATTACAACTAACCACTTATTCCTTGTATGATTCCTCCTCATTATCCTCAGATGTGCATTTTGACCCAAGCATTTGCCACTAACTGCAACTAAAGGGTTGTATGAGTCCTCATGTGTGTTTTTAGAGTAACACTCTGAGCAAAGCCTTTACCACACACGTTACAAGTAAAGGGCTTTTCCCCTGTATGAGTCCTCATGTGTGCTTTTAGATTACCACTCTCAATAAAGCCTTTACCACACACATTACAAATAAAGGGCTTTTCCCCTGTATGAGTCCTCATGTGTGCTTTTAGATTAAAACACAGAGCAAAGCCTTTACCACACATGTTACAAGTAAAGGGCTTTTCCCCTGTATGAGTCCTCATGTGTTTTTTTAGATCACCACTTTGAGCAAAGCCTTTACCACACACATTACAAGTAAAGGGCTTTTCCCCTGTATGAGTCCTCATGTGTTTTTTTAGAGCAACACTTTGAGCAAAGCCTTTACCACACACGTTACAAGTAAAGGGCTTTTCCCCTGTATGAGTCCTCATGTGTGTTTTTAGATTAACACTCTGAATAAAGCCTTTACCAGAAAATGTACAAGTGAAGGGCTTTTCCCCTGTATGAATCATTGTGTGCCTCGTCAGATTTTCCTTACCATTAAAACACTTGCCACAGTCTGTACAACTAAAGCGTTTCTTCCCTGTGTGGCTCCTCATGGAGTGAGTATGTTTTGATGATTTCAGGTCCTTGGACAGCTTGCTGCTCAAAGACAATCTTTGTCCTTCCACATGTGGTGTCTTGTGTGATTTCAGTGCGTTTAAAGTTGACTGACCTTCACTGGTCTCCTGCCAGTCATCACTGTCTTCAGTGTCAGATTCATAACAGTGTGAAGAGAGGAGCTGGTCGTCACCAGTTGGTTGTGATGTTCCACAGTCCTCTACATCAGCTTGTGTTTTCATGTGTTGAGTTGAGGTGCCGGCTACAGGCTGTGTCTCTCTGTTTTCATCATCATGATCATCTTCACTTTTCACTGCTAGTAATGTCAACGTTGACCCATCAGCCTCCATTGGTCTTTGAAGTAGCTCCTCTTGTTCCTCTTTAATCTGTGGTGGTTGTGGTTCCTCCTGGACCAGACTGGAGCTTCTCTCCGGTTGTTCAGTGAAAACCTCCTCTTTACACACAGGGAGGTGCGAGACGGCTAGAAAAAAAGACACAAAGAGAGAAAAACCTTTAATGTTTGAACTTTGCATTTTTGGAGGAACATCATCTTCTCCATTTCTAATCAAAGACAGTTTTCAGGGCTTGACATTACATTTTTGAGCCACTTGTCATTTGGACAAGATCATTTACTTACTTGTCCAAGTAAAGATGTTAGAAGACATCTTTTGTTTGTATTGATTATAATGTTGCATTTGAATAGTATAGTATAGTATAGTATAGTATGGTATAGTATAGTATAGTTATAGTATAGTTACAAATAAGTGTTCAACAGAAGGTTATGACAATATTACACTACAAGAAAAAAAGAAAAGAAAACTGAAAACAATTGACACAAACTTAACAAACATGTTCCAATAATACAATGATCTTTGAGTGTGTCCTACATAGTGTGTAGTGGTGACTCCAGGTCTTAATCTTTAGTTGATGCATGATTTGTATAAATGCAATAATATCAAACAATTACAATTAAAAAAAAAAAAAACATGGGTCCTGGGACCCACTGCAGACCTAACAACATCACTGTTGTACATTCCGTTTCCTAAACAGGCGTCTCTACCCATTCAGCTATGGCTGTCCCTCTCTAAGGAAGGACAATATCAATCACTAGAACCAGGGATGGGTGTTTTCTGTGTATCTACGATGGTTAAAATGGAGTTTGAAGTTACAATGGGCTTTGCTCAAAAAATGAATATAAAATATCTAAATACTGAATGGAGCAAATTAAAAACTGTCCAAAGCCCGAGGTAGAACATTACCCACAATTATTTTGTGTGAAATATCCCTTTATGTAAGTAAGTAAACAAAACAGCACATACCTATACGGTATAACTTTACTACAGGTTGCATCTTTGCATCAAACAGTCCACGTCTCTGGTCCACCTCTGGCTGTTCCTCTGACACCGTTGAATGTCTTTTGGAGGCCATCTCTCTAGACACTGTAGACCTCTCCCTGTGGTGCTCTGTGGAAATCACCAGTAAAAACAACTTGTACTTATCATTCAATAAAGGTTTACTGAACAACTGAACAACCAGGAATAGTCTGGTGACCACCGGAGAGACGGGTGACAGCCGGAATGTAGATGGCACCCGGGATCAGTATGGGTTGGCGCCCCAGCATGTGTCTTCCGTGAGAAGGAAGCCCAACAACCCCACGGTGAGGCCTTTAGGAGGGACATTCAAGCTGCATACGGACGTTTCTACGCCACAATGTTATGCTTCCCACACACGGGCAGATGCAAAAGATAAAGATGCTCACAGACAGTGTATTTGTGTAGGCTAGTCGTTAAGCAGAAGGAGGACTTTTGTTAGCAGCTCAACCAAACCAAAACAAACGTCCAACATAGATAAAAGTAATTACTCACCTACTGCTGCAGGTTCCATAAATAATCCCAGTGTTGTTCAAGATGCATGGTTTTCATATTGTAAATAATTATGGTCGCGTGGTTTAGTGACTACCACTATGACTATGAGAGGAGCACGTAACTTTGGGAAAGTGTCATAGTAGCTTGTTTACAACTGACCCGTAGCACTTCTCCTGGCCCGTAGCACTTGCCCTAGCCCCTTAGATAGCACTTTATGTAGACTTAGATAGTATTTTAAACAGACTTATAGCTTGTTACGTAGACAGCACTAGAATTGCATTTTATGTAGTCATAGCACTTTATAGTACACATGTATAATATATAATATAGTATAGTATGTATAGTTTACATAGATACTCCACTGTTACGTTCTTAGTTTACGCATGATTCATGATAACTACTTTTTATATATGTGATGTATGCCATGCTTTTGTTATTGCTTAATGTAAATCGCTCTGGATTAAGAGCGTCTGCTAAATGCCTAAATTCTAATTGTAAATTGAAACGGACTTCCTGTGCACTGACTTCCTCTTCAAAATAAGAGCCACTTGTAATGATTAGTCAACACTAGTTTTACTTCTAAGTCTACTTACAGGACG
The DNA here is from genome assembly GCF_951216825.1 of Electrona antarctica. Lineage (NCBI taxonomy): Eukaryota > Metazoa > Chordata > Actinopteri > Myctophiformes > Myctophidae > Electrona > Electrona antarctica. The sequence continues at coordinate 1,981,039 of NW_027637034.1, read as the reverse complement.
TTAACATCACATTTGAGTTCCTTTTGAATGCCTGTCAGATATATCTCGCCGAGATATATTTTCGAGTTAAAAAAAAGGAAAAAAAAACAAACAAAGCGAATGGTTCAAGCCCATTAATTAAGATTCGAGTGCCAACCCTAACGAGCGAACGTTCGAACCCTGAATGTTTGGGGACAGCCTTACATGTCTCATGCTTAAAATGGTCTCACGCACACGCACAAGTTATGGGGGGGGGGGGGGGGGGGTCACATAGTCTGGGTTCACATAGTCTGATTGACCTTTTAGTCTTGTTAGAATAATACTAATACAAATAAAAAATGTTTTACCTGAGAGAGTATTGCACCACATCTTCCTACGTAGTAATGTCAAAGTTGACTCACCAGTCTCCTCTTCCTGTTCGTCTTTAATCTGTGGAGGTTGTAGTTCCTCCTGGACCAGACTGGATCTCCTCTCCTGTTGTTCTTCTTTAATCTGTGGAGGGTGTGGTTCCTCCTGGACCAGACTGGATCTCCTCTCCTGATGTTGTGGAGGTTGTGGTTCCTCCAGGACCAGACTGGATCTCCTCTCCTCATATTCAGATGAAACCTCTTTACACACAGACAGGAGGAGAGAGAAGGTAGCATCAGCAGAGCAACTCAAAGTGCTTTTCTCAACTCAAATATGACATTTATTCTCCTATTCATTTTGTCAGGATAACCATCGTTTAAAAGATATGTTTTATTATCATTAATGTAACCTACACTTGTCCTTTAGAATGAAATACGCCCTTATGAAACGTGCTCTTTCGGTTTGATATTAATTTCTTACAGCTGCAGAGAATGGATTTAAAAGGCACTGCGCGCGCTGTGTCTCTGGAGCCTAGGCTGCAGCAGAAAACTCTGCCCTGCGAGTGACTGTCATAAATGGAAGTCCAGCTGTCATTCCGGACCCCTCGCCCTGAGAAAATGTCTTCCGTGTGCAACCCCGTGAAAAGATATGAGAGATGTTTGAAAAGATGAGAGATATTTGAATAAATAAGCGTTTTCTGCCAGAACTTTTACATGGATGTGAAACTAGAGGACAATATCTCACTCCACGTCTTTGGAATTATTTATTGGGTGAGTACAAACGGGTGGGTGAGCGCAGAGCACATTTATGCCACCCATGTCTCCTTGCTCACTGGGAGCGGAGGCATCCGATCTATGGCTGTGTATACAGGAATATATGTAATTTATGTATGTTCACAGACATTCTAGGGCTAGTATAACTAATGGTAAATGTAGTTCAGTTCAGATAGCTTAATGCTATTAATAGCTAAGCTGGTGTTGTTCAGAGTCTACTAACCTGCAGTGTGTAGATCGATGTCCATATCAAAATCAATGTCCAGCCGTTTGTTTTGTGTCTCCAGCAGAGTTTCTAGTGTCTCCATCTCTCTCTGGAAGAGGTTGACCATGAACTCTCCCACCGCGCTGAGTCGCTCCAACACAAACACTCTGACGCTAAGCTCCACACTACAAACATCAGCAGCGCCACGCTGCTGTTTGTCCACAACAAACAATATCTCCTCTCAGACCGACGCTAGCTGTTCATTTATCTTCAGCCGTACAGACTCCATTTGACTCTTTTCACCTCCTTTGGGAGACATTTCCACCAAGCTTTCTGTTCCTACTGTAATATAGAATGTGTAATAAAGGCACAAACATCAACAATTCCCGAGAGGCACGACAACATGTTTATTCAACAACATTACCGTGGAAAACAACTGGCGTGGCCACGTGATGCAAACAAGTACTTCCGACCGGGTCAAAGTTTTCACACATGCGCAATAAAGAATCCAGGCACTGTTGCCTTAATGCCTTTCGCCCCCTGGTGGTGAAGGTGTGTAACTGTCACAGATAGATAGATACAGTAGATAGATAGATAGATAGATAGATAGATGAATCCATGATGCATTGATATTAAAAGGAAAAAGTACTTTGTAATTTCACTAATTTGTCATTAAAAGGAATACTTGAGCATACGTACGCTACTTTGTCCACCACCGATAACTGGACACCAATATCAGGGAGTCTAAATTATTATCTATGTATTAGTACTAATTACCTAGTAATTATTACTGGTGGTTAATCAGCTGGTGGTTCATGAGCTATGCCTGATTTTCAATCGAGTGCTACAGTGCCACCCTTTGTCCAATGGTTGTGGGCTTTGTGTCTAAGCAGGGTGACATAGCCCTCTAACATATTGCCACATTTCGTGTAAAACAACTGCATGGTTTGGCCTGGAGCGCTGACATAAGAAAATATGTATAATTCAAAATAGTGGGTGATCTAATGCTGCATTCACATGGAATCAGGCAAGCGGTAGACGACAAACGGCAAAACCTGCTGGACGGCACGGTAAAAAGATTAAATATTTTAACATTGATGCCGTCTGCCGCTGCCGGTCTGCCGTGCCGTCCTGTTCCGTTTACCGTCCTGCTCCCATCCACTAAAATGACTTACGGTTTGCCTGATCTACTGCTTGCCTGATTCCATGTGAATGCAGCATTAGCCAGGGTCAGAGGTCAAAAGTCAGAACACGAAAGTTGTTCGACATGAGGAGACGCATATGTCTATCCAAGTTTTACTTTTGGTGGTCAAATGTTGCATTTGAGTGCTATTGATTGAGTGTTATAGCGCCACCCTTAGACCAATGGCCGTGGGCTTTGCATTCTCACCGTTTAGCATACCCCTCTACCATATTGCCAAGTTTCACGAAAACCGACTGCACGGTTAAGCCAGAAATGCAATTTTGTTTTAAGGGGCCAGGCACTTCGGGCGCAGGCCCTTAAAAACAGACAACTACAATAAGGGACCATAGGCCATTTAGCTTGGCCCCTTAATAACTGAACTGGAGACCGCCTCCGCCCCCACCCTGCCAAGCAGTAGGATTTGAGTCATTACATCTTGTTTGACACTGTTCCATATTGTGAAAATGTATTTCTAATCCTTTCTTAGATAGGTGACGATTTGGCCAATTTTGAATATTGTATATTTTCTGTAAAATGTAATTTGTTTTGAATTACATTTGACGCAGTGATGGTCTCATAATATAATTTTTTCTTGTTTTTAGTTTTTCTTTTGGAGGTTACAAAAATACCAGATAGGCTACTCTGTATAGACTGTGTTAGCAGAGCTGCCATTACAGCGATAAGGAAGAGTCTAGATAGCCTGGAGCTAGTCGGACTAAACAAACATAATGGAGGAAAATAATGAGGACTCAGCACTTACATTCAGCTCGTGACCATAATAACTCGAGCATCTTTATTAGCAGCGTCATTATAAACCCATTGGGTAACAGGCATATCCGGTACTTCCGGTGTGGCACTTCAGAATAAGGGTTTATCATTTACATATATACAGACAATAAAGATCACATCTTAACAGACTGTCATCATGGGAATGTGTCGCCGCACTAAGAGGTGTTGGTAGAAAGAGTGAGACCACAGCATATCATGATGGATCAATCCACATCTTTAATGTCAATCCTCCGGCCGGCCGGCCTGCCAGCCAGGAGAAGACCCCCAAAACACTGTATTCTAGGTCCACTATTGACCGTTAAGAAAAGGCAGGCACGTGCATAGGCTTCAGCCACTGCCCCTTTACCCGTCTATAAAAAACTGCCCTCTTCAGTCCATGAAAGTAGCATTTACTATGGTGAAATAAATGCAAAATGTGGCCGTTTTAAAGATGTTTTGACCAATCTGCCCAATCTGCTCAGTTCAAAGCTTGTAGAATGTGTGACTTATATAAATACCACGACAAAATGGTCGTGCATCTGTACCCAATGAGGCAGCCTGCTCATATCTCACCTTTGGAGGAGAGCTGGCTTGCAGAGCATGGCTTAAAATTCAGGCTGATCGGCTGTGGGGCCAATAGGGCTATACTGTAGGCTACTGTATATTGAACACAACATGAACGCCAGACATGCATGCCTCGGTAACTCCAAATGTCCCGTGAAACATTTAATATTTCATGACAACATATCATCACAAGAACGCATCAGTGGACTTACCATCTGACAAATAAATTATAGCTGTGTCGTGTGTCCAGATTTGATCCATTTCCCCAGTCATTCCGACATACGACAGTGATATGATATTAATCAAATAGACAGATTCATAAGCTCTGATGAAATCCGATATATTTTTTACCTCTGTGTAGCACCCAGTCAAGACCTGGCCCACAACAGCCCTCAGTGCCAAACAGGCTCAGCCCTGTTGGCACGACAGGTTGTGTGTCGGTCTGGCGAGTGGGAGACTGGGGTTCAATCCCTGCTGCATGAGAAACACTACATCTGCAAAGGTGAGTGAGCGAGCAATTGTTCAATAAAAATCAGACCTGTGAGAAGTGAGTGGTGCTGTACTGTACGGTACTGTACAAGCCCTCCTCCCTGGCCTGGTGTGTGTCTGTGTGTTAGGCTGTGCAACAGTGACACTTGGTGGTGAACAAATGCTATAATGCTATTTGCGTGCTCCGACAGGGATACAGGGACACCGGGACAGACCCAAGTCACACACATAGCTGTCTATAGGAGTGGTTGCACCACTCAAAAATGGCTTTTATAATATTCTTGCAAAGTTGTATTAGCCTTTAGTCTTGAGGTTGAATTTAAATAAATTAACTTCTTTCTCATTATACGTGAGAAAAAGGATATTCTACAGATTGCTACTTTATTAACAAGTGGATCCCTAATAATAATAATAATAATAATAATGGATATAATTAAAATACCTTGAGTATAGTACAGGTTAAAGAACAAAATAAAATAAAAATGAGGAAAAACTAGCAGTTGTAGGCAGTGTGCAGAATATGAAAGAACCTTCATTCCAATGGACCACATACAAAAAGATACAGAATAAACTAAATTGTGATGTCTTTAATCACTCATGTTGATATCGAGCATCGCAGTGCACATATCGAGTGAACCGGAAGAGAATTTCCCATTCATTTCCCCATAGACGTTTAAAAAAGTATATATTTTAAGACCTTTTAAGCCTCGGAGAAAGCCAACTCGGATGGTGACAAAAAATGACAATAAAAAAAAAATGGGCAGAACAAATTAGAAGGAAAAAAGGGCAGGGTTCAATACTTTTCTTTTGAGATTTTCTTATTTCTAATTATTTGTCCGGCCCAACATTTGTTGTTCATTGTCATGATTTGTCACCTTGGCTTTTTCCAAGGCTTAAAAGGTCTTTAAATAAATACTTTATGAAATGTCTATGGGGAAATGAATAGGAAATTCTCTTCTGGTGCCCTCTTCGTTCTGAAAGGGGCTGTGACGCTCTATTGTCAGATTATGTGATTCCACTGCTTTAGTATATATCTGTCATTGTCATCCTGGAATCGAATGAATGATCATTCAATTGTCTGTCAACTCAAATGGGTTCATGGGGAAAATGTGCATTTTACAACTAACCAATTCTTCCCTGTATGATTCCTCCTCATTATCCTCAGATGTGCATTTTGACCCAAGCATTTGCCACTAACTGCAACTAAAGGGTTGTATGAGTCCTCACGTGTTTTTTTAGATTAACACTCTGAGCAAAGCCTTTACCACACACGTTACAAATAAAGGGCTTTTCCCCTGTGTGAGTCCTCATGTGTTTTTTTAGATCACCACTCTGAATAAAGCCTTTACCACACACATTACAAGTAAAGGGCTTTTCCCCTGTATGAGTCCTCATGTGTGTTTTTAGAGTAACACTCAGAGCAAAGCCTTTACCACACACGTTACAAGTAAAGGGCTTTTCCCCTGTATGAGTCCTCATGTGTGTTTTTAGATCACTACTTCGTGTACAGCCTTTACCACACACGTTACAAGTAAAGGGCCTTTCCCCTGTATGAGTCCTCATGTGTGGTTTTAGATCACCACTCTGAATAAAGCCTTTACCACACACATTACAAGTAAAGGGCTTTTCCCCTGTATGAGTCCTCATGTGTGTTTTTAGATTAACACTCTGAGTAAAGCCTTTACCACAAACTGTACAAGTGAAGGGCTTTTCCCCTGTATGAGTCCTTGTGTGCCTCGTCAGATTTGCCTCACGATTAAAAGATTTGCCACAGTCTGTACAACTAAAGCGTTTCTTCCCTGTGTTGCTCCTCATGGAGTGAGTTTGTTTTGATGATTTCAGGTCTTTGGACAGCTTGCTGCTCAACGACAATCTGTGTCCTTCCACATGTTGTTTCTTGTGTGATTTCAGTGTGTTTAAAGTTGACTGACCTTCACTGGTCTCCTGCCACTCATCACTGTCTTCAGTGTCAGATTCAGAACAGTGTGAAGAGAGGAGCTGGTCGTCACTAGTTGGTTGTGATGTTCCACAGTCCTCTACATCAGCTTGTGTTTTCATGTGTTCAGTTGAGGTGCCGGCTACAGGCTCTGTCTCTCTGTTTTCATCATCATGATCATCTTCACTTTTCACTGCTTGTAATGTCAACGTTGACCCATCAGCCTCCATTGGTCTTTGAAGTAGCTCCTCTTGTTCATCTTTAATCTGTGGTGGTTGTGGTTCCTCCTGGACCAGACTGGAGCTCCTCTCCTGTTGTTCAGTGACAACTTCCTCTTTACACACAGGGAGGTGCGGGATGGCTAGAAAAAAGACACAAAGAGAGAAAAACATTTAATGTTTCAACTTTTCATTTTTGGAGGAACATCATCACAGATAGTTTTCAGGGCTTGACATTTGAGCCACATTTGGACAAGAACATTTACTCACTTGTCCAAGTAAAGATTAGTCATTCTTGTACTTGTCTTGCATATTTTGTTTGTATTGAATATAATGTTGCATTTGAATAGTTACAATTAAGTAACAAGTGTTCAACAGAAGTTTATGATATATAATCCACCACTCCTGAATGAAGTGCCTGGTGCTGGGAGTCTGAGGTATTCTATTTATAGTGACTCATAGGAATAGACTGTGACAACCGGGTATAGTCTGGTGACCACCGGAGAGACGGGTGACAGCCGGAATGTAGACGGCACCTGGGTGAGCAGTACGGGTTAGCGCCTCAGCCTGTGTCCTCCGTGAGGAGGAAGCCCAACAAACCTTGGTGAGGCCTTTAGGAGGGCCATTATAATCCACCACTCCTGAATGAAGTGCCTGGTGCTGGGAGTCTGGTGCAACGCACAGGTCCTGGGCCTGGTGAGAGCAGGAGTGGACCTGGCGAGACGTAGGAGGGGCCCGGACAGGAGTCAACTCACAGAGCCTAGTCCTTTCACACGCCAGAATTTGGTTCGCCCAGTCCCGGCAGAGTAGTTCCGGAGCAACGGATTGTATGGCCTTTCTCATTCCCTGATGGACTGATCGAGGGTAGCTACTGGGACATAAGACATAAGATTTGATCAACCCCGGCTGGGTCGCCTGAGTGAGGGGTATGATGATGGTAGACCCGAAACCCCGTTGACCTCAGGATACATCACTGAGGATACGTCCCAGGTGCATCCATGCGATGTATTTTTAGTTATGACAAATTAACACTACACAAAACAAGAAAAGATAACTGAAAAACATAATTGGCACAAACTCAAACAGGTTGTTGGAAGTTTCAACAAACATGTCATACATATCATAGTGTGTAGCGGTGACTCCAGGTCTCAATCTTTAGTTGATGCATGATTTGTGTAGCTTGATGCCCTGAGATGCTGAAATGAATATTATGCCAGTTGTGTTGAACAGTGGAATGTCATGAAGCAAGAGTTTAACCAATGCAACCCCCCCCCCCCCAGCCTTCCTGAGTGGGTATAATCAGGATGCACAAAACCACAGGGGGGAGGGGGGTTAGCTATCTCCTATGGCACCCCCCCCTGAATTATCACACGGACCACCACTGTTTACAGGCTGTGTAAACAATTAGGTTTTCAACATCAACCTTTTCAGACCCCAGGCCAGGAAACGGGGTTTGAAATGCTTAACCAGGGAATGAGAGAGAGTGAGAGATTGGCACGAACCACCTGAGTTGACCAAGGAATGACCTTCCGGAGAGACTTTGATATGCACACAGAAATGGATATAAATGCGTTGGCTCCCCATATACTACAAACACGCACGCACCACTGACAGTATGTGTAGGGCGGCTGCCCTAAAAATATCCTTATGTCTTTTTCTTTTGATGAAATCATGTTCTACCTACTGATATGTGTCATTACAAATGAGTGAGCATGTCTGTCAAGATGAGAGAAAATCATCATCATTTTTCGACCGCAGTCGAGATCGTGGATTTCACAATATCACGGTAGACTTTCCGGTCCTTCATTACCATCCCCAGTTCCTGCTTACTGATGCCTGTGTCCCTAGCGATGACATCAGGGAACGACAGTTTTCGATCTCTGGTCTGCTTTGAGGCAGGACTCCAGAGAAGAAGGGAAGATATAACCTCATTGTCAGCTCTGTAGCAGTGGCCGGCAAACTGTGTTCTTCTGGATCGGACTAGTGAAGAAACACGGGGAAGGTTGCCGTATATTAGATTAGTCGATGGGTGGCTCTTCCAAGACAGATTCTGCGCTCTCATTAGAAGGCGGGTGTAAGTGCCATCCAACCGTTTCTCTAGTTTCTTTGAACGTGTCCATGTCTCGGAGCCATAGAGTAGAATCGGCTCAACGGTCGTCCTAAATATTTTTGGATTTGCATATATTTACGTATTCAGTTTTCGTCTCGTTGAGATAAAGACCAACACAGTTGGAGGCCTGCTCAAGAGACTGAAGGAGAGCCTGAGCTCTTGATTGACTGATTGACTCCAATGAATGACTGATAAGCGCGATGTCATCATTCTCATTTATCTTAGCTCACCAACAACCCTGTGCACCAGCTTTTCTCTTGAAGTTTAAACAAACTATTTTTAATCTTTCTTTCCCCTTTTCCTTCTTGTTTTAATTTCCCTTGCGATGTGGTTTTGATTTAAGCGGAGCTACAGTTGTGTGTCTGATAGATTGTGATCTATCCCAATTTTTATCAGCCAAACAACGCGCGTGGATAATTCTCTTCGGCTCATGCCCCAGGGGAATTATTTCACGATGCGCCCGTTTGCTGTGTTTATTGTTATGTGAAAAACCTGACGGCTATGAATGTATTGTGACTTGGAGTTGATAAAATAAATATTGCATATGCTCGCACAATCTAAATACAGGTTTGTAACTCATCGTGGGCGGCTGTGGTTCAGGAGGTAGAGCAGGTCATCCAATGATCCCTGGGTCGGCGGTTCGAATCCCGGCTCCTCCTGTCCACATGTTGAAGTGTCCTTGGGCAAGACACTGAACCCTACATTGCCTCCAATGAGTTGGTTGGTGTGAGCTCGCCACCATTGGTGTCTGAATGTGGGAAGTGAGGACCCTGGCGTCGACTGTTCGCCGCTTCACCTCCCAATGTATGAATGAATTGTAAAGTGCTTTGACCACTTGGAAAAGTACTATGAAAATGCAATTCATTATAAAAATGCAATTCAGTATTTGATTTATCGTGTGTATTTGGTTTCATATACAAGAGGGGTTTTTCAAAGCATTTATTCACTATGTTAAAGAAGTCGCGTCAGAAAACTTGACGTTTTATCTGATCGAGGAGCTAGTATTGTATACCATTGATTTGATCAATTTTGAAGTAATGATATACAAAATTAGGACCTCATTTCCCTTAAGGAACTTGACTACCTTGACTACATTTGTATGAATGCAATAATATCAAACAATTACAATTTCTCAAAAAATACCATTTATATTAGGACTCCCACCTGTGGGTCCTGGGACCCACTGCAGACCTAACAACATCACTGTGGTACATTCTGTTTCCTAGACGGGCTCTCTACCCATTCAGCTATGGCTGTCCCTCTCTAAGGAAGGACAATATCAGTCACTAGAACCAGGGATGGGTGTTTTCTGTGTATCTACGATGGTTAAAATGGAGTTTGAAGTTACAATGGGCTTGTCTGATAAAAATGAATATAAAATATCTAAATACTGTATTGAGCAAATTCAAAACTGTCCAAAGTGTTCACGAAAAGCCTGAGTAGACGATAACATTACCCACAATTATTTTGAAAGTGAAATATCCCTTTATGTAAGTAACAAAACAGCACATACCTATACGGTACAACTTTACTAAAGGTTGCATCTTCGCATCAAACAGTCCACGGCTCTGGTCCACCTCTGGCTGTTCCTCTGACACTGTTGAATGTCTTTTGGAGGCCATCTCTCTAGATACTGTAGACCTCTCCCTGTGGTGCTCTGTGGAAATCACCAGTAGAAACAACTTGTACTTATCATTCAAAAAGGGTTTACTGAACAACCAGGAATAATCTGGTGACCACCGGAGAGACGGGTGATAGCCGGAATGTGGACGGCACCCGGGAGCAGTATGGGTTGGCGCCCAGCCTGTGTCTTCCGTGAGGAGGAAGCGCAACAACCCCACGGTGAGGCCTTTAGGAGGGCCATTCAAGCTGCAAGCGGAGCCTACAGCACCACCGTTGCCCAGGTGGAGCCTGCAGCACCACAGTTGCCCAAGTGGAGCCTACAGAACCACCGTTGCCCAGGTGGAGCCTACAGAACCACCGTTGCCCAGGTGGAGCCTACAGAACCACTGTTGCCCAGGTGGAGCCTACAGAACCATTGTGGCTCAAGAATCCATCACTGTGTCTGGTGCTGATTGATGATTAGAACCTTCCTGGACAGATCACTTAACCCTTTTAGTGGTCCAGTGGTGCACGTACCATGTCTCGTGCTTTAAATGGTCTCACGCACACACAAGTTATTTCTTCTTTCTTTTTTCCTCACAATTTATGCCAAAAATCTTACATGATCTATACATGATTATGGGTTCAAACTTATACTTTAAGTATAAAACTATACTTTTGTAGCAGCACGAGCGGAAACAACATGCTGTATGTCTGTCTGTCTTTTGGGGGACCATGAGTTACCAAATTATATCTTTATCGTTACAGTTGCTGAATGACCCTTTAGTCTTGTTAGAATAACACTAATATAATTACATTACATACATTCGTTTTACCTGAGAGTCTTGCACCACATATTCCTACGTAGTAATGTCAAAGTTGACTCACCAGTCTCATCTTCCTGTTCATCTTTAATCTGTGGAGGTTGTGGTTCCTCCAGGACCAGACTGGAACTCCTCACCTGTTGTTCCTCTTTAATCTGTGGAGGGTGTGGTTCCTCCTGGACCAGACTGGATCTCCTCTCCTGATGTTGTGGAGGTTGTGGTTTTTCCTGGACCAGACTGGATCTCCTCTCCTCATATTCAGATGAAACCTCTTTACACACAGACAGAAGGAGGAGAGCGAAGGTAGCATCAGCAGAGCAACTCAAGTGCTTTTGTCAACACAAAGATGTTATTCTCCCATTTGTTTTGTCAGGATAACCATCGTTTTAAAAATGTCTCGAGTCTCTTCACAATGCCTCACAGAGCAAGGCGTTGTGAGTAGAGCCCGACATCGGTCTCACCGATGTATCCGTCATTTGTGGCACCGATGCAGACATTATTTCACCGATGTGTTTTTCATTAATGTTACCTACACTTGTCTTTTAGAATGTAATACGCGCTCTTTCGGATTGATATTAATTAATTTCTTACAGCTGCAGAGAATGGATTTAAAAAGGCACTCTGCACGCCGTGCCTCCGACTCTGGAGCCTAGGCTGCAGCAGAAAACCCTGCCCTGCGAGTGACTGTCATAAAGGGAAGTCCAGCTGTCATTCCGGACCCCTCGCCCTTAGAACTTTTACATGGTTGTGAAACTAGAGGACAATATCTCACTCCGGAGCGTGGAGCACATTTATGCCGCCCATGTCTCCTTGCTCACTGGGAGCGGAGGCATCCGATCTATGGCTGTGTATACAGGAATATATGTAATTTATGTATGATCACAGACATTCTAGGGCTAGTATAACTATAGCCATGGTTCACATGACGCTCGTACTTCACGAGCGTCATGGCTTAACTTCCGCCTGTTTTACACGATCGCTACATTTACAGAGCAAACGTGTACATAAACATTCAGATTTCAAATATAAAGTACTCACATGTGCCACGGGTGTTAGAAATGTACTGGTACAGCGATTAGCATTGCTGCATCCCGCGTTGTGTAATAAAAGGCATTTTTATCCAAGCTGGGGTTTTTTTGCCATTGTTCTTTCAACTACGCGCCCCTATCTGTCGGGAGGAGTGTGGCACTGGGTGTGTTCGATATAGGCACGCTGACCGCACTGCCAATACAGACAAATAGGCAAATGCGTTCCCGGTGTGCAACTGTGAATTTGGTATGTATTATGTCGCTATGAATCACGCTGGATTATAATTTCTTCACATCCCTATATTCTTCTCTCTTCCTATCTCCCCCCTCTCTCTCTCTCACTCCCCCCCTCTCTCTCTCTCTTCCTCCCCCTCTCTCTCTCACACACACACACACACACGCATCTCCCTCCCCCCTCTCTCTCTCACACACACACACACACACGCATCTCCCTCACTCTCCCCCCCTTTCTCTCTCTTCCTCCCCCCTCTCTCTCACACACACACGCATCTCCCTCACTATCCCTCTCTCTTCCTCCCACACACACACACACACACACACACACACACACACACACACACACCCCCCTCACTATCCCCCCTCTCTCACACACACACACGCATCTCCCTCACTCTCCCCCCTCTCTCTCTCTTCCTCCCCCCTCTCTCACACACACACGCATCTCCCTCACTATCCCTCTCTCTTCCTCCCCCACACACACACACACACACACACACACACACACACACACACACACACACACACACACACACACACACACAATCCCCCCTCTCTCTCTCTCTCTCACACACACACACACACACACACACGCATCTCCCTCACTCTCCCCCCCCCTCTCTCTTCCTCCCCCCCTCTCTCTCACACACACACGCATCTCCCTCACTCTCCCCCCCCTCTCTCTCCCCTCTCTCTCTCTCTTCCTCCCCCTCTCTCTCTCTCACACACACACACACACACACACACACGCACATGCACACACACACGTGTGTGCGCCGCGCCCACACACGCACGCACACTCACTTGCGTTGCCTCCGCACGCACGCAGTCACTTGCGTTGCCGTTGTGCGCTGCACGCTCGGTCTCCCGTGTCGGACTATTGCCTCGTCTAAACATTGCCTCGTCTAAACTACGGTTTTCGGACTATTGCGGGAACTTCTGTCTGGCTAATATCATGTCGGACCGTTGGAGTAAAAAGACGGTATTTCGGACCATTGCCCCGTCGGCTATTTGTATGTCGGAAAAAAGACCTGCACTCCCATGAGTTACCAAATTATATCTTAATCGTTACAGTTGCTGAATGACCGTTTAGTCTTGTTAGAATAACACTAATATAATTACATTACATACATTTGTTTTACCTGAGAGAGTCTTGCACCACATATTCCTACGTAGTAATGTCAAAGTTGACTCACCAGTCTCATCTTCCTGTTCATCTTTAATCTGTGGAGGTTGTGGTTCCTCCTGGACCAGACTGGATCTCCTCTCCTGTTTTTCTTCTTTAATCTGTGGAGGGTGTGGTTCCTCCTGGAGCAGACTGGAACTCCTCTCCTGTTGTTCCTCTTTAATCTGTGGAGGTTGTGGTTCCTCCTGGACCAGACTGGATCTCCTCTCCTCATATTCAGATGAAACCTCTTTACACACAGACAGAAGGAGGAGAGCGAAGGTAGCATCAGCAGAGCAACTCAAAGTGCTTTTGTCAACTCAAAGATGACATTTATTCTCCTATTTGTTTTGTCAGGATAACCATCGTTTTAAAAATGTCTTGAGTCTCTTCACAATGCCTCACAGAGCAAGGCGTTGTGAGTAGAGCCCGACATCGGTCTCACCGATGTATCCGTCATTTGTGACACCGATGCCGACATTATTTAACCGATGTGTTTTTCATTAATGTAACCTACACTTGTCTTTTAGAATGTAATACGCGCTCTTTCGGTTTGATATTAATTAATTTCTTACACCTGCAGAGAATGGATTTAAAAAGGCACTCTGCACGCCGTGCCTCCGACTCTGGAGCCTAGGCTGCAGCAGAAAACCCTGCCCTGCGAGTGACTGTCATAAAGGGAAGTCCAGCTGTCATTCCGGACCCCTCACCCTTAGAACTTTTACATGGTTGTGAAACTAGAGGACAATATCTCACTCCGGAGCGTGGAGCACATTTATGCCGCCCATGTCTCCTTGCTCACTGGGAGCGGAGGCATCCGATCTATGGCTGTGTATACAGGAATATATGTAATTTATGTATGATCACAGACATTCTAGGGCTAGTATAACTATAGCCATGGTTCACAGGCTTAACTTCCGCCTGTTTTACACGATCGCTACATTTACAGAGCAAACGTGTACATAAACATTCAGATTTCAAATATAAAGTACTCACATGTGCCACGGGTGTTAGAAATGTACTGGTACAGCGATTAGCATTGCTGCATCCCGCGTTGTGTAATAAAAGGCATTTTTATCCAAGCTGGGTTTTTTTGCCATTGGCTTTCAACTACACGCCCCTATCGGTCGGGAGGAGTGTGGCACTGGGTGTGTTCGATATAGGCACGCTGACCGCACAGCCAATACAGACAAATAGGCGAGTGCGTTCCCGGTGTGCAACTGTGAATTTCCCAAACGAACCCCGTTTGAGAAAAGTAGTAGGGGTGCTCGGATAAAAATGCTTTTTATTAAACAACGCGGGATGCAGCAATGCTAATCGCTGTACCAGCAAATTTCTTTTTTTTATAATGTTTTACCCCTGTGTCAATTATCTAATGTGATCCTGGGCTCTACACACCCTCCGCCAACCTAGTCCCCATATATGGGGGACATGGGGAGAGCAACGGACTTGAACTCATGCTTCCTTCATGCCTGAGTGTCCAAGTTGCTCCTTTACACCTGACAGGGGGGAGTTTCCCTGGTTGGACGTAGCATGTGGAAGGAACACGTTATTCCAACCAGTTCCTTAGTTACCCCTCCATCAGGCTGGCCAGGGGGAGGCAGTTTAGAGACCAGGATTACTGCATGTTTTTGTGAGGGTACCTACCCTAGGGGACACAGGGAGAACATGCAAGGGAGAACATGCAAACTCCACACAGAAAGGCCCTTTCGCCAACCCCACTCGGGTATGGGCACTGATGACGCGGAGGGGGAAACACGCCGCCAGCACCCACAGCGTCCCTAGCGGGAATCGAACCCAGGACCTTCTAGCTGTGAGGCGCCTGCACTACCAACTGTGCCACCGTGCCCCTAATACCAGCAAATTTCTAACACCCGTGGCACATGTGGTGAGGACTTTGTTTGAAATCTGAATGTTTATGTACACGTTTTCCATGTAAATGTAGCGATTGCGTAAAACTGGCTTCAGTTGTGTCATGACATGTGTTGGCGCCATTTTTGTTTTATTTATTTGTTCACTTCTTTCATAATGTTTATTTTCATATATATCAAATATTGTTTTGGAAAATATAGTTATAATTTGGATTAATAGAAGCCTCCACCTCTGATTAGAAACTTAGTATGTCATGTCAATTTAGTGAGCCCCTTTGCACTTCCTTTATAATGTCTCCCCTTCAAAGTAAAAGCTCCTCTGCAGTGAGTCTGGAACAGTGAATTGTAACTTGTATTTTATTTTGAAAGGCTCAGTGGGAGAGGAAGTGGGGTAGCCTGTTTAAGGTCTCTTGACATGCCTTTTGAGAACAATGGAAAATGTTTGGTGAGGCTGGCATACAGTTTTTGACCTTATTTCATAACTACTTACTAGCATACGAATTATTATTATTATTTTGGAGCTATTAATTTGACCTTTTCAGTTTGATTATTCAAGTGGACTTTTGTGTAACATAATAGGCCTACATATTTTTTCGTTGAATTACAATTCCTCTTTGCACCTTTTTTCTGTTGGATATGGAGTATGAACAACATGTTTCAGGGCTAGTATAACTACTGGTAAATGTAGTTCAGTTCAGCTAGCTTAATGCTACTTGTAGCCAGGGCAGGAATTTCACGGCGGCCACGGCGGCCATGGCCGTCGTTGCCCCTCTCTTTGGCCGTGTGCCCCTCGAAAAAGTATATGCCCATACGGCCACAGTGGCCGCGGTGCCCCGACCGGCGCCCACATAAGTTCATTTTACCGTTTTTCCTCTGCGCAATTTTCCAGTCATTACGGTACCAATGTTCCCCTCACGTCCCGCGCAGAACAAATCTGTGTTGTAGTTGTGTTGCCATTTGCAAAGTGGTTTGATTATTTTGCGGTACTTGCCTTAATAACTACCCCCGCTGCTGCTGGTCGTCATGACGCGCACACACACACACAAGCACAACCCACACCCGCACGCCTCCTCCTCCGCGCCACAAATACACGCACTGACAGAGTAAACAGAGGGCATTTAGCCCACACGCTGCCTACTAGTGTAGCTAATCTAGCTATCCGGTCAAACTGCAACTATACCTCAAAACAAAATAATGTTTTCTACAGTTGCGACAGTGTGGCGGTCCTACGTCACATGCATTAACGTTGGTCGCTGGTCGGACATGGTCCAGCTGATTTATTTTTGTCTAATGCGAAACAGCGTGGCTGTCCATACAAGGAGGAGGAGAGATGATCTACAGAATCTATATAGCCCACCAAAACCAACATAAATGTACTTTTGCGTCGCATTATGGATAGCGACAGAAAGACACCATGGATATAATTAAACAATTGTTCCCCTGTGCACAGCACACACTGTCTCCAGGTAAGAACAAAAAACTGATTTGAAGCTGCACTTTGACTTTGTGTTGACTTACTGCAGAGTCCTCAGTCCTGCGGCGGTGCAGCCCCACAATGGAGAAATTATCTCATCTGACACTAACCTCTCTACAATGCCATGTTATTCAATATATTAGTTTAGCACAAAATATAGGCTTTTCTAAACCAAGCCCTTATTCAAAAGTTATGTAGGCTGTCATTGTATTTTATGTGAATTAACTCACAGTTTAACCCACTGATCCTCAGCCATTTAAATGTCAAGGACCCCCAAATTAAGTGTATATTAATTAGCCTAGGGTGACAGCCTGACAGGGTCCTAGGCCATTTCATTATGATTTTCATCTCTTGACTGGGTCCCCAAAACATGTTTACAATATTTTACAACAGAGTAGCTACTTATATTTTGTTATTTAAAGCTGTGATTATTTATTTAAGAAGCAGCTGTTCTGGAAAATATTTTTTTAATTGATGGCCTTCATGCCCTGGCACTTGGCCTTGTGCCCTCAAAAAGTTGACCACACTAAAGGCCAAGTGGCCTTGCCCCTAAAAGGATGAAATTCCAGGCCTGCTTGTAGCTAAGCTGGTGTTGTTCAGAGTCTACTAACCTGCAGTGTGTAGATCGATGTCCATATCAAAATCAATGTCCAGCCGTTTGTTTTGTGTCTCCAGCAGAGTTTCTAGTGTCTCCATCTCTCTCTGGAAGAGGTTGACCATGAACTCTCCCACCGCGCTGAGGCGCTCCAACACAAACACTCTGACGCTAAGCTCCACACTACAAACATCAGCAGCGCCACCCTGCTGTTTGTCCACAACAAACAATATCTCCTCTCCCACCGACGCTAGCTGTTCATTTATCTTCAGCCGTACAGACTCCATTTGACGCTTTTGACCTCCTTTAGGAGACATTTCCACCAAGCTTTCTGTTCCTACTGTAATATAGAATGTGTAATAAAGGCACAAACATCAACAATTCCCGAGAGGCACGACAACATGTTTGACTTGTTCAACAAACAACGCCATCGCCGTAATGGAAAACTAGACGCAGCCACGTGACGTGATGCAAACAAGCACTTCCGGGTCAAAGGATTTCCACGCATGCGCAAGAAAATAAACCAGGCACTGTTGCCTAAATGCCTTTCGCCTCCTGCTGGTGGGGGTGTGTAACTGTCACTGAATCATAGATAGATAGATAGATAGATAGATAGATAGATAGATAGATAGATAGATAGATAGATAGATAGATAGATAGATAGATAGATGGATGCATGCGTTTTGCAACTGCCTTCGAATCTTCAAATAGACGATCTACAAACTCATGTTGCGGTGTAACACGCTTTGAGCTTGTAGATCAGCTTTTTGCACTTTTGACAATTTGAATCCATGATGCATTGATATTAAAAGGAAACAGTACTTTGTAATTTGTCATTTTGAAAACTTTGTCTTTGACTGGACATCAGGGAGTCTAAATTAGTACCTATTAGTAATTACCTAGTAATTATTACTGGCGGTTCATGAGCTGGCAGTTCATGATCTATGGCTGTTTTTCAATTGAGTGCTATAGCGCCACCCTTTGGCCAATGGTTGTGGGCTTTGTGTCTAAGCAGGGTGACATAGCCCTCTACCATAATGCCACATTTCGTGAAAAACAACTGCATGGTTTGGCCTGGAGCGCTGACATAATAAAATATGTATAATTCAAAATAGTGGGTGATCTTCACTGATCTAATGCATTCACATGGAATCAGGCAAGCGGCAAACAGCAAAATCTGCTGGAATGCACGGTAAAAAATATTTATTATTTTAACATTGATGCCGTCTGCCGCTACCGTCGCCGGATCTGACTGCCAGGCTGCCGTGCCGTCCTGTTCCGTTTACCGTCCTGCTCCCGTCCACTAAAATGACTTCCGGTTTGCCATCTACTGCTTGCCTGATTCCATGTGAATGTAGCATTAGCCAGGGTCAGAGGTCAAAAGTCAGAACACAAAAGTTGTTCGACATCAGGAGACGCATATGTCTATCGAAGTTTTATTGTTGGCTCAGTCAAACGGTTCATGAGCTATGCCTGTTCAAAGTTTGCATTTTCGATTGAGTGCTATAGCGCCACCCTTTGGCCAATGGCCGTGGGCTTTGCGTTCTCACCGTTTGGCATACCCCTCTACCATATTGCCAAGTTTAACGAAACCCGACTGCACGGTTAAGCCAGAAATGCAATTTTGTTTTTAAGGGGCCAGGCACTTCGGGCGCAGCCCCTTAAAAACAGACAACTACAATAAGGGACTATACGCCATTTAGCTTGGCCCCTTAATAACTGAACAGGAGACACCCCCAACAAATCATGTTTGAACTATTGACCCCCCCAAAAAGAATATATATATATTTAAAATATATATATATAAGATGTGTTCAGTAATGTGGCAATACAAATATATACTTACTCCCAGTTAGACCTTATTCTGTCCATTGTAGACTGCTTCTCCCCAATGGAGTTGCAGTATGTAATGTCATAGTCATTAAAGTTGCAATGCTAAAAAACAAAAAAGGTAGCAGAAATCAAATCCGATCTGAAAACTACAACGTTGTCATTACCTATAATGGATTCACAGTACACAATCATGTGTGACATTATCGCTATCATAAAGATACACTTCGTAATGCCTCTTCCCTTCGAATCTGGAGCAAAACAGCTCACCCATTATTACTCAACTCCATAAAGGTAGTAACTGCATTCTGTGATAAAAACTGAATGCGTTTGGTAGGTTTACTTACGACAAAGGTCCAATGGCCCTTTCCAGGCTTCCCCTCTAAATAGGGGCCCATGACGCTCTTGCACGTCTTAAGTACATTGTTCTGTGGAAAATAAGGAAAATCATTACTAATTTAACAAGGCTGTACAGACTAATTGTTGTCTTGTTATGATTAGGATGGCTTTCAATAATGATTACTGGAGTGTCATGTTGTCAAAAAGAGCAGGATGGAGGCACAATGTGAACGAAAAAATAAAATAAGGTGAATGAAATGAGATTTGTACTGAAGTCTGTACCAAAGACACAGGTTCTAGGCTGAGGACCAGAATGCTTCATTTCATGGGATGTGTTGTGAACATTTAACCTTGCATTGCAGGCATCTGTGATTTGAATATTATGTGAATATGTCTTGATTGTAGTTTTTATTAATTCCTCAGCTCCAAGTATAAAGTTCCACCATAATAATGAATGACACCGATTGCTGTGTGGCATCATCCAGGAGAATAATTAAACGGACAAAATATTTGCTTGCAGCCTTTTTGGAGCCATCCAGTATTCTGGACATGATCTGGGACGTGAAGACGGCACACTCAGGGTGACCCTTTCAGATATGAAGATAGCATGAGTTAATTGTGGATATTAACAACAACATTGGCAATATTTACAATGGCAATGCACGGCTCAACATAAGTCACATTTACCTTGGCTTTCAGTACAAAAAGGGCGTCCATTACCTAGAGATGGAGGAGAGTTCAAGGAAAGAAATAAGACATTTTTACAGATTTTTTTTTAAACACATTTAACACTTTGATGCATCCAATAAGTCAATCAAAAGTATTTGACAACATGCGTATAAATACCTCATCTGGTACTTCCATATTAGGGGCATAGATTGCCCGGAAACTCTTCAGGGACAGGGAGAAAGACCCCACCTCCCCCAATACCTCATTCTTAAGGATTTGTTCAATCATCATCTTCGAGGGCTTTGAGAAAAAGACAGATTGCAGTCACTTTTAGATCACTGCAGAGGGAAGGTGTCACAGAGCGAGGCAGGATTTAGGACCTAAACGCAGACAGAGTAGTCAAGGCCAACTAGGCCGAAAAGCGTACAAATTGTCTGCTCGTCAGAGGTAAATAAAATCATGTGAAAAAGGACATATATTGAGTGCTGGCATTTTCTTCATTCTATCATGCATCATCGAGTCTTGCACCTACACGTATAAGGATTGTGTTCTCTAACCTGGAGTGTAGCGGCAGTACTCTTCTCTGGGCAGCCAACAGAGTTTTTTTTTTTGGGGGGGGGGGGGGGGGGGTCCCAGATATAAATGGCATTAATTGGGGGTCAGTAGCCTATGCATGTCAAACTGGGCATCCTTTTCAAATGGGGTCCTGCCCTGAAAATGAATTTTCAGGGCAAGACCTCGACCTCACGCGTGCGGACTCGGCCCCCAGCCTGGTACCCTAGTCAAAATATGGCCCTCGCTGAAAATTAATTGGGGAACCCTGCACTAGGCTAATCACAGTACAGGTTAGACAAGGCAGGCAAACAGTAACACGGCATACAGGAAACACTAGGAACAAATGAACAATACAAAATAAACGCACACAAGGGTAAAGCAACTCTAACTGGAACTACACAATATTACAAAATCACAGGAAAACAGTAAAGTAAAACTAAATACAGAACATGTCACAGAACATGACAGGAGGGGTTGTGTGCATGTCTGTGTCCAGTTTGATGATCAAGTTAATTAATGCACGGTCAAGGAAAGCAATGATGTTTCTGCAACTGTCCATGCTATACATACCCTAATGTTAAATTGTTGCCCTGAGGGCAGCTTTTGAATACTGGTCTCAGGGCAGCTTAAATGCTATACAAACACCAATGTTAAATTGCTGCCCTGAGGGCAGCTTTTGAATGCTGGTCTCAGGGCAGCTTAAATGCTATACATATAACCATTTTAAATTGCTGCCCTGAGGGCATCATTTGAATGCTGGTCTCAGGGCAGCCAAATGCTATACAAACACCAATGTAAAATTTCTGCCCTGAGGGCAGCTTTTGAATGCTGGTCTCAGGACAGCTTAAATGCTATACATACAACCATGTTAAAAAGCTGCCCTGAGGGCAGCTTTTGAATGCTGGTCTCAGGGCAGCCAAATGCTATACAAACACCAATGTAAAATTTCTGCCCTGAGGGCAGCTTTTGAATGCTGGTCTCAGGACAGCTTAAATGCTATACATACAACCATGTTAAAAAGCTGCCCTGAGGGCAGCTTTTGAATGCTGGTCTCAGGTAGCCAAATGCTATACAAACACCAATGTTAAATTGCTGCCCTGAGGGCAGCTTTTGAATGCTGGTCTCAGGGCAGCTTAAATGCTATACAAACACCAATGTTAAATTGCTGCCCTGAGGGCAGCTTTTGAATGCTGGTCTCAGGGCAGCTTAAATGCTATACATATAAGCATTTTAAATTGCTGCCTTGAGGGCAGCTTTTGAATGCTGGTCTCAGGGCAGCCAAATGCTATACAAACACCAATGTTAAATTGCTGCCCTGAGGGCATCATTTGAATGCTGGTCTCAGGGCAGCCAAATGCTATACAAACACCAATGTAAAATTTCTGCCATGAGAGCAGCTTTTGAATGCTGGTCTCAGGACAGCTTAAATGCTATACATACAACCATGTTAAAAAGCTGCCATGAGGGCAGCTTTTGAATGCTGGTCTCAGGGCAGCCAAATGCTATACATACACAAATGTTAAATTGCTGCCCTGAGGGCAGCTTTTGAATGCTGGTCCCAGGGCAGCTTAAATGCTATACATACAACCATGTTAAATTGCTGCCCTGAGGGCATCATTTGAATGCTGGTCTCAGGGCAGCCAAATGCTATTTTGTATAGCATTTATAAATTGCTGCCCTGAGGGCAGCTTTTGAATGCTGGTCTCAGGGCAGCTTTAATGCTATACAAACACCAATGTTAAATTGCTGCCCTGAGGGCAGCTTTTGAATGCTGGTCTCAGGGCAGCTTAAATGCTATACATATAACCATTTTAAATTGCTGCCCTGAGGGCAGCTTTTGAATGCTGGTCTCAGGGCAGCCAAATGCTATACAAACACCAATGTTAAATTGCTGCCCTGAGGGCATCATTTGAATGCTGGTCTCAGGGCAGCTTAAATGCTATACAAACACCAATGTTAAATTGCTGCCCTGAGGGCAGCTTTTGAATGCTGGTCTCAGGGCAGCTTAAATGCTATACATATAACCATTTTAAATTGCTGCCCTGAGGGCATCATTTGAATGCTGGTCTCAGGGCAGCCAAATGCTATACAAACACCAATGTTAAATTGCTGCCCTGAGGGCAGCTTTTGAATGCTGGTCTCAGGGCAGCTGAGCCCTGACTGCAGAATGTGCCTTTATAGCTTGCTAGCTAAGTTGTAAAATGATTTAAAATCACTGCAATTCACGCAATGGAAGGTACACATGTAAGATTAACAGCTAGATTCAACATAGCAGACTAGTTATGGTAACATTTGATAGCTACAGTAGCTAACATTAGCTAAATGAAATTAGCACCTTGCTAAGCAAACATTAGCTAAATGACAGTAGCACTTGCTAAATTCTGTTCTAGCAAAAGGTTAACATATGAATGTTTAAAAGTTGTACCTTATGAGAGCAGTAGTTGCAGGAATTGGTGTACATTCAGCAGGAGCAGAGAGCAGGTTTGGAAGCTGGAGCAGAGTGAAGCAATGGCTGCCGCTCCAAAATTAAAAATGCCATTGAACCCGCCTCCCACTCTTAGCCCCGCCCCCTTTCACCATTAGCACCGCCTCCCACCCTTGCTCATTGGACGCACGCGAGGGCCAATTAAATTGAATGCTGCCCTCAGAACACATTCCAAGGCATAAAAGTCACATCTGTGAAATATGACCCGCGCTACATTCAATTTGGATTCACTTGGAGTGGGACAGAGGCAGACTCCATACCACAGTGTGTATTATGTAGTAACACTCTTAGCAATGAGTGTATGA
The DNA here is from genome assembly GCF_951216825.1 of Electrona antarctica. Lineage (NCBI taxonomy): Eukaryota > Metazoa > Chordata > Actinopteri > Myctophiformes > Myctophidae > Electrona > Electrona antarctica. The sequence continues at coordinate 1,957,487 of NW_027637034.1, read as the reverse complement.
AGCCCGTGCATCTCAAACGGCATCTTCAAACCAAACACGCAGACCACGCAAACAAACCACTTGAATTTTTTCAAAGAAAGCTAGTGTCACTGAAGGAGGCCAAGTCCAGTATACACTCAGCTGCTACACCTGTAGCTAAAGCACAAGAATGCTCATTTCGTGCAAGCCTCTGCATTGCTAAAGCAGGTAAACCACACACAATTGGAGAAGAATTGTGCCTGCCAATAGCGAAAGAGATGACACGCATAATGTGTGGGGAGAAGATGGCCAAAAGGTTGAATATGATTCCACTTTCCAACGACACGTTGTCGAGGAGAGTAGAGGCCATGGCAGATGATGTTAAAAATACACTGGTAGACCACATAACAAGTAGCCGCTACTATTCCATCCAGCTGGACGAGTCAACTGATGTCGCAGATTTGGCCAATTTGATGGTGTATGTTAGATATGAATATGATGGAGCAGCTCAGGAGGACTTTCTGTTCTGTAAACCACTAGAAACCAGAACTACAGCTGAGGACATATTCAATCTGCTTAACGCTTTTTTCCAAGAGAATGGGCTTGACTGGAAAATGTGTGTACAGACGGCGCACGGGCTATGACAGGTCGCCACAAGGGAGTTGCAGCGCGGATACGTGAGGTGGCACCGGGGATGCAATGGACCCACTGCAGCATACATCGTCAGGCCTTGGCGGTGAAGAAGATGCCAGGGGAACTTAAGGCTGTGTTGGACACGGCTGTGAAAACTGTCAATTTCATTAAAGCCCAAACAAACATTCTTACAGGACAAAAGCTTCCCCTTATCTGGTGTTTTCGACGACCATGTGTGGCTCAGTAAACTGGCATACTTGTTGGATATATTCTCTCGTTTTAACGACCTGAATTTGGGGCTACAGGGGCTCTCCGTCAATATATTTGATGTGCAAGATAAAATTAATGCTATTGTGAAAAAGATGGAGCTGTTTGAAATCAAAGCCAAGGCAGGAGATGTTTCATCTTTCCCCACATTGGAGACCTTTCTGTCAGACAACGACCTGACCCTCGATAACGGAGTGAGGGACAGCATCGTTGCGCACCTTGTCTCACTCAGGCAACCGTTCCGTGAATATTTTCCAGTGACAGCTGAAGATAATAACTGGATGAGAAACCCGTTCAGCATTGAAACCTCTGAAATGCCCAAGGACTTCACTGCTGATGAGCAGGAGAGTTTAATAGAATTGTCTTGCGATGAAACACTGAAGTTTGGGTTCAGAAGACAATCACTGATAAACTTTTGGATACAACAACACAGTGAATACCCCACTCTTTCGGACAAGGCAGTACGCGTTCTCCTTCCCTTTGCGACGTCATATATCTGCGAGAAAGGCTTCTCTTCATTCGCCTACATAAAAACTATGTACAGAAACAGGCTGGATGCAGAGCCAAACCTGAGACTGAAGCTGACCTCCATTGACCCAGTGTGTGCGTGCGCGTGCGTGCGTGCGTGCGTGCGTGCGTGCGTGCGTGCGTGCGTGCGTGCGTGCGCTTTCAGAAGACAGTCGTTGTTGGACCCAATGCGTGTGTGTCTACTTTCAGAAGACTGTTATTGTTGGACCCTTGTTGTTGGACCCAACACAGTGAATACCCTGCTTTTTCAGCACTTTCTCCGTTATACATTGTCACTAATGTGTGGGGGTGTGTGTGTGTGTGTGTGTGTGTGTGTGTGTGTGAAAATGTAATCTTTGTTCACAAAGTGTACAAGTAAAGGGCTTTTTGCCTGTATGGCTCCTCATTGTAACAGTTAAAGTGCCTGTTTTGTACAGCATGATTTTGGCTGACGTCTGTGAAAAATAATAAATATTCTTATTAGTTAGGAATAAATTTGCCTCCTGTGTGAACTGTGCATATATATATATATATATATATATATATATATATATATATATATATATATATATTTTTAACATAAGTTACAATGGTGGTCATATTGTCATTATAATGGTGGTCATATTGTCATTATCATTTTGATAACAGTGTACCTGTATATATAGGTACCCGAAATACATCATAAACTCGCCAAAAAAGCATCAATAACCGCTAATAACCACACATTTTCACGTGCGCGCAGTCCCACCAAACAATAACAAATTTAAAAAAATGACAAAAAATCTGCTATTTTCTGTGCAGGCAACTGTCCTGTCACTCAATGACAGACAGGCCTGCAGCCCTCTGGTTGGTCAGTAAGTTAAGACACTTTCTCACTAAGGGCAGACTCTCTCAATTTCTGTTAGTCAGTGTGATTTTTACCCCTCGTCATTTTGGATTTAGACTTGTTGGGCTATATCTCCAAATTGCATGTGACTTTTCCATGTATTTCTGTAATGGTATATCTCGCTGGGAATAAATGTATCCCACCTAGATAATTTGACAAAGTTTCTGTCTCCGTTTATTTGCGCAATCTTTACCATTCAAACAGAGAACTATTACAGTAAATTCACATCACACCAAAAGGGGTTCCCGCCCAGAATGGGTTAAACATGATTTGTGCAGTTTTAAATTTCACCAAGTCTGGGAACTTTAAGATATAAGATTTTAAAAACAGGTTATTGGTATCAAGGTATCCTTATTATAGGTATTGCCCCATACTTCTACACAGTACGATAGATAAGGGTCAACAAGTGAATTGTACAGAGTGTGTCATTGAAAACAAATGGTGAACATTTGAGTCCATATCTTGATAAATAGGTTGACAAATCATTGTTATCAATTGTTAAAAATGCTACCCAATCCCAGCTGTACATCTCTGACCTGCTCACTAGCTATAAACGTGCGCACGTGTGCGTGCGTGCGTGTATATGTGTGCGTGCCAGGGCCGTGCAGAGAGCACTGAGGGGGCAGGTGCTCAAATCCCACAAAAGGGCACATCTGTCGGCTTTTGGGGTGGTCTTTTTGTGGGAATACCTTGTGCCATTTTACACCAGAAATGTTGTACATTGGGGGCTAAATTTTCATCCATGCTATACCCCTTTTCCCTAAACTTCTTTGCCTTTATTTATTTATTTATGTTTTTACCATTTTGAAAAACTTTTTGAATAGTTAAAGAAAAGGCAAATAAGTTTAGGGATAAGGGGTTTAGCATGGACAAAAATAGAGCCTTCTTTTTCTAATGGGGAAATAAGTAAGGGATAATATCTGGCTAGGTGGTCATTGTCGGGAGATAATTCACCGACAGGGAGTTTAACCACCGAGGCGAAGCCGAGGTGGTTACACTCCCTGAAGGTGAATTATATCCCGACAATGACCACCTAGCCAGATATTATCCCGCTTATTACATGGCTAACTAACATAAATTAATCCATTGATCCAAAACACAACAAAAAAAGTATTCCATAACTTCGCGCTGGCTGCGTCTGCCCAGCTGCAGGGCTGAAGCACTGTCGGAAAACAAGGAAGTGAGTTGATCAAATAGAATCCATTTTCGGGTCCAGCTGCTTCGTCTATTTCTCGCTCAAATGTTTTCAAAAACATTTTTAAGAGCAATGTTTAGCTGTAAATTACATTGTGTGTCAGTAGTGTGTGTGTTTACATGGCTGTTATGTTGGAAACGGCAGTAAATCAAGCGGGCGCAGCCGCGCAGCTGGTGGTGCTCAGAGGGTTTGATTAGGCAGCGGTCATTATACAGCGGAGCGGTCATTATCATGAGATAACTCACCGCTGAATTAAGCGATTGACCAATCAGAATCAAGCATTCAACCAAGCCATGTAATAAAAGACAATAACTTGGTCCATGTCAGTGGCCTACATTCTCATTACCATGTAAAAATGAAAAGGGCCACGGATGTTGTTAACACTTTCATCGCCCTCATGTGATGTTACCGCAGGCAGACAGGCAATATCTGTGAATTTGCGCCAACTACTTCCGGGGCACACAGCCCAACACAGCGAGAGGAGCAGCAAAAACCTCTGGCGGATTGGACAAAAACAACAACTTTCCTCATGATGGGAAGTGTGTAGCAGCCTGGACAGCACGAAAGGTTAGTTAACCTCTTGAGCCCCATTGCCCCCGCCGGCTCAATAAATCAATAGAGACCTAATCAAACTGCAATTTCAATGTTGATTCTGCTACAGTGGGCATATAGCCTATATAATCCGCTGCCATTGTATTTTTCATCCATACATTTGTCTAATTTATAAGCATTTTAAAAATAGTGTCTAAAATTTGCATACGCCAGAAATATAAGGACAACCTACATTCTAACTCACATTCCCGTAAGATGGACAAACAAACCTGGTATCGAAACGAATGAGGGGATTCAGCTCTTTCGAATGAGACCAATCTTGACTTGATACGATGTAAACTCGTCTCTCTAGCGTCGAAAACGTAAACAAACAAAGTTTGCAAAAAAAAACATCTCCGCAAATTGTGGTTCATCTTTGCTCTGTTACTCCATCAAAACCTATAAAAAGTTGGCTTTCACTCCTAATTTCCACAGACGCATCCTTCATGAGTCATTTGCATACTACTGTTTCCTTTCTGTGAGCTTACGACGAAAACTAACCTGATTGACAGCTATGGACCACCAGTACTTTGCACCCATTGGACGAAAAAATAATATGGCTGAGTCATGTTGGGTTGTGAATGGGTGGATTCTATACACAGAGAGCTTTCCAAGGATGTTTCAACCATCGTCATAGTCCAAACTATGGGTGAGATAGGTCTGTGCGTATTGGCGGAACTATGGTTCCCACAAATGCCCTGTTGCGCATGACGCACGCGCCTCTACCTTTGTGCACGTCTGCTCATGTGTGTGTGTGTGCGTGCATGTGCATTTGAAAGAGAAAGAAATTATAATTGTAAGTTAGCTATATGTACAAAATGTAATTGATGATTGATTTATAGATACATACAAAAACTGTGGTGTGCTTCCTTGTGTGTCTTAGCTGTGTGTAGGTCTGATTGTAATTTCAACTTTGTACCCACAGTGATGAAGAGGAGAGCTCTCTACAGGTCCAAGCTGCTCAACAGCTGTCAACAGCAGCCATGACATCTGCTTCTGTTGCGCCAACAGCAGGTAAATCTAACACACAGCCTCCCACCCACACGCATACACCCCCCCCCCCCCCACACACACACACACCCACCCACACACCCCAACCCCCCCCCCCCCACACACACACACACACACACACACTCACCCCCCACACACACGCACACACACACACACACACACACACACACACACACACACACACACACACACACACACACACACACACACACACACACACACACACACACACTCACCCTAATTCTCCATGCCGCCAGCTAAGCTCCAGACTTCTCATTTCAGCAAAATCACTCCACTCCACACGGAGATGTACACGGACACGGACAGCGGCGACGGCCTCTGTTGCGCCAGCACCAGACCCAGCGCCACGTGCATCTGGAGTGCAAGTTAGACGCCGATCTGCACCTTCACTACAGACATTGGCGACGGCCTCTGTTGCACCAGCACCAGACCCAGCCCCACGTGCATCTGGAGTGCAAGTTAGACGCCGATCTGCACCTTCAACACAGACAGCGGTGACGGCCTTGGTTGCGCCAGCACCAGACCCAGCGCCACGTGCACCTGGAGTGCAAGTTAGACGCCAATCTGCACCTTCAACACAGACAGCGGTGCCGGCCTCTGTTGCGCCAGCACCAGACCCAGCGCCACGTGCATCTGGAGTGCAAGTTAGAAGACGATCTGCACCTTCACTACCCAGTAGAAAACCATGTGCCCTGCTCGCCCACTATCGGCACCACTGCCACTGATATCATCATCATCTGATGACATTAGTTCTTCCGACCCTGAATTCCATCCCCCGCCCCCCAAAAAAACTGTCTCTCGACCAGCATCAAAGGGAAAGCGCAACGACAGTGCGTCTTCCACATCCCGATCGGCAGAAGGTGTGAGGGATGAGGAACGATGGCGCCACAGGGAGAGCAATGATGAACAGCCAGAACCTCCTACCTTCAAACCACACAGACCCCCTGGCCCCACAATCGACACAACGACACCATGGACTCCACTTTCACTGTTCCAGCTTTTTTTCAGCCATTCAGTTATGCTCACTTTGATCAACAACACAAACCGCAACGCTGCCAAGAGAATTGAATCGGGCATGACATTTACCTGGAAGATGCTGATGCTGAAAGAGTTCTACACATTCCTTGCCATTGTCCTCTTTTCAGCATTGGTCCATGTGCATCACAGAGCAGATCTTTGGAGGAAACAGTACCCGTACAACTTAAATTTCCCCGGCGACAGGATGTCACGGAACCGGTGGGAATCCATTATGTGGTCACTCCACTTGAGCAACCCTGACGACGACGAGGAAAACAACAGAAAGAAGGGCACCAGTTCCTACGACCGGTTATTCAAAATCAAGCCCCTGTACACAGAGATCGTGTCAGCCTGCCAATCACATTTCCAACTATATCAGAACATCGCAATAGGCCTATCTCACAGAATTTCCCCGCCCCCTTAATACGCCCCTTTTCCGCGTTAGTGGTGATAGCGTGACGTCACTCCATAGACACTACATGTTAACAGAGGTAATTTAAGAAGTCTACAACTTTTGTTTTCTCAAGGTAAGGTTTGTTCTATCTGTTCGAGCTGATTTACCATCTTGTTTGCTTCATAATAATATTGGTCTGTCACATCTTTACATTAGGAAATGTACTGTAAAAAACGTGTAAATGCTAATGTTAAATGACACCACTATCTACCGGAAGGGGGCGTGGAAAGGGGGCTGTGAGATAGGCCTATTGATGAGAGGATGGTGGCGAGCAAGGCGCGGGTTCACTTCAAACAATATATGAAGGATAAACCAACTAAATGGGGCTTCAAGCTCTACGTTCTGGCCGACTACTCCACTGCGTATACATGGAACTTTTGGGTGTACTCTGGTAAGAGTGAGTCAGAGTCAGTCAAAGGAAAGGGGCTAAGCTACACCTCCGTCATCGACCTGCTGCCTTTCAACCTCCTTGTTGACAACTTTTATACCAGCCCTGCTCTCTTCCAGGATTTGGCCAAGAATAAATTTGGATGTTGCGGAACAATCCGGAAAGACCGTATTGGGTTTCCAAAAACTACAGTGAATGATTTGGGCAAAAAAGCTGAAAGGGGAGATCTGCGGTGGATCTGTAAAGACTTCCTTCTTTTTGTGAAATGGATGGACACTCGTCAAGTGCAGATCTGCTCCTCACTGCACAAGGCATACAGTGGAAAGACAGCGAGGAGGCAGGTGAAGGAGGCTGGTGTTTGGAGTGTAAAGGACATTCCCGTCCCCGATGCCATATTGGACTATAATGTCAACATGGGTGGAGTGGACCTTTCAGATGCACTCATTGGCTACTACAGCGTGCACCACAAAACCATGAAATGGTACAAGACATTTTTTTTCCATTTCCTGGACATTGCTGTGGTGAACAGCTTCTTGCTCCACAAGGAACTGTGTAAGATCAAGGAAGAGCGTCCGTTGACTCACAAGGCCTTCATAGAGACCTTGATTCGAGAAATGATTGACTTTTCTCATGGCCAAGGAGCAACAGAACTAGAGCCCCGCCCCACAACCTGCATGCCATTGTTTTATGGTTCTGATGGTACTGAAAGCAGACGGTACTGTGTGATGTGCAAGAAGGCTGGCAGGGGGGAGAAAGTGAAAACCCCAGTATATTGCGGGAAATGCCAGGTAGCCCTCTGACTCCTTCCCAAAATAAACTGTTTTGTGGAGTGGCATTTATTGATTGAATAATTACAGTACATTTCAAGCCCCAAATCAATACAAAACTGTTAATTGTGGGCGACACCATAAAGCATTACACTTGTTTACAATAGGGTCCACCATGTTCAGTTCATCATGACATTTAGAGACGTACAAATATACACTTCTATACAGCCAAAAACAGATAATCAATACTCATTGTGTCCTTTTGAGACCTTTTGTGTGAGATAATTTCATTCTCCAGGGTTTATAGTTTTATATTACAGATTTGATTTATTACATATTCTCTCGTTTATTTTGTAAGTAAAGTTTTTACTTGAGTATTTCCAATTTTCAATAGTTTTCCTTCTACTCCACTACATGTCAGAGAGACAAATATTGTACTTTTTACTGCACTAAAAGTAGCTATATTTGTAAATAGTTCTAGAGTATTTCTAGAAAAGTATTTCCAATTTTCAATACCGGTAGTTTTCCTTCTACTCCACTACATCAAATATGTACTTTTTTACTCCAGTAAAAAAAGTATTTGAAAACTTGATTTACCAGTTACTTTGGCATGTTTTATTATTATAAATAATAAAATTCCAATGAGACGTGTAAAAATGTTTTGTTATTCATTTTAGACACACACACACACACACACACACACACACACACACACACACACACACACACACACACACACACACACACACACACACACAATGGTAGTGGAACAGCTCAGCTCTTTCTATGTCCCTGGCTTGGTGCAGAGTGACCTTACAGTCACAGTTTTTGGTATGCATCTTCTTATTGTTCCATTTGGAGTCAAAATAATACAATTTAGATGGGTTTTTATATATTGAAACCATGCACAATGATAGATCTGCAAAAAAACAGGGTGAATATCCCTTCACATAACATAATGTAAGGGACCTGTGTTGTTAGTTGTTGCAGAAATGTCCTTTAGCAAGTCAAATCATGTTTGGGTACATTTTGGGCATTTCCTCTCCAAATTTGTGTCTGCCTAGCACTACTCTCACTCAGGGCAGGAATTTCACGGCGGCCATGGCCGTCGTTGCCCCTCTCTTTGGCCGTGTGCCCCTCGAAAAAGTATATGCCCATACGGCCACAGTGGCCGTGGTGCCCCGACCGGTGCCCACAGAAATTAATTTTACCGTTTTTCCTCTGCGCAATTTTCCAGTCATTACGGTAACCAATGTCCCCCTCACGTCCCGCGCAGAACAAATCTGTGTTGTAGTTGTGTTGCCATTTGCAAAGTGGTTTGATTCTTTTGCGGTACTTTGCCTTAATAACTACCCCCGCTGCCGCTGGTCGTCATGACGCGCGCGCACACACACACACCCGCACGCCTCCTCCTCCGCGCCACACATACACGCACTGACAGAGTAAACAGAGGGCATTTAGCCCACACGCTGCCTACTAGTGTAGCTAATCTAGCTATCCGGTCAAACTGCAACTATCACTAAAAACAAAATGTTTTCTACAGTTGCGACAGTGTGGCGGTCCCACGTCACATGCATTAACGTTGGTCGCTGGTCGGACATGGTCCAGCTGATTTATTTTTGTCTAATGCGAAACAGCGTGGCTGTCCATACAAGGAGGAGGAGAGATGATCTACCGAATCTATCTAGCCCACCAAAACAAACATAAATGTACTTTTGCGTCGCATTATGGATAGCGACAGAAAGACACCATGGATATAATTAAACAATTGTTCCCCTGTGCACAGCACACACTGTCTCCAGGTAAGAACAAAAAACTGATTTGAAGCTGCACTTTGACTTTGTGTTGACTTACTGCAGAGTCCTCAGTCCTGCGGCGGTGCAGCCCCACAATGGAGAAATTATCTCATCTGACACTAACCTCTCTACAATGCCATGTTATTCAATATATTGGTTTAGCACAAAATATAGGCTTTTCTAAACCAAGCCCTTATTCAAAAGTTATGTAGGCTGTCATTGTATTTTATGTGAATTAACTCACAGTTTAACCCAATGATCCTCAGCCATTTCAATGTCAAGGACCCCCAAATTAAATTTATATTAATTAGCCTAGGGTGACAGCCTGACAGGGTCCTAGGCCATTTCAGTATGATTTTCATCTCTGGACTGGGTCCCCAAAACATGTTTACAATATTTTACAGTAGCTACTTATATTTTGTTATTTAAAGCTGTGATTATTTATTTAAGAAGCACTGTTCTGAACCAATGTTCATCGGAAAATCATTTTTTAATTGATGGCCTTCATGCCCTGGCACTTGGCCTTGTGCCCTCAAAAAGTTGACCACACTAAAGGCCAAGTGGCCTTGCCCCTAAAAGGATGAAATTCCAGGCCTTCTCTCACTAAAACATCTGTAACATCTGTCCAGTTTGGAGCACATTCATCAAATTTTGCCTATCAATTGATGACACCTTGGTGGACCTTTTCTCAATTCACTATATATGTTTTCAATGAGGTCTTGAGGCTCATTCACTACTCAGAATGCAAATTTTCCATAGGCGGAGGTCTTTTTCAGTCATCTTTTCCTGAGTAAGTGATCACAGCAGGACACTTTGGTAAGAAAAATTTGATGTTTTACACTGCATTCATGCATTTTCAGGGGTTAGCTGCCATTTGGAGAATCAAGTGTAGCCATAACCATTGTAGTTTTATGTCCACAACTGTTCCAATTTGGGCACACATTTTAGGCGGATTTTCCCCCTGGGGCTTAACAGGTTAAGAGCTTTGGCTGCTTGGAATTGATATAAACCTATATAACCCGCCATATTTGTTTTACCTCAAATGTCTGGTTTGGTAATGTGAAATAATTCCTTTTGTTCACAGCACACACATGACAAAGGAGCATTGATATTAAATGACGATTAAATATAATCGTTTAAATGTGATGCATATGTGGCTTCATGGTCCGATGGTACATTATGTAAGATGTAGCTGACACCCCTGATCTACACAAACCCAGCAGCTTGTGAGCACTTTACTGCGTATCAATGAACATAATTATTGCATACATTTTAATGCATATGATTTGTTAAATACTGACAAATGTGGACACAGACTGAGGCTCATATTGTACTACCACAACATATGAGCTGGAGGGAATAATGCAAGATACAATGAAGTTCCATCATGTTGAATAGAAAATAAGATCCATACACAAGATAGAATTAAGCTCCATCACAAGGAACTATTAATGTGTATTTTATTCAGTCATGTTGATATTGTCAGATTATACATATAATTCAGATAAAGAAAGAACAAGTGTGCTTCCTCTGGAGACTGCCCTTTGTTTAAGGCAGTGGGTGCTCAGCTTTGAAAATAACTTAACTCATAAACAAGCTAAATGGAAAAAGCGACGCTCCAAAATAAAAAAAATGCAAGACTGGCTAAAAAGTCTGAAAAAAATGTAAATACTTTTTAGTGGATTAGACTGACCATATGTCTTAAACGAATGGCTTTTCGCCTGTATGAGTACTCATGTGTCTTTTTAGATTACCCGCCTGAGTAAAGCCTGTACCACATACTGTACAAGAAAATGGCTTTTCGCCTGTATGAATCCTCATGTGTGTTTTTAGATCTCTTGTGGCAACACAGCCTTTACCACATACTGTACAAGAAAATGGCTTTTCGCCTGTATGAGTCATCATGTGGGTTTTTAGATTACTGGTGTTAACACAGCCTTTACCACATACTGTACAATAAAATGGCCTTTCGCCTGTATGAGTCATCATGTGGGCTTTTATATTACTGGTGTTAACACAGCCTTTACCACATACTGTACAAGAAAATGGCCTTTCGCCTGTATGAGTCATCATGTGGGTTTTTAAATGACACACCTGAGTAAAGCCTGTACCACAAACTGTACAAGAAAATGGCTTTTCACCTGTATGAGTCATCATGTGGGTTTTTAGACTACTGGTGTTAACACAGCCTTTACCACATACTGTACAAGAAAATGGCCTTTTGCCTGTATGAGTCATCATGTGGGTTTTTAGATTACTGGTGTTAACACAGCCTTTACCACATACTGTACAAGAAAATGGCCTTTCGCCTGTATGAGTCATCATGTGGGTTTTTAAATGACACACCTGAGTAAAGCCTGTACCACAAACTGTACAAGAAAATGGCTTTTCACCTGTATGAGTCATCATGTGGGCTTTTAGATTACTGGTGTTAACACAGCCTTTACCACATACTGTACAAGAAAATGGCCTTTTGCCTGTATGAGTCATCATGTGGGTTTTTAGATTACCCGCCTGAGTAAAGCCTTTACCACATACTGTACAAGAAAATGGCCTTTCGCCTGTATGAATCCTCATGTGTCTTTTTAAATTCCGCTTTAGATTAAATATTTTGCCACACTCTGTACAATTAAAACTTTTCTTCCCTGTGTGACTCCAGGACTTCAGGTCCTGGGGCTGTCCTCCCACATTTTGTGTGTTTTGTGATTTCAGTGTGTTTAAAGATGACTGATCTCCCCTAGTCTCCTCCCAATCATCAGTGTCAGATTCAGAACAGTGTGAAGAGAGGAGCTGGTTGTCACTAGTTGGTTGTGATGTTCCACAGTCCTCTACATCAGCTTGTGTTTTCTTGTGTACAGTTGAGGTGCCGGCTACAGGCTCTGTCTCTCTGTCTTCATCATCTTCTTCACCTTTCACTGCTAGTAATGTCAACGCTGATCCACCAGCCTCTTCTGGTCTTTGAAGTAGGTCCTCTTGTTCATCTTTAATCTCTGGAGCTTGTGGTTCCTCCTGGACCAGACTGGAGCTCCTCTCCTCTTCATGTGGAACCTCCTCTTTACACACAGGGACGTGCAGAAAGTCTACAAAAATAATACAATGCGTTACGACCCTTATGGTCTAGGACAGGGGTTCTCAATGTTTTTGGCTGGGGACCCCCGGAAATGCTTTGGCCATGTCTTCTGCCCTCTGGCTCCAAAACTATGGAATGGGCCTGGGCCGATTTAGCGGTCCAGGCACCTTGGCTGGTAATCCAGCATGACATTGTGTCACGGGTTCGAGTCCAGATCCAGTCAAATTTGACTGTGTGTCTTCCACCGCATCTCCCTCCCCGTTTCCTGTCTACCTACTGTAAATCCATCAATGTGTGTGTATATATATGGCTGTCAAATTAACTGAGTTAATTCATTTGTGAGATTAATTTGATTACCTTTTTTAACGCAATTAATCCATGCTTGGATGACCCGCCCCACTCATTCAGTTGTGAAAACAGACACTTGTAAAAGGCTATTTATTGATTGATTTAATACTTTATTAACATGCTTTGGGCCAAGCCCCTAGGGCCTAGGCTTGTTTCCATTGTGGTCCTCTGTATAATATCGGAATCGGTCAGAATCGGTATCGGCAGATATGACCCTGCAAATAATCGGAGATCGGATATCGGTCATAATTGTGCACCCCATGTATATATATATATATATATATATATATATATATATATGTATAGGCCTACCATGTTTTGTTCGTGCTTACTGTAAATCACTCTGGATTAAGAGCAGATCTGCTAAATGGCTAAATTGTAAACCGGGTTAAGTAACGGATTACATGCAACGCCGTTACGTAATCAGAGTACAAAAAAACGGTAACTGTAACGTTTTAGAGTACATTTTAAAATGTGTAATCTGGATTACAGTAACGGAGGTATAGTAACGGGGGTTACAGGCTTGGTTACATTATCCCCTTCCCCTCATCAATTTTAGGGCTAAGTTAAAACACCAAACAATAAAATAATCAGTCGATTATGCATGATAAATGATCAGTGCGCTGTGTCGCTGCTGCTGCCCATGCAGCATGCACTGCACACTGTTGGCACACGAGCAGCACGCTCGCGTCGGTCCCCCAGCAGCACCAATGGTTTCCCCCGCCGTCAGAATCTAACTCTCCACTGTCTCCAATCCCCATATACCATATTTACATTATATTATATTTTATAGCGTGATCTGTAGCCAGTGGACACTCCAGTGACAGCTCTGTAACCGCAGGGACAAGAGGAGGCAGGGTGTGTGTGGAGCCTCTGTAGACACGGGGGACAAGGGTGGGTTGCGGCTAAACTTGTGAGATTCTGACGGGGAGTGGAATGATACGATAGATACTGTTCAAATGGCATTTGATATGGACATAATCATAACTCCATGGCTATGATCATATAATATAAGTAGGCCTAACACAGCAGGGTGATATCAACCCTCAACGTCTTCTGTGTTGACCAGTGTTGTGGTGGTATCAAGATCATTTCAAACGACATACATCCAAAGCGTTGATTTCTAAATGCAAACTGAATCAGTCTGCGATTAATTACAGCTGTGGATCGCATTGCACATTGCGAAGTCAAACTGGTTCACTCAATCACACATATAACAATTGCGCAGCACTAGCAAGCTTGTGTGCGTGTGTGCGCACACGCGCGTGTGAGTGTGCTTGTCTCTGTATGTCTGTCGTCTGTCTGTCTGTGTCTGCACTCTGTCATGGGAGAACATATTTGTTAAAGTGACATTTCTTTCCTTTATTTTTTTTCTCAATAGGCCTACCCATTCGTACAGCAAGCATTTGGCTGTATACATATATTATTTATATTTGTACATTTATTATAATGATTAGGAATTATTATAATGATTAGGAATGAATTTGCCTTTTGTGCAAACCTGTGCCTAGCTGAATAGGACTGCATTGTAATAATCATTATGTTGGTACTAGAGAGCCAAATATTTTCTGTGGTACTTGAAAACTTGTAAAAAGGTTGAGAACCACTGATTCAACAATATTTCTGTAGTTTTTTCTTAATTTCATATAGGCTCAACATTCTGCTCTGGTTATCAATGGTAAAACTTGTTTATCTAATTAAATAGAGGTTTGCTTAAAAATAATCCAAAGTTAACTGAAAGTAACCAGTTACTTTTTAAATTGTGGTACTCGGATTACGTCACTGACTATAATGTATAGCAAGTAACGCAAGTTACGAATGTAACTATGGTTATGTGAATTCCTGGATGACTGCCAGTAGGCAGTAAACAATAGTGAATATACCTCTCGCGCTCCGCGTAGGTCGAGTCTTAATATAAACAAAGTCATGTGACGTGTAGGCTGACCGTGCGTCCCGGTAGGCTATATAAGCACGTGACAGCCCACACCCGGCCTCTTAAGAATCTTCTCGCCCTGAAAGATTCCGAGTGACCGTTATTACTGGCAGTCATCCAGGAATTCACATAACCATAGTTACATTCGTAACTTGCGTTATGTTTCATTCCTTACTGACTGCCAGTAGGCAGTAAACAATAGTGGATGACTCATACCAGAAGTGTCACGAGGAATCGAACCAACCTACTAAACTGCCGTAGCAGCCAGTGGCAGGATCGCTGACGTCAGTGAGGATCCAGAGGCCACATCAAGGCGATATAACCTCAAGAACGTGCAAGGGGCTGTCCAAGACGCCGCCGCACAGACGTCCGCCAGTGACACCCCTCTCATCGCCGCCCAGGACGTGGCAACGCCCCTGGTAGAATGGCAGATGACCTCGGAGGGGGCAGGTTTACCAGATGCTTCATAAGCCTTCTTAATCGCATCCACTGCCCAGTGGGATAGCCGCTGTTTAGACAGCGCGCCTCCTCTATTCTTTCCGCCGTAGCACACAAACAGTTGCTCTGAGCGTCTAATATCCCGTGTTGCCTGAATGTACAGTTGCAACGCACGGACTGGACACAGTAAGTGGGCCCTTTCCTCTGCCTCGGATGTAAACGGGGGAGGATGGAATGCCGCCAACTCTATGGCCTGGTTAACGGGGGGCAGAACCTTTAGGCAAGAATGACACATTCGGCCAAAGTGTGACCCCAGTGCCACTAGCCTTCCACCGAAGGCATGTGGGGCTAATAGAAAGTGTGTGGAGCTCACTCACACGCTTAGCTGTCGTAACTGCCAACAGAAAGGCAGTCTTAATCGATAACGAGCTCAAGGACGACCCAGCCATAGGCTCAAAGGGCGCCCTGCTCAATGCCTGCAGGACCAGAGGCAGGTACCAAGCTGCAGTACGCCTCACCCTAGGGGGGCGTAACCTCTTGGCACCGCGCAGAAACTGTGTCACCCAGTAATGCGCACCAACTGACCTGCCATCAATATGGCTATGATTGAAGGATATAGCGGACGTGTGCACCTTCAAGGTGGAGGCTGCACGGCCGGCATCCAGTAGACACTGTAAATAATGTAGTACGTGTTGTATAGGGCAAG
This sequence comes from Electrona antarctica, assembly GCF_951216825.1. Taxonomy (NCBI): domain Eukaryota; kingdom Metazoa; phylum Chordata; class Actinopteri; order Myctophiformes; family Myctophidae; genus Electrona; species Electrona antarctica. The sequence continues at coordinate 1,941,501 of NW_027637034.1, read as the reverse complement.
AGACTGGGTTCAGACCCCTGTCGCTGCACCCTAATGAGAAAGCAGCCCAGCAATTCGAGTACACCAACCTTGTGGAAGGGGCCCTTGCATTCCGCAAGGTCTCACATATTGAGGGGCCTAGCCCACTCAAGAGTGATTGATCCCTTTCAGTGGCCATACCCAAAGCTGAAGGAGGCTCGGCGATGGGTGCCACACCTTCCCGTCCAGCTGGGACAGGAGGTCTATCCTCACTGGAAGCTGCCATCGATCCCCGTTCAACAGACTGAGGAGCGTTGACTACCATATTCTCGAGGGCCACCTGGGGGCCACCAAGAGAACTCTGTCATCTGACGATCTCACCCTGTGAAGCACAGGCAACAACAGGTGGATCGGGGGAAATGCATAAAGGAGCGCTCTCGGCCAAGCGTTGGCGAGAGCGTCCATCCCGAGTGGGGCACTGGTCTCTGCCAGGCTGAACCACAGAGGACAATGAGTCGTGCCTTTTGAGGCGAATGGATCTACGTAGGCTACCCCGTGCCGATCCGATATCAACTGTGCCACCTGGGGGTGCAATCTCCACTCCCCAGGGGGCAGTCTCTGACGAGACAGATAATCTGCCACAGAGTTTAATCTGCCTGGCAGGTGCATAGCCCTCATCGAGGAAAGTAGAGGATAAGCCCACGTCCACAGGCGATGGGCTTCCCTCAGGGACTCCAGAGACCTGGTCCCTCCCTGATGGTTGACATGAAACACCACTGAGGTGCTGTCTGTCCGAATGAGCACGTGCTTCCCCCTGAGAAAGGGCAAGAAGTGCTTCAGCGCCAGGGAAACAGTCCGGAGTTCTAGCACGTTGATATGGCGTCCTCTCCATCGAGAGCGCCATACCCCCTGGACTGACCTCCTCTGCCATACCGCGCCCCAACCTTGAGGCGAGGCATCTGTTGTCACCACCTCTCGTCTCGCCGGGACCAAGCCGAGAGGGACTCCACTCAGCAGGAATGCATTGTCCCGCCAGCGGCGGAGATAACCAAGGCACCTGCGAGTGACTCTGACCTTGACCCCCCTGTGTAGACAGGGGTCCATGTGAAGGCCATTGAACCACCTCTGTAATGGGCGTAGATGTAGCAGCCCCAGAGGAGTGATTGCTGAGACTGCAGTCAGCATGCCGAGCAGTCTGAGCCATGTTAGGACGGTCAACCTCGCTCCCAGGCGGAAAGACCTCAGGAGGTTCTGAATTCTCCCCACCCTCTGTGCAGTCGGTCGTGCCTGCATCGATACCGAAGCTAGGGACATGCCGAGGAAGGTGGTCTGTTGCGTTGGGAGCAACGAGCTCTTTTCGAGGTTTACGGTCATGCCCAGTGCCTCGATGTGAGCGAGGACTCTGGACGTCACCTGTTCCGCCTCCCTGAACGAGGGGGCGCAAATGAGCCAATCGTCTAGGTAGGGAAGTATCTTCACTCCCGACAGGCATAGCGACGTTAAGGCTGCCCTCATACACCTTGTGAAGATGCGGGGAGCCAGAGACAGGCCGAACGGCAGAACGGCAAACTGGTAGACTTTGCCTTGAAAGGCAAAGCGTACGTACTTTCTGTGCTCTGGATGTATAGGCGCATGAAAGTAGGCATCTTTGAGGTCTATTGTGGTGAACCACTCCCCCTGTGTGATAGCCTGTAGGACGTCGACTGTGCGAAGCATCCGAAACGGAAGGAACTTGAGGTACCTTTAACCCTCTTAGGTCTAGTATAGGCCTGAGAGACCCTTCTTTCCTTGGGATCAGAAAGTAGGTGGAGTAGAACCCTTCGTTCTGTGAACGTGGGTGAACCGTTGTTATTGCTCGTTTGTCCAAGAGCTTGGCCACCTCTTGAGACAAACACTGGGCCTTCACGGGGTCTGTGACTGAAGTCACCCTGACCCGTGAAGGTGGTGGGGGTCGGCGGCGGAACTGCAGCCTGTAACCTTGGGACCTTGTTGTAACGACCCATGCCTCCCTGGCATGGTCTGCCCAGTAATTCAGGTGCTGCTGTGAAAATCTGCCCCAGACCCTCAGGCTGTGCCTGGGGGGTTATATGGGGGCTTGGGGGGGCACTGCAGCGTAGGCACTGCAGCCTACGCTGCAGTGCCTCGTTTGCCTCCGGGCCAAACAACTGGCCCGGCCCCACCGGCAGCTTCCGTAGCGCCTGTCTGCAACTGTCAGACATAGGCGCCTGAGCAAGCCACACCCGTTCGGGGGAGGGGCCCCCCTGGGGATATCATCCTCGTCATGGAACATAGAGTCTGAAGCTCTAGTTGACATGGCGTCATCCTCCTCATAATCGTAATCTAATTCTAGATCATCATCGCCCTCCGGCTCCTGGACCACCTGTGGCGGAGGAGGCGGTGGCTGCTGGACCGCCTGTGGCGGGGGAGGCGGTGGCCGTACTATTGCCTTAAGGCGTTCTATTTCAGCCCGCAAATCGTCCATTTCTTGGCGATATGGAGCAGTCGTGACAGCCGCCGTTGACCTCTTCTGGGCCAGGTGACCGCGCTCGGCGCGAGACCCGCGTTTGCGCTTCACCTTCCCATCAGAAGGGACCCCAGCGGGGACCCCAGAAGGTGGGAGGTTTCCTTTGACCAGGAGGTTCTCCACCTCACGCAGCCTAGCCTCTCTCACAGAGAGTGGTAGAGTGCCACAGTTCATACATGGGTCAGTCAGGGCTTCCCTGAGATGACCGACCCATCTCTAGTAGCTAACCGGTCAGGCTAAGATGGCCTGCTGTTAGCTTAATGTCAATTTGACACTTAACTGGGCAATCCCCGCGAGAGCTGTGCAACCACAGAATGCGTGGGAACCTCCCGTAACCAAAGGTCTTTTTTGTTTTTTTTTGTTTTTTAAGTTATTTAGATTGATTAATTAATTAAATTAATCAAACAAAAATGTCAATCAGATATTTTAACTAGGCAATCGCAGCGAGGACTGTGCAGGCACAGACCGCGTGGGAACCTCCAGTAATCTGAATTTTTTGAACAATTCAGTTATTTAGATGAATTAATTGATTAGATTAATCATCAAACAACAAATGTCCATCAGATATTTAACTAGGCAATCGCAGCGAGGACTGTGCAGGCACAGACCGCGTGGGAACCTCCAGTAATCTGAATTTTTTGAACAATTCAGTTATTTAGATGAATTAATTGATTAGATTAATCATCAAACAACAAATGTCCATCAGATATTTAACTAGGCAATCCCAGCGAGGACTGTGCAGGCACAGACCGCGTGGGAACCTCCAGTAATCTGAATTTTTTGAACAATTCAGTTATTTAGATGAATTAATTGATTCGATTATTCATCAAACAACAAATGTCCATCAGATATTTAACTAGGCAATCGCAGCGAGGACTGTGCAGGCACAGACCGCGTGGGAACCTCCAGTAATCTGAATTTTTTAAACAATTCAGTTATTTAGATGAATTAATTGATTAGATTAATCATCAAACAACAAATGTCCATCAGATATTTAACTAGGCAATCTCAGCGAGGACTGTGCAGGCACAGACCGCGTGGGAACCTCCAGTAATCTGAATTTAAACAAATTAAGTTATTTAGATGAATTAATGGATTAGATTAATCATCAAACAAAATGTCAATCAGATATTTAACTAGGCAATCCCAGCGAGGACTGTGCAGGCACAGACCGCGTGGGAACCTCCAGTAATCTGAATTTTTTAAAACAATTCAGTTATTTAGATGAATTAATTGATTAGATTAATCATCAAACAACAAATGTCCATCAGATATTTAACTAGGCAATCTCAGCGAGGACTGTGCAGGCACAGACCGCGTGGGAACCTCCAGTAATCTGAATTTAAACAAATTAAGTTATTTAGATGAATTAATGGATTAGATTAATCATCAAACAAAATGTCAATCAGATATTTAACTAGGCAATCCCAGCGAGGACTGTGCAGGCACAGACCATGTGGGAACCTCCAGTAATCTGAATTTAAAAAAAAAATTAAGTTATTTAGATGAATTAATTGATTAGATTAATCATCAAACAAAAATGTCAATCAGATATTTAACTAGGCAATCCCAGCGAGGACTGTGCAGGCACAGACCATGTGGGAACCTCCAGTAATCTGAATCTATTTATATATTCTTAATCAAATTAAGAATTAAATAATATAGTTTAATTGTCAAACAAACAATTATAACTAGGTAAATTAGGCGAGTGCTGTGGGAAACCGGCAGCACGCGGCCAACACCCAGTGTGGAGGAAGCCCTTTAACAACAATACATGAGAGTGTTTGTAGCTAGGGATCCTCAAGACAAACAAAGAGAAATGGTGATCATTTGACAACCACAGCCTTGAGAGGACAACAATTTGCGCTCTCGGCAAGGCCACAGGCAGGATGTCAACACCACGACACATATAGTGTCTTAACAACTCTTTGGACCTGCAATACAGAACTGATGTACAGATTCTAGGAGCTACACTTACCTACGATACTCACGTCAGGTAGCGAGAAGAAAAAAGAGGCCGGGTGTGGGCTGTCACGTGCTTATATAGCCTACCGGGACGCACGGTCAGCCTACACGTCACATGACTTTGTTTATATTAAGACTCGACCTACGCGGAGCGCGAGAGGTATATTCACTATTGTTTACTGCCTACTGGCAGTCAGTAAGGAATGAAACATAACTTGTAACTGTAGGGGATTACTTTTTAAAAGTAACCTTCCCAACCCTGATTGTAAATGGTATTCAACATTACTACATGTTTAAACCACAGTAAATAAAACACTACATACCTATCTTGTACAATTTTACTACAGGTTGCATCCTTGCATCAAAGTGTCCATGTCTCTGGTCCATCTCTGGCTGTTCCTCTGACAACGTTGAATGTCTTTTGGAGGCCATATCTCTAGATACTGTAGACCTCTCCCTGTGGTGCTCTGTGGAAATCACCAGTAGAAAGACCTTTCATTATACCACATAATCAAATCAAACTTACCATGTCCTGTTCAGTTGAAAGGAGCAGTCACTAGTTGTTCTAAGTGCTAAAATAATTGTCCCCATCAGATGAAAATAAAAAATTGTAAAAGGGAAACAAAGGTCAAAAAGTAACACAAATAGCCAATCTACAAGCTCACAGAGGACACAGTCAACCCATACTGCTCCCAGGTGCCGTCTACATTCCTCCTGTCACCAGTCTCTCCGGTGGTCTAATGTTCATGAAATAGGCCTACCACTTTTTATCCTACTTGGCCTGTGTCTCATAGGAGGGCTGTGGGCAGTTCAGAAACCCGTCCACCAGTGACATCATCGTTAGGCAGATTTGTTTTTAAACAAGATTTAATAGAAAATATTTCGATTTGTATTATTGTGAGACCAAAGGAAAATCATTTTCGAATTGCAACTTTTCAGGAATAGAAAGCCTGCAGTTTCTATTAGTTTGGATTCCCCATCGATGATATCACTGGTGGATGGGTTTCTGAAGTGCCCACAGCCCTCCTATGAGACACAGACTGAGTAGGAAAAGAATGGTGATATTTTATCATGAACATTAGTGAGAACCAATTATATGAAGATAAGTTGAAAAGTGGTGAAGTGGTCCTTTAAGTAGTATTTTTGTATTGCGTATTTGAAAAAAGTCAACATTCATTAACCCACCAGCCTCTCTTTGAAGTAGCTCCTCTTGTTCCTCTTTAATCTGTGGAGGTTGTGGTTCCTCCTGGACCAGACTGGAGCTCCTCTCCTCTTCAGGTGGAACCTCCTCTTTACACACAGGAACGTGCAGAAAGTCTAGGATTAATACAGGTTAGTTAATACTGAAGTAGTAGTAAATCCAAAAAGCCGACATTTTCGCATATGAGGGTGGTGAAGGAAGGAAGACAGTTTCTCAATCACACGCAATTCACATGCACAGTTGACGTGCAGATTGCGTGCAGTGTGAGAATACATGGGCTTAAAAAAAAAACAATGCGGTTTTAGTCCACCCATATGGTCATGAAAGTATGTTTTATTTCCTAATTATCAAGTAATCTTTCGCGGGCCGGTCAGAGTCAGCCGGCAGGCCGTATCTGGCCCGCGGGCCGTACAATGCCCAGGTCTGGTGTAAGAGGTGCACTTTGGGAAACCGGGCTATTAACTATTATTATTGTAACCATGGTTGTGAGCTTGTAGATCAGCTATAGCCCTGTGGCATTTCATTGGCCGTTGATTGTGTTAAATTTAGGCCAAAACGATGCTAAAGGGGGGGGGGGGATTGGTTCATTTTGAGTTATCTCTTATTATTGTGTGATTAATTGTGCTTTTTTTCTCTTCTTTTTTTGCGTGCGTGCGTGCGTGCGTGCGTGCGTGCGTGCGTGTGAATGGGTGAGTAGAGATATATTTTGATAGGCTATGCTGTGAGTGATAGCCTACTTGTTGACTGTTGGTTTTATCATTAGTGTATTCTGTATTCTGTAATGTATGCATTTTGTAATGTATATATTCTGTAATGTATATATTTTCTAATGTAATGTATTGTTTAATGTTTTCATTTATTTCCGTCTGGAGTCTCAAAAAGATTAGTTCCAAATACAAATCATTAATGTGAACCTAGAATGGTAATACCCTGCATGCCCACCAGAGGGCAGTGCAGTTCTACTTTGAAGTGAGTCAGTCTACCAGTATTTCTAGTAGTGCAGCGGCATAACTCAGTATATTAGACCAATCGTTAATTTTATGATAGAAGCGCCAAATTTGGCAGAAGTGTTGACAGATATATTGGGAACAATACTGGATATTGGGCCATTTTTTTAGACTGGAAACATTTTAAAACAATTATAAACAATATAAAGCATGAAAAGTTGAATCGTACACTTCAATGCAGCTCAGTGCTTACCTTAATAATAATACTATTAATAATATTATAGTCATATGTTACCTTCTCAGTCTACAGAGTTTGTCTTTGTAGAAACAGCTCTCTCTAAGCTCGCTGCTCCAGTGTCAACATGTACGACTGACTGACAGCTGATTCCTGTAAATGGAGACCATTGTGTAATCGTTGAGCCGCTGTAAGGAAGGATTGTGGACTAAAGTCCACTGTCTTTATTGTTTTACATCAGAGAGAATGAAGAAGAGCTGATAACACCACATATCGTTGCTGCACTTAACCCCTTCACTGCAATGCCAGATTCATTCATCCATCTTCAACCGCTTATCCGTAGTCGGGTCGCGGGGGCAACATCTCCACAAGAGAGCTCCAGACTTTCCTCTCCAGAGCAACATTAGTATAACTTCCTCCTGGGGCATCCCGAGACGTTCCAAGGGAGACGCCCGGGAGGCATCCTAACCAGATGCCCGAACCACCTAAGCTGGCTCCTTTCCAGGCGAAGAAGGTATACTCCGTGTCTCTCCCGTGTGACTGAACTTCTCACCCTATCTCTCTAAGGGAGATGAACTTCTCACCCTATCTCTCTAAGGGAGATGAACTTCTCACCCTATCTCTCTAAGGGAGATTAACTTCTCACCCTATCTCTCTAAGGGAGATGAACTTCTCACCCTATCTCTCTAAGGGAGGTGAACTTCTCACCCTCTCTCTCTAAGGGAGGTGAACATCTCACCCTATCTCTGAGGGAGGTGAACATCTCACCCTATCTCTAAGGGAGATGGACTTCTCACCCTATCTCTAAGGGAGGTGAACATCTCACCCTATCTCTAAGGGAGATGAACTTCTCACCCTATCTCTCTAAGGGAGATGAACTTCTCACCCTATCTCTCTAAGGGAGGTGAACATCTCACCCTATCTCTAAGGGAGGTGAACTTCTCACCCTATCTCTAAGGGAGGTGAACATCTCACCCTATCTCTAAGGGAGATGAACTTCTCACCCTATCTCTAAGGGAGGTGAACTTCTCACCCTATCTCTAAGGGAGATGAACTTCTCACCCTATCTCTCTAAGGGAGATGAACTTCTCACCCTATCTCTCTAAGGGAGATGAACTTCTCACCCTATCTCTCTAAGGGAGGTGAACTTCTCACCCTATCTCTCTAAGGGAGGTGAACTTCTCACCCTATCTCTGAGGAAGGTGGACTTCTCACTCTATATCTAAGGGAGGTGAACATCTCACCCTATCTCTAAGGGAGATGAACTTCTCACCCTATCTCTAAGGGAGGTGAACTTCTCACCCTATCTCTAAGGGAGATGAACTTCTCACCCTATCTCTAAGGGAGATGAACTTCTCACCCTATCTCTCAAGGGGAGATGAACTTCTCACCCTATCTCTCTAGGGGAGATGAACTTCTCACCCTATCTCTAAGGGAGGTGAACTTCTCACCCTATCTCTAAGGGAGATGAACTTCTCACCCTATCTCTAAGGGAGATGAACTTCTCACCCTATCTCTAAGGGAGATGAACTTCTCACCCTATCTCTCTAAGGGAGATGAACTTATCACCCCATCTCTCTAAGGGAGGTGAACTTCTCACCCTATCTCTAAGGGAGATACACTTCTCACCTTATCTCTAAGGGAGGTGAACTTCTCACCCTATCTCTTTATTGTTTTACATCAGAGATAATGAAGAAGAGCTGATAACACCACATATCGTTACTGCACTTAACCCCTTCACTGCAATGCCAGATTCATTCATCCATCTTCAACCGCTTATCCGTAGTCGGGTCGCGGGGGCAACAGCTCCACAAGAGAGCTCCAGACTTTCCTCTCCAGAGCAACATTAGTATAACTTCCTCCTGGGGCATCCCGAGACGTTCCAAGGGAGACGCCCGGGAGGCATCCTAACCAGATGCCCGAACCACCTAAGCTGGCTCCTTTCCAGGCGAAGAAGGTATACTCTGTGTCTCTCTCGTGTGACTGAACTTCTCACCCTATCTCTAAGGGAGATGAACATATCTAAGGGAGATGAACTTCTCACCCTATCTCTCCAAGGGAGGTGAACTTCTCACCCTATCTCTCTAAGGGAGATGAACTTCTCACCCTATCTCTAAGGGAGATGAACTCTCACCCTATCGCTAAGGGAGATGAACTTCTCACCCTATCTCTAAGGGAGATGAACATCTCACCCTATCTCTAAGGGAGATGAACTTCTCACCCTATCTCTCTAAGGGAGGTGAACTTCTCACCCTATCTCTAAGGGAGATGAACTTCTCACCCTATCTCTAAGGGAGATGAACTTCTCACCCTATCTCTAAGGGAGATTAACTTTTCACCCTATCTCTCTAAGGGAGATAAACTTCTCACCCTATCTCTAAGGGAGATGCCAGCCACCCGTCTGAGAAAACTCATTTTGGGCTAATCTTGGAACCTTATTCTTTCGGTTCATACATTTACACCCACTACTATACCATGCAGCTTCTTCTTTATATTTATTTTTTATTTTTATTTTGTAATAATCACAGAATATTTATCTACAGTATATGTAATCAATTCATCAAACGTTTCCATTGTGGTCCTACAGTATGAATTCAATGTGTGTGTGTGTGTGTGTGTGTGTGTGTGTGTGTGTGTGTGTGTGTGTGTGTGTGTGTGTGTGTGTGTGTGCGCGCGTGCATGTGTCGCATGAGGGGGAGGTGGAACGAGTGAGTGATTTATAACAGCTATACTATGATCTGCAGCACGCACGCACGCACGCACACATACACGCACACACACATGTCATGCACGCACATGCACACACACGCGCACGCATAGCAACAACAACACTAGTAGGGTAGCTAGGAGGCAAGGAGACTAGGAGGCTCTGGGGGAGAAAAATACATTCACAGAATGTGTGTGTGTGTGTGTGTGTGTGTGTGTGTGTGTGTGTGTGTGTGTGTGTGTGTGTGTGTGTGTGTGTGTGTGTGTGTGTGTGAGAGAGGTGGGGGAGGGAGGGATCGAAGAGAAGAGAGGAGAGAGACAGACAGGTGTGGGGGGGGGGGGGAGGAGGGGGGGGGGGGCTGTATTACTCTTTACATTAAAACCAGTCATGGGGAAAATGAGAGCAGACCTGGACCACCATCCTGCCCACCTGACAACCTCCCCTCCCCTCACACACACACACATGCCCATAGCCGCCATCACAAATGTGATGAGGTCAGCACATTTGGGCACATTTGGGCAAGTGGCTATGGCCGAATTTAGCCCAAGGAGTATTTCCGTGCAAAACGCATGCTTGGAATGGATTCAGCATCATGAAAACCCTAGTAGTTTGACATGTCACATGCTATTTAAAGTATAATGAAATTTGGAATTCTTTGCCTTATATTGGTTGATAATGGTAACTTTCAGCAGCTGTCACAAAGTTTCCCAAGGGAGTTGGGAAACTCACAGAAACACATTTTTTCTGTGATAGTAGACACCTTTATGTCTGAACACATCTGTGAAGAAAGCTAGTGGTAAGCATTTGTTTTGCAGATTTTGCAGCTAACTTTACCTAACTAGTTTGAATGTGAAGCCCCAATGAATCAGTGTGGGCTGTGCAGCCTGCAGGTGAAAGCAATCCAGCCTACTGTAACTGCACAAAGCTGTTGTTTTAGGGAGTCTCTTTTTTGTAGCCTCGATACCCAGGCTTTAATTTCGTCTGCGCGAAAAATGAAAGCCTGGATTTACGCATGGGCTGCACTGGCCTAAACGTGGGAGTCAACCCTTCCACGTGGGCGTCGCTTCAAATGATGTGACGTCAGGGCTCTGAGCGGTGTGCATCCCTCAAAATAACACCGTGAGGAAATCATTACCAGTGGAACTTCAAACGAGGCTATGCGAGGAAAATGAGGAGAATGGCTGAAGAACCCACCACACCGTCTAAGAAACAAACCAACGTGTGCCGACTCTGTGGAAATAACTTTGACAGTCCGTTAGAATGGTATACTCCAGCAACCAGTGGTTTCTGGTCGACACAATAACAGTGCTGCACTGGGGGGGAGGAGAGACCGGGGCTGACGGACAGATCGGTGAACCAATCAGGGTGTCGGGCAAATCTGAGCCGCGGCCCTCCCATCTAGGCCAGAAATGTCTAGCGTTAGCTCAGAGCCTGGGTTTCGATCGGCGCTGATGGGACGCTTGTTTTACAGCACCGGAGGGCGGGGTTATATAACCTCACAAAAACATTGCCTAAACCTAACCCTAACCTGTAAAACAAGCGCCCCCTCAGCGACTCCCATGCTCCACCAAAGAGAGTCTCTGTTGTTTTATTCCCTCACCACCACTGCCACTGTCCGTTGCACCGGTTTGTTTCAATCCTGCATTGACAAGTGATGGGCCCTCATTTATCAATTGAGTGTAAAATCTGCCCCAAATTCGAGTGTAGGTTTTGTAGTACACTCACGTCACCACGGCATTTATAAAGTGATCGCAAACAGCTGATCCTTCCTTAATTTCATTCCTAGCAGTGATAAATGTGACGGCTGAAATCAATCTGGCACGCCGTATGAAATCAAGCCCCGCCCTCGTTCTTGCGACATGCACAACGGCAATACGACCAAACAACGCATGGAAACCATAGTTACATAAAAAAGTTTCCCCCGCTTGCCTTGCTGCCCGCCTCACCCCCCTCTCTCTCACACACACACACACACACACACACACACACACACACACAGACGCATGCACGCACACGCAACTTGCAAGCCCAACTGGTGCGTTGTATCTTAAATAAATAAAGAATGAACACCCGCATGAATTAAATAAAGCTGTAAGCCTGTCTGTTTCCCTCTCACCTCGCTTGCTCCCTCTGGGTGTTTACATTACACAGTACATTCAACAATGAGACAGTACACATAAACAAACAGTTCACATAGCAGATACCAAAGTACAAAGGTGCACATAACCATTAAAGTGCAGACGTTAAAGTGCTATGCGATAGTCATAAAAGTGAGTGTGCATAGGCATTAGGCAAATAAAGTAAGTAAAAAGTATGTAAGTAAGTAAGTAAAAAGTGCTTATCATAAGGTTATGTCCTAGATCTACCCACAGCAGCATTTAGTGTGCAAATAGAGACAGGGACAAAGGAATGTTTGTGCCTGTTTTTTGTGGCACAAGGGGCTCGCAAGGTTCACCAGACATAAATCACAGAGCAGAATGATAAACTGCATCCAAGGGCTTGTGGGCAGAAGGAGCAGCTTTTCTATAGATGACATCTCCATAGTCCAATACAGAAAGAAAGACTGCTTCAATAACTCTTTTCCTACATGGAATTGGGAAACTAGCTCTGTTCCGGTAGAAAAAGACAATTTTTTGTCTTAGTTTACAGACAAGATTGACAATATGGTATTTAAATATTGAAAATCTTGTCTGTAAACTAAGGCAGACAATGTAGTCCTTTGGCCAGAGGCCTTATTATCGGATATCGTTGCCCTAAAAAGGGACAAGACATATGTGGTATAATTTTGTTCGTCTGACATCCAGGAGTGCTAAATTGTGTGATAGGAGTTTCAGAAGGGCAGCTGAATATGATTTTAGGGGTATAATCTGATTATGCAAAACCATATAATTCATTGTTATCTAAACTCCAAAATTATTCACTTTTATGCACATTTCTGATGTTTGTACCATGGATGGGCATGGCCAACATCATAATAGAACAACAGACATGCTGAATTATACTTCTTGTAGCCATACCGGGAAAATCCACAATACCTTCCTCTCTGAAACAGGATCTTAAACTTCTGAATGATACGACTTTTTATGGGTTTATGAGGATGTAGAAACCATTTAGACATTACTTTGAAGAGTCAGGAACTCTCAAACTCAAGGTTGTACCCCAGCACACAACGCAACTCAGGAAAACATGTAATAAATGAGTATATGAGGACCACACAACTAGACTTAACTTAGAGATAGCGCACGCACGCACGACACACACACACACACACACACACACACACACACACACACACACACACACACACACACACACACACACACACACACACACACACACACAAACACACACACACACAGTGACAGCAGTGCATGGAACAATAGGCCTATCTCACAGCCCCCTTTCCACGCCCCCTTCCGTTAGCTAGTGGTGTCATTTAACATTAGCATTTATATTTTTTCTCTGGAGAATCTAAGTACATTTCCTAATGTAAAAATGTGACAGACCAATATTATTATGAAGCAAACAAGATGGTAAATCAGCTCGAACAGATATAACAAACCTTATCTTGAGAAAACTAAAGTTGTAGACTTCTTAAATGACCTCTGTTAACATGTAGTGTCTATGGAGTGACGTCACACTATCACCACTAGCTCCGAAAGGGGGTGTGGAAAGGGGGCGGGGCAATTATGTGAGATAGGCCTATTGTTCACTGGGCTGGTATGTGACTTTGGGTGTCGTCCCTCCCTTCTATTGACTGACACCAGGTGTGACACACAGGGCCTCATAGCTCAGTGGTTAGAGCACTGGTCTAGTAAACCAGGGGTCGCGAGTTCAATTCTCGCTGAGGCCTATCAGCTTTTTAACCAGAGTTGATGAAAGCTCCACACTGCACACACACACACGTGCGCACACACACACACAAACACACACACACACACACACATACCTTCATAGCCTTTATCTTCTATCTTACACTGTATTCTCTCAGCTCCAGAGGCAAGCGTTGGTTATTATAAAAGTCAGTGACAACAGAAAAAAAAATATATATATATATTTTAATGATATAATTTTACATTATATAATTCTATCCATTTAGCTACTGTTTTTTCCTTTTATCTAGACCAGAGGTGGGCAACTTTGACGATGGCCAATATAATTCCACACTCACTCCAGAGGGCCACATTGCATAATACTTAGTACATAGTAAAAATAGCCGATCTACAAGCTCAAAACGTCTCGCACTGCGACGCGTTTTGAGCTTGTAGATCGGCTATTTTTGCTATTATTTGAATTTAAATCCTGAATAAATTGTTGCTATTTTTTAATTGGAATCCTGAAAAGTAACATTTTTAATGAATTTCAAATGCCTTATAGTTATGTTAACATTATGAACTAAATACAAATACATTGGACATACAAAAAAGACGATAACATTTTATACATTTTATACTATATAATACTCATTAAGATACTAATCTACTTATCAGTATTCCTGGTATTAACTTGAAGGCAACGTATTAAGTGAAGGCAACTGGTGGCCCCCGGGCCGCCAGTTGCCCATTCTAGACCGACTACACAGAATCTGCACCTGGCTCGCTGATAACAAACTATCTTTACACCTGGGAAAAACTGAACCCATTCTCTTCGGATCTAATAGTAATCTCAGCAAGGCAAATGGCTTCTTGGTTAGAGTGGGTGACAATGTTATCACACGTAAAGATGAAATTACCTACCTAGGTTCCATCCTGGAGGCTAATCTTTCTGGTGATAAAATGGCCACCAACGTAATCAAAAAAGGAAAAAAAGATTCCTTTACAGGATCTCCTCACTGGTCAACAAAAACACCTTGAAGACCTTAACAGGAGCCCTTGTACAAGGTTTCTTTGACTATGCATGCACCTCCTGGTACCACAGCACCTCAAAGGCCCTCAAAACTAGGCTCCAGACTTCCCAAAACAAACTGGTCAGGCTCCTACTTGGCCTCACCCCCCAAACCCACCTCACCCCTGCCCACTTTGACAGGCTGGAATGGCTTAGGGTCGACGTACAGCATCTTGCAATGGGTCTGGTCCACAAGATTCGATACACCACCAAGATACTCATGTACCTGTCTAGATACTTCCTTAATGTTACCGAAGTCCACACCCATAACACCAGAGGAAGTGCAACGAACCATGTACAACCCAGATTCGGCACAAACAAGGGACTAAATTATTTTCGCTCCTATGCCACCAAAATGTGGAACGCCCTACCAACAGTCATTAAGACATGCAAATCCCTTGACTCCTTCAAAACCACTCTCAAAGGGCACCTACGGACGGCTGCAATTCAAAACTGGCCTCCGTAAAATCTGAATCCCCCCCCGCACCGCCCACCCCTTTTTCCCCTCACTGTATATGTTTCTTTTCCCTTTTTACCTCCCTTATGATGAATTCCTGTTCTGTTCTTTGACTATATAGAAGTGTCTATTTGTACGTCTCTAAATGTTGATGAATTGAACAAGGTGGACCCTCTTGTAAACAAGTGTAATGCTTAATTGGGTCGTCCACTCACAGTTAACAGTCTTTGTATTGAGTTTGTGCTTGAAATGTACTGTAATTCTGCAAAATGTTAATAAATATTTCAATCAATCAATCTACATGTCACTGTAGAGAAGTGTGTCAGACAAATTGGGCTGGTCTAGTTCATTGAAATAATTCCACGACTGCAGCTTTAACTTAGAGGCATTATACAGGTCATTCATTCACATGAAGGATGGATGGACAGGAGGTGATAGGATGAGGTTTGCTCTGAAAGCAAAACCTGTGAAATATGGGGTTTCCTGAAGTAACGATAGCTCGTAAGGGGGCACGGTGGCACTTTGTCGAGCTTGGGCGGCCAATCGCGGTCCTGGATTTTCGCTGGGACCGAGAACGCCTGCACTGAGAATCAGCCAATCACAACATGCCTGCGCTGGAATGAGAAACCAAAAGCCAATCACAAAAGATTCCGGCTGCAAGAATCTCAGAGAACGACATGGCTGGATAAAAACAAATCACACGTGACCACAACACGACAGCACCTTCAAGACAACGCAACAACATAACAATAACAATGTTTGCTTCGATCATCAAGTCAGAATGACCGTGAGTTAAATCTATATTGTTATTGTTTTGTATAATGTGACACGTTGTGTCTTTTGCATAGCGTATTGCATAGCCCATAGCGTATAAATGACTAGAATGGACCATCAGAGCGGGTGAGGGCCCGTGGGGTTTGCCACATTATAAACTCAGGAGTTTTAATTCAGCACAAAAGTTCGGTGCAATAAACGGAGTTAACAATGTGACGTTCTAGGAGCCTCACATAGCCAGCCTTCATCTGCCTGTGCAATGCATGTCCACGCATGATATGACCCTTGTAGTATATTTGTACGTCTCTTGTTATGATGAAATGAAAATGGTGCACCCTAGCCCAAACATTTAGACTCTCGTAGGTTTTTTTCGATTCTGACGAATCTCTCTACAGAATGGAAAAAAACCTCTACGAGAGTCTAAATGTTTGGGCTAGGTGCACCCTATTGTACAAGTGTAATGCTTTGTGTCGTCCACAGTTAACAGTTTTTGTACTATTGAGTTGTGCTTGAAATGTACTGTAAATCTGTTTACTTCAATCAATCAATCCCTCCCTACGAGTCAGTTAATGTAGGCCTAATTTACGTTGCCTGATCGATATCTGATCCGTAACATTACAGGCCATCAATGTGATTACTGGACTCTCGTTGTAATGTTACTCAAGACCTGATGTCTGTCTGATGATCTGATGTGATTAGTCAGTCGCAGGTCGAGTGGGCACCCTATATATTCTGGCTACACCGTGCTTTGTGAAGTGGTTGGGCAATGTAAAGTAGGCCTATAGGCTATGCAAAACATGATCAATGCTTTACATATTATTCAATCTATCAATCAGACATAAATGTAAAGATAGGCTACATGGACTGCCGTTATATCATCGTAATTGTACTAGGCTAATGTTCCTGAATCAATAGGTGTCCCCAACTGTAGGCTACACAACACAGATTTAAATTTCAGTTATTTTTGTTAGATTTGTAGCTCAGTAGCCTATAGCAGAAGACAAAGGCTTAATAGTCTAAGTTTAATGCAGTGGGTTTCAACCCATCAAGGCCCATTATTTAGTCAGCATTTGAGCCACGGACCACCATTTGATGACATATAGCCTCTCAATTTGTTATTGTTGGATGAGATTTTGTCCACAAGTCCATGCTGTATTGATGTTGCTACCATTAGGAGATAGCAAACGTTGATCAAAATAACAATTGTTCTACATTCTCCAATTGTGTAGACGTCAGATTTTTAACAAAACTGTAACTCTTGAGAGTGTAAAACACATACGGGTCCTTTTGGTTTCATTTTACACTCTCAAGAGTTAAAGATCTCTCCATTTGGTTACCAACTCTCCATCATTTAGCTGGGGACCACCTGGAACCCCCTCAAGGACCACTGGTGGTCCCCGGACCACTGGTTGAAAACGCAGTGCAGTTCTTCGTTTTATAGCCAGATCTGATCACCTTCCAATGCAACCCTATCGCCCAAGTCAAACGTTACTACATTACGTTTCTGACAAATTAGAAAACGTACCAAACGAACGTAATTCACGGTGAAAACGTTCGGTCTTAACGTTTGCTTATCTGCATTCATTTTAATGATAGCCAGAATACGTTTGCATACAACGTTTTGTTTTGTTTATTTTGCTGTCCCTCCAGCACTTTCGATCCAAATGAATAATAATAATAATAGTAATTATCAATAAGGAATAGTGCTTACAGCATTTCAAATGTAATAATAATAATAATAATTAGCAATAATTAATTGTTTTATGCGTATTGCGACCGTTTTTGATCATGTTTCAGCGTCAGTGTAAGAGGAGATCCCCTTCCTGATTTCCAGAAAAGGGGCGGGATTTGATGACGCACGTAACGTGACAGATGAAGTGAAGGGAATTTCCTTTTACTGTCTAATATTTTTATTTCCCCCCTCTGATGTATAACTGACGTTTTGTTTTGTTTATTTACTGTATAATAATACTAATTAGCAATATGCCTAATGAATTGTGCTTACAGCATTTAAAATGTATTAATAATAATAATAATAATAATAATTAGCAATAAGGAATGATTTGGTGATGCAAAACATATTTGGAGATGAAACAGGGAAATCCCTTTAGAACTCTATGAAGCGTAAATCATTCATTCATCCCCCCCACACACCTTTATGTAATGTGTTTTTATTCCACCTCTGATTTCTGACTGTTGTTATTTGTTCTGTTTGATATGTTATTTGTATGTCTTTAAATGTTACATGGTTTGATGAATTGAAAATGGAAATAAATAAATAAATCAGCATTGTTGTATTATTTCGTCTGTTTATGAATTGATTGCAATAGCCTGCACATTGAGTTTTACTTTTTTCTTCCAAATTTAGCAGATCAGTATCATTACATTGTCACTTGTCAGTTACAGCTAAACTATTTACTCTCGTTGAATATATTTAATGACTTGTTGAAATGTGTTAAGCTTTCGTTGGGAGTATTAATACTATTAATTAATAGCTATAATCAGTTGTTCCCAAACCCTTTGTCAAGGACCCCCAAATTGACCAAATTAGACCGCGGACCCCCATTTGAAAAGATATGCCAGGGACCCCCATAAGAGAAGCTTTTACAGCTCTAGCAAACCCTGTTTAATTTCAAGGACCCCCAGTTTGACACAGACCCCAATTTAATGACATTTCCATCTCTGGGACCCCCAATTTATATTGTAAAATCTATGTTAATTTAACTCTGAGTTACAGACTCATAAGGTTTGGTTCCAAACTATCATTTAGCTTTAACTTAGATTTTGGGAACCACTGATTTATATCATTCCATTTGAGACATGCACAATCAAGACAACTAAATCTGTTTTATGACCCATGGACTGGATAACAACCCTAAGAGCAGGCCTACTCTAAGATAACTAAACGTCTGCTTGCTATTCTTGCCCCCCCCCCCCCCCCCCCCCCCCCCCACAGTGAATCTCTTCGTAATCTCCTAATATGAAGTTTCATGAAGCGTTCTTAGGTCTGCTAGTTCGGTCAATGGGGCCAGCACGTCAAAACAGCGCCACTCATAGTGTCTGGGAGGTAATGACAGCTAAAATGTAGTGGCTATATATTAATATGAAAGGATTTTCTGCCATCTCGTCTTGCCCATTCTTTCAGGTCCAATCTCATTGACCTTGGCCAATTTTATAATATAGGTAGTAGTGATGTAATTTTACATCAACCATCCTCAATGTAATTAATTAGACACAACACCTATACAAAAAATATATATGGGCTCACAAAAAATAATTCATTGTTATTTTAGAAATGTATTGGCCAAAAACAATCTTTCCCCCCACTTTAACATAACCCCCACCCCCCCAACAACACAACTAAAAACACTACTTTTAACTGTAGACATTTTAATTGACTTTTCACCACAAACGGTAATAAAACAGAGAACAGACAGCAGAAACATTTTGTACAAATTAAACAATTCACAGGACAAATTAAAATACAAATTAAACATTTGTACAAAACCGTACAAATTAAACATTTGTACAAAACCATACAAATTAAAACAATTGAACTATTGAAAATCATTTTAAAATAGTTCAACTAGCCGATCTACATCTACACGTTGTGAGCTTGTAGATCAGCTATTTAAAATGAACCATTTTAAAAGGTTTTTTAAAATAGTAAAAAATTGCAAGTTTAGGGATAAGGGTTAAGGGGTGACGCAAGATATAGCCCAAAGTCTCTTACCCTTTATCCCTAAACTCATTAGCCATTTTTTACTATTTTGAAAAACATTTTAAAATATTTCAAATAGCCGATCTACAAGATCACAACGTGTCGATGTAGATTGGCTAGTTGAACTTTTTGTTTTTCAAGATAGTAAAATGTGATAACAGGGTTTGTCTGAAGGGACATTTTCATGTCAAGGACCCCAAAAATGATATGTAATTGGCCGCCAACCCCCATCTGAAAATGTTGTTCCAGGGACCCCCCAAAGGCAAAGATTTGTTAAAAACGTTAATGAAAAGAATATACATTCAAAGATTTGAGACACATTCTCACGATTTTTCAAAAATAGCAGATCTACAAGCTCGTAGTGCAGCACTCTGTGCCGTGCTACGAGCTTGTAGATCTGCTATTTTTCAATAGCTAAAGTAGAACATAATGCTTAAAACACCAAAAGGGGTTCCCGTCCTTGGGTTGACACAGAAGAGTGAGACACAATACACGAAGAGCTGCCAGCCAGGAAAGTAGTGCTGTGGGAACGATGTGATGTGGGATGACTGGAAGCAATGATGGAGGGCTGAGGACGACCTAGAGAGAAACACAGACGTAAACGGTGTTAAATAGCAGATTTATGAAAAAAAAAAAAGTTTAGTTAGGTGGTTTCCTCTAGATAGCAATGATACAAACATCCCATGAGTGATGCAGCTAACCGTTGTGACCTTGTAGATCGGCTAATGTATTTTCACAATATTTATCTGTGGAGCCAAGTGAAACTACATGTATTGTCAATTCAAGTCATGTCTCAACCGCTACAATTCCAAGTGGTTGTCAAGGTGGGGGGTCCCTAGTTCAAATATTATTTTGGAGGGTCATGGCTTCTTAAAATTCTTTGGTTCCCATGGAGGCCAGGTATAGTTGCTGTTGATGAAAAAAATGAACACTAAAAATAGTTTCTATCATGAAACGCCAGACAATTAGATCTACTATTTTATCTATAAATGTACCAAGTCTCGGTACGTACGTGTGTAATCCACGTAACTCGACAACCAGTCGCCCCACCAACTTCAAATTCGACACACGCGTTCCACACCCCCACAGGGAGTGCAGTGCCCGGTGTCGGGCACTGTTTCTCTGTCAGTTTTCTCTGCTGTTTTCTACCAGGGAGGGGAGGGTTGGAGGGGGTCTCTGATCGGTGAACCAATACTTCTCCAGCACTTGTAACTTAGAAAGCACGCTGGCTGGGCCAGGCTAGTTCCTTACAGGAGCACGGCTCACAAAATGTAAAAATGTAGCTTATTAGTAATCAATCAAAACAAAAATCACACCTGTGTGAAGTGAGGTGCGCTCTTATCTTACAACATAATATTTGTTTAAGCAACGGGTGCTAATGTTTGTTTTAGTCCTCAAAACAAACATTTCTCTTTGTTGTCTATGGTGTTTTCTTAAACAAGCATTGTTGAAAAACAAACATTAAGCTGTATATAGGAGAGGCTAGCGCCCCTCAAAGATTATTGCACTTGTGTGAAGTGAGGGGCGCTCTTCCGTGCCCAGCCAATCAATCATCACATTCGGTGGTACAAACACACAGACACACAAAGCTGGGCAGTGGGCATATGCGGGGCTAGCGCCCCTCAAAAATGAAAGAATAATAGACCAAAATGTATTGGAGAAAAAAAGGATTGGCCTACTTTATTTACCTTAGTTTTGAGCATCCCATCGTTTTCCCTTTCGGCACAGTCGGACAACAATTCTCTCTTTGTCGGCCATGGCTTGTGACTCTGCATCCGTAATTACAGAGAGATCCAGAATCACGTCATCTGCAAGGTTATTAAAATAATCTGTGATTAATCAAATTCACTTACATAAACAAACATGTTCTTAAACACAATATATTATTTATTTTGTATTTACATTTTTGAAAAGATCCAAAAAGTGCCCCAAAAAAGGGTTGCACACACAGTCTTCACTTACATCCCCAAATTTGTAATATAGGCTGAAACGTAAAGTTCCATTACGTATAGTTCCATTACACACCTGTTCCTGTGGCTCCCTGTGGTCCAGGTTCTCCCATGGAGGTCGAGGGTGGAAGTTCCTATAAGGCAGTGGTGGAAGAAGTACTCATTTTACTCAAGTAAAAGTATAATTCTAAGTACTCATTACACAAAAGGGCCCATTTAACTTTTTCCAGTTTTTAGATTTGAATTTAACAAAGAATAAAATGGGGCCAAACAAGGTCCCTTCTCTTAACAATTGACTTCTGCAGTGCAATGTCCATCTGTGTTTCTGCCAATAATGATTGATTGGACTTCCATTGAGTGTAACTTAATCAAAGTATGGACTTTTGAATAATTGTATTCCTATGCTCTTATAATACAATAGAGAAAAGGCTATCATGAATTCACAGAGATAGTCCTACTTATTTACCATCTCCACCGCACGTCTTTTAGTGGCGGACCTCTTCTTCCCCCTTTTCCCTTTACCAGGGATCTCTGAAAAACAGATTTAAAAGAGAGAAAGACAGACGGATTGAACTTGATTGGCATGTACAAATGAGGGTTGAGTCACAAGGTAGCTCTCCACCGCTCCACTGCAGTTGGCCGAGTAGGAAGTCTCCTACCGTCTTCCGACAACTTATACGGTGGATTTTTGAGGGGGGCTCTGATCATACACTTTTGCCATCACTTTTATATTCAATATGTACTTTGCTCAGCCTATCAAAACATCGCTATGGGGTGATCAGCCAACACAAAGCTGGGCATAGGATGGGATAGCGCCCCTTAAAAAGTTAGTGTTGCAAATTTCAGCAAACTTCAGAAATAAACAAAAGCAACCCACAACTATGAATATTTAAGAGAGACTGTGCTTATTTTTCTGTAAAGTCGCTTGTAGATATTATATTTTAATAAGCAGACCTGGCTGTGGCAATACTGCAAACCAGTGCTGCAGGCTACTTCGCATGCACAAAACAATGTTCCATGGGCAGACTGGTTTGTGCTAAACTACATGCTAGTTTGTTGCACTCTGTTCGGGTTGGAAACAGTATTTGGTGGAGAGACACCTTTACATGTTAAATTATACATTGAGGATGTTCCTATGCAAGTGTACTAAGCCACAGCTTCTGAAATTTGGGACCACTTGGGAATTAACATTAATGCGTTATTATTGCATTACCTCTCTGTGTTGGTACCGAGTCCGACTGGGAGGTTACTGTGGCAACAACATCCTGGAGGGTTCCTGGCACAGCGTCTTCCTCCCAGTTCTCTGCTGAGACTGGGAGACGGGGAGGTGACCTGAAGCAGGAGAGCAGGAGAGCTTCAGGGTCTTCCTCCATGTTCTCTGCTGGGACTGGGGCATGGGGAAGTGACCTGGAGCTCAGATCTTCAGCCTCTTCCTCCCAGTTCTCTGCTGGGACTGGGGCATGGGGATATGACCTGGAGGTCTCTTCTTCAGCCTCTTCCTCCCAGTTCTCTGCTGCAGAGTTCTCTGCTGGAGGATGGGAGGCTACCACAGAGGTTGACAGAGGAACCTCCTGGAAGACAGTGGAGGAGAAGTATACCCAGTGGTTTTAATGAAGTGGAAGTAGCAATTTCACGTTATGTACTCATGAAGAATGTCCTTTACCACAAGATTTACACAATATTTGCAACCCGTTGTGAACTTTTAGAGATGATTGTTTGAATAACCAAAGTATAAAAAAGGCTAATAAGGTTAAACATTTGGAGTAAAATTTACAATATTTGCCTTTGAGATGTAGTGGATTAGAAGTTTTGAAAAATGGGAATGTTCAAAATTGTTACAGTACTTAAATGCACTTTGAAGGACTAACTAGGTGCTCAATGGAGATAAAGATGAGTTAAAAACATTGGTGCTGCTAAAATCAACGGGAATAATAACATGAAAAAGATGAGTGATCCGAGCACTCAAAAATAAATACTTCAAACATCACTCAGAATTGCCCTGACGAAGACCAGCATGATTTTACATTTTATTTTCGAGTGCTCTTTCACTTAAATGCACTTAATTACCTTCCTGCACTGCTTGGAAGCCGAGGTGGCCATCACATCCGTGGAGGTGGAGGGACAGGGACGTACATCCTTGGAGGCTGAGCTGCTGCTATTGACATACACTGAGACAAGCCATATGTATTAATAGCTTTGCTGCTTTTTTTTGTTTTGTTTGGGTTGCACCAAACATTGACAGCCCATTCATGAATTAGAAAAGTCCTATTGATTGTTATAAACAACAATAAGCCCATTCTGTCAACCAGTATGGACAGATTGGGTTATCTTCCGACTCTGGCAAGACTTTAGAGCAGTCAATGCATCTTCTTACAACGTAGATAAGTTGCTTGCAGCTACGTAAAAAGCCAATAAATTACAAAATATCAAGACATTCAGTACATCTTCACTCATAAACCAACTAAATGGAAAAAGCGACACTCAAAATAAGAGTTCAGAGCGGACTAAAAAGTATTTTTTTAATTCAGTCCAATCAGTACATCTGTAATAAAGGTCTAAACTAAAAGGTCACAATGTGTTGCAACATGACACATTGTGAGCTTGTAGATCTGCTATTTTCAGTGCATGTTCCCCCAGAATAGGAATGTTAGTGGTAAAAAAGTTAATGGTTCCCATCAATGATTTGACTGCCCACCCTATAGTAACTCTGAGGACCCTATAGTAACACTGATATCCATGTTTAAACCTTTGTAAAACATTTATACATAATAGGCATTTTGATAATATAGAAGACTATTACTTACATTTTACTAAGGTCTCATATGTGGTCTTTAAGGTCTTCTCCAGTTTCTCACTGAGGTGAAATTCCTGCGGGTATTTAATGTCGCAGACAATCTTGCCCTTGAACTCCCTCGCCAAGAGGAGGACTGGAAAGGTGTAGTCCAAGTAAGAAAGTTCATCCAACTGCCAAAAGAAAAGTATACTGTTATTCAGCTGTCTTACACACAGAGTGAGGACCACTTAATTCACCCTTTGTCAAGTCCCGCCCGTGGTTGTACCCCTCTTCACAACCATTGTTTGCCGTATTTGTTTTTAAGTTTCTTCGTATTGATATTCTGTGTATTCAATTCTTATTTTAAACTTAAGTAAAAAGGAACACAGATGCCTGGGCATATCATGTTCATTTCTAGTTTTTTCCAAAATTTATGTTTTAGCAAATTCAACATAAACAAGGTGGAAACAGTGCGGAACAAAGCAGAAAGAGCCTGCTGGTTAGTCAGTCAGGGATCAACCAGGAGGCTGACAAATGGTGAATTGATTTAGGGAGAACACAACAACATAACAGCTTGACTTTAAAAGAAATAGTGCGTTACCCATTACACCTATAACGGTTCCACTCTGGTCCCACCAAGTCCAGAAGATGCCATTGTGCATAAACCGCAAAGTTTATGCAAATGTTATCTTCTGCATCTAATTTGTGACACTCCCTCCATTGACAGCTTGTTCAGAAAACAGAAAAGTCCTGTATGATTGTATAAATGTGGGATAGAAATAATCAATACACCTGTAAGGACAGCTTGGGTAACCCTTTGTCAAGACTTTGTTCATGTTATGAGCGACTTAGTGTCAATAAACTGTGCAGTCCGTTAGGAAGCACTCGTTTTAAATGACTCCATGTCCTGTGCCATTTAACTGAGGTGGTGTACGCAGGACGTTGAGTGAATTATAACAAACACTTCCAAACTTGAACACAAGTTGCTCATAACATGATCTACATCAGACAAAGTCTCGACACAGACAAAGAGGATCACCCAAGCCATCTGTACAGCTGCAATGTTGATGATTTTATACTCTTAAAATGGGACTTCTTTTTCAAGAATAGACTGTCAATGAACTTAAGGGTATTGCAACTACTGCATATAGCAGATCTAAGTTGCTTGCGTTTGGCCCGAGGCCGTGCCAAACTAAATGGAATGAAGTGAACCTTGATGCACCTGACTGCAAGCCGTGTTTGCTGGTTACTTCATACTATTCAAAGTATTAGGTCTAATCAGATCAAGATGTAGATGTTTTAAATAATTGACTGCACAGTAAGTGTAACTGATGATTCAGCAGCTGTAAAGAAACCAATAACAATCAATCAATGAACATATACATATCGGTAAAGTTATTTCCTTTAGTACGACTGTGGAAACTGACTGAAAAGGACTTGCTGCATGAAGACTCCTTAGACAGACTTGAGAAAACAATGTTATTTTTTGATGCTCATAAAAGTGCTTTGTGCTCAAAAAGTGAGGTTAAAACGTTTTGGCACAGGGACCTTCGTCAGTGCTATACAGGTGGATCACAGACAGGGTGCTCTTTTAGGGCTCAACTCAGGTGTTCAGGAGGAGGCGTGGACATCATTACAGAAAAAGAAATCTAATGTTACACTTACAGAGCGTTGCATTTGGAATAATGAAGTACTATATTATTAGTATTTCAACATGTTAGTGTTACTATAGGTAGCACTGGACGGAGGTCTTCATTCAGCCACCCTGGTTAACAAACTGTAAATAAAAAATCCATCTAGATTCAGTTTGAATGAGTCTATCACCAAATCTTCTGGATTTCTTAACTTGTTCTATCATATAATATAAATCATAAATGATAGATCTGCTATGGAGTGACCAGCTTCCATAAAGTGTCTAGCAATTGGAGATTTGATGTCCATTGTCCTTACGTCTAAACAAGTTTTAACTCTACTTTTATTTTTATATGAGCATCAAAAAATACATTTTATTTTTTAAGTATGTCTAATGAGTCTTCCTTAAATGTTCATGCAGTGAGTCTTAGTTTTCCTTTACATTTTTGAGACACCTGCAATACAACACTGTGAAGTCAAACAAGCTTGAAGCTTCTACCCACACCACAGCAAAAATTTAAATGTAATGCCCATGCTAAGCTTCTTATCCTATTCATGTGTGACTGTTTCACCCACAATTTTACACCTGTAAATGATGATGTGATGTCACAAAGTTGATTCTGACTGACTTCAAACCCAAACTCCACCCACATATAATTCTGTAGGATGGAAGATGTGAAACAAGTGCCATCCATCCATCTACAAGAGTGTGTGTGTGTGTGTGTGTGTGTGTGTGTGTGTGTGTGTGTGTGTGTGTGTGTGTGTGTGTGTGTGTGTGCCTCGCAGTCCTCTGAATATATCAAGACAATCAATTTACTTCAAACTTGGCATGTGAACATAATGACTTTCTGCCATTAACGAGCCCCCTGAAATGCAAAACTGTCCCAAATAACGAGTTCCTTTGAGTGTAATAGGGCTCAAGGAACGTCATGGTTCCCACTTAATTTATCCTAGTTGTATGAACATTGGAATGCTTTGTTAATTCTATGCACTCTACACTTAGCCTAATAAAATAAAACAGTTAAAATAAAATAGTGAATCAATTGCCATTGATTCTGTACAGTACAGTACTTACTTTCTTCGTGATGTCATCAACCACCTTATGGCAATTCCCATGCCTTTTCTTGCGTGCACAATAGGCCTCCTTTTCAGCATGTAGCTTAGCACGGGCGTCTTTGAGACGCTGCTTATGCGGCTGTTCGGCAGCACATTTCGGGCACTTTTTGCAGGCAATGCCGATGGTAGCAAGGCATTGCTTGCATGTTTTTGTGGTCTTCCCATGGCCAGCCATCCTAGTGTAGCAGAGAGAGAGAGAGAGAGAGAGAGAGAGAGAGAGAGAGAGAGAGAGAGACTGATTTAACTGACTGATGTGTGCAATGGACCCATGAGGGACGGGTTGATTTACAATCTCCTGAAGTAAATTAACAAGTTACAACACTGCAGATATTGCTATGAAAGTGTACTAATCCACAATTTATAAACGTTGTGTCCAGGGAGGGAACAAGAGGGCTACGAATAGACCCTTACTATAAATCAGACAGTGTACAAATGGAACCAAATAAACCATATGGGTCTTCAACAGTGGGTCCTCCTACAGGGCCTGGGGGGCCGCCAAATCTTTGTGATGGGATTATGGTGGTACCAATTGCCAAAAGAAAGAAGCAGCTCTACAAGCTCACAACGCATTGCCAACGCATCATGCGCGAGCAGACCAAGTACAGAACAAAAAAGCTGTACTTGTTATGTATGGAATTACACATTAGCATGATTGCATCCAAAACTGATGGATGAAGCAAGTCTATGAAGCTATTAAAGAAATCTATGAAAAACTTTAATTTGCAACACAATTTTGTGCAAATGTTAGTGGGGATTTTTAGGAAATACTTGCCATTAATAGTGGTTGGAAATATATTAATTGATTCCCAGAGTCCCGTGGTGGGGGTATTGGTAAAGTAGTTCCGGTCATTTTGAGGGGGTCTGGGGGCCACCCATTAAAGGTGTAGGGAAACGGAAATGGTGGACATTTTATTTTGAAGTTTCAGCTTGAAACACTGGCTATGAAGTTTCTGAACCAATCAGAGCGTGCATCCCTCCAGGATATGGGGGTCTCAAAGTCTGACTTCCTGCACATGAATTTAGTTTGTAAACAAATTTCTAACCTATATACATATTTTAGCGTGATGATTAAGTTTAAAACAAGTAATACACTGTCTGGATGTCATCTTGAATGAGATTAAAAACAGAGTAGTTCTTTAATCAAAACCAGCTGTGGAGGATCGACAATATGAAGCATGGGAATCAAACTGGTGAGCTTCATTTTTATTGTCTTTTATTGATGTGTATCTCTACTGTGAAGTAGAGCAGCAGCACAAAACCATTGCTCCATGTTACAAAGGGGTCAAAGTTGAACAAAAGCTGCTCTATAAGCTATGGTAGAAATAGGTCAACAATACAAATTATGCTAGATTTGTGGATGAATTCATTTTTAATGCGTGGTCCCAGTGACCCCCACCTTATGACCGGAACTAATTCATATTTACCAAAACCAGACCAGGACTCAGGCAATCAATTAATACCTTTGCAACCACTATATTAATGGCAAGTATTTCCTACAGCTTTAAGTCCAAACATCTGAACTAATATGTTAAGGTGTCCTTGGCCTGAAAAACGTTGAAGACCCCTGAACTAGATCCTTAGGTTCTGATTGTTTACATGTATACACTGTGAAAGTTAAAATCACACTAAGGACTTTACAGTGTAGTAGAGAGAAAACATAGCCAATTTTATTTTTACATTGAGAGCAGAGCCCATGATGGAAACAAGATGGGTGGGCAGGACATCTGGGCACCTCCATGTGAAATAATGTTATACATTTATACTTATTTTATCCTTCGACTTCTTGTTTATGCCCCAATATGACTGTATTGGGCAGGCCTATACGGGTTTTGCAGCAATTGTAAACCTTGTCCAAATGTCTAATGCTTAAGCATGTTCTAATCAAGTATACTTAAAAACATTTCATTTTAGGAGCAGCTTGCTTGTATCCTATCCTAGACACTATAGCCTACTAGGCTGTGTCGAGGTCGATTCTATTGTGATGTTTTCATTTTGTCTTTGAATCTTTAGCTATTAGGGTTAGCCTTTGTAGCCTATTCCATAAATTATACGTTTCATATTTTGCAATGAAAAGGTAAAAGTAGTAACACTGCATGTGGTTTGGGGGGAAACGGAGGGCAAACTACATCTTTGCAAACTATTCCAACAAAAAACTGCATTCGCCTAGCCTACTTCTTTCCATGTCAGACGAAAATTGCATCTGTTGTAGACTATGCACTCATGCAGAAACTCAGAATAACACATCGCAAATGTAATTTAGACGTGGGCCTACTAATACTCACTTTTACACGTGTATCCAAACTCTTCTCTTCAGTTTGACTTGGGAGACTTGGCTTCAGTCAGTCAGTGCAGGGCTGCAGGCTTCTGTGGACTGTGGAGGTAGTTCGAAAATGGAAATGTTTCCCGCGGGTCGATTTGATCAAATAGGCTTCACAAATTACTAATTACTGGCAGCTGCCAATACAAGCGGACAGGCGCGTGGGGTGCGCATTTCCGAACGCACCCTTGATTATGATGGATGACATGTCCTTCAAAGTAAAGTTTTTTTCAAAATAAAGTCAATACACCATTGGCCTTATCCCAGAGTGAATGTGATATGTGTCGTAAAGAATACATAATAATCCAGAACAAAATTAATTAATAGTATATGTGTGTAAATTAACATGGCTATATTTAATCTGATCGATTGAATACTTTATTAGCAGTATGCAAAAAGCACAGGAGAGTATACCACAGTTCAATACAAGGTCTACTCTGCTAAGAGGATTAAAATGCAACTTATGCAAGAAAGCACTAGATGATTTCCATTGGTGTCCTTTGTACATTGAAACATTAAATCAGTGATTCTCAGGCAGTGGTCCAGGGGCCACCAGTGGTCCTTGAGGGGGTTCCACGTGGTCCCCAGCTAAATGATAGAGTTGTTAACCAAATGGACCCTAGTTCGATCTTTAACCCTTGAGTGTAAAATGAAACCAAGTGGACCTTTACATGTCCATTACATTATACTCTCTAAATAGTTAAATTGTTGATAAACATTTGCATTACTTAATTTGCAAGTCTATTACAAGTCTATTACACAATTAGAGATTGAATGGAATTGTTATTTTGCCTGTTATTATCTTTCCTATGGTATCAAGTACCAACATCAATACAGCATGGAATAGTGGACAAAATCTTATCCAACGACAACAACATTTTGAAGGTTTGGGCCTGAGAGGCTAAATGTCATCAAATGGTGGCCCATTCGTGGCCCTCCATAAGTACTGGACCTTATATGAAAAGGGTTGAAAACCACTGCATGACAGACACATATGTGCAGCAAATGAATACTATGCAAACCCAATGTTATGATTCATGCCATATACAGCTAATTAAGTCTGTGTACTGAACTTGAGATACAGTGTACTTAAGTTACAGTGCAGCTTGCATTCTGCTGGATAGCAAGATGTTTCTCTGTCTGCATTGTACTGTCTTGATATGTGAGGCTTCCTGTTACAGTAGATATGCTACCCATGTTGACCTGTCAAACTACTTGTCAAAGATGTCCACAATCACAACACCAGAGGCAGCTCCACTAATCACGTTTAACCCAGATTTTGCTCAGACAAAGGGTTCAATTTGTTTTCCAGCTAAGTGACCAACGGCCTTATAGAGCTAACCCCTTCTCTTCTTTAAAACCGCTGTAAAAGAGCACTACTTTTATAGTAGGTGTTGTGATCTCTAAATGGACCCTCGCTCGGTCTGGCTCTGACAGGCTGGTAGTGTGTGCCGGCTGGGTGGTTTGTGTGATGATCCAGTTGAAGTACCTCTGTTGGTACGGAGACAGTGCTGGATAATAGAAACGAGACAGTAAGATATGAAGATGTGCGACATAGGAACGTATATGTGGCATGATGATGTGCAACAGTGCAAGGTTGACCTCACGTACAAGCCTAGCCTTACTGTCGGCATAGCAGGCAGATCTTATGGGTGCCACCTTGTAGACCAGGCCCATTTAAAGTTGCTGCAGTCTAGTCCTCTAGTAAGTCTACCTGTAGTTCACAATAGCCATGATATAGCCCATGATGGCTCAAACACCAAGAAACAAACATACCTAAATAAGCTTCAGCCCAACAGGCGTGCTTTGACAGAAGCCATATGGAGTCAGTGGGGATGCTCACTGCTGCTGATTATGCTACTGCTGCCTTTAGTTTATACTATCTCTCAATAAAAGAGGCTGCGTGAGATAGACTATGTCCACGATGCTACACATCTATGTATGTGTATTATAGTATGCATGTATGCGTCTCCGTCTCTGGAGCTGACCCTGAATGTAGGCCTGATCACTGATTGGTTGAATGAAGAGACAGCCTATACATAAAGAGAGACGTGGATAACCATGACGTTAGAGTGTGCGTGCGGATAGACACACATGGCACCAAAGCATGGAGCTATTTGCTCGCGCGCTCTGGCGACTAAGTGTTTGTTCTGAATGGTTTGTTTTGATGACATGAATGTAACTTTGATGTATTTATATGATGACAAGCAGCCTGTTTTTGTATGTAATTCCAAGCCTTGATATGTACTGTGATGCCTTGTAATTTGTGGAAATTCAATAAAATACTTTAAAATGATAACCATGACACACAATTATGCCCACAAGAACCTCAGTTCCCAAAGCACACATAAACTTGCTGGTACAGTAGTCTATGGCCAACCTATTTTGCTATATTCTCACACAATCTTGCTAGCCCTTTACAAATGCTTTTTATAGTATACTGAGTATAGTTGATGTTTAGAACGTCACACAGCTTTCTGGTGTAGCACCCATCTAGTAATATCTGAAGGGCAGTCAGGGCAGGATTCACATGCATTCACAGCTGTATAGTAGAATAGCTACAGATAATACGGGGGGCTTGATTATGTTAGGGAAGGTACAGCACACATGAAGGGTGTGGAGGGTGACTTCATATACAATACAACTTTAAATTAATTCAACAGGGCAGCTGTAGTGAATGCAAAGTCTGTATGACCAGTATACACTATGCACTACAAGGGAATATGATGTTGTATTCCTGAATTTGCAGATTGGGACAGTAAATTACAGGGTTAGTCAATTCATCGACAACAGAGACAGTACAGGCCAGGAACACATACAGTATTAGAACTTACAGAATGTACAGCCAACACAGAGCAGAGGAAATAATAGTGGAAGTGAGTTGATTATTGTGTGCACAGAATAGAATAGAATTTAATAGAATCTGGAAATGCTGCAAACTTAAAGTGAGGTATAGCAGAGAGGGGTTGTTGAAGGAATCAATTGGAAGAAATGGGTGCATGGGAGAATGGCACAGCGAAATAGCTGTAAATAAAGTCTAAACTTGAGATTTGCAGAGAAGATATGAGGTCAACATGGTCAAGATAGTGGGTAATGTGTGTACAGTAGCTGGGGTTGAGCTTGGCAAGGTCACTGTGGAATGTACACCAGTAAGATGCAAGGGCAAGAAGCGACCTCACCCTTCCAATCCGCCTCGTTGACGGTAGACTGCTGGGCAAGCGCTGGTACTTTGGCATGGGGGGTCAGATCAACATATGGAATGAATTCTGTACTGGCCATATAGGGCCTATAAGGAGCGTCTATAAGGAGCGTGTCTTGAGTGTACAGGGTTTGATGCGGTCAGATCAACATATGGAATGTCAGAACAGGTCAGCTCCATATATGGAGATCTAAGGGTGGCAGTATAGAGGATATGCGCATGCATAAAGTGAATGGGAAATCGAGTAGCAAAGTGACTTGGCAGAATGAGTTTAATGTCCTTTAACGTTGTTTAATGCAATCAGAAAGGACTTTTCTGTGTGGATGTATGGGCTGTCAAGGCCATAAAAGTAGTTTTTTGCCACTCAGTAGGCGTTCCAGCATAACTTCCGGGTATGATGATGATGTCACGTGCATACCCTCTATAGATGACATCAGTGATCTCCATATACTGTATGGGCATTCCCATATATTAATATTGGCTTAATATTGAACTCCATCCCTGATGATGTCTGATGATGTCACATGATGTCACGTGATGTCACGTGATGACCATATGGTCATGCCTGGTGTGACTCACTAACTAAATAACTGACTGACTGTTTTCATATTAAATGGGACCTGCAGTCACAATTATATTGTAAAACCTACTTTTTACCCCTATTTTATACATAGGCTATTTGAAAATAGCCGATCTACAAGCTCAAAATGTGTCACATTGCGTTGTGTTGTGTGCTTGTAGAGCATCTATTTTCAAACATTTTGTTACTTTTATGTTTTTGTCCTTTAAGTACATTTATGCCAATACTTTTGTATTTTTACTCAAGTGATTTTGAACACAGGCCTTTTACTTGTGACAGAGTATTTTCATAATGATGTAGTGCTACTTTAAAAAAAGAGTACTTTTTCCACCACTGCCCTGCAGTCATACACTCCCAGGGTCACTGCTGTATGCATAGTAGACATGAAATATGCGTTCTACTCCAGGCCTGTGGGGGTGCTATACAAGCACTCACAACAACAAAGGCAGTAGTAGAGCTACTCAACGTAACATTTCCTCTGCGGTGGACTGGACGCCTGTTACCTGCATGTTCTTGTTCTCTCTCACAGGCACGCTTAATTCCAAACATCTACACACAGTTTATTCAATAGGGATTATTTGTAAATTGCTCTCTTTATTTGAAGTGGTTTGACCGACCGGACTGAAGAAGAATAAGCAAGGTATAGTAGCTTACATTTTAATGCATTGGTCATTGAACGTCTTTTTTGCATGTTACAGTTTTACACACGGGTTTGGTGAAGGCCTTACCTGGTGTTAGCTAAAGGTTAGCATATTATATA
This sequence comes from Electrona antarctica, assembly GCF_951216825.1. NCBI lineage: Eukaryota > Metazoa > Chordata > Actinopteri > Myctophiformes > Myctophidae > Electrona > Electrona antarctica. Next base: position 1,907,802 of record NW_027637034.1, on the reverse strand, counting down.
AAAACAGTTTGATTCAGAGTCATATATTTAATTAATCCACCCATGTCCTGATTATTTCGAAGGTATTAATCATAGTTATAGGTATTGGGCCGTATTGATAGTATTTTCTGGGACGGTTGTTAGCCAAGCGTTGAGAACTCCTGTAACATGTAGATGCTGGAACGTTAGCTATTTATCTTAAGGAAAGCTTGAACATGACCACGACATGACAACATGCATGGAACACAGTGATGGCAAAAACAAACAAAGAAAAAACGCTCTATTCAACTGATAATTTAATAGTTGTAGATGATGTTGGCATTAGTCCCCATGAAACAAAGTGTTGTGTGAAGTCTGACAAATGCATATTTCGTCTTCATTACACTTGAGCAAAGTGGACTTGTTTGTTGCTACATAACTAAGAACTTACATGGCTCTCTTTCATGGTGCAACTACACTGTCAAGTTCTACTTCAGTTCAACTCCTAAAGGACAGGTTTGGTCAGTCATTTATCAGGTTGTAAACCTTAGACAGAAAAAAACAAGATTATTTAACTTATGTCAAATCAGTTAATGTCAACAATTCCTGCTTTTAAACAATACATTTAAAGAAATGCCTACTCTTTTAAACAATTTAAAACTCAATATTTTAGACCAGGGGTCGGCAACCTTTTTGACATGAAGTGCCATGTTTTCATTTTCTTGATAATCAGTGAGCCGTATCAACATAAAGTTGAATCATGTCACCACATGAAAATTTAATATTTCCATCTGATTTTGATTGTCCAGGATGTGCATAACCTTTTTATGTGGCCTATTTTCTTTCACACAGACTCAGAGCCCAGAGTTTGAGTGAAATGTATAATTATGTGCAGGGTGTAATTTATATATAGATGTGAAAATACATATTTAGTCACTTGTTCAAATGCCCCTGCCCCCCTGTCAAAAAATAGCTGAAAACAAAAGAAAGCAGCAAATGAAAAAAGTAACTCATCTTTTACTTTCTAAAAAAAAAGATGAGTTTGGGGATTTATTTTTTTAATTCTTAAATAATTGAAACATTTCTAAGGTTTCTAGGTTGATTTCAACTTTCAAACAAAATGAAGACAATACTGCAGTGCGTTCCTTCCTCAATTTAAACCGTAGCAGTACACGCAAATATCATGATTTTAAATAAAACATCACCGACCATTGGACCATCTTTGGAATTGGAACCCATGATTATAGGCTCTTGCTGCTTCTCTCTGGTGTTTTGTTTGACTTCATGCGTCTGTTTCTGTTTGCTTTCATTACAGTCACTATGTCTGATACTGATAGCAGTGCTGACGATGCAGAAGAAGCTCTTCATTCTATAGGTGCCATTGTGGCTGATGCCATTCTAGCCGAGGTCTATGACACTGAAGTGAGTTTATTACATTTTTATCATCACATGGGCACTATGATGATGATGATGTTTGGATTGATTGATTGATCTTTAACAGCAGAAAGATTCAGATGAGCAAAAGAAGAAACACTCTGACAAACCGGTGCGCTGGCGGAAGAGGGACCATTATGGAGTATTGATTCCAGAGCGACCATCATCTTCTGCAGGAGGTACCCTCTTAGTGAGACAACAACAACAAAAACAATTCTTTGTCCAGTCAGTGTCCCAGTATGAACGGGCATGAAGGGGGCAGTTGATGTTCTTGCAGCCCACTGAAAGGTTGATATGTTAATGAATTATGATGACCGTAATCGTATGATATTTGTCTGGCAGTTTCCCGATCATCCTCTCAATTAAACCCGAGGCAGCATGATGATGACCGTGCTACCACATCAACAGAGGGTAAACAATATTATTTGCATGGTCTGACACTGGGAGGGATGCTAGTGTAGAAAGATATCAAAACCATGAATTCCTGGTTTTGTTATGTGGATGCTGTAGATCAGTGGTTCCCAAAGTGGGGTCCGGGGACCCCCAGGGAGTCCCCAGCTAAATGATAGTTTGGAACCAAATGGACCCTTATGGGTCTGTAACTCTGAGAGTGTACAAATGGAACCGAACTGACCATGACGGGTCCATTTGGTTCCATTTGTACACTCTCAGAGTTAAATTAACATTGATTTTCCAATATAAATTGGGGGTCCCAGAGATAGAAATGCCATTAAATGGGGTCCGTAGACTAATGCATGTCAAACTGGGGGTCCTTGAAATTTAACGGGTTGAGAATCTCTGCTAGAGCCGTAAAAATCCTGGCATATCTTTTCAAATGGGGGTTTGTGGGATAATTGGTGTCAATTTGGGTCTCCTAGACATGAAAAAGTTTGGGAACCACTGCTGTAGATCACTGTTTCCTGTGGGTCGATGCATTGTGCACTTGCTATTTTCACTAGTTTGGGTCCCGGGCAAACCTCTAAGCTCTCTTCTGCGTCTCGACCAGAAAAGTTTGGGAATCACTGCTGTAGATGATTTACATATTACAAACGGGCATGAATTTCTAAAAGTTATTTGGTTGTGGACATTCCATCATTTTCTTTCTTTCTTTGTCTATTCGTCACATTTCAGGTATCCCGTTTGAAGTGCAAGAAGCACAGCAGATAATTGGTATAGTGAACATGTCTTTGTGTGCGGGTGTTAAATGAATACAATTATAATACTGGTGACGGGTTTAGTTGTTGATATATTTGACTCACTTTAATGTCATTGCTTTGTCTTTCTTTTTTAGATTTACTTAAGTACTTTAATATTGTGCCGGACATTTCATCTTATACATCCACTTAATACTCATTAATATTTTCCCTCTCTGCTTTAGACTTACAGCTCCAGTTGCTAAATGAAAGCTTGATGGAAGATCCATTCCAGGGTTCAGAAGCAACACCAGCGGTTTCTAGGACCTGGGAGATGCGACAGACACTGTCAGATGAGAGATGGGAGATTGCAAGGCCACAACTTTTAGAACTGATGCTTGCAGCAGACAAAATCCCAAATGCATATAGCAAATGTTCCCACTGCAAAAAGAAACAAACGGCAATTAGATGCCGGGATTGTCTCCCCAAAGAACTATTTTGCAGTGAGTGTGATGTGCAAATTCATAAACATTTTCCTTTACACAATAGAGACTCTCTGCTCCAAGGATTTTATAAACCAATACCACCAACTTGCTACGTATCAGTAAATGATGATGGGGCAGTTTCATTATGTGAACAAGGTATGTATGAAATAGTACATTTCAAATGTATGTTTTATGCATTATTGTGTGTGTATTTTATTATATATTGTTGTGGTGATCACATGTATTTCCACCCCTGTGTGCTTAAGTTCTTGTCCTATCTTTTTGTAGCATGTCTGTTACCGGTTGCTTGGCCCAGCACCATTTGCAGCTGTTCTGAAGAGTACACTGTTGGTATTGGAAGACACATTATCTTGGTCACCATAGACGGTAAGCAGGCAATCATTGAAGCTTGAGGCTATGATGTTAATGTCTATTTACTGTATTTTGAGAAACAAGTTTTATAGTAATGTTAAATTATAAAACGTAATGTTTCCTTTGTTGAAACAGGACGCTATGATCTGTCCCTGCCTTCAATTACCTGCAACTCTTGCTCTGAATCTTGGACTCCTGGACTGAAGGACCTCCAGGCCAGTGGCTACTGGCCTGGTCATGTAGTTAATTTTCAGACGATATACACAATTGATGTGTTTACCACATTTGAAGAGATGAAACTAACTGCACCAGGTTTATCCCGGCAAGCATTTGTTAAAATGCTGGACCATCGTTCCAGCAGCTTTGGACGACGTGTAAGTCATGAAACATTTTCCTATGTTAGAGATTATTTATAGAGTTGTACCGATACCATACCGGGCCTGATACCATACCCATGTACTCGATATCGGTAACGGTACAGATACTCTGACCCGATACCAAACCATTCGATTGATTGCTGTGTTGTGACCAAAACGGCACTTTCTTTTGAAAGTACTTTTGTACATTTTTAGAATCAATGTTTAGCCTATTGAAAAATGTATATGACAACACAAAATGCATCAAATTCTGTGAGTAGGCTATATGCAATATGGCCAATATATTGACAGCCATACATATTACATTTACATTGTAGTTATTTTATAATTTAGACATCAAATAACTCTAAAAGGCTATTAAGCCTTTTATGTATTTATTTATTTATGTTTTAAACAAAAAAAAAGGAAAATGAGTGGTTGCACAACAAAAAAACAGTACTCGTATCAGTACTTGGTATTGGCGATTACTCAAAATGAAGTTGTTGTACTCAGTCAGAAGAAAATGGTATATTAGGAGTATCTACCGTATATACATTTATACTCATTAATCTTCTTCCCCTTCTTTGTTTTTCTTTCTTGGAAAAATGACACGATGGGAACTGCATAAAAAATAATTTAATTTCATCCACTTTTTTCCTGTAAAACTGATGTGACAGTAAATTGTGTTTGTGATAACATTAACAGGATGGGACTATATCTGGTGACAGTCTACAGCGCAGCTTCTTAGAGTGGACATACTGTCGGTGTGAGAAAGAGAAACTTCTAGACATACAACATTTCTCCTGCCCAGCCTGCCCTTCCAAAGTGGCCGCCATATCCATTGACGGAAATCGAAAGATGTACCGGTTCAGTCGAACTACAGGGTATTGGTTATTTAATTACTTTCATTCAACAACCATTTATGAGCCAATGGATGTCAAACGCAATATCAAAAGAGCTCTTCTGCATGGATTCTAATCTAATCTATCTCCTTTTAAATGTTTAGAATGATTGAAAAAAGTGCATTCTTTGAGGGTGCATTTTTGGCAAAGGACAAGGAAGTGGCTGAATTTGTGGAGACTGTTCGGACTCGAGTCCAGCCTGTGAGTTGTGCTTATAAGTTGATGGCAATAGTGATTGTATAGGTGTATTGATTAAAATATCTCTCAATATTAACCCTTAAGATACAGCAACACAGCTAACTTATGTCTGCACACTCGCCTGACGGGACTCCCTTTTTTGCTGAGCCGATTGTTTATATATAACTCCATGGACTAGATCCAGACGGAGGCCCGGCGTCTCAAGCTAACTTGAGCCACGTGAGACACCACCGAGCGAGTTGCCGTTGCGAAGTTCGCTTAGCTGACTGAGGTCTGTTCGAGGTGCGACCCGATAGTCAGAGAATAGTACATTTTCTGGCAAGAGCGTTTTCCCCATAACCTCGCCCGACTAGTAGCCGGCACTGTGAAACAAGCGTCCCATCAGCACCCATCGACTTCCAGGCTCCTCAAATAAAGGAGTCCCTTCTCCCGACAGCAGTATGCCTTGTATTCTTGCATAATAAAGTTAAATGAAAAAGCGTTCCGAGTTCCCACACAGATGTATACAGTGACTTAGACTTGATTGAAAGAACATTTACAAATGTTAAATGTGCAGAGGGAAACTGTCCACTTTTATTGACTAATTCAAACTCTAAAATACATGCGGGCTCTTGGATTACAATATCCTTTGTTAACTTTGAAGAGATGATTAATGTGTCCATTTGTTTTCTTGTGAACATATTTGCATAGGTGTCAGGCAAAGGTATCTGTGGAAAGTCGCAATGGAGAGCTGCAAGAGAGACTTCGAAAAAGTCTGCTTCCAATGTGGATGAAGAGGGCGTGGAGGTGGCTGTGTGTCGTCATGGAATATTGTTTAAGGCACTGAACATGTTCAGAGGTGAGATATATGCATATCCTCTTTTCCTGCACAAAGAGCTGGCGATGGCATACAATATAGACTTCATATGCACAGATATAATGTGCAAATACTACCCGTACTTAAAAAGGTTGTGTCAGTCCATTCCAGATCTGCAACCATTATTGCAGAATAAGCCATTCCTGTCGGTCATGCATGCCAAGAGCCACGCTGCCAAATGTGAAGTAAGTTAACACACACACACACACACACACACACACACACACACACACACACACACACACACACACACAGAGGGTGGAAGTGGCTCAGGTAGAGAGGCTGTCTCGGAATCAGAAGGTTCCAGGGTTGCCTTGCATGGTTTCCTATGCCATCGGTGAATGTAAAGTTGTTTGGATAAAAGTGCTTTATAAATGCAGTCCATTTACCATGATGAAAATGAGCGAATGTGACTTTTAATTGCACTACAATTCTTTTACAGGTGCAGTGGGGTGGATGGAATCAGGAAGGAGCAGGTTAGTTTTCCAACATGCAGAGAGAATGAATATGACTAAATAAACTAGATTATTTCACGGTCTGTGAAATATATCTGACATACAATGTTATTTGGTTTTTACCTTGTTTTCCAATTAGGTTTGACTGTTGGTGAGGAAGTTGAACAGGTTAATTCGTTTTTGTCACGTGTTGCACTGACAACAAAGTACATGACCAAATCTGGTAAGAAAATAATGTTCTCTGTAGTACAGGATTTTTTTAAATATTGCATCAAGTAGCTTATTTACTCTTGCTCACATCCAATAAGTCAAGAAACTTGACAAATACAATTGTTATTGTTATGTTATATGCTGAAATCACTCTGCATTGTAAGAGTTTAAAATGATAAATGTCTTCTTTCATTCATAGCTCGGACAGATATGATTACCATACAAGCACGAGGATGGAATGTGAGGAAAAAGAAACGCCTACACAGTTACCTCTCTCGAAGATATGTCAAGGTACTATACACGCAATGTTTATTTTTGATTTTTTTGATTCACTAACAGGGAGCACTCTCTTAAAGTGGGTGATGGCAGCATCAAATCAAAGCTATTTATAACTGTCTAGTTACATTTCTTATAGTAGATATGGTACATTTATGATCCCGCAGGGGAAATTTAGGGCACGTTCGGAAATACCGCACCGGAGCACACTCGCATATTAGTTTGCATTGCACAGTGCGCTATTTCCGAACGCGCCCTTAGTCATCCAGAGGCGGCACAGCACTTAAGGTTGTACAATTACAGGTAAAGAGTATGGAAAAGTAATGTCGTGAAAGTGCTCACAGCAACAACAAAACTGCATTCAGCAGTACTGTTGAACAATGTTTTGTTAACCCATTCTGGGCGGGAACCCCTTTTGGTGTTTTAAGCATTATGTTATACTATTGAAAGCTATTGAAAAATGGCAGATCTACAAGCTCGTAGCGTGGCACCGAGTGCCACGCTACGAGCTTGTAGATCTGCTATTTTTGAAAAATCTTGAAAATGCTTTGCTTATGGAGAGTCCCTGGAACAACATATTTTCAGATGGGGGTCGGTGGCCAATTTCATATAATTCTGGGGGTCCTTGACATGGAATTGTATGAGAACCACTGACACAGAAACAGGTTTTTCAGAAAACTGTCAGGGTTTAGAAGGCATTTGTAGAATCTTGTGTCAGGTCTAGAATGTGATACATGACATCCTGTGTTTTATACACTCCAGAGGAGACAGACAACAACGGTTTACTGACTATGTTTACTGAGACTCACAACATATTCTGAATTTTAGTAGAAACTGTAAAGAAAATTCTAATTCTACCACTAATATCCATTGCAGATCATAAAGAGAACAATTGATGCTGAGACAGACCTTCACACAAAAAAGAGAGATCTGAACATCACAGATGAGGAGCTTCTGCTGTGGATTGAAGATGTCAGGAACTGGGCCATATCAAGTATGCACTGCTTCTAGCTCAAAATAATGAAGTGTGGCCATTCTGGACTATTTGAATGTGTGTTTTCTAACCTCTGACAATGTAATCAACAGCTCCAGATGACCTCAGTCCAACTGAAGGAGCTACCGGGCTGCAGCATATGATGGAAAGCTTGGCTTTAAGCATCCACCAACGTCAGAAACACAAATATAGTCAGAATGGTATGTTCAGATCAACTAAGTTTGTACATTGCTCTTTTGAACAACTGGTTGTTATTATATTGCACGTTAAATCAATAAGACAACATGTTGTTAAAGCTTGGATCGATGTTTTACAATTTTCTTTTTATATTTCTTTCAGACAGCAACAAGGCCCGGCAACGCATTCGTTCTAAGATTCAGAAGGAGAAAAAGCAACTGGTCGAGGCCATTGCTCTCTACAATGGTCTGGTTTCAGAAGAAGAGACTGTTGGTTCAGTTGACACTGTCCTTGCAGAGGGGCATTTATGGCCATGGGACAATGGTATGTATCTTTACAATCAACTTGTGTGTATATATATGAATAAAATATCTGTGATAACACTGTATTTAACCTGAATTCTTACATCAATCTTGTCTCATTGCAGCACATGACATTTCATTAAAGACGAAAAAGATGGTTTTTGACAAAGTCATGCTGCTGCATCGGCTGCGAGAAGAAGACCCCATTCTTGTTCAAGAAATGCAGCAACACTGGCTGTCGCTTTGCACCTACTCTAAGCGCCTGCAAGAAGATCTCTCTAGCGACATAATGAAAGAATGTAAATATATTGATACACGTCATGTTATTTCATATGTTAATATAAACAAACAACCATAGCCTGCCCTGCACTCATCACAAAATATTATTGTTTTATTGATTTAAGAAATCATACATAATCACATTTGATGAAAAAGTAAATGTATCTTTTTCTTCATTAGGTCTTCCAGCAGAATGCACAGCTCTGGAGGCTTATGAGGGACTGCGGTGCATTATTAAAGAACAACTGGATGAAACGAGAACCTTGATGACGGAGGTGCACGCTGTGTATAAAAGCATTGTTGACCGAAGTGTCCTGCATCAAGTGGAAGAAGTGGAGCAAGAGGAGGAACAGTTTTTGGAATATATTATGGACTCTAGTGATGACAGTGATACTGACAGTGACTAGCAGTGGTGGACACGTAATGGTTACGTTCCACTGTGTTTCTTGTGTGTTGTGTTCTGTCTAGCTCTCTTTCCCTCTGTCACTCTCTACAGGCCTGATGTCCCAAATCATCTCAATGTTCAGCCACCAATCCCTTCATCAACTGTGATTTCGTCCCCATTCATCAGCCTCTGATTCCCTAACTCCTTCAACAATCATGCTCCAAATTTCAAGCTGTGACTCCCCAAAATAATCATATTGGAACTCGGGACCCCACACCCTGACAAACACTTGGAATTGTAGGAGTTGAGACATTACATTTAGTTTCACTTGATTCCACAGATAAATATTGTGAAAATGTGTACACTTTGTGTTGGTTTGTTTACTGTTGAGTGAGAAAATGTTTTAGCCCATTAATATCTCTGCTGTCGAGAAGAAACCACCTAACTCCAAAATATTCATTTTGAAAACAAAGCAACACTGCCTCATATTTTAATTAAATTACTTGCATGAGAGGGGGAGAGGTGGTGGAGTTTAGCAGACAGTTTGAGGGTCCAATGGAGTTAAGAGGTTTTGTTATTTTTAGTACTTTCCATTTTTTAAACAACAGACGTAAATGGTGTACAATAGATTTATGTAAAATAAAAGTAAGGTTTCCTCCTGACAGCAATGATCTGTAAAGGTAGTTACATGTTGATGTGGTGGGTTGTGTTAAAAGAAATAAAAATGTTGATTTTTCTTTGGTCAATACATTTCTAAAATGTTTATTTTGTGACGAGCCCATATATGTTAGTAATGGAACATAATAGGTGTTGTGTCGAATTGCATTATAAGGATGGTTGAAATTCAATTGAAAGAGATTCACATTTACATCTTCATAAATGGAAATGTCTCAAGTATTGCATGGCAGAAAATCCATTTAATAGACATTTTAGCTGGAGGTGTCATTACCTCCCATACACTTTGAGTGGCGCTGTTTTGACCTGCTGGCGCCATTGACCAAACTAGATAAGAATTAATACTATCATAATTCATTAATGATTCTATCTTGCTACATGAATTAAACTTTCATATTAGATTATTGTGTCATTGTTCATTGTAAGTGAGGGGGGAAAAACAATGGCAAGCAGACGTTTAGTTGTGTTCTACTCTAAGGTTGTTATCCAGTCCACATGGGTTCCATAAAATAGATTTAGCTGTCTTGATTGTGCATGTCTCAAATGGAATGATATAAACCAATGGTTCCCAAAGTGGGGTCCTGGGAACCCCAGGGGTCCTTGAGGGAGTTCCAGGGGGTCCCCAACTAAATGATAATTTGGAACCAAATGGACGTTCCATTTGCACACTCCGAGTTAAATTAACATCGATTTTACAATATAAATGGGGGGTCCCAGAGATAAAAATGTCATTAAATTGGGGTCCGTGTCAAACTGGGGGTGTTGACATTATACAGGTTTTGCTAGAGCTGTAAAAAGCTTCTCTTATGGGGGTCCCTGGCATATCTTTTCAAATGGGGGTCCGCGGTCTAATTCGTGTCAATTTGGGGGTCCTTGACATGAAAAGGTTTGGGAACAAATGATGATAGCTATTACTCCAACGAAAGCTTAACACGTTTCAACTCATTAAATATAACGTGGTCCTTGTAACTGACAAATGACAATGTAATGATACTGATCTGCTAAATTTGGAAGAAAAAATAAAACTCAATGTGCAGGCTATTGCAATCAATTCATAAACAGATGAAATAATACAACAATGCTGATTTATTTATTTATTTCCATTTTCAATTCATCAAACCATTTAACGTTTAACATGTAACATTTAAAGACATACAAATAACATATCAAACAGAACAAATAACAGTCAGAAATCAGAGGTGGAATAAAAACACATTACATAAAGGTGTGTGGGGGGGATGAATGAATGATTTACGCTTCATAGAGTTCTAAATGGATTTCCCTGTTTCATCTCCAAATATGTTTTGCATCACCAAATCATTCCTTATTGCTAATTATTATTATTATTATTATTATTATTATTATTAATACATTTTAAATGCTGTAAGCACAATTCATTAGGCATATTGCTAATTAGTATTATTATACAGTAAATAAACAAAACAAAACGTCAGTTATACATCAGAGGGGGGAAATAAAAATATTACAGACAGTAAAAACAATTATGTCACGTTACGTGCGTCATCAAATCCCGCCCCTTTTCTGGAAATCAGGAAGGGGATCTCCTCTTACACTGACGCTGAAACATGATCAAAAACGGCCGCAATACGCATAAAATAATTAATTATTGCTAATTATTATTATTATTATTACATTTGAAATGCTGTAAGCACTATTCCTTATTGATAATTACTATTATTATTATTATTCATTTGGATCGAAAGTGCTGGAGGGACAGCAAAATAAACAAAACAAAACGTTGTATGCAAACGTTTTCTGGCTATCATTAAAATGAATGCAGATAAGCAAACGTTAAAACCGAACGTTTTCACTGTGAATTACGTTCGTTTGGTACGTTTTCTCATTTGTCAGAAACGTAATGTAGTAACGTTTGACTTGGGCGATAGGGTTGATCCCTTCCAGTTTCACTATGACTTATATGACTGGATATGGAGACAGTAACCTCTGTTACTGAACAAACAAATAATTAATATAGGATATAATTGAATAAGTATAATGATATATCCTGATTTATCTTGACTTATCCTGATCATTTATTAATACTATGGACACATGTTTCTGCACACAGGCCTACACATTACACAATGGGATTTCACTGTAAATATAGATAAGAAATTAAATGAAACCAATAGCGCACAATAGAATATGAGACTTTGATTTGACAATATACTTATTTGCTGTTCCAGTCCTGTACAGAAACCAGACCACTGTCTTCTATACTAAAGTGGAAACAAATTGAACCTACATTACAACCTAACACATAAAATACAAGGGGTGCTGTATATAGGCTACTTGTAAAAGACAAGATGTGAAGGCTTGTCTACTATTTATAAATATTGTTTGAAACAAATAGGCCTAACTGTTTTACTTCCGTTTTCTTGTTTTTAATAAATGTTTAAAGTCAAGATTTGTTTTTTATCTGTGGTTTGTAAGTGTTCCAAGATAAATTAAGATAAATGGGATGTAAATCACAGTATGAGCAGTTGTTTCTTCACCAGAGCTGGTTCTCCTTGGTTCTGATGTTACTGAAATAATGTGGAGAAATCCTCAAGATGAATGGCTCTGCTGCAGTAACAATTAATTCATATCCACTTATTCAATAGTTAGATTGTACATATTTATCCAGATACTGAGTAAGTCATTTTTGGATTAACTACTATACTGCTTTTTAAGGTTTATTATAAACCAGCAGTTGTTATGCACCACATGTGGAAGAACTCCCAGAAAACAGCAGGTATGCTGGCACTCTTATTTATTTTACATCACAATGAAATACTGTTCTGTTTCCCACTGCATTTGATTGAGTTTTTCTTTCTCTTCTGCACTGTAATGTTTTATGTATTTTTGTTTTAGTTATGATTTTATATATGTTTCCTGATGTGTGCAAAGCACATTGAAATGCCTTGTTGGAATTTGCTATACCAATAACGTTATTTTATATTTATGCTGGCTCCTGCTTTGACTTTAAGAAACTCCTCAATGGATCACTAGACTAGTAGAGTACAGTGCAGGAGTTAAAGGCAGAACTGCTAATAGAGGATGTTATGTATACACTTACATGTGTGATTTGCTCACTGGAAAAAGTGTTCTCCTCCCTGCGTTGCGATGCTGATGAAACATCTTGTGACGTCTTCATGGACCTGTTGAAACGAATGCTTCATCTGGATCCAGAGGGGAGGATAACACCTGACCAGGTGTTGGACCATCCCTTCATCACCATGCCTCACCTATGACCGTCTCAAGGTGTTTGTGGGGTCAACCATTGCAAATGTAATGCACTCCCAGTTATTGGTATTGGATTTTGTGTACAGTACATGTTTGACTATGACAACGCCACAATATGGTGATGTCGGCCAACACTGATCCAGACAGGACACTATGCTACCTAAGACACTTCAGTCAACTGAAACTGAGATCATGTGTGACCCATGGGGTGTACCATTTGTGATCACAGTACTCTTAGTAGTTATACTGTAAGAACACATGCACTATCACTGACTGTTACTATATGACTATATACTATACACACTGCTGTTGCAGTGCTGCTAATAGATGATGTTATGTATACACTTACATGTGTGATATTATCTGCTGCTAAGTGTTGTCTCTCACCTGCACAACAGACTGTGATTCTATATTAGTATATTATATACATTTCATGTGTTTATTTTACATTTTGTATTTAATATTGCACTTGCAAGTTTATATTGTACATACCAGTACTGTATATGACATCACATCAAACTGCATTTGATTGAGTTTTTGCTACTAGATAGAACGTCCTTGCGGTCATGTTTCCATCCATCCATGTCCTATATATGTATTAGTAAAGGCTATTAAATTAGTGTCTATTTGGGGGTCCTTGGCGTGACGTTTGGGAACCACTGATATACAGCAGGGTATAAAGCCTTTTAAAACAAACAGCAGCATGTTGTGCACTCACTGTAAGTAAACATTGCACTTTAACATTGTCACCACAAACAATAATAGCAATGATTGTTACAAGAACATATAGCCATTTTAACACACCTGAAACATTGCACACTAGAAAGCTGAAAGAGTGATAACAGTTCCATGTGATGATAGACCTATTACTGTAGTTCTGCTGAAACTCATCAGAGTCAAAGAGGTGTGAAATGGTCTCAGTTCATCCAAAATGTGATAATTAGCAGGTGATCTGTCCAATGCCAGACAACGAGTGACCATTAACACGTTAATCTCTGCATTTGAATGCATATAGTGAATGAAGCATCAGCCATCATCATTTAGCATGTGTACATTTTAACATGGGGAAATAATGTGGGGTTTGTTCATTATTTAGCATTTGAAAAACATTGAATAAAAGTGCATTCATCACCACCATATTGAGAGAGAACCCTGCAAAAATGTATCAGCTTGTGTTTTTGTTCAGTGTATTTTCATTCAATCCCTTCCAGTTTCACTATGACTTATATGACTGGATATGGAGACAGTAACCTCTGTTACTGAACAAACAAATAATTAATATAGGATATAATTGAATAAGTATAATGATATTTCCTGATTTATCTTGACTTATCCTGATCATTTATTAATACTATGGACACATGTTTCTGCACACAGGCCTACACATTACACAATGGGATTTCACTGTAAATATAGATAAGAAATGAAATGAAACCAATAGCGCACAATAGGATATGAGACTTTGATTTGACAATATACTTATTTGCTGTTCCAGTCCTGTACAGAAACCAGACCACTGTCTTCTATACTAAAGTGGAAACAAATTGAACCTACATTACAACCTAACACATAAAATACAAGGGGTGCTGTATATAGGCTACTTGTAAAAGACAAGATGTGAAGGCTTGTCTACTATTTATAAATATTGTTTGAAACAAATAGGCCTAACTGTTTTACTTCCGTTTTCTTGTTTTTAATAAATGTTTAAAGTCAAGATTTGTTTTTTATCTGTGGTTTGTAAGTGTTCCAAGATAAATTAAGATAAATGGGATGTAAATCACAGTATGAGCAGTTGTTTCTTCACCAGAGCTGGTTCTCCTTGGTTCTGATGTTACTGAAATAATGTGGAGAAATCCTCAAGATGAATGGCTCTGCTGCAGTAACAATTAATTCATATCCACTTATTCAATAGTTAGATTGTACATATTTATCCAGATACTGAGTAAGTCATTTTTGGATTAACTACTAAACTGCTTTTTAAGGTTTATTATAAACCAGCAGTTGTTATGCACCACATGTGGAAGAACTCCCAGAAAACAGCAGGTATGCTGGCACTCTTATTTATTTTACATCACAATGAAATACTGTTCTGTTTCCCACTGCATTTGATTGAGTTTTTCTTTCTCTTCTGCACTGTAATGTTTTATGTATTTTTGTTTTAGTTATGATTTTATATATGTTTCCTGATGTGTGCAAAGCACATTGAAATGCCTTGTTGGAATTTGCTATACCAATAACGTTATTTTATATTTATGCTGGCTCCTGCTTTGACTTTAAGAAACTCCTCAATGGATCACTAGACTAGTAGACTAAATATTGTTCAACCAAAGTGGACTGTTATGTTCAAGTGGACTCTGTTTTCGACCATTGAATGGTTTTTCTCCAGATTAACTGGAAAACCAGTTCTTAAAGGGGCATTCCACTCATTTTCAACATTTTACTATGTCATTATATACCTTAGAGCTGCATTAAACATGCCAAAATATTAGACAAGTTGTTCTGATTTTGTACCAAAACTCCCCAGCCACATAGACAAAGCCAACACTCAATGGAAATCAGACTTTGAATAGGGGACACATTAGCACATTCCAAACCAGCCTGGGACAAGAAGCATAGAGGTGTCACTGACACCAAATGGGCCATTAGACACCGGGCTCAGGAAACAAAAGAGAAACACATGTAAATTTGTCTTTGTTGAAATGGAGCCATGGGGTGAATTAACCCCAATAAGGCTAAATAAACCAAAAGTCCTACAACAATAAGGTAAACTTAAACTCTTAAACTTAAACTGGAGATAATCTAAGAGTGATTGGATTAGGCTTCCTTCAAGTACATGGCGAATGCACTCATTCCTTGCAATGTACTTACATACACTTACATATGTTGCGACCTTCGGTCGCAACATATGTAGGTACATTGCACTGAAGTCCCCAGGTCCCCCCAGTCGAGCTTGTACCTGTAACTTGGGGGAAGTCTATTATAATTATTACTGATTCTCCAGTAAAGACATGTTGCCTCTACAAAAACCACACTACAAATGAAAGAAACCAGAACAAGAGAACACACACCCATTGATTCTGATTGGACGGAATTAAACAATGGCCAAGTAAACCACACCCATCAACAAAGCTAATTGGCCGAATGACTATGAGTCACGCCCACCATTAGGAACACATAAAACCAGGGCTCCAGCACAACTAATCATTCTCTAACAGAATCTTGCCTGAGGAAGGACCAACCAGTCCGAAACGTCTACTTTTCCAGCTCTCCTTTATATTTGATTCCGTCGTGAGTGAAGCGCCACCGTCGAGTCATGAGAGGTATTCTGAAAAGAAAGTTTGAGGAGGTCGACGATGAAGATCCATTCTACTCCTCACCTCCATCATCGTCCCTGCCTTCTCCTGCCTCCACGGAATGGGATTCTGATGGGGAGAGCAGCTCCTCAGAAAGCCAGGACTTTACAACTAATGGTTCTGCTTCACCTGCTGCCAGTCAACCCATCCAGTCTATTCTGAAGAGGCCAAAGCTGGAAGGGAGGCAGAGCAACGTGCGCTTTGATCTGGTGACGGTGTTCTACTTCCCACAATGCCAGGGTTTCACTAGCGTACCCTTTCGCGGGGGTGCCAGTCTGGGCATGTTGCACAGGCACAGCACTCTCCGCAGATACACAATGGCAGAGCACGCCCTGGAACAACGGAGTTGGCGCAGAGAGAGACTACGAGAGAGACGGAGAGAGGAGAAGCTTGAGGCTTTGAGACACCAGTTGATGGCCAATGTTATCATTGACCAGAGAGAATATGAGCGACTGACTGCAGACCAGGTCCCAGACGGAGACACTGACGTCCACATCACCGACGCCGAGCTGGAGGATGGGAACAGCTTCCTGCAGCCGTACTCCTACAAGCACAGACAGGCACTCCTGCGAGCAGCAGGTGTGAAGCACATTGACAAAGAGGAGAAGAGACAGCTGCATTCCCTGCGTGTCTTCAGGGAGGACTCTGGATGCAATTGCCAGGGTTTCTGTGAGCCAGAGACTTGTGAATGCAGTCTGGCAGGAATCAAGTGCCACATGGACGCATGCCTCCCATGCTGCACTAAAGACGGCTGCGCAAACATTCAGGGACGCGTAGAGTTCAACTCCAGACGCGTGCAGACCCACTACATCGACACCGTCATGAGGCTAGAACTAGAGAGGCTACTACAAGATTATACGCCTGACCGTAGAGACAAGCTGGACGGCGTGTTCAACTCTGTTGATGTCCCGTCCCCAACACCACTGGTCATGGTGACCTCCAGCTCCTCCCAACACTCGGACGGTCCAGAGAGTTACATGGTGTCTGAGATGGACCTGCTGGACAGAGGCCAGTACCTGGTCCAGAGCTTCATGGGGGAAGGAAGCTTTGGGACGGTGGCCAAAGCCATCAGCACGTTCACCGGTGACACAGTGGCCATCAAGATATTGAAGAATCGCCACAATCACGATGAATTGGCAGCACATGAGGTAAGCAATAGCATTGTTCTTGAAGATTTTAATATTTGGCTCTGATTTATCATTAAGTTATCTAATCTAAATCTTTCTTGTATTCCTAGATGGCTGTGTTGCAAATGATGAAAGTCCTGGACCCTGACACGTGTGGAACAGTGAGATTTTACGACAGCTTTGTGCATAAAGGATTGAGATGCATGGTGTTTGAGTCTCTGGATGTTAATCTCCTGGATTTCTTGAACGAGAGACATGTCCATATGTCCATGATGGAGACGAGATGCATCATACAGCAGGTATGGCTTTGACAATTACATTTTAAAGTAATGGAAAAAATATTGATACAAAGATACTGAGTTGAATTTCTGAATTTCTGATCATGCTCTTTATTCTTGTCTTGCAGCTTGCCATTGCACTCCAGGCCCTGAAGGGAATCGGTCTGATCCACACAGACATCAAACTAGACAACATCATGCTGGTGAACCAACGACAACAACCCCTCAAAGTCAAACTCATTGACTTTGGTCTGGCCGTTCCTGTCTCTGAGACCAAGCAACGGAGGATCAGACCTCCTCTTCAGTATAGGTGAGCCTTATTATCTGCTTCACTGAAAGCTCAATGCAAACAAATATTAAAATGGAAAGTGTAACGAGTGCAATTGAGAACTTGAAGAAACTTGAAAGTTGCTAACATTATCCTTTTCTTTTACAACCCACAGATCACCAGAACTCTTCCTGGGCCTCCCGATCACAGAGGCACTTGACATGTGGTCACTGGGCTGTATGGTGGTTAATGGGATGCTGTTCCGTGATCTCTTTGGCGGGAAGACTGAATATGATGTGGTGAGTATTGTGCTGATGCACTGTACATTACTACATGCATCCTGACTGTACTCTTTAATCCATAGTTATAGCCTAACACTGTTAATGAAATATTCTCAATATGTGAAATATCCTGTGTTTTTTCTACAGGTTCAATCCATCCTCTTGACACTTGGTATGCCAGAGCAATCCCTCTTGGATGCTGGACAAACAACCTGCAGCTATTTCATTCAGGAAGACGATACATGGAGATTTAAGGTATGACTGCAACTAATATTGGAGTAACAACTTCATCTCTGAAATGTTCAAGAATAGGCTGTCTTTGCACGTCATTCAATCAGATCACTAAAAAAATTGTTTTGTGTTTTCCAGGAACCAGAGGAGTATTACACAGTGCAGGAGTTAAAGGCAGAACTGCTAATAGAGGATGTTATGTATACACTTACATGTGTGATTTGCTCACTGGAAGAAGTGTTCTCCTCCCTGCGTTGCGATGCTGATGAAACATCTTGTGACGTCTTCATGGACCTGTTGAAACGAATGCTTCATCTGGATCCAGAGGGGAGGATAACACCTGACCAGGTGTTGGACCATCCCTTCATCACCATGCCTCACCTATGACCGTCTCAAGGTGTTTGTGGGGTCAACCATTGCAAATGTAATGCACTCCCAGTTATTGGTATTGGATTTTGTGTACAGTACATGTTTGACTATGACAACGCCACAATATGGTGATGTCGGCCAACACTGATCCAGACAGGACACTATGCTACCTAAGACACTTCAGTCAACTGAAACTGAGATCATGTGTGACCCATGGGGTGTACCATTTGTGATCACAGTACTCTTAGTAGTTATACTGTAAGAACACATGCACTATCACTGACTGTTACTATATGACTATATACTATACACACTGCTGTTGCAGTGCTGCTAATAGATGATGTTATGTATACACTTACATGTGTGATATTATCTGCTGCTAAGTGTTGTCTCTCACCTGCACAACAGACTGTGATTCTATATTAGTATATTATATACATTTCATGTGTTTATTTTACATTTTGTATTTAATATTGCACTTGCAAGTTTATATTGTACATACCAGTACTGCATATGACATCACATCAAACTGCATTTGATTGAGTTTTTCTTTCTCTTCTGCACTGTAATGTGTTATGTATTTTTGTTTTAAAATAAGCATTTCTAATTGTATGTATTATTCCCTTGCACATTATACTATATTAGACATGTTATATTAGACATTGTGTTATGTTCACATCATTGGCTGCATTCCAACTGAGAAGAAATTAGCACAATACATTTTGTAAATAATTGTTCTATTGATATATGTTTTAAGTTGTAAACATGGTTGAAATAAAACGTGTTACCTTGAAATATGCGTTGTGTACGTTCTTAAATATGGCCCAGAACAGGTTTTAAAACATTCATATTTTCCAGTTAACTTATATCTCTACATTTATTGATTGTATACTAGATAGAACGTCCTTGCGGTCATGTTTCCATCCATCCATGTCCTATATATGTATTAGTAAAGGCTATTAAATTAGTGTCTATTTGGGGGTCCTTGGCGTGACGTTTGGGAACCACTGATATACAGCAGGGTATAAAGCCTTTTAAAACAAACAGCAGCCTGTTGTGCACTCACTGTAAGTAAACATTGCACTTTAACATTGTCACCACAAACAATAATAGCAATGATTGTTACAAGAACATATAGCCATTTTAACACACCTGAAACATTGCACACTAGAAAGCTGAAAGAGTGATAACAGTTCCATGTGATGATAGACCTATTACTGTAGTTCTGCTGAAACTCATCAGAGTCAAAGAGGTGTGAAATGGTCTCAGTTCATCCAAAATGTGATCATTAGCAGGTGATCTGTCCAATGCCAGACAACGAGTGACCATTAACACGTTAATCTCTGCATTTGAATGCATATAGTGAATGAAGCATCAGCCATCATCATTTAGCATGTGTACATTTTAACATGGGGAAATAATGTGGGGTTTGTTCATTATTTAGCATTTGAAAAACATTGAATAAAAGTGCATTCATCACCACCATATTGAGAGAGAACCCTGCTAAAATGTATCAGCTTATGTTTTTGTTCAGTGTATTTTCATTCAATCCCTTCCAGTTTCACTATGACTTATATGACTGGATATGGAGACAGTAACCTCTGTTACTGAACAAACAAATAATTAATATAGGATATAATTGAATAAGTATAATGATATATCCTGATTTATCTTGACTTATCCTGATCATTTATTAATACTATGGACACATGTTTCTGCACACAGGCCTACACATTACACAATGGGATTTCACTGTAAATATAGATAAGAAATGAAATGAAACCAATAGCGCACAATAGAATATGAGACTTTGATTTGACAATATACTTATTTGCTGTTCCAGTCCTGTACAGAAACCAGACCACTGTCTTCTATACTAAAGTGGAAACAAATTGAACCTACATTACAACCTAACACATAAAATACAAGGGGTGCTGTATATAGGCTACTTGTAAAAGACAAGATGTGAAGGCTTGTCTACTATTTATAAATATTGTTTGAAACAAATAGGCCTAACTGTTTTACTTCCGTTTTCTTGTTTTTAATAAATGTTTAAAGTCAAGATTTGTTTTTTATCTGTGGTTTGTAAGTGTTCCAAGATAAATTAAGATAAATGGGATGTAAATCACAGTATGAGCAGTTGTTTCTTCACCAGAGCTGGTTCTCCTTGGTTCTGATGTTACTGAAATAATGTGGAGAAATCCTCAAGATGAATGGCTCTGCTGCAGTAACAATTAATTCATATCCACTTATTCAATAGTTAGATTGTACATATTTATCCAGATACTGAGTAAGTCATTTTTGGATTAACTACTATACTGCTTTTTAAGGTTTATTATAAACCAGCAGTTGTTATGCACCACATGTGGAAGAACTCCCAGAAAACAGCAGGTATGCTGGCACTCTTATTTATTTTACATCACAATGAAATACTGTTCTGTTTCCCACTGCATTTGATTGAGTTTTTCTTTCTCTTCTGCACTGTAATGTTTTATGTATTTTTGTTTTAGTTATGATTTTATATATGTTTCCTGATGTGTGCAAAGCACATTGAAATGCCTTGTTGGAATTTGCTATACCAATAACGTTATTTTATATTTATGCTGGCTCCTGCTTTGACTTTAAGAAACTCCTCAATGGATCACTAGACTAGTAGACTAAATATTGTTCAACCAAAGTGGACTGTTATGTTCAAGTGGACTCTGTTTTCGACCATTGAATGGTTTTTCTCCAGATTAACTGGAAAACCAGTTCTTAAAGGGGCATTCCACTCATTTTCAACATTTTACTATGTCATTATATACCTTAGAGCTGCATTAAACATGCCAAAATATTAGACAAGTTGTTCTGATTTTGTACCAAAACTCCCCAGCCACATAGACAAAGCCAACACTCAATGGAAATCAGACTTTGAATAGGGGACACATTAGCACATTCCAAACCAGCCTGGGACAAGAAGCATAGAGGTGTCACTGACACCAAATGGGCCATTAGACACCGGGCTCAGGAAACAAAAGAGAAACACATGTAAATTTGTCTTTGTTGAAATGGAGCCATGGGGTGAATTAACCCCAATAAGGCTAAATAAACCAAAAGTCCTACAACAATAAGGTAAACTTAAACTCTTAAATTTAAACTGGAGATAATCTAAGAGTGATTGGATTAGGCTTCCTTCAAGTACATGGCGAATGCACTCATTCCTTGCACTCATTCCTTGCATATGTTGCGACCTTCGGTCGCAACATATGTAGGTACATTGCACTGAAGTCCCCAGGTCCCCCCAGTCGAGCTTGTACCTGTAACTTGGGGGAAGTCTATTATAATTATTACTGATTCTCCAGTAAAGACATGTTGCCTCTACAAAAACCACACTACAAATGAAAGAAACCAGAACAAGAGAACACACACCCATTGATTCTGATTGGACGGAATTAAACAATGGCCAAGTAAACCACACCCATCAACAAAGCTAATTGGCCGAATGACTATGAGTCACGCCCACCATTAGGAACACATAAAACCAGGGCTCCAGCACAACTAATCATTCTCTAACAGAATCTTGCCTGAGGAAGGACCAACCAGTCCGAAACGTCTACTTTTCCAGCTCTCCTTTATATTTGATTCCGTCGTGAGTGAAGCGCCACCGTCGAGTCATGAGAGGTATTCTGAAAAGAAAGTTTGAGGAGGTCGACGATGAAGATCCATTCTACTCCTCACCTCCATCATCGTCCCTGCCTTCTCCTGCCTCCACGGAATGGGATTCTGATGGGGAGAGCAGCTCCTCAGAAAGCCAGGACTTTACAACTAATGGTTCTGCTTCACCTGCTGCCAGTCAACCCATCCAGTCTATTCTGAAGAGGCCAAAGCTGGAAGGGAGGCAGAGCAACGTGCGCTTTGATCTGGTGACGGTGTTCTACTTCCCACAATGCCAGGGTTTCACTAGCGTACCCTTTCGCGGGGGTGCCAGTCTGGGCATGTTGCACAGGCACAGCACTCTCCGCAGATACACAATGGCAGAGCACGCCCTGGAACAACGGAGTTGGCGCAGAGAGAGACTACGAGAGAGACGGAGAGAGGAGAAGCTTGAGGCTTTGAGACACCAGTTGATGGCCAATGTTATCATTGACCAGAGAGAATATGAGCGACTGACTGCAGACCAGGTCCCAGACGGAGACACTGACGTCCACATCACCGACGCCGAGCTGGAGGATGGGAACAGCTTCCTGCAGCCGTACTCCTACAAGCACAGACAGGCACTCCTGCGAGCAGCAGGTGTGAAGCACATTGACAAAGAGGAGAAGAGACAGCTGCATTCCCTGCGTGTCTTCAGGGAGGACTCTGGATGCAATTGCCAGGGTTTCTGTGAGCCAGAGACTTGTGAATGCAGTCTGGCAGGAATCAAGTGCCACATGGACGCATGCCTCCCATGCTGCACTAAAGACGGCTGCGCAAACATTCAGGGACGCGTAGAGTTCAACTCCAGACGCGTGCAGACCCACTACATCGAAACCGTCATGAGGCTAGAACTAGAGAGGCTACTACAAGATGATACGCCTGACCGTAGAGACAAGCTGGACGGCGTGTTCAACTCTGTTGATGTCCCGTCCCCAACACCACTGGTCATGGTGACCTCCAGCTCCTCCCAACACTCGGACGGTCCAGAGAGTTACATGGTGTCTGAGATGGACCTGCTGGACAGAGGCCAGTACCTGGTCCAGAGCTTCATGGGGGAAGGAAGCTTTGGGACGGTGGCCAAAGCCATCAGCACGTTCACCGGTGACACAGTGGCCATCAAGATATTGAAGAATCGCCACAATCACGATGAATTGGCAGCACATGAGGTAAGCAATAGCATTGTTCTTGAAGATTTTAATATTTGGCTCTGATTTATCATTAAGTTATCTAATCTAAATCTTTCTTGTATTCCTAGATGGCTGTGTTGCAAATGATGAAAGTCCTGGACCCTGACACGTGTGGAACAGTGAGATTTTACGACAGCTTTGTGCATAAAGGATTGAGATGCATGGTGTTTGAGTCTCTGGATGTTAATCTCCTGGATTTCTTGAACGAGAGACATGTCCATATGTCCATGATGGAGACGAGATGCATCATACAGCAGGTATGGCTTTGACAATTACATTTTAAAGTAATGGAAAAAATATTGATACAAAGATACTGAGTTGAATTTCTGAATTTCTGATCATGCTCTTTATTCTTGTCTTGCAGCTTGCCATTGCACTCCAGGCCCTGAAGGGAATCGGTCTGATCCACACAGACATCAAACTAGACAACATCATGCTGGTGAACCAACGACAACAACCCCTCAAAGTCAAACTCATTGACTTTGGTCTGGCCGTTCCTGTCTCTGAGACCAAGCAACGGAGGATCAGACCTCCTCTTCAGTATAGGTGAGCCTTATTATCTGCTTCACTGAAAGCTCAATGCAAACAAATATTAAAATGGAAAGTGTAACGAGTGCAATTGAGAACTTGAAGAAACTTGAAAGTTGCTAACATTATCCTTTTCTTTTACAACCCACAGATCACCAGAACTCTTCCTGGGCCTCCCGATCACAGAGGCACTTGACATGTGGTCACTGGGCTGTATGGTGGTTAATGGGATGCTGTTCCGTGATCTCTTTGGCGGGAAGACTGAATATGATGTGGTGAGTATTGTGCTGATGCACTGTACATTACTACATGCATCCTGACTGTACTCTTTAATCCATAGTTATAGCCTAACACTGTTAATGAAATATTCTCAATATGTGAAATATCCTGTGTTTTTTCTACAGGTTCAATCCATCCTCTTGACACTTGGTATGCCAGAGCAATCCCTCTTGGATGCTGGACAAACAACCTGCAGCTATTTCATTCAGGAAGACGATACATGGAGATTTAAGGTATGACTGCAACTAATATTGGAGTAACAACTTCATCTCTGAAATGTTCAAGAATAGGCTGTCTTTGCACGTCATTCAATCAGATCACTAAAATTTTTGTTTTGTGTTTTCCAGGAACCAGAGGAGTATTACACAGTGCAGGAGTTAAAGGCAGAACTGCTAATAGAGGATGTTATGTATACACTTACATGTGTGATTTGCTCACTGGAAGAAGTGTTCTCCTCCCTGCGTTGCGATGCTGATGAAACATCTTGTGACGTCTTCATGGACCTGTTGAAACGAATGCTTCATCTGGATCCAGAGGGGAGGATAACACCTGACCAGGTGTTGGACCATCCCTTCATCACCATGCCTCACCTATGACCGTCTCAAGGTGTTTGTGGGGTCAACCATTGCAAATGTCATGCACTCCCAGTTATTGGTATTGGATTTTGTGTACAGTACATGTTTGACTATGACAACGCCACAATATGGTGATGTCGGCCAACACTGATCCAGACAGGACACTATGCTACCTAAGACACTTCAGTCAACTGAAACTGAGATCATGTGTGACCCATGGGGTGTACCATTTGTGATCACAGTACTCTTAGTAGTTATACTGTAAGAACACATGCACTATCACTGACTGTTACTATATGACTATATACTATACACACTGCTGTTGCAGTGCTGCTAATAGATGATGTTATGTATACACTTACATGTGTGATATTATCTGCTGCTAAGTGTTGTCTCTCACCTGCACAACAGACTGTGATTCTATATTAGTATATTATATACATTTCATGTGTTTATTTTACATTTTGTATTTAATATTGCACTTGCAAGTTTATATTGTACATACCAGTACTGCATATGACATCACATCAAACTGCATTTGATTGAGTTTTTCTTTCTCTTCTGCACTGTAATGTGTTATGTATTTTTGTTTTAAAATAAGCATTTCTAATTGTATGTATTATTCCCTTGCACATTATACTATATTAGACATGTTATATTAGACATTGTGTTATGTTCACATCATTGGCTGCATTCCAACTGAGAAGAAATTAGCACAATACATTTTGTAAATAATTGTTCTATTGAAATATGTTTTAAGTTGTAAACATGGTTGAAATAAAGGGTGTTACCTTGAAATATGCGTTGTGTACGTTCTTAAATATGGCCCAGAACAGGTTTTAAAACATTCATATTTTCCAGTTAACTTATATCTCTACATTTATTGATTGTATACTAGATAGAACGTCCTTGCGGTCATGTTTCCATCCATCCATGTCCTATATATGTATTAGTAAAGGCTATTAAATTAGTGTCTATTTGGGGGTCCTTGGCGTGACGTTTGGGAACCACTGATATACAGCAGGGTATAAAGCCTTTTAAAACAAACAGCAGCCTGTTGTGCACTCACTGTAAGTAAACATTGCACTTTAACATTGTCACCACAAACAATAATAGCAATGATTGTTACAAGAACATATAGCCATTTTAACACACCTGAAACATTGCACACTAGAAAGCTGAAAGAGTGATAACAGTTCCATGTGATGATAGACCTATTACTGTAGTTCTGCTGAAACTCATCAGAGTCAAAGAGGTGTGAAATGGTCTCAGTTCATCCAAAATGTGATCATTAGCAGGTGATCTGTCCAATGCCAGACAACGAGTGACCATTAACACGTTAATCTCTGCATTTGAATGCATATAGTGAATGAAGCATCAGCCATCATCATTTAGCATGTGTACATTTTAACATGGGGAAATAATGTGGGGTTTGTTCATTATTTAGCATTTGAAAAACATTGAATAAAAGTGCATTCATCACCACCATATTGAGAGAGAACCCTGCTAAAATGTATCAGCTTATGTTTTTGTTCAGTGTATTTTCATTCAATCCCTTCCAGTTTCACTATGACTTATATGACTGGATATGGAGACAGTAACCTCTGTTACTGAACAAACAAATAATTAATATAGGATATAATTGAATAAGTATAATGATATATCCTGATTTATCTTGACTTATCCTGATCATTTATTAATACTATGGACACATGTTTCTGCACACAGGCCTACACATTACACAATGGGATTTCACTGTAAATATAGATAAGAAATGAAATGAAACCAATAGCGCACAATAGAATATGAGACTTTGATTTGACAATATACTTATTTGCTGTTCCAGTCCTGTACAGAAACCAGACCACTGTCTTCTATACTAAAGTGGAAACAAATTGAACCTACATTACAACCTAACACATAAAATACAAGGGGTGCTGTATATAGGCTACTTGTAAAAGACAAGATGTGAAGGCTTGTCTACTATTTATAAATATTGTTTGAAACAAATAGGCCTAACTGTTTTACTTCCGTTTTCTTGTTTTTAATAAATGTTTAAAGTCAAGATTTGTTTTTTATCTGTGGTTTGTAAGTGTTCCAAGATAAATTAAGATAAATGGGATGTAAATCACAGTATGAGCAGTTGTTTCTTCACCAGAGCTGGTTCTCCTTGGTTCTGATGTTACTGAAATAATGTGGAGAAATCCTCAAGATGAATGGCTCTGCTGCAGTAACAATTAATTCATATCCACTTATTCAATAGTTAGATTGTACATATTTATCCAGATACTGAGTAAGTCATTTTTTGATTAACTACTATACTGCTTTTTAAGGTTTATTATAAACCAGCAGTTGTTATGCACCACATGTGGAAGAACTCCCAGAAAACAGCAGGTATGCTGGCACTCTTATTTATTTTACATCACAATGAAATACTGTTCTGTTTCCCACTGCATTTGATTGAGTTTTTCTTTCTCTTCTGCACTGTAATGTTTTATGTATTTTTGTTTTAGTTATGATTTTATATATGTTTCCTGATGTGTGCAAAGCACATTGAAATGCCTTGTTGGAATTTGCTATACCAATAACGTTATTTTATATTTATGCTGGCTCCTGCTTTGACTTTAAGAAACTCCTCAATGGATCACTAGACTAGTAGACTAAATATTGTTCAACCAAAGTGGACTGTTATGTTCAAGTGGACTCTGTTTTCGACCATTGAATGGTTTTTCTCCAGATTAACTGGAAAACCAGTTCTTAAAGGGGCATTCCACTCATTTTCAACATTTTACTATGTCATTATATACCTTAGAGCTGCATTAAACATGCCAAAATATTAGACAAGTTGTTCTGATTTTGTACCAAAACTCCCCAGCCACATAGACAAAGCCAACACTCAATGGAAATCAGACTTTGAATAGGGGACACATTAGCACATTCCAAACCAGCCTGGGACAAGAAGCATAGAGGTGTCACTGACACCAAATGGGCCATTAGACACCGGGCTCAGGAAACAAAAGAGAAACACATGTAAATTTGTCTTTGTTGAAATGGAGCCATGGGGTGAATTAACCCCAATAAGGCTAAATAAACCAAAAGTCCTACAACAATAAGGTAAACTTAAACTCTTAAACTTAAACTGGAGATAATCTAAGAGTGATTGGATTAGGCTTCCTTCAAGTACATGGCGAATGCACTCATTCCTTGCACTCATTCCTTGCATATGTTGCGACCTTCGGTCGCAACATATGTAGGTACATTGCACTGAAGTCCCCAGGTCCCCCCAGTCGAGCTTGTACCTGTAACTTGGGGGAAGTCTATTATAATTATTACTGATTCTCCAGTAAAGACATGTTGCCTCTACAAAAACCACACTACAAATGAAAGAAACCAGAACAAGAGAACACACACCCATTGATTCTGATTGGACGGAATTAAACAATGGCCAAGTAAACCACACCCATCAACAAAGCTAATTGGCCGAATGACTATGAGTCACGCCCACCATTAGGAACACATAAAACCAGGGCTCCAGCACAACTAATCATTCTCTAACAGAATCTTGCCTGAGGAAGGACCAACCAGTCCGAAACGTCTACTTTTCCAGCTCTCCTTTATATTTGATTCCGTCGTGAGTGAAGCGCCACCGTCGAGTCATGAGAGGTATTCTGAAAAGAAAGTTTGAGGAGGTCGACGATGAAGATCCATTCTACTCCTCACCTCCATCATCGTCCCTGCCTTCTCCTGCCTCCACGGAATGGGATTCTGATGGGGAGAGCAGCTCCTCAGAAAGCCAGGACTTTACAACTAATGGTTCTGCTTCACCTGCTGCCAGTCAACCCATCCAGTCTATTCTGAAGAGGCCAAAGCTGGAAGGGAGGCAGAGCAACGTGCGCTTTGATCTGGTGACGGTGTTCTACTTCCCACAATGCCAGGGTTTCACTAGCGTACCCTTTCGCGGGGGTGCCAGTCTGGGCATGTTGCACAGGCACAGCACTCTCCGCAGATACACAATGGCAGAGCACGCCCTGGAACAACGGAGTTGGCGCAGAGAGAGACTACGAGAGAGACGGAGAGAGGAGAAGCTTGAGGCTTTGAGACACCAGTTGATGGCCAATGTTATCATTGACCAGAGAGAATATGAGCGACTGACTGCAGACCAGGTCCCAGACGGAGACACTGACGTCCACATCACCGACGCCGAGCTGGAGGATGGGAACAGCTTCCTGCAGCCGTACTCCTACAAGCACAGACAGGCACTCCTGCGAGCAGCAGGTGTGAAGCACATTGACAAAGAGGAGAAGAGACAGCTGCATTCCCTGCGTGTCTTCAGGGAGGACTCTGGATGCAATTGCCAGGGTTTCTGTGAGCCAGAGACTTGTGAATGCAGTCTGGCAGGAATCAAGTGCCACATGGACGCATGCCTCCCATGCTGCACTAAAGACGGCTGCGCAAACATTCAGGGACGCGTAGAGTTCAACTCCAGACGCGTGCAGACCCACTACATCGAAACCGTCATGAGGCTAGAACTAGAGAGGCTACTACAAGATGATACGCCTGACCGTAGAGACAAGCTGGACGGCGTGTTCAACTCTGTTGATGTCCCGTCCCCAACACCACTGGTCATGGTGACCTCCAGCTCCTCCCAACACTCGGACGGTCCAGAGAGTTACATGGTGTCTGAGATGGACCTGCTGGACAGAGGCCAGTACCTGGTCCAGAGCTTCATGGGGGAAGGAAGCTTTGGGACGGTGGCCAAAGCCATCAGCACGTTCACCGGTGACACAGTGGCCATCAAGATATTGAAGAATCGCCACAATCACGATGAATTGGCAGCACATGAGGTAAGCAATAGCATTGTTCTTGAAGATTTTAATATTTGGCTCTGATTTATCATTAAGTTATCTAATCTAAATCTTTCTTGTATTCCTAGATGGCTGTGTTGCAAATGATGAAAGTCCTGGACCCTGACACGTGTGGAACAGTGAGATTTTACGACAGCTTTGTGCATAAAGGATTGAGATGCATGGTGTTTGAGTCTCTGGATGTTAATCTCCTGGATTTCTTGAACGAGAGACATGTCCATATGTCCATGATGGAGACGAGATGCATCATACAGCAGGTATGGCTTTGACAATTACATTTTAAAGTAATGGAAAAAATATTGATACAAAGATACTGAGTTGAATTTCTGAATTTCTGATCATGCTCTTTATTCTTGTCTTGCAGCTTGCCATTGCACTCCAGGCCCTGAAGGGAATCGGTCTGATCCACACAGACATCAAACTAGACAACATCATGCTGGTGAACCAACGACAACAACCCCTCAAAGTCAAACTCATTGACTTTGGTCTGGCCGTTCCTGTCTCTGAGACCAAGCAACGGAGGATCAGACCTCCTCTTCAGTATAGGTGAGCCTTATTATCTGCTTCACTGAAAGCTCAATGCAAACAAATATTAAAATGGAAAGTGTAACGAGTGCAATTGAGAACTTGAAGAAACTTGAAAGTTGCTAACATTATCCTTTTCTTTTACAACCCACAGATCACCAGAACTCTTCCTGGGCCTCCCGATCACAGAGGCACTTGACATGTGGTCACTGGGCTGTATGGTGGTTAATGGGATGCTGTTCCGTGATCTCTTTGGCGGGAAGACTGAATATGATGTGGTGAGTATTGTGCTGATGCACTGTACATTACTACATGCATCCTGACTGTACTCTTTAATCCATAGTTATAGCCTAACACTGTTAATGAAATATTCTCAATATGTGAAATATCCTGTGTTTTTTCTACAGGTTCAATCCATCCTCTTGACACTTGGTATGCCAGAGCAATCCCTCTTGGATGCTGGACAAACAACCTGCAGCTATTTCATTCAGGAAGACGATACATGGAGATTTAAGGTATGACTGCAACTAATATTGGAGTAACAACTTCATCTCTGAAATGTTCAAGAATAGGCTGTCTTTGCACGTCATTCAATCAGATCACTAAAATTTTTGTTTTGTGTTTTCCAGGAACCAGAGGAGTATTACACAGTGCAGGAGTTAAAGGCAGAACTGCTAATAGAGGATGTTATGTATACACTTACATGTGTGATTTGCTCACTGGAAGAAGTGTTCTCCTCCCTGCGTTGCGATGCTGATGAAACATCTTGTGACGTCTTCATGGACCTGTTGAAACGAATGCTTCATCTGGATCCAGAGGGGAGGATAACACCTGACCAGGTGTTGGACCATCCCTTCATCACCATGCCTCACCTATGACCGTCTCAAGGTGTTTGTGGGGTCAACCATTGCAAATGTCATGCACTCCCAGTTATTGGTATTGGATTTTGTGTACAGTACATGTTTGACTATGACAACGCCACAATATGGTGATGTCGGCCAACACTGATCCAGACAGGACACTATGCTACCTAAGACACTTCAGTCAACTGAAACTGAGATCATGTGTGACCCATGGGGTGTACCATTTGTGATCACAGTACTCTTAGTAGTTATACTGTAAGAACACATGCACTATCACTGACTGTTACTATATGACTATATACTATACACACTGCTGTTGCAGTGCTGCTAATAGATGATGTTATGTATACACTTACATGTGTGATATTATCTGCTGCTAAGTGTTGTCTCTCACCTGCACAACAGACTGTGATTCTATATTAGTATATTATATACATTTCATGTGTTTATTTTACATTTTGTATTTAATATTGCACTTGCAAGTTTATATTGTACATACCAGTACTGCATATGACATCACATCAAACTGCATTTGATTGAGTTTTTCTTTCTCTTCTGCACTGTAATGTGTTATGTATTTTTGTTTTAAAATAAGCATTTCTAATTGTATGTATTATTCCCTTGCACATTATACTATATTAGACATGTTATATTAGACATTGTGTTATGTTCACATCATTGGCTGCATTCCAACTGAGAAGAAATTAGCACAATACATTTTGTAAATAATTGTTCTATTGAAATATGTTTTAAGTTGTAAACATGGTTGAAATAAAGGGTGTTACCTTGAAATATGCGTTGTGTACGTTCTTAAATATGGCCCAGAACAGGTTTTAAAACATTCATATTTTCCAGTTAACTTATATCTCTACATTTATTGATTGTATACTAGATAGAACGTCCTTGCGGTCATGTTTCCATCCATCCATGTCCTATATATGTATTAGTAAAGGCTATTAAATTAGTGTCTATTTGGGGGTCCTTGGCGTGACGTTTGGGAACCACTGATATACAGCAGGGTATAAAGCCTTTTAAAACAAACAGCAGCCTGTTGTGCACTCACTGTAAGTAAACATTGCACTTTAACATTGTCACCACAAACAATAATAGCAATGATTGTTACAAGAACATATAGCCATTTTAACACACCTGAAACATTGCACACTAGAAAGCTGAAAGAGTGATAACAGTTCCATGTGATGATAGACCTATTACTGTAGTTCTGCTGAAACTCATCAGAGTCAAAGAGGTGTGAAATGGTCTCAGTTCATCCAAAATGTGATCATTAGCAGGTGATCTGTCCAATGCCAGACAACGAGTGACCATTAACACGTTAATCTCTGCATTTGAATGCATATAGTGAATGAAGCATCAGCCATCATCATTTAGCATGTGTACATTTTAACATGGGGAAATAATGTGGGGTTTGTTCATTATTTAGCATTTGAAAAACATTGAATAAAAGTGCATTCATCACCACCATATTGAGAGAGAACCCTGCTAAAATGTATCAGCTTATGTTTTTGTTCAGTGTATTTTCATTCAATCCCTTCCAGTTTCACTATGACTTATATGACTGGATATGGAGACAGTAACCTCTGTTACTGAACAAACAAATAATTAATATAGGATATAATTGAATAAGTATAATGATATATCCTGATTTATCTTGACTTATCCTGATCATTTATTAATACTATGGACACATGTTTCTGCACACAGGCCTACACATTACACAATGGGATTTCACTGTAAATATAGATAAGAAATGAAATGAAACCAATAGCGCACAATAGAATATGAGACTTTGATTTGACAATATACTTATTTGCTGTTCCAGTCCTGTACAGAAACCAGACCACTGTCTTCTATACTAAAGTGGAAACAAATTGAACCTACATTACAACCTAACACATAAAATACAAGGGGTGCTGTATATAGGCTACTTGTAAAAGACAAGATGTGAAGGCTTGTCTACTATTTATAAATATTGTTTGAAACAAATAGGCCTAACTGTTTTACTTCCGTTTTCTTGTTTTTAATAAATGTTTAAAGTCAAGATTTGTTTTTTATCTGTGGTTTGTAAGTGTTCCAAGATAAATTAAGATAAATGGGATGTAAATCACAGTATGAGCAGTTGTTTCTTCACCAGAGCTGGTTCTCCTTGGTTCTGATGTTACTGAAATAATGTGGAGAAATCCTCAAGATGAATGGCTCTGCTGCAGTAACAATTAATTCATATCCACTTATTCAATAGTTAGATTGTACATATTTATCCAGATACTGAGTAAGTCATTTTTTGATTAACTACTATACTGCTTTTTAAGGTTTATTATAAACCAGCAGTTGTTATGCACCACATGTGGAAGAACTCCCAGAAAACAGCAGGTATGCTGGCACTCTTATTTATTTTACATCACAATGAAATACTGTTCTGTTTCCCACTGCATTTGATTGAGTTTTTCTTTCTCTTCTGCACTGTAATGTTTTATGTATTTTTGTTTTAGTTATGATTTTATATATGTTTCCTGATGTGTGCAAAGCACATTGAAATGCCTTGTTGGAATTTGCTATACCAATAACGTTATTTTATATTTATGCTGGCTCCTGCTTTGACTTTAAGAAACTCCTCAATGGATCACTAGACTAGTAGACTAAATATTGTTCAACCAAAGTGGACTGTTATGTTCAAGTGGACTCTGTTTTCGACCATTGAATGGTTTTTCTCCAGATTAACTGGAAAACCAGTTCTTAAAGGGGCATTCCACTCATTTTCAACATTTTACTATGTCATTATATACCTTAGAGCTGCATTAAACATGCCAAAATATTAGACAAGTTGTTCTGATTTTGTACCAAAACTCCCCAGCCACATAGACAAAGCCAACACTCAATGGAAATCAGACTTTGAATAGGGGACACATTAGCACATTCCAAACCAGCCTGGGACAAGAAGCATAGAGGTGTCACTGACACCAAATGGGCCATTAGACACCGGGCTCAGGAAACAAAAGAGAAACACATGTAAATTTGTCTTTGTTGAAATGGAGCCATGGGGTGAATTAACCCCAATAAGGCTAAATAAACCAAAAGTCCTACAACAATAAGGTAAACTTAAACTCTTAAACTTAAACTGGAGATAATCTAAGAGTGATTGGATTAGGCTTCCTTCAAGTACATGGCGAATGCACTCATTCCTTGCACTCATTCCTTGCATATGTTGCGACCTTCGGTCGCAACATATGTAGGTACATTGCACTGAAGTCCCCAGGTCCCCCCAGTCGAGCTTGTACCTGTAACTTGGGGGAAGTCTATTATAATTATTACTGATTCTCCAGTAAAGACATGTTGCCTCTACAAAAACCACACTACAAATGAAAGAAACCAGAACAAGAGAACACACACCCATTGATTCTGATTGGACGGAATTAAACAATGGCCAAGTAAACCACACCCATCAACAAAGCTAATTGGCCGAATGACTATGAGTCACGCCCACCATTAGGAACACATAAAACCAGGGCTCCAGCACAACTAATCATTCTCTAACAGAATCTTGCCTGAGGAAGGACCAACCAGTCCGAAACGTCTACTTTTCCAGCTCTCCTTTATATTTGATTCCGTCGTGAGTGAAGCGCCACCGTCGAGTCATGAGAGGTATTCTGAAAAGAAAGTTTGAGGAGGTCGACGATGAAGATCCATTCTACTCCTCACCTCCATCATCGTCCCTGCCTTCTCCTGCCTCCACGGAATGGGATTCTGATGGGGAGAGCAGCTCCTCAGAAAGCCAGGACTTTACAACTAATGGTTCTGCTTCACCTGCTGCCAGTCAACCCATCCAGTCTATTCTGAAGAGGCCAAAGCTGGAAGGGAGGCAGAGCAACGTGCGCTTTGATCTGGTGACGGTGTTCTACTTCCCACAATGCCAGGGTTTCACTAGCGTACCCTTTCGCGGGGGTGCCAGTCTGGGCATGTTGCACAGGCACAGCACTCTCCGCAGATACACAATGGCAGAGCACGCCCTGGAACAACGGAGTTGGCGCAGAGAGAGACTACGAGAGAGACGGAGAGAGGAGAAGCTTGAGGCTTTGAGACACCAGTTGATGGCCAATGTTATCATTGACCAGAGAGAATATGAGCGACTGACTGCAGACCAGGTCCCAGACGGAGACACTGACGTCCACATCACCGACGCCGAGCTGGAGGATGGGAACAGCTTCCTGCAGCCGTACTCCTACAAGCACAGACAGGCACTCCTGCGAGCAGCAGGTGTGAAGCACATTGACAAAGAGGAGAAGAGACAGCTGCATTCCCTGCGTGTCTTCAGGGAGGACTCTGGATGCAATTGCCAGGGTTTCTGTGAGCCAGAGACTTGTGAATGCAGTCTGGCAGGAATCAAGTGCCACATGGACGCATGCCTCCCATGCTGCACTAAAGACGGCTGCGCAAACATTCAGGGACGCGTAGAGTTCAACTCCAGACGCGTGCAGACCCACTACATCGAAACCGTCATGAGGCTAGAACTAGAGAGGCTACTACAAGATGATACGCCTGACCGTAGAGACAAGCTGGACGGCGTGTTCAACTCTGTTGATGTCCCGTCCCCAACACCACTGGTCATGGTGACCTCCAGCTCCTCCCAACACTCGGACGGTCCAGAGAGTTACATGGTGTCTGAGATGGACCTGCTGGACAGAGGCCAGTACCTGGTCCAGAGCTTCATGGGGGAAGGAAGCTTTGGGACGGTGGCCAAAGCCATCAGCACGTTCACCGGTGACACAGTGGCCATCAAGATATTGAAGAATCGCCACAATCACGATGAATTGGCAGCACATGAGGTAAGCAATAGCATTGTTCTTGAAGATTTTAATATTTGGCTCTGATTTATCATTAAGTTATCTAATCTAAATCTTTCTTGTATTCCTAGATGGCTGTGTTGCAAATGATGAAAGTCCTGGACCCTGACACGTGTGGAACAGTGAGATTTTACGACAGCTTTGTGCATAAAGGATTGAGATGCATGGTGTTTGAGTCTCTGGATGTTAATCTCCTGGATTTCTTGAACGAGAGACATGTCCATATGTCCATGATGGAGACGAGATGCATCATACAGCAGGTATGGCTTTGACAATTACATTTTAAAGTAATGGAAAAAATATTGATACAAAGATACTGAGTTGAATTTCTGAATTTCTGATCATGCTCTTTATTCTTGTCTTGCAGCTTGCCATTGCACTCCAGGCCCTGAAGGGAATCGGTCTGATCCACACAGACATCAAACTAGACAACATCATGCTGGTGAACCAACGACAACAACCCCTCAAAGTCAAACTCATTGACTTTGGTCTGGCCGTTCCTGTCTCTGAGACCAAGCAACGGAGGATCAGACCTCCTCTTCAGTATAGGTGAGCCTTATTATCTGCTTCACTGAAAGCTCAATGCAAACAAATATTAAAATGGAAAGTGTAACGAGTGCAATTGAGAACTTGAAGAAACTTGAAAGTTGCTAACATTATCCTTTTCTTTTACAACCCACAGATCACCAGAACTCTTCCTGGGCCTCCCGATCACAGAGGCACTTGACATGTGGTCACTGGGCTGTATGGTGGTTAATGGGATGCTGTTCCGTGATCTCTTTGGCGGGAAGACTGAATATGATGTGGTGAGTATTGTGCTGATGCACTGTACATTACTACATGCATCCTGACTGTACTCTTTAATCCATAGTTATAGCCTAACACTGTTAATGAAATATTCTCAATATGTGAAATATCCTGTGTTTTTTCTACAGGTTCAATCCATCCTCTTGACACTTGGTATGCCAGAGCAATCCCTCTTGGATGCTGGACAAACAACCTGCAGCTATTTCATTCAGGAAGACGATACATGGAGATTTAAGGTATGACTGCAACTAATATTGGAGTAACAACTTCATCTCTGAAATGTTCAAGAATAGGCTGTCTTTGCACGTCATTCAATCAGATCACTAAAATTTTTGTTTTGTGTTTTCCAGGAACCAGAGGAGTATTACACAGTGCAGGAGTTAAAGGCAGAACTGCTAATAGAGGATGTTATGTATACACTTACATGTGTGATTTGCTCACTGGAAGAAGTGTTCTCCTCCCTGCGTTGCGATGCTGATGAAACATCTTGTGACGTCTTCATGGACCTGTTGAAACGAATGCTTCATCTGGATCCAGAGGGGAGGATAACACCTGACCAGGTGTTGGACCATCCCTTCATCACCATGCCTCACCTATGACCGTCTCAAGGTGTTTGTGGGGTCAACCATTGCAAATGTCATGCACTC
The DNA here is from genome assembly GCF_951216825.1 of Electrona antarctica. Classification (NCBI taxonomy): domain Eukaryota; kingdom Metazoa; phylum Chordata; class Actinopteri; order Myctophiformes; family Myctophidae; genus Electrona; species Electrona antarctica. The sequence goes on along the minus strand of NW_027637034.1, from coordinate 1,870,395 downwards.
CCAGTTATTGGTATTGGATTTTGTGTACAGTACATGTTTGACTATGACAACGCCACAATATGGTGATGTCGGCCAACACTGATCCAGACAGGACACTATGCTACCTAAGACACTTCAGTCAACTGAAACTGAGATCATGTGTGACCCATGGGGTGTACCATTTGTGATCACAGTACTCTTAGTAGTTATACTGTAAGAACACATGCACTATCACTGACTGTTACTATATGACTATATACTATACACACTGCTGTTGCAGTGCTGCTAATAGATGATGTTATGTATACACTTACATGTGTGATATTATCTGCTGCTAAGTGTTGTCTCTCACCTGCACAACAGACTGTGATTCTATATTAGTATATTATATACATTTCATGTGTTTATTTTACATTTTGTATTTAATATTGCACTTGCAAGTTTATATTGTACATACCAGTACTGCATATGACATCACATCAAACTGCATTTGATTGAGTTTTTCTTTCTCTTCTGCACTGTAATGTGTTATGTATTTTTGTTTTAAAATAAGCATTTCTAATTGTATGTATTATTCCCTTGCACATTATACTATATTAGACATGTTATATTAGACATTGTGTTATGTTCACATCATTGGCTGCATTCCAACTGAGAAGAAATTAGCACAATACATTTTGTAAATAATTGTTCTATTGAAATATGTTTTAAGTTGTAAACATGGTTGAAATAAAGGGTGTTACCTTGAAATATGCGTTGTGTACGTTCTTAAATATGGCCCAGAACAGGTTTTAAAACATTCATATTTTCCAGTTAACTTATATCTCTACATTTATTGATTGTATACTAGATAGAACGTCCTTGCGGTCATGTTTCCATCCATCCATGTCCTATATATGTATTAGTAAAGGCTATTAAATTAGTGTCTATTTGGGGGTCCTTGGCGTGACGTTTGGGAACCACTGATATACAGCAGGGTATAAAGCCTTTTAAAACAAACAGCAGCCTGTTGTGCACTCACTGTAAGTAAACATTGCACTTTAACATTGTCACCACAAACAATAATAGCAATGATTGTTACAAGAACATATAGCCATTTTAACACACCTGAAACATTGCACACTAGAAAGCTGAAAGAGTGATAACAGTTCCATGTGATGATAGACCTATTACTGTAGTTCTGCTGAAACTCATCAGAGTCAAAGAGGTGTGAAATGGTCTCAGTTCATCCAAAATGTGATCATTAGCAGGTGATCTGTCCAATGCCAGACAACGAGTGACCATTAACACGTTAATCTCTGCATTTGAATGCATATAGTGAATGAAGCATCAGCCATCATCATTTAGCATGTGTACATTTTAACATGGGGAAATAATGTGGGGTTTGTTCATTATTTAGCATTTGAAAAACATTGAATAAAAGTGCATTCATCACCACCATATTGAGAGAGAACCCTGCTAAAATGTATCAGCTTATGTTTTTGTTCAGTGTATTTTCATTCAATCCCTTCCAGTTTCACTATGACTTATATGACTGTATATGGAGACAGTAACCTCTGTTACTGAACAAACAAATAATTAATATAGGATATAATTGAATAAGTATAATGATATATCCTGATTTATCTTGACTTATCCTGATCATTTATTAATACTATGGACACATGTTTCTGCACACAGGCCTACACATTACACAATGGGATTTCACTGTAAATATAGATAAGAAATGAAATGAAACCAATAGCGCACAATAGAATATGAGACTTTGATTTGACAATATACTTATTTGCTGTTCCAGTCCTGTACAGAAACCAGACCACTGTCTTCTATACTAAAGTGGAAACAAATTGAACCTACATTACAACCTAACACATAAAATACAAGGGGTGCTGTATATAGGCTACTTGTAAAAGACAAGATGTGAAGGCTTGTCTACTATTTATAAATATTGTTTGAAACAAATAGGCCTAACTGTTTTACTTCCGTTTTCTTGTTTTTAATAAATGTTTAAAGTCAAGATTTGTTTTTTATCTGTGGTTTGTAAGTGTTCCAAGATAAATTAAGATAAATGGGATGTAAATCACAGTATGAGCAGTTGTTTCTTCACCAGAGCTGGTTCTCCTTGGTTCTGATGTTACTGAAATAATGTGGAGAAATCCTCAAGATGAATGGCTCTGCTGCAGTAACAATTAATTCATATCCACTTATTCAATAGTTAGATTGTACATATTTATCCAGATACTGAGTAAGTCATTTTTGGATTAACTACTATACTGCTTTTTAAGGTTTATTATAAACCAGCAGTTGTTATGCACCACATGTGGAAGAACTCCCAGAAAACAGCAGGTATGCTGGCACTCTTATTTATTTTACATCACAATGAAATACTGTTCTGTTTCCCACTGCATTTGATTGAGTTTTTCTTTCTCTTCTGCACTGTAATGTTTTATGTATTTTTGTTTTAGTTATGATTTTATATATGTTTCCTGATGTGTGCAAAGCACATTGAAATGCCTTGTTGGAATTTGCTATACCAATAACGTTATTTTATATTTATGCTGGCTCCTGCTTTGACTTTAAGAAACTCCTCAATGGATCACTAGACTAGTAGACTAAATATTGTTCAACCAAAGTGGACTGTTATGTTCAAGTGGACTCTGTTTTCGACCATTGAATGGTTTTTCTCCAGATTAACTGGAAAACCAGTTCTTAAAGGGGCATTCCACTCATTTTCAACATTTTACTATGTCATTATATACCTTAGAGCTGCATTAAACATGCCAAAATATTAGACAAGTTGTTCTGATTTTGTACCAAAACTCCCCAGCCACATAGACAAAGCCAACACTCAATGGAAATCAGACTTTGAATAGGGGACACATTAGCACATTCCAAACCAGCCTGGGACAAGAAGCATAGAGGTGTCACTGACACCAAATGGGCCATTAGACACCGGGCTCAGGAAACAAAAGAGAAACACATGTAAATTTGTCTTTGTTGAAATGGAGCCATGGGGTGAATTAACCCCAATAAGGCTAAATAAACCAAAAGTCCTACAACAATAAGGTAAACTTAAACTCTTAAATTTAAACTGGAGATAATCTAAGAGTGATTGGATTAGGCTTCCTTCAAGTACATGGCGAATGCACTCATTCCTTGCACTCATTCCTTGCATATGTTGCGACCTTCGGTCGCAACATATGTAGGTACATTGCACTGAAGTCCCCAGGTCCCCCCAGTCGAGCTTGTACCTGTAACTTGGGGGAAGTCTATTATAATTATTACTGATTCTCCAGTAAAGACATGTTGCCTCTACAAAAACCACACTACAAATGAAAGAAACCAGAACAAGAGAACACACACCCATTGATTCTGATTGGACGGAATTAAACAATGGCCAAGTAAACCACACCCATCAACAAAGCTAATTGGCCGAATGACTATGAGTCACGCCCACCATTAGGAACACATAAAACCAGGGCTCCAGCACAACTAATCATTCTCTAACAGAATCTTGCCTGAGGAAGGACCAACCAGTCCGAAACGTCTACTTTTCCAGCTCTCCTTTATATTTGATTCCGTCGTGAGTGAAGCGCCACCGTCGAGTCATGAGAGGTATTCTGAAAAGAAAGTTTGAGGAGGTCGACGATGAAGATCCATTCTACTCCTCACCTCCATCATCGTCCCTGCCTTCTCCTGCCTCCACGGAATGGGATTCTGATGGGGAGAGCAGCTCCTCAGAAAGCCAGGACTTTACAACTAATGGTTCTGCTTCACCTGCTGCCAGTCAACCCATCCAGTCTATTCTGAAGAGGCCAAAGCTGGAAGGGAGGCAGAGCAACGTGCGCTTTGATCTGGTGACGGTGTTCTACTTCCCACAATGCCAGGGTTTCACTAGCGTACCCTTTCGCGGGGGTGCCAGTCTGGGCATGTTGCACAGGCACAGCACTCTCCGCAGATACACAATGGCAGAGCACGCCCTGGAACAACGGAGTTGGCGCAGAGAGAGACTACGAGAGAGACGGAGAGAGGAGAAGCTTGAGGCTTTGAGACACCAGTTGATGGCCAATGTTATCATTGACCAGAGAGAATATGAGCGACTGACTGCAGACCAGGTCCCAGACGGAGACACTGACGTCCACATCACCGACGCCGAGCTGGAGGATGGGAACAGCTTCCTGCAGCCGTACTCCTACAAGCACAGACAGGCACTCCTGCGAGCAGCAGGTGTGAAGCACATTGACAAAGAGGAGAAGAGACAGCTGCATTCCCTGCGTGTCTTCAGGGAGGACTCTGGATGCAATTGCCAGGGTTTCTGTGAGCCAGAGACTTGTGAATGCAGTCTGGCAGGAATCAAGTGCCACATGGACGCATGCCTCCCATGCTGCACTAAAGACGGCTGCGCAAACATTCAGGGACGCGTAGAGTTCAACTCCAGACGCGTGCAGACCCACTACATCGAAACCGTCATGAGGCTAGAACTAGAGAGGCTACTACAAGATGATACGCCTGACCGTAGAGACAAGCTGGACGGCGTGTTCAACTCTGTTGATGTCCCGTCCCCAACACCACTGGTCATGGTGACCTCCAGCTCCTCCCAACACTCGGACGGTCCAGAGAGTTACATGGTGTCTGAGATGGACCTGCTGGACAGAGGCCAGTACCTGGTCCAGAGCTTCATGGGGGAAGGAAGCTTTGGGACGGTGGCCAAAGCCATCAGCACGTTCACCGGTGACACAGTGGCCATCAAGATATTGAAGAATCGCCACAATCACGATGAATTGGCAGCACATGAGGTAAGCAATAGCATTGTTCTTGAAGATTTTAATATTTGGCTCTGATTTATCATTAAGTTATCTAATCTAAATCTTTCTTGTATTCCTAGATGGCTGTGTTGCAAATGATGAAAGTCCTGGACCCTGACACGTGTGGAACAGTGAGATTTTACGACAGCTTTGTGCATAAAGGATTGAGATGCATGGTGTTTGAGTCTCTGGATGTTAATCTCCTGGATTTCTTGAACGAGAGACATGTCCATATGTCCATGATGGAGACGAGATGCATCATACAGCAGGTATGGCTTTGACAATTACATTTTAAAGTAATGGAAAAAATATTGATACAAAGATACTGAGTTGAATTTCTGAATTTCTGATCATGCTCTTTATTCTTGTCTTGCAGCTTGCCATTGCACTCCAGGCCCTGAAGGGAATCGGTCTGATCCACACAGACATCAAACTAGACAACATCATGCTGGTGAACCAACGACAACAACCCCTCAAAGTCAAACTCATTGACTTTGGTCTGGCCGTTCCTGTCTCTGAGACCAAGCAACGGAGGATCAGACCTCCTCTTCAGTATAGGTGAGCCTTATTATCTGCTTCACTGAAAGCTCAATGCAAACAAATATTAAAATGGAAAGTGTAACGAGTGCAATTGAGAACTTGAAGAAACTTGAAAGTTGCTAACATTATCCTTTTCTTTTACAACCCACAGATCACCAGAACTCTTCCTGGGCCTCCCGATCACAGAGGCACTTGACATGTGGTCACTGGGCTGTATGGTGGTTAATGGGATGCTGTTCCGTGATCTCTTTGGCGGGAAGACTGAATATGATGTGGTGAGTATTGTGCTGATGCACTGTACATTACTACATGCATCCTGACTGTACTCTTTAATCCATAGTTATAGCCTAACACTGTTAATGAAATATTCTCAATATGTGAAATATCCTGTGTTTTTTCTACAGGTTCAATCCATCCTCTTGACACTTGGTATGCCAGAGCAATCCCTCTTGGATGCTGGACAAACAACCTGCAGCTATTTCATTCAGGAAGACGATACATGGAGATTTAAGGTATGACTGCAACTAATATTGGAGTAACAACTTCATCTCTGAAATGTTCAAGAATAGGCTGTCTTTGCACGTCATTCAATCAGATCACTAAAATTTTTGTTTTGTGTTTTCCAGGAACCAGAGGAGTATTACACAGTGCAGGAGTTAAAGGCAGAACTGCTAATAGAGGATGTTATGTATACACTTACATGTGTGATTTGCTCACTGGAAGAAGTGTTCTCCTCCCTGCGTTGCGATGCTGATGAAACATCTTGTGACGTCTTCATGGACCTGTTGAAACGAATGCTTCATCTGGATCCAGAGGGGAGGATAACACCTGACCAGGTGTTGGACCATCCCTTCATCACCATGCCTCACCTATGACCGTCTCAAGGTGTTTGTGGGGTCAACCATTGCAAATGTCATGCACTCCCAGTTATTGGTATTGGATTTTGTGTACAGTACATGTTTGACTATGACAACGCCACAATATGGTGATGTCGGCCAACACTGATCCAGACAGGACACTATGCTACCTAAGACACTTCAGTCAACTGAAACTGAGATCATGTGTGACCCATGGGGTGTACCATTTGTGATCACAGTACTCTTAGTAGTTATACTGTAAGAACACATGCACTATCACTGACTGTTACTATATGACTATATACTATACACACTGCTGTTGCAGTGCTGCTAATAGATGATGTTATGTATACACTTACATGTGTGATATTATCTGCTGCTAAGTGTTGTCTCTCACCTGCACAACAGACTGTGATTCTATATTAGTATATTATATACATTTCATGTGTTTATTTTACATTTTGTATTTAATATTGCACTTGCAAGTTTATATTGTACATACCAGTACTGCATATGACATCACATCAAACTGCATTTGATTGAGTTTTTCTTTCTCTTCTGCACTGTAATGTGTTATGTATTTTTGTTTTAAAATAAGCATTTCTAATTGTATGTATTATTCCCTTGCACATTATACTATATTAGACATGTTATATTAGACATTGTGTTATGTTCACATCATTGGCTGCATTCCAACTGAGAAGAAATTAGCACAATACATTTTGTAAATAATTGTTCTATTGAAATATGTTTTAAGTTGTAAACATGGTTGAAATAAAGGGTGTTACCTTGAAATATGCGTTGTGTACGTTCTTAAATATGGCCCAGAACAGGTTTTAAAACATTCATATTTTCCAGTTAACTTATATCTCTACATTTATTGATTGTATACTAGATATAACGTCCTTGCGGTCATGTTTCCATCCATCCATGTCCTATATATGTATTAGTAAAGGCTATTAAATTAGTGTCTATTTGGGGGTCCTTGGCGTGACGTTTGGGAACCACTGATATACAGCAGGGTATAAAGCCTTTTAAAACAAACAGCAGCCTGTTGTGCACTCACTGTAAGTAAACATTGCACTTTAACATTGTCACCACAAACAATAATAGCAATGATTGTTACAAGAACATATAGCCATTTTAACACACCTGAAACATTGCACACTAGAAAGCTGAAAGAGTGATAACAGTTCCATGTGATGATAGACCTATTACTGTAGTTCTGCTGAAACTCATCAGAGTCAAAGAGGTGTGAAATGGTCTCAGTTCATCCAAAATGTGATCATTAGCAGGTGATCTGTCCAATGCCAGACAACGAGTGACCATTAACACGTTAATCTCTGCATTTGAATGCATATAGTGAATGAAGCATCAGCCATCATCATTTAGCATGTGTACATTTTAACATGGGGAAATAATGTGGGGTTTGTTCATTATTTAGCATTTGAAAAACATTGAATAAAAGTGCATTCATCACCACCATATTGAGAGAGAACCCTGCTAAAATGTATCAGCTTATGTTTTTGTTCAGTGTATTTTCATTCAATCCCTTCCAGTTTCACTATGACTTATATGACTGGATATGGAGACAGTAACCTCTGTTACTGAACAAACAAATAATTAATATAGGATATAATTGAATAAGTATAATGATATATCCTGATTTATCTTGACTTATCCTGATCATTTATTAATACTATGGACACATGTTTCTGCACACAGGCCTACACATTACACAATGGGATTTCACTGTAAATATAGATAAGAAATGAAATGAAACCAATAGCGCACAATAGAATATGAGACTTTGATTTGACAATATACTTATTTGCTGTTCCAGTCCTGTACAGAAACCAGACCACTGTCTTCTATACTAAAGTGGAAACAAATTGAACCTACATTACAACCTAACACATAAAATACAAGGGGTGCTGTATATAGGCTACTTGTAAAAGACAAGATGTGAAGGCTTGTCTACTATTTATAAATATTGTTTGAAACAAATAGGCCTAACTGTTTTACTTCCGTTTTCTTGTTTTTAATAAATGTTTAAAGTCAAGATTTGTTTTTTATCTGTGGTTTGTAAGTGTTCCAAGATAAATTAAGATAAATGGGATGTAAATCACAGTATGAGCAGTTGTTTCTTCACCAGAGCTGGTTCTCCTTGGTTCTGATGTTACTGAAATAATGTGGAGAAATCCTCAAGATGAATGGCTCTGCTGCAGTAACAATTAATTCATATCCACTTATTCAATAGTTAGATTGTACATATTTATCCAGATACTGAGTAAGTCATTTTTGGATTAACTACTATACTGCTTTTTAAGGTTTATTATAAACCAGCAGTTGTTATGCACCACATGTGGAAGAACTCCCAGAAAACAGCAGGTATGCTGGCACTCTTATTTATTTTACATCACAATGAAATACTGTTCTGTTTCCCACTGCATTTGATTGAGTTTTTCTTTCTCTTCTGCACTGTAATGTTTTATGTATTTTTGTTTTAGTTATGATTTTATATATGTTTCCTGATGTGTGCAAAGCACATTGAAATGCCTTGTTGGAATTTGCTATACCAATAACGTTATTTTATATTTATGCTGGCTCCTGCTTTGACTTTAAGAAACTCCTCAATGGATCACTAGACTAGTAGACTAAATATTGTTCAACCAAAGTGGACTGTTATGTTCAAGTGGACTCTGTTTTCGACCATTGAATGGTTTTTCTCCAGATTAACTGGAAAACCAGTTCTTAAAGGGGCATTCCACTCATTTTCAACATTTTACTATGTCATTATATACCTTAGAGCTGCATTAAACATGCCAAAATATTAGACAAGTTGTTCTGATTTTGTACCAAAACTCCCCAGCCACATAGACAAAGCCAACACTCAATGGAAATCAGACTTTGAATAGGGGACACATTAGCACATTCCAAACCAGCCTGGGACAAGAAGCATAGAGGTGTCACTGACACCAAATGGGCCATTAGACACCGGGCTCAGGAAACAAAAGAGAAACACATGTAAATTTGTCTTTGTTGAAATGGAGCCATGGGGTGAATTAACCCCAATAAGGCTAAATAAACCAAAAGTCCTACAACAATAAGGTAAACTTAAACTCTTAAACTTAAACTGGAGATAATCTAAGAGTGATTGGATTAGGCTTCCTTCAAGTACATGGCGAATGCACTCATTCCTTGCACTCATTCCTTGCATATGTTGCGACCTTCGGTCGCAACATATGTAGGTACATTGCACTGAAGTCCCCAGGTCCCCCCAGTCGAGCTTGTACCTGTAACTTGGGGGAAGTCTATTATAATTATTACTGATTCTCCAGTAAAGACATGTTGCCTCTACAAAAACCACACTACAAATGAAAGAAACCAGAACAAGAGAACACACACCCATTGATTCTGATTGGACGGAATTAAACAATGGCCAAGTAAACCACACCCATCAACAAAGCTAATTGGCCGAATGACTATGAGTCACGCCCACCATTAGGAACACATAAAACCAGGGCTCCAGCACAACTAATCATTCTCTAACAGAATCTTGCCTGAGGAAGGACCAACCAGTCCGAAACGTCTACTTTTCCAGCTCTCCTTTATATTTGATTCCGTCGTGAGTGAAGCGCCACCGTCGAGTCATGAGAGGTATTCTGAAAAGAAAGTTTGAGGAGGTCGACGATGAAGATCCATTCTACTCCTCACCTCCATCATCGTCCCTGCCTTCTCCTGCCTCCACGGAATGGGATTCTGATGGGGAGAGCAGCTCCTCAGAAAGCCAGGACTTTACAACTAATGGTTCTGCTTCACCTGCTGCCAGTCAACCCATCCAGTCTATTCTGAAGAGGCCAAAGCTGGAAGGGAGGCAGAGCAACGTGCGCTTTGATCTGGTGACGGTGTTCTACTTCCCACAATGCCAGGGTTTCACTAGCGTACCCTTTCGCGGGGGTGCCAGTCTGGGCATGTTGCACAGGCACAGCACTCTCCGCAGATACACAATGGCAGAGCACGCCCTGGAACAACGGAGTTGGCGCAGAGAGAGACTACGAGAGAGACGGAGAGAGGAGAAGCTTGAGGCTTTGAGACACCAGTTGATGGCCAATGTTATCATTGACCAGAGAGAATATGAGCGACTGACTGCAGACCAGGTCCCAGACGGAGACACTGACGTCCACATCACCGACGCCGAGCTGGAGGATGGGAACAGCTTCCTGCAGCCGTACTCCTACAAGCACAGACAGGCACTCCTGCGAGCAGCAGGTGTGAAGCACATTGACAAAGAGGAGAAGAGACAGCTGCATTCCCTGCGTGTCTTCAGGGAGGACTCTGGATGCAATTGCCAGGGTTTCTGTGAGCCAGAGACTTGTGAATGCAGTCTGGCAGGAATCAAGTGCCACATGGACGCATGCCTCCCATGCTGCACTAAAGACGGCTGCGCAAACATTCAGGGACGCGTAGAGTTCAACTCCAGACGCGTGCAGACCCACTACATCGACACCGTCATGAGGCTAGAACTAGAGAGGCTACTACAAGATGATACGCCTGACCGTAGAGACAAGCTGGACGGCGTGTTCAACTCTGTTGATGTCCCGTCCCCAACACCACTGGTCATGGTGACCTCCAGCTCCTCCCAACACTCGGACGGTCCAGAGAGTTACATGGTGTCTGAGATGGACCTGCTGGACAGAGGCCAGTACCTGGTCCAGAGCTTCATGGGGGAAGGAAGCTTTGGGACGGTGGCCAAAGCCATCAGCACGTTCACCGGTGACACAGTGGCCATCAAGATATTGAAGAATCGCCACAATCACGATGAATTGGCAGCACATGAGGTAAGCAATAGCATTGTTCTTGAAGATTTTAATATTTGGCTCTGATTTATCATTAAGTTATCTAATCTAAATCTTTCTTGTATTCCTAGATGGCGGTGTTGCAAATGATGAAAGTCCTGGACCCTGACACGTGTGGAACAGTGAGATTTTACGACAGCTTTGTGCATAAAGGATTGAGATGCATGGTGTTTGAGTCTCTGGATGTTAATCTCCTGGATTTCTTGAACGAGAGACATGTCCATATGTCCATGATGGAGACGAGATGCATCATACAGCAGGTATGGCTTTGACAATTACATTTTAAAGTAATGGAGAAAATATTGATACAAAGATACTGAGTTGAATTTCTGAATTTCTGATCATGCTCTTTATTCTTGTCTTGCAGCTTGCCATTGCACTCCAGGCCCTGAAGGGAATCGGTCTGATCCACACAGACATCAAACTAGACAACATCATGCTGGTGAACCAACGACAACAACCCCTCAAAGTCAAACTCATTGACTTTGGTCTGGCCGTTCCTGTCTCTGAGACCAAGCAACGGAGGATCAGACCTCCTCTTCAGTATAGGCGAGCCTTATTATCTGCTTCACTGAAAGCTCAATGCAAACAAATATTAAAATGGAAAGTGTAACGAGTGCAATTGAGAACTTGAAGAAACTTGAAAGTTGCTAACATTATCCTTTTCTTTTACAACCCACAGATCACCAGAACTCTTCCTGGGCCTCCCGATCACAGAGGCACTTGACATGTGGTCACTGGGCTGTATGGTGGTTAATGGGATGCTGTTCCGTGATCTCTTTGGCGGGAAGACTGAATATGATGTGGTGAGTATTGTGCTGATGCACTGTACATTACTACATGCATCCTGACTGTACTCTTTAATCCATAGTTATAGCCTAACACTGTTAATGAAATATTCTCAATATGTGAAATATCCTGTGTTTTTTCTACAGGTTCAATCCATCCTCTTGACACTTGGTATGCCAGAGCAATCCCTCTTGGATGCTGGACAAACAACCTGCAGCTATTTCATTCAGGAAGACGATACATGGAGATTTAAGGTATGACTGCAACTAATATTGGAGTAACAACTTCATCTCTGAAATGTTCAAGAATAGGCTGTCTTTGCACGTCATTCAATCAGATCACTAAAATTTTTGTTTTGTGTTTTCCAGGAACCAGAGGAGTATTACACAGTGCAGGAGTTAAAGGCAGAACTGCTAATAGAGGATGTTATGTATACACTTACATGTGTGATTTGCTCACTGGAAGAAGTGTTCTCCTCCCTGCGTTGCGATGCTGATGAAACATCTTGTGACGTCTTCATGGACCTGTTGAAACGAATGCTTCATCTGGATCCAGAGGGGAGGATAACACCTGACCAGGTGTTGCACCATCCCTTCATCACCATGCCTCACCTATGACCGTCTCAAGGTGTTTGTGGGGTCAACCATTGCAAATGTAATGCACTCCCAGTTATTGGTATTGGATTTTGTGTACAGTACATGTTTGACTATGACAACGCCACAATATGGTGATGTCGGCCAACACTGATCCAGACAGGACACTATGCTACCTAAGACACTTCAGTCAACTGAAACTGAGATCATGTGTGACCCATGGGGTGTACCATTTGTGATCACAGTACTCTTAGTAGTTATACTGTAAGAACACATGCACTATCACTGACTGTTACTATATGACTATATACTATACACACTGCTGTTGCAGTGCTGCTAATAGATGATGTTATGTATACACTTACATGTGTGATATTATCTGCTGCTAAGTGTTGTCTCTCACCTGCACAACAGACTGTGATTCTATATTAGTATATTATATACATTTCATGTGTTTATTTTACATTTTGTATTTAATATTGCACTTGCAAGTTTATATTGTACATACCAGTACTGCATATGACATCACATCAAACTGCATTTGATTGAGTTTTTCTTTCTCTTCTGCACTGTAATGTGTTATGTATTTTTGTTTTAAAATAAGCATTTCTAATTGTATGTATTATTCCCTTGCACATTATACTATATTAGACATGTTATATTAGACATTGTGTTATGTTCACATCATTGGCTGCATTCCAACTGAGAAGAAATTAGCACAATACATTTTGTAAATAATTGTTCTATTGATATATGTTTTAAGTTGTAAACATGGTTGAAATAAAACGTGTTACCTTGAAATATGCGTTGTGTACGTTCTTAAATATGGCCCAGAACAGGTTTTAAAACATTCATATTTTCCAGTTAACTTATATCTCTACATTTATTGATTGTATACTAGATAGAACGTCCTTGCGGTCATGTTTCCATCCATCCATGTCCTATATATGTATTAGTAAAGGCTATTAAATTAGTGTCTATTTGGGGGTCCTTGGCGTGACGTTTGGGAACCACTGATATACAGCAGGGTATAAAGCCTTTTAAAACAAACAGCAGCCTGTTGTGCACTCACTGTAAGTAAACATTGCACTTTAACATTGTCACCACAAACAATAATAGCAATGATTGTTACAAGAACATATAGCCATTTTAACACACCTGAAACATTGCACACTAGAAAGCTGAAAGAGTGATAACAGTTCCATGTGATGATAGACCTATTACTGTAGTTCTGCTGAAACTCATCAGAGTCAAAGAGGTGTGAAATGGTCTCAGTTCATCCAAAATGTGATCATTAGCAGGTGATCTGTCCAATGCCAGACAACGAGTGACCATTAACACGTTAATCTCTGCATTTGAATGCATATAGTGAATGAAGCATCAGCCATCATCATTTAGCATGTGTACATTTTAACATGGGGAAATAATGTGGGGTTTGTTCATTATTTAGCATTTGAAAAACATTGAATAAAAGTGCATTCATCACCACCATATTGAGAGAGAACCCTGCTAAAATGTATCAGCTTATGTTTTTGTTCAGTGTATTTTCATTCAATCCCTTCCAGTTTCACTATGACTTATATGACTGGATATGGAGACAGTAACCTCTGTTACTGAACAAACAAATAATTAATATAGGATATAATTGAATAAGTATAATGATATATCCTGATTTATCTTGACTTATCCTGATCATTTATTAATACTATGGACACATGTTTCTGCACACAGGCCTACACATTACACAATGGGATTTCACTGTAAATATAGATAAGAAATGAAATGAAACCAATAGCGCACAATAGAATATGAGACTTTGATTTGACAATATACTTATTTGCTGTTCCAGTCCTGTACAGAAACCAGACCACTGTCTTCTATACTAAAGTGGAAACAAATTGAACCTACATTACAACCTAACACATAAAATACAAGGGGTGCTGTATATAGGCTACTTGTAAAAGACAAGATGTGAAGGCTTGTCTACTATTTATAAATATTGTTTGAAACAAATAGGCCTAACTGTTTTACTTCCGTTTTCTTGTTTTTAATAAATGTTTAAAGTCAAGATTTGTTTTTTATCTGTGGTTTGTAAGTGTTCCAAGATAAATTAAGATAAATGGGATGTAAATCACAGTATGAGCAGTTGTTTCTTCACCAGAGCTGGTTCTCCTTGGTTCTGATGTTACTGAAATAATGTGGAGAAATCCTCAAGATGAATGGCTCTGCTGCAGTAACAATTCATTCATATCCACTTATTCAATAGTTAGATTGTACATATTTATCCAGATACTGAGTAAGTCATTTTTGGATTAACTACTATACTGCTTTTTAAGGTTTATTATAAACCAGCAGTTGTTATGCACCACATGTGGAAGAACTCCCAGAAAACAGCAGGTATGCTGGCACTCTTATTTATTTTACATCACAATGAAATACTGTTCTGTTTCCCACTGCATTTGATTGAGTTTTTCTTTCTCTTCTGCACTGTAATGTTTTATGTATTTTTGTTTTAGTTATGATTTTATATATGTTTCCTGATGTGTGCAAAGCACATTGAAATGCCTTGTTGGAATTTGCTATACCAATAACGTTATTTTATATTTATGCTGGCTCCTGCTTTGACTTTAAGAAACTCCTCAATGGATCACTAGACTAGTAGACTAAATATTGTTCAACCAAAGTGGACTGTTATGTTCAAGTGGACTCTGTTTTCGACCATTGAATGGTTTTTCTCCAGATTAACTGGAAAACCAGTTCTTAAAGGGGCATTCCACTCATTTTCAACATTTTACTATGTCATTATATACCTTAGAGCTGCATTAAACATGCCAAAATATTAGACAAGTTGTTCTGATTTTGTACCAAAACTCCCCAGCCACATAGACAAAGCCAACACTCAATGGAAATCAGACTTTGAATAGGGGACACATTAGCACATTCCAAACCCGCCTGGGACAAGAAGCATAGAGGTGTCACTGACACCAAATGGGCCATTAGACACCGGGCTCAGGAAACAAAAGAGAAACACATGTAAATTTGTCTTTGTTGAAATGGAGCCATGGGGTGAATTAACCCCAATAAGGCTAAATAAACCAAAAGTCCTACAACAATAAGGTAAACTTAAACTCTTAAATTTAAACTGGAGATAATCTAAGAGTGATTGGATTAGGCTTCCTTCAAGTACATGGCGAATGCACTCATTCCTTGCACTCATTCCTTGCATATGTTGCGACCTTCGGTCGCAACATATGTAGGTACATTGCACTGAAGTCCCCAGGTCCCCCCAGTCGAGCTTGTACCTGTAACTTGGGGGAAGTCTATTATAATTATTACTGATTCTCCAGTAAAGACATGTTGCCTCTACAAAAACCACACTACAAATGAAAGAAACCAGAACAAGAGAACACACACCCATTGATTCTGATTGGACGGAATTAAACAATGGCCAAGTAAACCACACCCATCAACAAAGCTAATTGGCCGAATGACTATGAGTCACGCCCACCATTAGGAACACATAAAACCAGGGCTCCAGCACAACTAATCATTCTCTAACAGAATCTTGCCTGAGGAAGGACCAACCAGTCCGAAACGTCTACTTTTCCAGCTCTCCTTTATATTTGATTCCGTCGTGAGTGAAGCGCCACCGTCGAGTCATGAGAGGTATTCTGAAAAGAAAGTTTGAGGAGGTCGACGATGAAGATCCATTCTACTCCTCACCTCCATCATCGTCCCTGCCTTCTCCTGCCTCCACGGAATGGGATTCTGATGGGGAGAGCAGCTCCTCAGAAAGCCAGGACTTTACAACTAATGGTTCTGCTTCACCTGCTGCCAGTCAACCCATCCAGTCTATTCTGAAGAGGCCAAAGCTGGAAGGGAGGCAGAGCAACGTGCGCTTTGATCTGGTGACGGTGTTCTACTTCCCACAATGCCAGGGTTTCACTAGCGTACCCTTTCGCGGGGGTGCCAGTCTGGGCATGTTGCACAGGCACAGCACTCTCCGCAGATACACAATGGCAGAGCACGCCCTGGAACAACGGAGTTGGCGCAGAGAGAGACTACGAGAGAGACGGAGAGAGGAGAAGCTTGAGGCTTTGAGACACCAGTTGATGGCCAATGTTATCATTGACCAGAGAGAATATGAGCGACTGACTGCAGACCAGGTCCCAGACGGAGACACTGACGTCCACATCACCGACGCCGAGCTGGAGGATGGGAACAGCTTCCTGCAGCCGTACTCCTACAAGCACAGACAGGCACTCCTGCGAGCAGCAGGTGTGAAGCACATTGACAAAGAGGAGAAGAGACAGCTGCATTCCCTGCGTGTCTTCAGGGAGGACTCTGGATGCAATTGCCAGGGTTTCTGTGAGCCAGAGACTTGTGAATGCAGTCTGGCAGGAATCAAGTGCCACATGGACGCATGCCTCCCATGCTGCACTAAAGACGGCTGCGCAAACATTCAGGGACGCGTAGAGTTCAACTCCAGACGCGTGCAGACCCACTACATCGAAACCGTCATGAGGCTAGAACTAGAGAGGCTACTACAAGATGATACGCCTGACCGTAGAGACAAGCTGGACGGCGTGTTCAACTCTGTTGATGTCCCGTCCCCAACACCACTGGTCATGGTGACCTCCAGCTCCTCCCAACACTCGGACGGTCCAGAGAGTTACATGGTGTCTGAGATGGACCTGCTGGACAGAGGCCAGTACCTGGTCCAGAGCTTCATGGGGGAAGGAAGCTTTGGGACGGTGGCCAAAGCCATCAGCACGTTCACCGGTGACACAGTGGCCATCAAGATATTGAAGAATCGCCACAATCACGATGAATTGGCAGCACATGAGGTAAGCAATAGCATTGTTCTTGAAGATTTTAATATTTGACTCTGATTTATCATTAAGTTATCTAATCTAAATCTTTCTTGTATTCCTAGATGGCTGTGTTGCAAATGATGAAAGTCCTGGACCCTGACACGTGTGGAACAGTGAGATTTTACGACAGCTTTGTGCATAAAGGATTGAGATGCATGGTGTTTGAGTCTCTGGATGTTAATCTCCTGGATTTCTTGAACGAGAGACATGTCCATATGTCCATGATGGAGACGAGATGCATCATACAGCAGGTATGGCTTTGACAATTACATTTTAAAGTAATGGAAAAAATATTGATACAAAGATACTGAGTTGAATTTCTGAATTTCTGATCATGCTCTTTATTCTTGTCTTGCAGCTTGCCATTGCACTCCAGGCCCTGAAGGGAATCGGTCTGATCCACACAGACATCAAACTAGACAACATCATGCTGGTGAACCAACGACAACAACCCCTCAAAGTCAAACTCATTGACTTTGGTCTGGCCGTTCCTGTCTCTGAGACCAAGCAACGGAGGATCAGACCTCCTCTTCAGTATAGGTGAGCCTTATTATCTGCTTCACTGAAAGCTCAATGCAAACAAATATTAAAATGGAAAGTGTAACGAGTGCAATTGAGAACTTGAAGAAACTTGAAAGTTGCTAACATTATCCTTTTCTTTTACAACCCACAGATCACCAGAACTCTTCCTGGGCCTCCCGATCACAGAGGCACTTGACATGTGGTCACTGGGCTGTATGGTGGTTAATGGGATGCTGTTCCGTGATCTCTTTGGCGGGAAGACTGAATATGATGTGGTGAGTATTGTGCTGATGCACTGTACATTACTACATGCATCCTGACTGTACTCTTTAATCCATAGTTATAGCCTAACACTGTTAATGAAATATTCTCAATATGTGAAATATCCTGTGTTTTTTCTACAGGTTCAATCCATCCTCTTGACACTTGGTATGCCAGAGCAATCCCTCTTGGATGCTGGACAAACAACCTGCAGCTATTTCATTCAGGAAGACGATACATGGAGATTTAAGGTATGACTGCAACTAATATTGGAGTAACAACTTCATCTCTGAAATGTTCAAGAATAGGCTGTCTTTGCACGTCATTCAATCAGATCACTAAAATTTTTGTTTTGTGTTTTCCAGGAACCAGAGGAGTATTACACAGTGCAGGAGTTAAAGGCAGAACTGCTAATAGAGGATGTTATGTATACACTTACATGTGTGATTTGCTCACTGGAAGAAGTGTTCTCCTCCCTGCGTTGCGATGCTGATGAAACATCTTGTGACGTCTTCATGGACCTGTTGAAACGAATGCTTCATCTGGATCCAGAGGGGAGGATAACACCTGACCAGGTGTTGGACCATCCCTTCATCACCATGCCTCACCTATGACCGTCTCAAGGTGTTTGTGGGGTCAACCATTGCAAATGTAATGCACTCCCAGTTATTGGTATTGGATTTTGTGTACAGTACATGTTTGACTATGACAACGCCACAATATGGTGATGTCGGCCAACACTGATCCAGACAGGACACTATGCTACCTAAGACACTTCAGTCAACTGAAACTGAGATCATGTGTGACCCATGGGGTGTACCATTTGTGATCACAGTACTCTTAGTAGTTATACTGTAAGAACACATGCACTATCACTGACTGTTACTATATGACTATATACTATACACACTGCTGTTGCAGTGCTGCTAATAGATGATGTTATGTATACACTTACATGTGTGATATTATCTGCTGCTAAGTGTTGTCTCTCACCTGCACAACAGACTGTGATTCTATATTAGTATATTATATACATTTCATGTGTTTATTTTACATTTTGTATTTAATATTGCACTTGCAAGTTTATATTGTACATACCAGTACTGCATATGACATCACATCAAACTGCATTTGATTGAGTTTTTCTTTCTCTTCTGCACTGTAATGTGTTATGTATTTTTGTTTTAAAATAAGCATTTCTAATTGTATGTATTATTCCCTTGCACATTATACTATATTAGACATGTTATATTAGACATTGTGTTATGTTCACATCATTGGCTGCATTCCAACTGAGAAGAAATTAGCACAATACATTTTGTAAATAATTGTTCTATTGAAATATGTTTTAAGTTGTAAACATGGTTGAAATAAAGGGTGTTACCTTGAAATATGCGTTGTGTACGTTCTTAAATATGGCCCAGAACAGGTTTTAAAACATTCATATTTTCCAGTTAACTTATATCTCTACATTTATTGATTGTATACTAGATAGAACGTCCTTGCGGTCATGTTTCCATCCATCCATGTCCTATATATGTATTAGTAAAGGCTATTAAATTAGTGTCTATTTGGGGGTCCTTGGCGTGACGTTTGGGAACCACTGATATACAGCAGGGTATAAAGCCTTTTAAAACAAACAGCAGCCTGTTGTGCACTCACTGTAAGTAAACATTGCACTTTAACATTGTCACCACAAACAATAATAGCAATGATTGTTACAAGAACATATAGCCATTTTAACACACCTGAAACATTGCACACTAGAAAGCTGAAAGAGTGATAACAGTTCCATGTGATGATAGACCTATTACTGTAGTTCTGCTGAAACTCATCAGAGTCAAAGAGGTGTGAAATGGTCTCAGTTCATCCAAAATGTGATCATTAGCAGGTGATCTGTCCAATGCCAGACAACGAGTGACCATTAACACGTTAATCTCTGCATTTGAATGCATATAGTGAATGAAGCATCAGCCATCATCATTTAGCATGTGTACATTTTAACATGGGGAAATAATGTGGGGTTTGTTCATTATTTAGCATTTGAAAAACATTGAATAAAAGTGCATTCATCACCACCATATTGAGAGAGAACCCTGCTAAAATGTATCAGCTTATGTTTTTGTTCAGTGTATTTTCATTCAATCCCTTCCAGTTTCACTATGACTTATATGACTGGATATGGAGACAGTAACCTCTGTTACTGAACAAACAAATAATTAATATAGGATATAATTGAATAAGTATAATGATATATCCTGATTTATCTTGACTTATCCTGATCATTTATTAATACTATGGACACATGTTTCTGCACACAGGCCTACACATTACACAATGGGATTTCACTGTAAATATAGATAAGAAATGAAATGAAACCAATAGCGCACAATAGAATATGAGACTTTGATTTGACAATATACTTATTTGCTGTTCCAGTCCTGTACAGAAACCAGACCACTGTCTTCTATACTAAAGTGGAAACAAATTGAACCTACATTACAACCTAACACATAAAATACAAGGGGTGCTGTATATAGGCTACTTGTAAAAGACAAGATGTGAAGGCTTGTCTACTATTTATAAATATTGTTTGAAACAAATAGGCCTAACTGTTTTACTTCCGTTTTCTTGTTTTTAATAAATGTTTAAAGTCAAGATTTGTTTTTTATCTGTGGTTTGTAAGTGTTCCAAGATAAATTAAGATAAATGGGATGTAAATCACAGTATGAGCAGTTGTTTCTTCACCAGAGCTGGTTCTCCTTGGTTCTGATGTTACTGAAATAATGTGGAGAAATCCTCAAGATGAATGGCTCTGCTGCAGTAACAATTAATTCATATCCACTTATTCAATAGTTAGATTGTACATATTTATCCAGATACTGAGTAAGTCATTTTTTGATTAACTACTATACTGCTTTTTAAGGTTTATTATAAACCAGCAGTTGTTATGCACCACATGTGGAAGAACTCCCAGAAAACAGCAGGTATGCTGGCACTCTTATTTATTTTACATCACAATGAAATACTGTTCTGTTTCCCACTGCATTTGATTGAGTTTTTCTTTCTCTTCTGCACTGTAATGTTTTATGTATTTTTGTTTTAGTTATGATTTTATATATGTTTCCTGATGTGTGCAAAGCACATTGAAATGCCTTGTTGGAATTTGCTATACCAATAACGTTATTTTATATTTATGCTGGCTCCTGCTTTGACTTTAAGAAACTCCTCAATGGATCACTAGACTAGTAGACTAAATATTGTTCAACCAAAGTGGACTGTTATGTTCAAGTGGACTCTGTTTTCGACCATTGAATGGTTTTTCTCCAGATTAACTGGAAAACCAGTTCTTAAAGGGGCATTCCACTCATTTTCAACATTTTACTATGTCATTATATACCTTAGAGCTGCATTAAACATGCCAAAATATTAGACAAGTTGTTCTGATTTTGTACCAAAACTCCCCAGCCACATAGACAAAGCCAACACTCAATGGAAATCAGACTTTGAATAGGGGACACATTAGCACATTCCAAACCAGCCTGGGACAAGAAGCATAGAGGTGTCACTGACACCAAATGGGCCATTAGACACCGGGCTCAGGAAA
The DNA here is from genome assembly GCF_951216825.1 of Electrona antarctica. Lineage (NCBI taxonomy): Eukaryota > Metazoa > Chordata > Actinopteri > Myctophiformes > Myctophidae > Electrona > Electrona antarctica. Next base: position 1,848,709 of record NW_027637034.1, on the reverse strand, counting down.
CAAAAGAGAAACACATGTAAATTTGTCTTTGTTGAAATGGAGCCATGGGGTGAATTAACCCCAATAAGGCTAAATAAACCAAAAGTCCTACAACAATAAGGTAAACTTAAACTCTTAAACTTAAACTGGAGATAATCTAAGAGTGATTGGATTAGGCTTCCTTCAAGTACATGGCGAATGCACTCATTCCTTGCACTCATTCCTTGCATATGTTGCGACCTTCGGTCGCAACATATGTAGGTACATTGCACTGAAGTCCCCAGGTCCCCCCAGTCGAGCTTGTACCTGTAACTTGGGGGAAGTCTATTATAATTATTACTGATTCTCCAGTAAAGACATGTTGCCTCTACAAAAACCACACTACAAATGAAAGAAACCAGAACAAGAGAACACACACCCATTGATTCTGATTGGACGGAATTAAACAATGGCCAAGTAAACCACACCCATCAACAAAGCTAATTGGCCGAATGACTATGAGTCACGCCCACCATTAGGAACACATAAAACCAGGGCTCCAGCACAACTAATCATTCTCTAACAGAATCTTGCCTGAGGAAGGACCAACCAGTCCGAAACGTCTACTTTTCCAGCTCTCCTTTATATTTGATTCCGTCGTGAGTGAAGCGCCACCGTCGAGTCATGAGAGGTATTCTGAAAAGAAAGTTTGAGGAGGTCGACGATGAAGATCCATTCTACTCCTCACCTCCATCATCGTCCCTGCCTTCTCCTGCCTCCACGGAATGGGATTCTGATGGGGAGAGCAGCTCCTCAGAAAGCCAGGACTTTACAACTAATGGTTCTGCTTCACCTGCTGCCAGTCAACCCATCCAGTCTATTCTGAAGAGGCCAAAGCTGGAAGGGAGGCAGAGCAACGTGCGCTTTGATCTGGTGACGGTGTTCTACTTCCCACAATGCCAGGGTTTCACTAGCGTACCCTTTCGCGGGGGTGCCAGTCTGGGCATGTTGCACAGGCACAGCACTCTCCGCAGATACACAATGGCAGAGCACGCCCTGGAACAACGGAGTTGGCGCAGAGAGAGACTACGAGAGAGACGGAGAGAGGAGAAGCTTGAGGCTTTGAGACACCAGTTGATGGCCAATGTTATCATTGACCAGAGAGAATATGAGCGACTGACTGCAGACCAGGTCCCAGACGGAGACACTGACGTCCACATCACCGACGCCGAGCTGGAGGATGGGAACAGCTTCCTGCAGCCGTACTCCTACAAGCACAGACAGGCACTCCTGCGAGCAGCAGGTGTGAAGCACATTGACAAAGAGGAGAAGAGACAGCTGCATTCCCTGCGTGTCTTCAGGGAGGACTCTGGATGCAATTGCCAGGGTTTCTGTGAGCCAGAGACTTGTGAATGCAGTCTGGCAGGAATCAAGTGCCACATGGACGCATGCCTCCCATGCTGCACTAAAGACGGCTGTGCAAACATTCAGGGACGCGTAGAGTTCAACTCCAGACGCGTGCAGACCCACTACATCGACACCGTCATGAGGCTAGAACTAGAGAGGCTACTACAAGATGATACGCCTGACCGTAGAGACAAGCTGGACGGCGTGTTCAACTCTGTTGATGTCCCGTCCCCAACACCACTGGTCATGGTGACCTCCAGCTCCTCCCAACACTCGGACGGTCCAGAGAGTTACATGGTGTCTGAGATGGACCTGCTGGACAGAGGCCAGTACCTGGTCCAGAGCTTCATGGGGGAAGGAAGCTTTGGGACGGTGGCCAAAGCCATCAGCACGTTCACCGGTGACACAGTGGCCATCAAGATATTGAAGAATCGCCACAATCACGATGAATTGGCAGCACATGAGGTAAGCAATAGCATTGTTCTTGAAGATTTTAATATTTGGCTCTGATTTATCATTAAGTTATCTAATCTAAATCTTTCTTGTATTCCTAGATGGCTGTGTTGCAAATGATGAAAGTCCTGGACCCTGACACGTGTGGAACAGTGAGATTTTACGACAGCTTTGTGCATAAAGGATTGAGATGCATGGTGTTTGAGTCTCTGGATGTTAATCTCCTGGATTTCTTGAACGAGAGACATGTCCATATGTCCATGATGGAGACGAGATGCATCATACAGCAGGTATGGCTTTGACAATTACATTTTAAAGTAATGGAAAAAATATTGATACAAAGATACTGAGTTGAATTTCTGAATTTCTGATCATGCTCTTTATTCTTGTCTTGCAGCTTGCCATTGCACTCCAGGCCCTGAAGGGAATCGGTCTGATCCACACAGACATCAAACTAGACAACATCATGCTGGTGAACCAACGACAACAACCCCTCAAAGTCAAACTCATTGACTTTGGTCTGGCCGTTCCTGTCTCTGAGACCAAGCAACGGAGGATCAGACCTCCTCTTCAGTATAGGTGAGCCTTATTATCTGCTTCACTGAAAGCTCAATGCAAACAAATATTAAAATGGAAAGTGTAACGAGTGCAATTGAGAACTTGAAGAAACTTGAAAGTTGCTAACATTATCCTTTTCTTTTACAACCCACAGATCACCAGAACTCTTCCTGGGCCTCCCGATCACAGAGGCACTTGACATGTGGTCACTGGGCTGTATGGTGGTTAATGGGATGCTGTTCCGTGATCTCTTTGGCGGGAAGACTGAATATGATGTGGTGAGTATTGTGCTGATGCACTGTACATTACTACATGCATCCTGACTGTACTCTTTAATCCATAGTTATAGCCTAACACTGTTAATGAAATATTCTCAATATGTGAAATATCCTGTGTTTTTTCTACAGGTTCAATCCATCCTCTTGACACTTGGTATGCCAGAGCAATCCCTCTTGGATGCTGGACAAACAACCTGCAGCTATTTCATTCAGGAAGACGATACATGGAGATTTAAGGTATGACTGCAACTAATATTGGAGTAACAACTTCATCTCTGAAATGTTCAAGAATAGGCTGTCTTTGCACGTCATTCAATCAGATCACTAAAAAATTTGTTTTGTGTTTTCCAGGAACCAGAGGAGTATTACACAGTGCAGGAGTTAAAGGCAGAACTGCTAATAGAGGATGTTATGTATACACTTACATGTGTGATTTGCTCACTGGAAGAAGTGTTCTCCTCCCTGCGTTGCGATGCTGATGAAACATCTTGTGACGTCTTCATGGACCTGTTGAAACGAATGCTTCATCTGGATCCAGAGGGGAGGATAACACCTGACCAGGTGTTGGACCATCCCTTCATCACCATGCCTCACCTATGACCGTCTCAAGGTGTTTGTGGGGTCAACCATTGCAAATGTAATGCACTCCCAGTTATTGGTATTGGATTTTGTGTACAGTACATGTTTGACTATGACAACGCCACAATATGGTGATGTCGGCCAACACTGATCCAGACAGGACACTATGCTACCTAAGACACTTCAGTCAACTGAAACTGAGATCATGTGTGACCCATGGGGTGTACCATTTGTGATCACAGTACTCTTAGTAGTTATACTGTAAGAACACATGCACTATCACTGACTGTTACTATATGACTATATACTATACACACTGCTGTTGCAGTGCTGCTAATAGATGATGTTATGTATACACTTACATGTGTGATATTATCTGCTGCTAAGTGTTGTCTCTCACCTGCACAACAGACTGTGATTCTATATTAGTATATTATATACATTTCATGTGTTTATTTTACATTTTGTATTTAATATTGCACTTGCAAGTTTATATTGTACATACCAGTACTGCATATGACATCACATCAAACTGCATTTGATTGAGTTTTTCTTTCTCTTCTGCACTGTAATGTGTTATGTATTTTTGTTTTAAAATAAGCATTTCTAATTGTATGTATTATTCCCTTGCACATTATACTATATTAGACATGTTATATTAGACATTGTGTTATGTTCACATCATTGGCTGCATTCCAACTGAGAAGAAATTAGCACAATACATTTTGTAAATAATTGTTCTATTGATATATGTTTTAAGTTGTAAACATGGTTGAAATAAAACGTGTTACCTTGAAATATGCGTTGTGTACGTTCTTAAATATGGCCCAGAACAGGTTTTAAAACATTCATATTTTCCAGTTAACTTATATCTCTACATTTATTGATTGTATACTAGATAGAACGTCCTTGCGGTCATGTTTCCATCCATCCATGTCCTATATATGTATTAGTAAAGGCTATTAAATTAGTGTCTATTTGGGGGTCCTTGGCGTGACGTTTGGGAACCACTGATATACAGCAGGGTATAAAGCCTTTTAAAACAAACAGCAGCCTGTTGTGCACTCACTGTAAGTAAACATTGCACTTTAACATTGTCACCACAAACAATAATAGCAATGATTGTTACAAGAACATATAGCCATTTTAACACACCTGAAACATTGCACACTAGAAAGCTGAAAGAGTGATAACAGTTCCATGTGATGATAGACCTATTACTGTAGTTCTGCTGAAACTCATCAGAGTCAAAGAGGTGTGAAATGGTCTCAGTTCATCCAAAATGTGATCATTAGCAGGTGATCTGTCCAATGCCAGACAACGAGTGACCATTAACACGTTAATCTCTGCATTTGAATGCATATAGTGAATGAAGCATCAGCCATCATCATTTAGCATGTGTACATTTTAACATGGGGAAATAATGTGGGGTTTGTTCATTATTTAGCATTTGAAAAACATTGAATAAAAGTGCATTCATCACCACCATATTGAGAGAGAACCCTGCTAAAATGTATCAGCTTATGTTTTTGTTCAGTGTATTTTCATTCAATCCCTTCCAGTTTCACTATGACTTATATGACTGTATATGGAGACAGTAACCTCTGTTACTGAACAAACAAATAATTAATATAGGATATAATTGAATAAGTATAATGATATATCCTGATTTATCTTGACTTATCCTGATCATTTATTAATACTATGGACACATGTTTCTGCACACAGGCCTACACATTACACAATGGGATTTCACTGTAAATATAGATAAGAAATGAAATGAAACCAATAGCGCACAATAGAATATGAGACTTTGATTTGACAATATACTTATTTGCTGTTCCAGTCCTGTACAGAAACCAGACCACTGTCTTCTATACTAAAGTGGAAACAAATTGAACCTACATTACAACCTAACACATAAAATACAAGGGGTGCTGTATATAGGCTACTTGTAAAAGACAAGATGTGAAGGCTTGTCTACTATTTATAAATATTGTTTGAAACAAATAGGCCTAACTGTTTTACTTCCGTTTTCTTGTTTTTAATAAATGTTTAAAGTCAAGATTTGTTTTTTATCTGTGGTTTGTAAGTGTTCCAAGATAAATTAAGATAAATGGGATGTAAATCACAGTATGAGCAGTTGTTTCTTCACCAGAGCTGGTTCTCCTTGGTTCTGATGTTACTGAAATAATGTGGAGAAATCCTCAAGATGAATGGCTCTGCTGCAGTAACAATTAATTCATATCCACTTATTCAATAGTTAGATTGTACATATTTATCCAGATACTGAGTAAGTCATTTTTGGATTAACTACTATACTGCTTTTTAAGGTTTATTATAAACCAGCAGTTGTTATGCACCACATGTGGAAGAACTCCCAGAAAACAGCAGGTATGCTGGCACTCTTATTTATTTTACATCACAATGAAATACTGTTCTGTTTCCCACTGCATTTGATTGAGTTTTTCTTTCTCTTCTGCACTGTAATGTTTTATGTATTTTTGTTTTGGTTATGATTTTATATATGTTTCCTGATGTGTGCAAAGCACATTGAAATGCCTTGTTGGAATTTGCTATACCAATAACGTTATTTTATATTTATGCTGGCTCCTGCTTTGACTTTAAGAAACTCCTCAATGGATCACTAGACTAGTAGAGTACAGTGCAGGAGTTAAAGGCAGAACTGCTAATAGAGGATGTTATGTATACACTTACATGTGTGATTTGCTCACTGGAAGAAGTGTTCTCCTCCCTGCGTTGCGATGCTGATGAAACATCTTGTGACGTCTTCATGGACCTGTTGAAACGAATGCTTCATCTGGATCCAGAGGGGAGGATAACACCTGACCAGGTGTTGGACCATCCCTTCATCACCATGCCTCACCTATGACCGTCTCAAGGTGTTTGTGGGGTCAACCATTGCAAATGTAATGCAATCCCAGTTATTGGTATTGGATTTTGTGTACAGTACATGTTTGACTATGACAACGCCACAATATGGTGATGTCGGCCAACACTGATCCAGACAGGACACTATGCTACCTAAGACACTTCAGTCAACTGAAACTGAGATCATGTGTGACCCATGGGGTGTACCATTTGTGATCACAGTACTCTTAGTAGTTATACTGTAAGAACACATGCACTATCACTGACTGTTACTATATGACTATATACTATACACACTGCTGTTGCAGTGCTGCTAATAGATGATGTTATGTATACACTTACATGTGTGATATTATCTGCTGCTAAGTGTTGTCTCTCACCTGCACAACAGACTGTGATTCTATATTAGTATATTATATACATTTCATGTGTTTATTTTACATTTTGTATTTAATATTGCACTTGCAAGTTTATATTGTACATACCAGTACTGCATATGACATCACATCAAACTGCATTTGATTGAGTTTTTCTTTCTCTTCTGCACTGTAATGTGTTATGTATTTTTGTTTTAAAATAAGCATTTCTAATTGTATGTATTATTCCCTTGCACATTATACTATATTAGACATGTTATATTAGACATTGTGTTATGTTCACATCATTGGCTGCATTCCAACTGAGAAGAAATTAGCACAATACATTTTGTAAATAATTGTTCTATTGATATATGTTTTAAGTTGTAAACATGGTTGAAATAAAACGTGTTACCTTGAAATATGCGTTGTGTACGTTCTTAAATATGGCCCAGAACAGGTTTTAAAACATTCATATTTTCCAGTTAACTTATATCTCTACATTTATTGATTGTATACTAGATAGAACGTCTTTGCGGTCATGTTTCCATCCATCCATGTCCTATATATGTATTAGTAAAGGCTATTAAATTAGTGTCTATTTGGGGGTCCTTGGCGTGACGTTTGGGAACCACTGATATACAGCAGGGTATAAAGCCTTTTAAAACAAACAGCAGCCTGTTGTGCACTCACTGTAAGTAAACATTGCACTTTAACATTGTCACCACAAACAATAATAGCAATGATTGTTACAAGAACATATAGCCATTTTAACACACCTGAAACATTGCACACTAGAAAGCTGAAAGAGTGATAACAGTTCCATGTGATGATAGACCTATTACTGTAGTTCTGCTGAAACTCATCAGAGTCAAAGAGGTGTGAAATGGTCTCAGTTCATCCAAAATGTGATCATTAGCAGGTGATCTGTCCAATGCCAGACAACGAGTGACCATTAACACGTTAATCTCTGCATTTGAATGCATATAGTGAATGAAGCATCAGCCATCATCATTTAGCATGTGTACATTTTAACATGGGGAAATAATGTGGGGTTTGTTCATTATTTAGCATTTGAAAAACAATGAATAAAAGTGCATTCATCACCACCATATTGAGAGAGAACCCTGCTAAAATGTATCAGCTTATGTTTTTGTTCAGTGTATTTTCATTCAATCCCTTCCAGTTTCACTATGACTTATATGACTGGATATGGAGACAGTAACCTCTGTTACTGAACAAACAAATAATTAATATAGGATATAATTGAATAAGTATAATGATATATCCTGATTTATCTTGACTTATCCTGATCATTTATTAATACTATGGACACATGTTTCTGCACACAGGCCTACACATTACACAATGGGATTTCACTGTAAATATAGATAAGAAATGAAATGAAACCAATAGCGCACAATAGAATATGAGACTTTGATTTGACAATATACTTATTTGCTGTTCCAGTCCTGTACAGAAACCAGACCACTGTCTTCTATACTAAAGTGGAAACAAATTGAACCTACATTACAACCTAACACATAAAATACAAGGGGTGCTGTATATAGGCTACTTGTAAAAGACAAGATGTGAAGGCTTGTCTACTATTTATAAATATTGTTTGAAACAAATAGGCCTAACTGTTTTACTTCCGTTTTCTTGTTTTTAATAAATGTTTAAAGTCAAGATTTGTTTTTTATCTGTGGTTTGTAAGTGTTCCAAGATAAATTAAGATAAATGGGATGTAAATCACAGTATGAGCAGTTGTTTCTTCACCAGAGCTGGTTCTCCTTGGTTCTGATGTTACTGAAATAATGTGGAGAAATCCTCAAGATGAATGGCTCTGCTGCAGTAACAATTAATTCATATCCACTTATTCAATAGTTAGATTGTACATATTTATCCAGATACTGAGTAAGTCATTTTTGGATTAACTACTATACTGCTTTTTAAGGTTTATTATAAACCAGCAGTTGTTATGCACCACATGTGGAAGAACTCCCAGAAAACAGCAGGTATGCTGGCACTCTTATTTATTTTACATCACAATGAAATACTGTTCTGTTTCCCACTGCATTTGATTGAGTTTTTCTTTCTCTTCTGCACTGTAATGTTTTATGTATTTTTGTTTTAGTTATGATTTTATATATGTTTCCTGATGTGTGCAAAGCACATTGAAATGCCTTGTTGGAATTTGCTATACCAATAACGTTATTTTATATTTATGCTGGCTCCTGCTTTGACTTTAAGAAACTCCTCAATGGATCACTAGACTAGTAGACTAAATATTGTTCAACCAAAGTGGACTGTTATGTTCAAGTGGACTCTGTTTTCGACCATTGAATGGTTTTTCTCCAGATTAACTGGAAAACCAGTTCTTAAAGGGGCATTCCACTCATTTTCAACATTTTACTATGTCATTATATACCTTAGAGCTGCATTAAACATGCCAAAATATTAGACAAGTTGTTCTTATTTTGTACCAAAACTCCCCAGCCACATAGACAAAGCCAACACTCAATGGAAATCAGACTTTGAATAGGGGACACATTAGCACATTCCAAACCAGCCTGGGACAAGAAGCATAGAGGTGTCACTGACACCAAATGGGCCATTAGACACCGGGCTCAGGAAACAAAAGAGAAACACATGTAAATTTGTCTTTGTTGAAATGGAGCCATGGGGTGAATTAACCCCAATAAGGCTAAATAAACCAAAAGTCCTACAACAATAAGGTAAACTTAAACTCTTAAACTTAAACTGGAGATAATCTAAGAGTGATTGGATTAGGCTTCCTTCAAGTACATGGCGAATGCACTCATTCCTTGCAATGTACTTACATACACTTACATATGTTGCGACCTTCGGTCGCAACATATGTAGGTACATTGCACTGAAGTCCCCAGGTCCCCCCAGTCGAGCTTGTACCTGTAACTTGGGGGAAGTCTATTATAATTATTACTGATTCTCCAGTAAAGACATGTTGCCTCTACAAAAACCACACTACAAATGAAAGAAACCAGAACAAGAGAACACACACCCATTGATTCTGATTGGACGGAATTAAACAATGGCCAAGTAAACCACACCCATCAACAAAGCTAATTGGCCGAATGACTATGAGTCACGCCCACCATTAGGAACACATAAAACCAGGGCTCCAGCACAACTAATCATTCTCTAACAGAATCTTGCCTGAGGAAGGACCAACCAGTCCGAAACGTCTACTTTTCCAGCTCTCCTTTATATTTGATTCCGTCGTGAGTGAAGCGCCACCGTCGAGTCATGAGAGGTATTCTGAAAAGAAAGTTTGAGGAGGTCGACGATGAAGATCCATTCTACTCCTCACCTCCATCATCGTCCCTGCCTTCTCCTGCCTCCACGGAATGGGATTCTGATGGGGAGAGCAGCTCCTCAGAAAGCCAGGACTTTACAACTAATGGTTCTGCTTCACCTGCTGCCAGTCAACCCATCCAGTCTATTCTGAAGAGGCCAAAGCTGGAAGGGAGGCAGAGCAACGTGCGCTTTGATCTGGTGACGGTGTTCTACTTCCCACAATGCCAGGGTTTCACTAGCGTACCCTTTCGCGGGGGTGCCAGTCTGGGCATGTTGCACAGGCACAGCACTCTCCGCAGATACACAATGGCAGAGCACGCCCTGGAACAACGGAGTTGGCGCAGAGAGAGACTACGAGAGAGACGGAGAGAGGAGAAGCTTGAGGCTTTGAGACACCAGTTGATGGCCAATGTTATCATTGACCAGAGAGAATATGAGCGACTGACTGCAGACCAGGTCCCAGACGGAGACACTGACGTCCACATCACCGACGCCGAGCTGGAGGATGGGAACAGCTTCCTGCAGCCGTACTCCTACAAGCACAGACAGGCACTCCTGCGAGCAGCAGGTGTGAAGCACATTGACAAAGAGGAGAAGAGACAGCTGCATTCCCTGCGTGTCTTCAGGGAGGACTCTGGATGCAATTGCCAGGGTTTCTGTGAGCCAGAGACTTGTGAATGCAGTCTGGCAGGAATCAAGTGCCAGATGGACGCATGCCTCCCATGCTGCACTAAAGACGGCTGCGCAAACATTCAGGGACGCGTAGAGTTCAACTCCAGACGCGTGCAGACCCACTACATCGACACCGTCATGAGGCTAGAACTAGAGAGGCTACTACAAGATGATACGCCTGACCGTAGAGACAAGCTGGACGGCGTGTTCAACTCTGTTGATGTCCCGTCCCCAACACCACTGGTCATGGTGACCTCCAGCTCCTCCCAACACTCGGACGGTCCAGAGAGTTACATGGTGTCTGAGATGGACCTGCTGGACAGAGGCCAGTACCTGGTCCAGAGCTTCATGGGGGAAGGAAGCTTTGGGACGGTGGCCAAAGCCATCAGCACGTTCACCGGTGACACAGTGGCCATCAAGATATTGAAGAATCGCCACAATCACGATGAATTGGCAGCACATGAGGTAAGCAATAGCATTGTTCTTGAAGATTTTAATATTTGGCTCTGATTTATCATTAAGTTATCTAATCTAAATCTTTCTTGTATTCCTAGATGGCTGTGTTGCAAATGATGAAAGTCCTGGACCCTGACACGTGTGGAACAGTGAGATTTTACGACAGCTTTGTGCATAAAGGATTGAGATGCATGGTGTTTGAGTCTCTGGATGTTAATCTCCTGGATTTCTTGAACGAGAGACATGTCCATATGTCCATGATGGAGACGAGATGCATCATACAGCAGGTATGGCTTTGACAATTACATTTTAAAGTAATGGAAAAAATATTGATACAAAGATACTGAGTTGAATTTCTGAATTTCTGAGCATGCTCTTTATTCTTGTCTTGCAGCTTGCCATTGCACTCCAGGCCCTGAAGGGAATCGGTCTGATCCACACAGACATCAAACTAGACAACATCATGCTGGTGAACCAACGACAACAACCCCTCAAAGTCAAACTCATTGACTTTGGTCTGGCCGTTCCTGTCTCTGAGACCAAGCAACGGAGGATCAGACCTCCTCTTCAGTATAGGTGAGCCTTATTATCTGCTTCACTGAAAGCTCAATGCAAACAAATATTAAAATGGAAAGTGTAACGAGTGCAATTGAGAACTTGAAGAAACTTGAAAGTTGCTAACATTATCCTTTTCTTTTACAACCCACAGATCACCAGAACTCTTCCTGGGCCTCCCGATCACAGAGGCACTTGACATGTGGTCACTGGGCTGTATGGTGGTTAATGGGATGCTGTTCCGTGATCTCTTTGGCGGGAAGACTGAATATGATGTGGTGAGTATTGTGCTGATGCACTGTACATTACTACATGCATCCTGACTGTACTCTTTAATCCATAGTTATATCCTAACACTGTTAATGAAATATTCTCAATATGTGAAATATCCTGTGTTTTTTCTACAGGTTCAATCCATCCTCTTGACACTTGGTATGCCAGAGCAATCCCTCTTGGATGCTGGACAAACAACCTGCAGCTATTTCATTCAGGAAGACGATACATGGAGATTTAAGGTATGACTGCAACTAATATTGGAGTAACAACTTCATCTCTGAAATGTTCAAGAATAGGCTGTCTTTGCACGTCATTCAATCAGATCACTAAAAATGTTTTGTTTTGTGTTTTCCAGGAACCAGAGGAGTATTACACAGTGCAGGAGTTAAAGGCAGAACTGCTAATAGAGGATGTTATGTATACACTTACATGTGTGATTTGCTCACTGGAAGAAGTGTTCTCCTCCCTGCGTTGCGATGCTGATGAAACATCTTGTGACGTCTTCATGGACCTGTTGAAACGAATGCTTCATCTGGATCCAGAGGGGAGGATAACACCTGACCAGGTGTTGGACCATCCCTTCATCACCATGCCTCACCTATGACCGTCTCAAGGTGTTTGTGGGGTCAACCATTGCAAATGTAATGCACTCCCAGTTATTGGTATTGGATTTTGTGTACAGTACATGTTTGACTATGACAACGCCACAATATGGTGATGTCGGCCAACACTGATCCAGACAGGACACTATGCTACCTAAGACACTTCAGTCAACTGAAACTGAGATCATGTGTGACCCATGGGGTGTACCATTTGTGATCACAGTACTCTTAGTAGTTATACTGTAAGAACACATGCACTATCACTGACTGTTACTATATGACTATATACTATACACACTGCTGTTGCAGTGCTGCTAATAGATGATGTTATGTATACACTTACATGTGTGATATTATCTGCTGCTAAGTGTTGTCTCTCACCTGCACAACAGACTGTGATTCTATATTAGTATATTATATACATTTCATGTGTTTATTTTACATTTTGTATTTAATATTGCACTTGCAAGTTTATATTGTACATACCAGTACTGTATATGACATCACATCAAACTGCATTTGATTGAGTTTTTCTTTCTCTTCTGCACTGTAATGTGTTATGTATTTTTGTTTTAAAATAAGCATTTCTAATTGTATGTATTATTCCCTTGCACATTATACTATATTAGACATGTTATATTAGACATTGTGTTATGTTCACATCATTGGCTGCATTCCAACTGAGAAGAAATTAGCACAATACATTTTGTAAACAATTGTTCTATTGATATATGTTTTAAGTTGTAAACATGGTTGAAATAAAACGTGTTACCTTGAAATATGCGTTGTGTACGTTCTTAAATATGGCCCAGAACAGGTTTTAAAACATTCATATTTTCCAGTTAACTTATATCTCTACATTTATTGATTGTATACTAGATAGAACGTCCTTGCGGTCATGTTTCCATCCATCCATGTCCTATATATGTATTAGTAAAGGCTATTCAATTAGTGTCTATTTGGGGGTCCTTGGCGTGACGTTTGGGAACCACTGATATACAGCAGGGTATAAAGCCTTTTAAAACAAACAGCAGCATGTTGTGCACTCACTGTAAGTAAACATTGCACTTTAACATTGTCACCACAAACAATAATAGCAATGATTGTTACAAGAACATATAGCCATTTTAACACACCTGAAACATTGCACACTAGAAAGCTGAAAGAGTGATAACAGTTCCATGTGATGATAGACCTATTACTGTAGTTCTGCTGAAACTCATCAGAGTCAAAGAGGTGTGAAATGGTCTCAGTTCATCCAAAATGTGATCATTAGCAGGTGATCTGTCCAATGCCAGACAACGAGTGACCATTACGTTAATCTCTGCATTTGAATGCATTTGAATGCATATAGTGAATGAAGCATCAGCCATCATCATTTAGCATGTGTACATTTTAACATGGGGAAAGAATGTGGGGTTTGTTCATTATTTAGCATTTGAAAAACATTGAATAAAAGTGCATTCATCACCACCATATTGAGAGAGAACCCTGCAAAAATGTATCAGCTTATGTTTTTGTTCAGTGTATTTTCATTCAATCCCTTCCAGTTTCACTATGACTTATATGACTGGATATGGAGACAGTAACCTCTGTTACTGAACAAACAAATAATTAATATAGGATATAATTGAATAAGTATAATGATATATCCTGATTTATCTTGACTTATCCTGATCATTTATTAATACTATGGACACATGTTTCTGCACACAGGCCTACACATTACACAATGGGATTTCACTGTAAATATAGATAAGAAATGAAATGAAACCAATAGCGCACAATAGGATATGAGACTTTGATTTGACAATATACTTATTTGCTGTTCCAGTCCTGTACAGAAACCAGACCACTGTCTTCTATACTAAAGTGGAAACAAATTGAACCTACATTACAACCTAACACATAAAATACAAGGGGTGCTGTATATAGGCTACTTGTAAAAGACAAGATGTGAAGGCTTGTCTACTATTTATAAATATTGTTTGAAACAAATAGGCCTAACTGTTTCACTTCCGTTTTCTTGTTTTTAATAAATGTTTAAAGTCAAGATTTGTTTTTTATCTGTGGTTTGTAAGTGTTCCAAGATAAATTAAGATAAATGGGATGTAAATCACAGTATGAGCAGTTGTTTCTTCACCAGAGCTGGTTCTCCTTGGTTCTGATGTTACTGAAATAATGTGGAGAAATCCTCAAGATGAATGGCTCTGCTGCAGTAACAATTAATTCATATCCACTTATTCAATAGTTAGATTGTACATATTTATCCAGATACTGAGTAAGTCATTTTTGGATTAACTACTATACTGCTTTTTAAGGTTTATTATAAACCAGCAGTTGTTATGCACCACATGTGGAAGAACTCCCAGAAAACAGAAGGTATGCTGGCACTCTTATTTATTTTACATCACAATGAAATACTGTTCTGTTTCCCACTGCATTTGATTGAGTTTTTCTTTCTCTTCTGCACTGTAATTCTGGGTGCCTGCCATGCAATGGCAGAAACACAGGTTGAAATCTAAAACGCATACTTAATCGTAACTAGAAACAAATTTCAGGAAATTTGACTGGGTGCCTGCAGCTCGCCAAGTCTGTGCAGCATTTGAGCCACGGACCACCATTTGATGACATTTAGCCTCTCAGACCCTGTAAGGGTCCATTTGGTTGACTTTCAATGGGGTATTTTGTCTAAGTTTATTGCACATTACGTTGCCACCAACATTCTAATACTAACATGCTAATGCTAACATGTTAATGCTAACATGCTAACATGCTAAAATTCTAATGCTAACATGCTAATGCTAACATGCTAATATGCTAATATGCTAATGCTAAAATGCTAACATGCTAACATGCTAATGCTAACATGCTAACATGCTAATGCTAACATGCTAATGCTAACATGCTAACATGCTAATGCTAACATGCTAATGCTAACATGCTAAACATGCTATTGCTAACATGCTAACATGCTAATGCTAACATGCTAATGCTAACATGCTAACATGCTAATGCTAACATGCTAATGCTAACATGCTAACATGCTAATGCTAACATGCTAACATGCTAACATGCTAACATGCTAATGCTAACATGCTAACATGCTAACATGCTAATGCTAACATGCTAATGCTAACATGCTAACATGCTAATGCTAACATGCTAATGCTAACATGCTAATATGCTAATGCTAACATGCTAACATGCTAATGCTAACATGCTAATGCTAACATGCTAAGGGGTTTCGCTCAGGGGGGGCGGCCTGGTTCTGGCGAGCCGCCCCGCGTCCGAAACGGTTGAGAAATGACAGAGTTACGTGTTTCCCCGAATTTCTCTATTGACTTTCAATGTGTGTGTGTGCGTGCACATGTGTGTGCATGTGCGTGTGTGCGCGCGTGTGTGAGAGTTGGTCAGGTGACCTTGAATCATTAACAAAGTATCATTTTCACCTGGGCTAGTCTATGCAAACGCAAACAGTATTGAAACTTAAAAGCACAGTGACTCTGAGAGAACGTATGTCCGAACAAATTGCTCTATCGCAAAAAGTAAAAGTCGAATGCGATTTTTGTTTTCGCCGTGAGTGACCCGAGGCATTGAGGTACGCCGTGTGCGATCGTGGTATTGGTACGATAAAAAACGTGGTTATAAGAGCGAGTTAAGAATTGTGCTTGTGATGAAAAAATTGCTGACTCATTCAGGTATTTAACATGGAGTTTATGACACATTATGATGGTACACCTGTCGCTTTCAGGGCTGTAGTTCACGTACTGTATGTATCTGGGCTATGGTTGGGACATTGGGTGAAAGAGGACGAGTGTGGCTACAAAATTACCGAAACCCATGCGTGTAAAGTGAATATTTTGGCCGTGAGGACGATTTGTTCGGAGAATTTCGGTATAGTCTTCACATTGGCTTCTCACTCTGATCCGCTCTCTCTCTGGGCGTGCGACACTCTGAGTCGAGATTATTGCTCAGACCACACACACTTTGAACTGCGATAGCGGGCAAACCGTGCAACGTATTCGAATTCCGTCTGAACCACCACAAAGTCGATGGCCTCGTGTGCTGTTTGACGTTTAAATCGTGTTTCTACGTAACAGTATGCCAGAGCAATGTGGCTCCAAAGTAACGTGTCGTTTTCTGTTTTTCCACGCGTTTCCCCATCGACTTTGAATGGGGCATTTTTCGCGCCGTTTATTGCGAATTACGTCGGCACGGTAACACGAATCGGACAGAAAAGCACAAGCACACCATTCCCGGCCGAGCCGCACGTTTTGATGTATATATTGCGGGGCTTTGGCAAACCGTGCGGCCGGCCATAGACGTCGAAGTTTCGCGTATTGGTGATTATAATAATTACTGTTTGCTAACTGTTTGTTCCATGTTTTTAATGTTTAACCCTGTGTGTTTGTCCCATATCTGTGTCTCCCCTCTGTTTGTTCCATGTTTTTAATGTTTAACCCTGTGTGTTTGTCCCATACCTCTGTTTGTTCCTCTGTTTGTTCCGTGTCCTCACCGTGTTTCTCCCAATGTCTCCCACCTGTGTTGGTCTTGTGTTTGTCGCTGTGTTTGTCCCGTGAACCCCCCCTGTCATGTTTGTCCCCTGTCTCCCCCACCCTCATGTGTCCCCCACTCTCGGCCTGCACCTTGTCGTGGTGAGTGGGCTTTAAACCAAGACAGGCCTTTAAGCAGAAATACAAGATGGTTCAATTTCCAGCTCACTTAAAGGTTCTAAGGCTAATTACTGTCTACATTTAGCTGACATTTGTTTTTTTACCCAGTCAGCACGCTATGTGGATAGCCCAAGGTTTGGTGTTGCTGCTGTATTATGATGTTAACTTCATCTTCTCGTTGTGACAGGAACCAGGCTGGGGGTGTTCCTGTGTGCCTAGATGTTCCGGGGACCCCCACATGCAACAACAAACTCCAAATGCAACCAACCAACCAACCAAACAACTCCAACTACCACCCAGACACTTGTCATGCCAACATGCTAATGCTAACATGCTAACATGCTAATGCTAAAATGCTAACATGCTAATGCTTACATGCTAATGCTAAAATGCTAACATGCTAACATGTTAATGCTAACATGCTAATGCTAACATGCTAACATGTTAACATGCTAACATGTTAATGCTAACATGCTAATGCTAACATGCTAATATGCTAATGCTAACATGCTAATGCTAACATGCTAATATGCTAACATGCTAATGCTAACATGCTAACATGCTAATGCTAACATGCTAACATGCTAATGCTAACATGCTAACATGCTAATGCTAACATGCTAATGCTAACATGCTAACATGCTAATGCTAACATGCTAATGCTAACATGCTAATGCTAACATGCTAATGCTAACATGTTAACATGCTAATGCTAACATGCTAATGCTAACATGCTAATGCTAACATGCTAACATGCTAATGCTAACATGCTAACATGCTAACATGCTAATGCTAACATGCTAATATGCTAATGCTAAGGCTAACATGCTAACATGCTAATGCTAACATGCTAACATGCTAATGCTAACATGCTAAGGCTAACATGCTAACATGCTAATGCTAACATGTTAACATGCTAATGCTAACATGCTAACATGCTAATGCTAACATGCTAATGCTAACATGTTAACATGTTAGTGCTAACATGCTAACATGCTAATGCTAACATGCTAATGCTAACATGCTAATGCTAACATGCTAATGCTAACATGCTAATGCTAACATGCTAATGCTAACATGCTAATGCTAACATGCTAACATGCTAACATGCTAATGCTAACATGCTAACATGATAATGCTAACATGCTAATGTGCTAATGCTAACATTCCAACATGCTAATGCTAACATGCTAATATGCTAATGCTAACATGCTAAGGCTAACATGCTAACATGCTAATGCTAACATGCTAACATGCTAATGCTAACATGCTAAGGCTAACATGCTAACATGCTAATGCTAACATGCTAACATGCTAATGCTAACATGCTAATGCTAACATGCTAATGCTAACATGCTAATGCTAACATGTTAACATGCTAATGCTAACATGTTAACATGTTAGTGCTAACATGCTAATGTTAACATGCTAATGCTAACATGCTAATGCTAACATGCTAATGCTAACATGCTAACATGCTAACATGCTAATGCTAACATGCTAACATGCTAATGCTAACATGCTAATATGCTAATGCTAACATGCTAAGGCTAACATGCTAATGCTAACATGCTAATGCTAACATGCTAATGCTAACATGCTAACATGCTAATGCTAACATGCTAACATGCTAATGCTAACATGCTAACATGCTAAGGCTAACATGCTAACATGCTAAGGCTAACATGCTAATGCTAACATGCTAAGGCTAACATGCTAATGCTAACATGCTAATGCTAACATGCTAACATGCTAATGCTAACATGCTAATGCTAACATGCTAACATGCTAATGCTAACGTGCTAATGCTAACATGCTAATGCTAACATGCTAACATGCTAATGCTAACATGCTAATGCTAACATGCTAATGCTAACATGCTAATGCTAACATGCTAACATGCTAACATGCTAATGCTAACATGCTAATATGCTAACATGCTAATGCTAACATGCTAATATGCTAATGCTAACATGCTAAGGCTAACATGCTAACATGCTAATGCTAACATGCTAACATGCTAATGCTAACATGCTAACATGCTAATGCTAACATGCTAACATGTTAATGCTAACATGCTAACATGCTAATGCTAACATGCTAATGCTAACATGCTAATGCTAACATGCCAAGGGGTCCATTTGGTTTCGCTCAGGGTGGGCGGCCCGGTTCTGGCGAGCCGCCCCGCGTCCGAAACGGTTGAGAAATGACAGAGTTACGTGTTTCCCCGAATTTCTCTATTGACTTTCAATGTGTGTGTGTGCGTGCACATGTGTGCATGTGCGTGCGCGCGTGTGTGAGAGTTGGTCAGGTGACCTTGAATCATTAACAAAGTATCATTTTCACCTGGGCTAGTCTATGCAATGCAAACAGTATTGAAAGTTAAAAGCACAGTGACTCTCTATGACAGAACGTATGTCCGAACAAATTGCTCTATCGCAAAAAGTAAAAGTCGAATGCGATTTTTGTTCTCGCCGTGAGTGACCCGAGGCATTGAGGTACGCCGTGTGCGATCGTGGTATTGGTACGATAAAAAACGTGGTTATAAGAGCGAGTTAAGAATTGTGCTTGTGATGAAAAAATTGCTGACTCATTCAGGTATTTAACATGGAGTTTATGACACATTATGATGGTACACCTGTCGCTTTCAGGGCTGTAGTTCACGTACTGTATGTATCTGGGCTATGGTTGTGACATTGGGTGAAAGAGGACGAGTGTGGCTACAAAATTACCGAAACCCATGCGTGTAAAGTGAATATTTTGGCCGTGAGGACGATTTGTTCGGAGAATTTCGGTATAGTCTTCACATTGGCTTCTCACTCTGATCCGCTCTCTCTCTGGGCGTGCGACACTCTGAGTCGAGATTATTGCTCAGACCACACACACTTTGAACTGCGATAGCGGGCAAACCGTGCAACGTATTCGAATTCCGTCTGAACCACCACAAAGTCGATGGCCTCGTGTGCTGTTTGGCGTTTAAATCGTGTTTCTACGTAACAGTATGCCAGAGCAATGTGGCTCCAAAGTAACGTGTCGTTTTCTGTTTTTCCACGCGTTTCCCCATCGACTTTGAATGGGGCATTTTTCGCGCCGTTTATTGCGAATTACGTCGGCACGGTAACACGAATCGGACAGAAAAGCACAAGCACACCATTCCCGGCCGAGCCGCACGTTTTGATGTATATATTGCGGGGCTTTGGCAAACCGTGCGGCCGGCCATAGACGTCGAAGTTTCGCGTATTGGTGATTATAATAATTACTGTTTGCTAACTGTTTGTTCCATGTTTTTAATGTTTAACCCTGTGTGTTTGTCCCATATCTGTGTCTCCCCTCTGTTTGTTCCATGTTTTTAATGTTTAACCCTGTGTGTTTGTCCCATACCTCTGTTTGTTCCTCTGTTTGTTCCGTGTCCTCACCGTGTTTCTCCCAATGTCTCCCACCTGTGTTGGTCTTGTGTTTGTCGCTGTGTTTGTCCCGTGAACCCCCCCTGTCATGTTTGTCCCCTGTCTCCCCCACCCTCATGTGTCCCCCACTCTCGGCCTGCACCTTGTCGTGGTGAGTGGGCTTTAAACCAAGACAGGCCTTTAAGCAGAAATACAAGATGGTTCAATTTCCAGCTCACTTAAAGGTTCTAAGGCTAATTACTGTCTACATTTAGCTGACATTTGTTTTTTTACCCAGTCAGCACGCTATGTGGATAGCCCAAGGTTTGGTGTTGCTGCTGTATTATGATGTTAACTTCATCTTCTCGTTGTGACAGGAACCAGGCTGGGGGTGTTCCTGTGTGCCTAGATGTTCCGGGGACCCCCACATGCAACAACAAACTCCAAATGCAACCAACCAACCAACCAAACAACTCCAACTACCACCCAGACACTTGTCATGCCAACATGCTAATGCTAACATGCTAACATGCTAATGCTAAAATGCTAACATGCTAATGCTTACATGCTAATGCTAAAATGCTAACATGCTAACATGTTAATGCTAACATGCTAATGCTAACATGCTAACATGTTAACATGCTAACATGTTAATGCTAACATGCTAATGCTAACATGCTAATATGCTAATGCTAACATGCTAATGCTAACATGCTAATATGCTAACATGCTAATGCTAACATGCTAACATGCTAATGCTAACATGCTAATGCTAACATGCTAATGCTAACATGCTAATGCTAACATGTTAACATGCTAATGCTAACATGCTAATGCTAACATGCTAATGCTAACATGCTAACATGCTAATGCTAACATGCTAACATGCTAACATGCTAATGCTAACATGCTAATATGCTAATGCTAAGGCTAACATGCTAACATGCTAATGCTAACATGCTAACATGCTAATGCTAACATGCTAAGGCTAACATGCTAACATGCTAATGCTAACATGTTAACATGCTAATGCTAACATGCTAATGCTAACATGCTAATGCTAACATGTTAACATGTTAGTGCTAACATGCTAACATGCTAATGCTAACATGCTAATGCTAACATGCTAATGCTAACATGCTAATGCTAACATGCTAATGCTAACATGCTAATGCTAACATGCTAATGCTAACATGCTAACATGCTAACATGCTAATGCTAACATGCTAACATGATAATGCTAACATGCTAATATGCTAATGCTAACATTCCAACATGCTAATGCTAACATGCTAATATGCTAATGCTAACATGCTAAGGCTAACATGCTAACATGCTAATGCTAACATGCTAACATGCTAATGCTAACATGCTAAGGCTAACATGCTAACATGCTAATGCTAACATGCTAACATGCTAATGCTAACATGCTAATGCTAACATGCTAATGCTAACATGCTAATGCTAACATGTTAACATGCTAATGCTAACATGTTAACATGTTAGTGCTAACATGCTAATGTTAACATGCTAATGCTAACATGCTAATGCTAACATGCTAATGCTAACATGCTAACATGCTAACATGCTAATGCTAACATGCTAACATGCTAATGCTAACATGCTAATATGCTAATGCTAACATGCTAAGGCTAACATGCTAATGCTAACATGCTAATGCTAACATGCTAATGCTAACATGCTAACATGCTAATGCTAACATGCTAACATGCTAATGCTAACATGCTAACATGCTAAGGCTAACATGCTAACATGCTAAGGCTAACATGCTAATGCTAACATGCTAAGGCTAACATGCTAATGCTAACATGCTAATGCTAACATGCTAACATGCTAATGCTAACATGCTAATGCTAACATGCTAACATGCTAATGCTAACATGCTAATGCTAACATGCTAATGCTAACATGCTAACATGCTAATGCTAACATGCTAATGCTAACATGCTAATGCTAACATGCTAATGCTAACATGCTAACATGCTAACATGCTAATGCTAACATGCTAATATGCTAACATGCTAATGCTAACATGCTAATATGCTAATGCTAACATGCTAAGGCTAACATGCTAACATGCTAATGCTAACATGCTAACATGCTAATGCTAACATGCTAACATGCTAATGCTAACATGCTAACATGTTAATGCTAACATGCTAACATGCTAATGCTAACATGCTAATGCTAACATGCTAATGCTAACATGCCAAGGGGTCCATTTGGTTTCGCTCAGGGTGGGCGGCCCGGTTCTGGCGAGCCGCCCCGCGTCCGAAACGGTTGAGAAATGACAGAGTTACGTGTTTCCCCGAATGTCTCTATTGACTTTCAATGTGTGTGTGTGCGTGCACATGTGTGCATGTGCGTGCGCGCGTGTGTGAGAGTTGGTCAGGTGACCTTGAATCATTAACAAAGTATCATTTTCACCTGGGCTAGTCTATGCAATGCAAACAGTATTGAAAGTTAAAAGCACAGTGACTCTCTATGACAGAACGTATGTCCGAACAAATTGCTCTATCGCAAAAAGTAAAAGTCGAATGCGATTTTTGTTCTCGCCGTGAGTGACCCGAGGCATTGAGGTACGCCGTGTGCGATCGTGGTATTGGTACGATAAAAAACGTGGTTATAAGAGCGAGTTAAGAATTGTGCTTGTGATGAAAAAATTGCTGACTCATTCAGGTATTTAACATGGAGTTTATGACACATTATGATGGTACACCTGTCGCTTTCAGGGCTGTAGTTCACGTACTGTATGTATCTGGGCTATGGTTGTGACATTGGGTGAAAGAGGACGAGTGTGGCTACAAAATTACCGAAACCCATGCGTGTAAAGTGAATATTTTGGCCGTGAGGACGATTTGTTCGGAGAATTTCGGTATAGTCTTCACATTGGCTTCTCACTCTGATCCGCTCTCTCTCTGGGCGTGCGACACTCTGAGTCGAGATTATTGCTCAGACCACACACACTTTGAACTGCGATAGCGGGCAAACCGTGCAACGTATTCGAATTCCGTCTGAACCACCACAAAGTCGATGGCCTCGTGTGCTGTTTGACGTTTAAATCGTGTTTCTACGTAACAGTATGCCAGAGCAATGTGGCTCCAAAGTAACGTGTCGTTTTCTGTTTTTCCACGCGTTTCCCCATCGACTTTGAATGGGGCATTTTTCGCGCCGTTTATTGCGAATTACGTCGGCACGGTAACACGAATCGGACAGAAAAGCACAAGCACACCATTCCCGGCCGAGCCGCACGTTTTGATGTATATATTGCGGGGCTTTGGCAAACCGTGCGGCCGGCCATAGACGTCGAAGTTTCGCGTATTGGTGATTATAATAATTACTGTTTGCTAACTGTTTGTTCCATGTTTTTAATGTTTAACCCTGTGTGTTTGTCCCATATCTGTGTCTCCCCTCTGTTTGTTCCATGTTTTTAATGTTTAACCCTGTGTGTTTGTCCCATACCTCTGTTTGTTCCTCTGTTTGTTCCGTGTCCTCACCGTGTTTCTCCCAATGTCTCCCACCTGTGTTGGTCTTGTGTTTGTCGCTGTGTTTGTCCCGTGAACCCCCCCTGTCATGTTTGTCCCCTGTCTCCCCCACCCTCATGTGTCCCCCACTCTCGGCCTGCACCTTGTCGTGGTGAGTGGGCTTTAAACCAAGACAGGCCTTTAAGCAGAAATACAAGATGGTTCAATTTCCAGCTCACTTAAAGGTTCTAAGGCTAATTACTGTCTACATTTAGCTGACATTTGTTTTTTTACCCAGTCAGCACGCTATGTGGATAGCCCAAGGTTTGGTGTTGCTGCTGTATTATGATGTTAACTTCATCTTCTCGTTGTGACAGGAACCAGGCTGGGGGTGTTCCTGTGTGCCTAGATGTTCCGGGGACCCCCACATGCAACAACAAACTCCAAATGCAACCAACCAACCAACCAAACAACTCCAACTACCACCCAGACACTTGTCATGCCAACATGCTAATGCTAACATGCTAACATGCTAATGCTAAAATGCTAACATGCTAATGCTTACATGCTAATGCTAAAATGCTAACATGCTAACATGTTAATGCTAACATGCTAATGCTAACATGCTAACATGTTAACATGCTAACATGTTAATGCTAACATGCTAATGCTAACATGCTAATATGCTAATGCTAACATGCTAATGCTAACATGCTAATATGCTAACATGCTAATGCTAACATGCTAACATGCTAATGCTAACATGCTAACATGCTAATGCTAACATGCTAACATGCTAATGCTAACATGCTAATGCTAACATGCTAACATGCTAATGCTAACATGCTAATGCTAACATGCTAATGCTAACATGCTAATGCTAACATGTTAACATGCTAATGCTAACATGCTAATGCTAACATGCTAATGCTAACATGCTAACATGCTAATGCTAACATGCTAACATGCTAACATGCTAATGCTAACATGCTAATATGCTAATGCTAAGGCTAACATGCTAACATGCTAATGCTAACATGCTAACATGCTAATGCTAACATGCTAAGGCTAACATGCTAACATGCTAATGCTAACATGTTAACATGCTAATGCTAACATGCTAACATGCTAATGCTAACATGCTAATGCTAACATGTTAACATGTTAGTGCTAACATGCTAACATGCTAATGCTAACATGCTAATGCTAACATGCTAATGCTAACATGCTAATGCTAACATGCTAATGCTAACATGCTAATGCTAACATGCTAATGCTAACATGCTAACATGCTAACATGCTAATGCTAACATGCTAACATGATAATGCTAACATGCTAATATGCTAATGCTAACATTCCAACATGCTAATGCTAACATGCTAATATGCTAATGCTAACATGCTAAGGCTAACATGCTAACATGCTAATGCTAACATGCTAACATGCTAATGCTAACATGCTAAGGCTAACATGCTAACATGCTAATGCTAACATGCTAACATGCTAATGCTAACATGCTAATGCTAACATGCTAATGCTAACATGCTAATGCTAACATGTTAACATGCTAATGCTAACATGTTAACATGTTAGTGCTAACATGCTAATGTTAACATGCTAATGCTAACATGCTAATGCTAACATGCTAATGCTAACATGCTAACATGCTAACATGCTAATGCTAACATGCTAACATGCTAATGCTAACATGCTAATATGCTAATGCTAACATGCTAAGGCTAACATGCTAATGCTAACATGCTAATGCTAACATGCTAATGCTAACATGCTAACATGCTAATGCTAACATGCTAACATGCTAATGCTAACATGCTAACATGCTAAGGCTAACATGCTAACATGCTAAGGCTAACATGCTAATGCTAACATGCTAAGGCTAACATGCTAATGCTAACATGCTAATGCTAACATGCTAACATGCTAATGCTAACATGCTAATGCTAACATGCTAACATGCTAATGCTAACATGCTAATGCTAACATGCTAATGCTAACATGCTAACATGCTAATGCTAACATGCTAATGCTAACATGCTAATGCTAACATGCTAATGCTAACATGCTAACATGCTAACATGCTAATGCTAACATGCTAATATGCTAACATGCTAATGCTAACATGCTAATATGCTAATGCTAACATGCTAAGGCTAACATGCTAACATGCTAATGCTAACATGCTAACATGCTAATGCTAACATGCTAACATGCTAATGCTAACATGCTAACATGTTAATGCTAACATGCTAACATGCTAATGCTAACATGCTAATGCTAACATGCTAATGCTAACATGCCAAGGGGTCCATTTGGTTTCGCTCAGGGTGGGCGGCCCGGTTCTGGCGAGCCGCCCCGCGTCCGAAACGGTTGAGAAATGACAGAGTTACGTGTTTCCCCGAATTTCTCTATTGACTTTCAATGTGTGTGTGTGCGTGCACATGTGTGCATGTGCGTGCGCGCGTGTGTGAGAGTTGGTCAGGTGACCTTGAATCATTAACAAAGTATCATTTTCACCTGGGCTAGTCTATGCAATGCAAACAGTATTGAAAGTTAAAAGCACAGTGACTCTCTATGACAGAACGTATGTCCGAACAAATTGCTCTATCGCAAAAAGTAAAAGTCGAATGCGATTTTTGTTCTCGCCGTGAGTGACCCGAGGCATTGAGGTACGCCGTGTGCGATCGTGGTATTGGTACGATAAAAAACGTGGTTATAAGAGCGAGTTAAGAATTGTGCTTGTGATGAAAAAATTGCTGACTCATTCAGGTATTTAACATGGAGTTTATGACACATTATGATGGTACACCTGTCGCTTTCAGGGCTGTAGTTCACGTACTGTATGTATCTGGGCTATGGTTGTGACATTGGGTGAAAGAGGACGAGTGTGGCTACAAAATTACCGAAACCCATGCGTGTAAAGTGAATATTTTGGCCGTGAGGACGATTTGTTCGGAGAATTTCGGTATAGTCTTCACATTGGCTTCTCACTCTGATCCGCTCTCTCTCTGGGCGTGCGACACTCTGAGTCGAGATTATTGCTCAGACCACACACACTTTGAACTGCGATAGCGGGCAAACCGTGCAACGTATTCGAATTCCGTCTGAACCACCACAAAGTCGATGGCCTCGTGTGCTGTTTGACGTTTAAATCGTGTTTCTACGTAACAGTATGCCAGAGCAATGTGGCTCCAAAGTAACGTGTCGTTTTCTGTTTTTCCACGCGTTTCCCCATCGACTTTGAATGGGGCATTTTTCGCGCCGTTTATTGCGAATTACGTCGGCACGGTAACACGAATCGGACAGAAAAGCACAAGCACACCATTCCCGGCCGAGCCGCACGTTTTGATGTATATATTGCGGGGCTTTGGCAAACCGTGCGGCCGGCCATAGACGTCGAAGTTTCGCGTATTGGTGATTATAATAATTACTGTTTGCTAACTGTTTGTTCCATGTTTTTAATGTTTAACCCTGTGTGTTTGTCCCATATCTGTGTCTCCCCTCTGTTTGTTCCATGTTTTTAATGTTTAACCCTGTGTGTTTGTCCCATACCTCTGTTTGTTCCTCTGTTTGTTCCGTGTCCTCACCGTGTTTCTCCCAATGTCTCCCACCTGTGTTGGTCTTGTGTTTGTCGCTGTGTTTGTCCCGTGAACCCCCCCTGTCATGTTTGTCCCCTGTCTCCCCCACCCTCATGTGTCCCCCACTCTCGGCCTGCACCTTGTCGTGGTGAGTGGGCTTTAAACCAAGACAGGCCTTTAAGCAGAAATACAAGATGGTTCAATTTCCAGCTCACTTAAAGGTTCTAAGGCTAATTACTGTCTACATTTAGCTGACATTTGTTTTTTTACCCAGTCAGCACGCTATGTGGATAGCCCAAGGTTTGGTGTTGCTGCTGTATTATGATGTTAACTTCATCTTCTCGTTGTGACAGGAACCAGGCTGGGGGTGTTCCTGTGTGCCTAGATGTTCCGGGGACCCCCACATGCAACAACAAACTCCAAATGCAACCAACCAACCAACCAAACAACTCCAACTACCACCCAGACACTTGTCATGCCAACATGCTAATGCTAACATGCTAACATGCTAATGCTAAAATGCTAACATGCTAATGCTTACATGCTAATGCTAAAATGCTAACATGCTAACATGTTAATGCTAACATGCTAATGCTAACATGCTAACATGTTAACATGCTAACATGTTAATGCTAACATGCTAATGCTAACATGCTAATATGCTAATGCTAACATGCTAATGCTAACATGCTAATATGCTAACATGCTAATGCTAACATGCTAACATGCTAATGCTAACATGCTAACATGCTAATGCTAACATGTTAACATGTTAGTGCTAACATGCTAACATGCTAATGCTAACATGCTAATGCTAACATGCTAATGCTAACATGCTAATGCTAACATGCTAATGCTAACATGCTAATGCTAACATGCTAACATGCTAACATGCTAATGCTAACATGCTAACATGCTAATGCTAACATGCTAATATGCTAATGCTAACATTCCAACATGCTAATGCTAACATGCTAATATGCTAATGCTAACATGCTAAGGCTAACATGCTAACATGCTAATGCTAACATGCTAACATGCTAATGCTAACATGCTAAGGCTAACATGCTAACATGCTAATGCTAACATGCTAACATGCTAATGCTAACATGCTAATGCTAACATGCTAATGCTAACATGCTAATGCTAACATGTTAACATGCTAATGCTAACATGTTAACATGTTAGTGCTAACATGCTAATGTTAACATGCTAATGCTAACATGCTAATGCTAACATGCTAATGCTAACATGCTAACATGCTAACATGCTAACATGCTAATGCTAACATGCTAACATGCTAATGCTAACATGCTAATATGCTAATGCTAACATGCTAAGGCTAACATGCTAATGCTAACATGCTAATGCTAACATGCTAATGCTAACATGCTAACATGCTAATGCTAACATGCTAACATGCTAATGCTAACATGCTAACATGCTAAGGCTAACATGCTAACATGCTAAGGCTAACATGCTAATGCTAACATGCTAAGGCTAACATGCTAATGCTAACATGCTAACATGCTAATGCTAACATGCTAATGCTAACATGCTAACATGCTAATGCTAACATGCTAATGCTAACATGCTAATGCTAACATGCTAATGCTAACATGCTAACATGCTAATGCTAACATGCTAATGCTAACATGCTAATGCTAACATGCTAATGCTAACATGCTAACATGCTAACATGCTAATGCTAACATGCTAATATGCTAACATGCTAATGCTAACATGCTAATATGCTAATGCTAACATGCTAAGGCTAACATGCTAACATGCTAATGCTAACATGCTAACATGCTAATGCTAACATGCTAACATGCTAATGCTAACATGCTAACATGTTAATGCTAACATGCTAACATGCTAATGCTAACATGCTAATGCTAACATGCTAATGCTAACATGCCAAGGGGTCCATTTGGTTTCGCTCAGGGTGGGCGGCCCGGTTCTGGCGAGCCGCCCCGCGTCCGAAACGGTTGAGAAATGACAGAGTTACGTGTTTCCCCGAATTTCTCTATTGACTTTCAATGTGTGTGTGTGCGTGCACATGTGTGCATGTGCGTGCGCGCGTGTGTGAGAGTTGGTCAGGTGACCTTGAATCATTAACAAAGTATCATTTTCACCTGGGCTAGTCTATGCAATGCAAACAGTATTGAAAGTTAAAAGCACAGTGACTCTCTATGACAGAACGTATGTCCGAACAAATTGCTCTATCGCAAAAAGTAAAAGTCGAATGCGATTTTTGTTCTCGCCGTGAGTGACCCGAGGCATTGAGGTACGCCGTGTGCGATCGTGGTATTGGTACGATAAAAAACGTGGTTATAAGAGCGAGTTAAGAATTGTGCTTGTGATGAAAAAATTGCTGACTCATTCAGGTATTTAACATGGAGTTTATGACACATTATGATGGTACACCTGTCGCTTTCAGG
This sequence comes from Electrona antarctica, assembly GCF_951216825.1. NCBI lineage: Eukaryota > Metazoa > Chordata > Actinopteri > Myctophiformes > Myctophidae > Electrona > Electrona antarctica. The sequence goes on along the minus strand of NW_027637034.1, from coordinate 1,818,743 downwards.
GCTGTAGTTCACGTACTGTATGTATCTGGGCTATGGTTGTGACATTGGGTGAAAGAGGACGAGTGTGGCTACAAAATTACCGAAACCCATGCGTGTAAAGTGAATATTTTGGCCGTGAGGACGATTTGTTCGGAGAATTTCGGTATAGTCTTCACATTGGCTTCTCACTCTGATCCGCTCTCTCTCTGGGCGTGCGACACTCTGAGTCGAGATTATTGCTCAGACCACACACACTTTGAACTGCGATAGCGGGCAAACCGTGCAACGTATTCGAATTCCGTCTGAACCACCACAAAGTCGATGGCCTCGTGTGCTGTTTGACGTTTAAATCGTGTTTCTACGTAACAGTATGCCAGAGCAATGTGGCTCCAAAGTAACGTGTCGTTTTCTGTTTTTCCACGCGTTTCCCCATCGACTTTGAATGGGGCATTTTTCGCGCCGTTTATTGCGAATTACGTCGGCACGGTAACACGAATCGGACAGAAAAGCACAAGCACACCATTCCCGGCCGAGCCGCACGTTTTGATGTATATATTGCGGGGCTTTGGCAAACCGTGCGGCCGGCCATAGACGTCGAAGTTTCGCGTATTGGTGATTATAATAATTACTGTTTGCTAACTGTTTGTTCCATGTTTTTAATGTTTAACCCTGTGTGTTTGTCCCATATCTGTGTCTCCCCTCTGTTTGTTCCATGTTTTTAATGTTTAACCCTGTGTGTTTGTCCCATACCTCTGTTTGTTCCTCTGTTTGTTCCGTGTCCTCACCGTGTTTCTCCCAATGTCTCCCACCTGTGTTGGTCTTGTGTTTGTCGCTGTGTTTGTCCCGTGAACCCCCCCTGTCATGTTTGTCCCCTGTCTCCCCCACCCTCATGTGTCCCCCACTCTCGGCCTGCACCTTGTCGTGGTGAGTGGGCTTTAAACCAAGACAGGCCTTTAAGCAGAAATACAAGATGGTTCAATTTCCAGCTCACTTAAAGGTTCTAAGGCTAATTACTGTCTACATTTAGCTGACATTTGTTTTTTTACCCAGTCAGCACGCTATGTGGATAGCCCAAGGTTTGGTGTTGCTGCTGTATTATGATGTTAACTTCATCTTCTCGTTGTGACAGGAACCAGGCTGGGGGTGTTCCTGTGTGCCTAGATGTTCCGGGGACCCCCACATGCAACAACAAACTCCAAATGCAACCAACCAACCAACCAAACAACTCCAACTACCACCCAGACACTTGTCATGCCAACATGCTAATGCTAACATGCTAACATGCTAATGCTAAAATGCTAACATGCTAATGCTTACATGCTAATGCTAAAATGCTAACATGCTAACATGTTAATGCTAACATGCTAATGCTAACATGCTAACATGTTAACATGCTAACATGTTAATGCTAACATGCTAATGCTAACATGCTAATATGCTAATGCTAACATGCTAATGCTAACATGCTAATATGCTAACATGCTAATGCTAACATGCTAACATGCTAATGCTAACATGCTAACATGCTAATGCTAACATGCTAACATGCTAATGCTAACATGCTAATGCTAACATGCTAACATGCTAATGCTAACATGCTAATGCTAACATGCTAATGCTAACATGCTAATGCTAACATGTTAACATGCTAATGCTAACATGCTAATGCTAACATGCTAATGCTAACATGCTAACATGCTAATGCTAACATGCTAACATGCTAACATGCTAATGCTAACATGCTAATATGCTAATGCTAAGGCTAACATGCTAACATGCTAATGCTAACATGCTAACATGCTAATGCTAACATGCTAAGGCTAACATGCTAACATGCTAATGCTAACATGTTAACATGCTAATGCTAACATGCTAACATGCTAATGCTAACATGCTAATGCTAACATGTTAACATGTTAGTGCTAACATGCTAACATGCTAATGCTAACATGCTAATGCTAACATGCTAATGCTAACATGCTAATGCTAACATGCTAATGCTAACATGCTAATGCTAACATGCTAACATGCTAACATGCTAATGCTAACATGCTAACATGCTAATGCTAACATGCTAATATGCTAATGCTAACATTCCAACATGCTAATGCTAACATGCTAATATGCTAATGCTAACATGCTAAGGCTAACATGCTAACATGCTAATGCTAACATGCTAACATGCTAATGCTAACATGCTAAGGCTAACATGCTAACATGCTAATGCTAACATGCTAACATGCTAATGCTAACATGCTAATGCTAACATGCTAATGCTAACATGTTAACATGCTAATGCTAACATGTTAACATGTTAGTGCTAACATGCTAATGTTAACATGCTAATGCTAACATGCTAATGCTAACATGCTAATGCTAACATGCTAACATGCTAACATGCTAATGCTAACATGCTAACATGCTAATGCTAACATGCTAATATGCTAATGCTAACATGCTAAGGCTAACATGCTAATGCTAACATGCTAATGCTAACATGCTAATGCTAACATGCTAACATGCTAATGCTAACATGCTAACATGCTAATGCTAACATGCTAACATGCTAAGGCTAACATGCTAACATGCTAAGGCTAACATGCTAATGCTAACATGCTAAGGCTAACATGCTAATGCTAACATGCTAATGCTAACATGCTAACATGCTAATGCTAACATGCTAATGCTAACATGCTAACATGCTAATGCTAACATGCTAACATGCTAATGCTAACATGCTAACATGCTAAGGCTAACATGCTAACATGCTAAGGCTAACATGCTAATGCTAACATGCTAAGGCTAACATGCTAATGCTAACATGCTAATGCTAACATGCTAACATGCTAATGCTAACATGCTAATGCTAACATGCTAACATGCTAATGCTAACATGCTAATGCTAACATGCTAATGCTAACATGCTAATGCTAACATGCTAATGCTAACATGCTAACATGCTAATGCTAACATGCTAATGCTAACATGCTAATGCTAACATGCTAATGCTAACATGCTAACATGCTAACATGCTAATGCTAACATGCTAATATGCTAACATGCTAATGCTAACATGCTAATATGCTAATGCTAACATGCTAAGGCTAACATGCTAACATGCTAATGCTAACATGCTAACATGCTAATGCTAACATGCTAACATGCTAATGCTAACATGCTAACATGTTAATGCTAACATGCTAACATGCTAATGCTAACATGCTAATGCTAACATGCTAATGCTAACATGCCAAGGGGTCCATTTGGTTTCGCTCAGGGTGGGCGGCCCGGTTCTGGCGAGCCGCCCCGCGTCCGAAACGGTTGAGAAATGACAGAGTTACGTGTTTCCCCGAATTTCTCTATTGACTTTCAATGTGTGTGTGTGCGTGCACATGTGTGCATGTGCGTGCGCGCGTGTGTGAGAGTTGGTCAGGTGACCTTGAATCATTAACAAAGTATCATTTTCACCTGGGCTAGTCTATGCAAACGCAAACAGTATTGAAACTTAAAAGCACAGTGACTCTGAGAGAACGTATGTCCGAACAAATTGCTCTATCGCAAAAAGTAAAAGTCGAATGCGATTTTTGTTTTCGCCGTGAGTGACCCGAGGCATTGAGGTACGCCGTGTGCGATCGTGGTATTGGTACGATAAAAAACGTGGTTATAAGAGCGAGTTAAGAATTGTGCTTGTGATGAAAAAATTGCTGACTCATTCAGGTATTTAACATGGAGTTTATGACACATTATGATGGTACACCTGTCGCTTTCAGGGCTGTAGTTCACGTACTGTATGTATCTGGGCTATGGTTGGGACATTGGGTGAAAGAGGACGAGTGTGGCTACAAAATTACCGAAACCCATGCGTGTAAAGTGAATATTTTGGCCGTGAGGACGATTTGTTCGGAGAATTTCGGTATAGTCTTCACATTGGCTTCTCACTCTGATCCGCTCTCTCTCTGGGCGTGCGACACTCTGAGTCGAGATTATTGCTCAGACCACACACACTTTGAACTGCGATAGCGGGCAAACCGTGCAACGTATTCGAATTCCGTCTGAACCACCACAAAGTCGATGGCCTCGTGTGCTGTTTGACGTTTAAATCGTGTTTCTACGTAACAGTATGCCAGAGCAATGTGGCTCCAAAGTAACGTGTCGTTTTCTGTTTTTCCACGCGTTTCCCCATCGACTTTGAATGGGGCATTTTTCGCGCCGTTTATTGCGAATTACGTCGGCACGGTAACACGAATCGGACAGAAAAGCACAAGCACACCATTCCCGGCCGAGCCGCACGTTTTGATGTATATATTGCGGGGCTTTGGCAAACCGTGCGGCCGGCCATAGACGTCGAAGTTTCGCGTATTGGTGATTATAATAATTACTGTTTGCTAACTGTTTGTTCCATGTTTTTAATGTTTAACCCTGTGTGTTTGTCCCATATCTGTGTCTCCCCTCTGTTTGTTCCATGTTTTTAATGTTTAACCCTGTGTGTTTGTCCCATACCTCTGTTTGTTCCTCTGTTTGTTCCGTGTCCTCACCGTGTTTCTCCCAATGTCTCCCACCTGTGTTGGTCTTGTGTTTGTCGCTGTGTTTGTCCCGTGAACCCCCCCTGTCATGTTTGTCCCCTGTCTCCCCCACCCTCATGTGTCCCCCACTCTCGGCCTGCACCTTGTCGTGGTGAGTGGGCTTTAAACCAAGACAGGCCTTTAAGCAGAAATACAAGATGGTTCAATTTCCAGCTCACTTAAAGGTTCTAAGGCTAATTACTGTCTACATTTAGCTGACATTTGTTTTTTTACCCAGTCAGCACGCTATGTGGATAGCCCAAGGTTTGGTGTTGCTGCTGTATTATGATGTTAACTTCATCTTCTCGTTGTGACAGGAACCAGGCTGGGGGTGTTCCTGTGTGCCTAGATGTTCCGGGGACCCCCACATGCAACAACAAACTCCAAATGCAACCAACCAACCAACTAAACAACTCCAACTACCACCCAGACACTTGTCATGCCAACATGCTAATGCTAACATGCTAACATGCTAATGCTAAAATGCTAACATGCTAATGCTTACATGCTAATGCTAAAATGCTAACATGCTAACATGTTAATGCTAACATGCTAATGCTAACATGCTAACATGTTAACATGCTAACATGTTAATGCTAACATGCTAATGCTAACATGCTAATATGCTAATGCTAACATGCTAATGCTAACATGCTAATATGCTAACATGCTAATGCTAACATGCTAACATGCTAATGCTAACATGCTAACATGCTAATGCTAACATGCTAACATGCTAATGCTAACATGCTAATGCTAACATGCTAACATGCTAATGCTAACATGCTAATGCTAACATGCTAATGCTAACATGCTAATGCTAACATGTTAACATGCTAATGCTAACATGCTAATGCTAACATGCTAATGCTAACATGCTAACATGCTAATGCTAACATGCTAACATGCTAACATGCTAATGCTAACATGCTAATATGCTAATGCTAAGGCTAACATGCTAACATGCTAATGCTAACATGCTAACATGCTAATGCTAACATGCTAAGGCTAACATGCTAACATGCTAATGCTAACATGTTAACATGCTAATGCTAACATGCTAACATGCTAATGCTAACATGCTAATGCTAACATGTTAACATGTTAGTGCTAACATGCTAACATGCTAATGCTAACATGCTAATGCTAACATGCTAATGCTAACATGCTAATGCTAACATGCTAATGCTAACATGCTAATGCTAACATGCTAACATGCTAACATGCTAATGCTAACATGCTAACATGCTAATGCTAACATGCTAATATGCTAATGCTAACATTCCAACATGCTAATGCTAACATGCTAATATACTAATGCTAACATGCTAAGGCTAACATGCTAACATGCTAATGCTAACATGCTAACATGCTAATGCTAACATGCTAAGGCTAACATGCTAACATGCTAATGCTAACATGCTAACATGCTAATGCTAACATGCTAATGCTAACATGCTAATGCTAACATGCTAATGCTAACATGTTAACATGCTAATGCTAACATGTTAACATGTTAGTGCTAACATGCTAATGTTAACATGCTAATGCTAACATGCTAATGCTAACATGCTAATGCTAACATGCTAACATGCTAATGCTAACATGCTAACATGCTAATGCTAACATGCTAATATGCTAATGCTAACATGCTAAGGCTAACATGCTAATGCTAACATGCTAATGCTAACATGCTAATGCTAACATGCTAACATGCTAATGCTAACATGCTAACATGCTAATGCTAACATGCTAACATGCTAAGGCTAACATGCTAACATGCTAAGGCTAACATGCTAATGCTAACATGCTAAGGCTAACATGCTAATGCTAACATGCTAATGCTAACATGCTAACATGCTAATGCTAACATGCTAATGCTAACATGCTAACATGCTAATGCTAACATGCTAATGCTAACATGCTAATGCTAACATGCTAATGCTAACATGCTAATGCTAACATGCTAACATGCTAATGCTAACATGCTAATGCTAACATGCTAATGCTAACATGCTAATGCTAACATGCTAACATGCTAACATGCTAACATGCTAATGCTAACATGCTAATATGCTAACATGCTAATGCTAACATGCTAATATGCTAATGCTAACATGCTAAGGCTAACATGCTAACATGCTAATGCTAACATGCTAACATGCTAATGCTAACATGCTAACATGCTAATGCTAACATGCTAACATGTTAATGCTAACATGCTAACATGCTAATGCTAACATGCTAATGCTAACATGCTAATGCTAACATGCCAAGGGGTCCATTTGGTTTCGCTCAGGGTGGGCGGCCCGGTTCTGGCGAGCCGCCCCGCGTCCGAAACGGTTGAGAAATGACAGAGTTACGTGTTTCCCCGAATTTCTCTATTGACTTTCAATGTGTGTGTGTGCGTGCACATGTGTGCATGTGCGTGCGCGCGTGTGTGAGAGTTGGTCAGGTGACCTTGAATCATTAACAAAGTATCATTTTCACCTGGGCTAGTCTATGCAATGCAAACAGTATTGAAAGTTAAAAGCACAGTGACTCTCTATGACAGAACGTATGTCCGAACAAATTGCTCTATCGCAAAAAGTAAAAGTCGAATGCGATTTTTGTTCTCGCCGTGAGTGACCCGAGGCATTGAGGTACGCCGTGTGCGATCGTGGTATTGGTACGATAAAAAACGTGGTTATAAGAGCGAGTTAAGAATTGTGCTTGTGATGAAAAAATTGCTGACTCATTCAGGTATTTAACATGGAGTTTATGACACATTATGATGGTACACCTGTCGCTTTCAGGGCTGTAGTTCACGTACTGTATGTATCTGGGCTTTGGTTGTGACATTGGGTGAAAGAGGACGAGTGTGGCTACAAAATTACCGAAACCCATGCGTGTAAAGTGAATATTTTGGCCGTGACGACGATTTGTTCGGAGAATTTCGGTACAGTCTTCACATTGGCTTCTCACTCTAAACCGCTCTCTCTCTGGGCGTGCGACACTCTGAGTCGAGATTATTGCTCAGACCACACACACTTTGAACTGCCATAGCGGGCAAACCGTGCAACGTATTCGAATTCCGTCTGAACCACCACAAAGTCGATGGCCCCGTGTGCTGTTTGACGTTTAAATCGTGTTTCTACGTAACAGTATGCCAGAGAAATGTGGCTCCAAAGTAACGTGTCGTTTTCTGTTTTTACCCGCGTCTCCCCATCGACTTTGAATGGGGCATTTTTCGCGTCGTTTATTGCGAATTACGTCGGCACGGTAACACGAATCGGAAAGAAAAGCACAAGCACACCATTCCCGGCCGAGCCGCACGTTTTGATGTATATATTGCGTGGCTTTGGCAAACCGTGCGGCCGGCCATAGACGTCGAAGTTTCGCGTATTGGTGATTATTACTACGACTAGAAACAAATTTCAGGAAATTTGACTGGGTGCCTGCAGCTCGCCAAGTCTGTGCAGCATTTGAGCCACGGACCACCATTTGATGACATTTAGCCTCTCAGACCCTGTAAGGGTCCATTTGGTTGACTTTCAATGGGGTATTTTGTCTAAGTTTATTGCACATTACGTTGCCACCAACATTCTAATGCTAACATGCTAACATGCTAATACTAACATGCTAATGCTAACATGCTAATGCTAACATGCTAACATGCTAAAATGCTAATGCTAACATGCTAATGCTAATATGCTAATGCTAACATGCTAATATTCTAATGCTAACATGCTAATGCTAACATGCTAACATGCTAATGCTAACATGCTAACATGCTAATGCTAACATGCTAATGCTAACATGCTAACATGCTAATGCTAACATGCTAATGCTAACATGCTAATGCTAACATGCTAACATGCTAACATGCTAATGCTAACATGATAATGCTGACATGCTAATATGCTAATGATAACATGCTAACATGCTAATGCTAACATGCTAATGCTAACATGCTAATGCTAACATGCTAACATGCTAAGGCTAACATGCTAATGCTAATATGCTAATGCTAACATGCTAATGCTAACATGCTAATGCTAACATGCTAACATGCTAATGCTAACATGCTAACATGCTAATGCTAAAATGCTAACATGCTAATGCTAACATGCTAATGCTAACATGCTAAGGGGTCCGTTTGGTTTCGCTCAGGGGGGCGGCCCGGTTCTGGCGAACCGCCCCGCGTCCGAAACGGTTGAGAAATGACAGAGTTACGTGTTTCCCCGAATTTCTCTATTGACTTTCAATGTGTGTGTGTGCGTGCACATGTGTGCATGTGCGTGTGTGCGAGAGTTGGTCAGGTGACCTTGAATCATTAACAAAGTATCATTTTCACCTGGGCTAGTCTATGCAATGCAAACAGTATTGAAAGGTAAAGCACACTGACTCTCTATGAGAGATCGTATGTCCGAACAAATTGCTCTATCGCAAAAAGTAAAAGTCGAATGCGATTTTTGTTTTCCCCGTGAGTGACCCGAGGCATTGAGGTACGCCGTGTGCGATCGTGGTATTGGTACGATAAAAAACGTGGTTATAAGTGCGAGTTAAGAATTGTGCTTGTGATGAAAAAATTGCTGACTCATTCAGGCATTTAACATGGAGTTTATGACACATTATGATGGTACACCTGTCGCTTTCAGGGCTGTAGTTCACGTACTGTATGTATCTGGGCTTTGGTTGTGACATTGGGTGAAAGAGGACGAGTGTGGCTACAAAATTACCGAAACCCATGCGTGTAAAGTGAATATTTTGGCCGTGAGGACGATTTGTTCGGAGAATTTCGGTATAGTCTTCACATTGGCTTCTCACTCTGATCTGCTCTCTCTCTGGGCGTGCGACACTCTGAGTCGAGAATATTGCTCAGACCACACACACTTTGAACTGCGATAGCGGGCAAACCGTGCAACGTATTCGAATTCCGTCTGAACCACCACAAAGTCGATGGCCTCGTGTGCTGTTTGACGTTCAAATCGTGTTTCTACGTACCAGTATGCCAGAGCAATGTGGCTCCAAAGTAACGTGTCGTTTTCTGTTTTTCCACGCGTTTCCCCATCGACTTTGAATGGGGCATTTTTCGCGTCGTTTATTGCGAATTACGTCGGCACGGTAACACGAATCGGAAAGAAAAGCACAAGCACACCATTCCCGGCCGAGCCGCACGTTTTGATGTATATATTGCGTGGCTTTGGCAAACCGTGCGGCCGGCCATAGACGTCGAAGTTTCGCGTATTGGTGATTATTACTACGACTAGAAACAAATTTCAGGAAATTTGACTGGGTGCCTGCAGCTCGCCAAGTCTGTGCAGCATTTGAGCCACGGACCACCATTTGATGACATTTAGCCTCTCAGACCCTGTAAGGGTCCATTTGGTTGACTTTCAATGGGGTATTTTGTCTAAGTTTATTGCACATTACGTTGCCACCAACATTCTAATACTAACATGCTAATGCTAACATGCTAATGCTAACATGCTAACATGCTAAAATTCTAATGCTAACATGCTAATGCTAATATGCTAATGCTAACATGCTAATATGCTAATGCTAACATGCTAACATGCTAATGCTAACATGCTAACATGCTAATGTTAACATGCTAACATGCTAATGCTAACATGCTAATGCTAACATGCTAATGCTAACATGCTAATGCTAACATGCTAAACATGCTATTGCTAACATGCTAACATGCTAACATGCTAACATGCTAACATGCTAATGCTAACATGCTAATGCTAACATGCTAATATGCTAATGCTAACATGCTAATGCTAACATGCTAACATGCTAACATGCTAATGCTAACATGCTAATGCTAACATGCTAATGCTAACATGCTAATATGCTAATGCTAACATGCTAATATGCTAATGTTAACATGCTAATGCTAACATGCTAATGCTAACATGCTAATGCTAACATGCTAACATGCTAATGCTAACATGCTAATATGTTAATGCTAACATGCTAATGCTAACATGCTAACATGCTAATGCTAACATGCTAATGCTAACATGCTAACATGCTAATGCTAACATGCTAACATGCTAATGCTAACATGCTAATGCTAACATGCTAATGCTAACATGCTAACATGCTAATGCTAACATGCTAACATGCTAATATGCTAATGCTAACATGCTAATGCTAACATGCTAACATGCTAATGCTAACATGCTAATGCTAACATGCTAACATGCTAACATGCTAACGCTAACATGCTAATGCTAACATGCTAACATGATAATGCTAACATGCTAATGCTAACATGCTAATGCTAACATGCTAATGCTAACATGCTAATGCTAACATGCTAACATGCTAACATGCTAATGCTAACATGCTAATGCTAACATGCTAACATGCTAATGCTAACATGCTAATGCTAACATGCTAAGGGGTCCATTTGGTTTCGCTCAGGGGGGCGGCCCGGTTCTGGCGAGCCGCCCCGCGTCCGAAACGGTTGAGAAATGACAGAGTTACGTGTTTCCCCGAATTTCTCTATTGACTTTCAATGTGTGTGTGTGCGTGCACATGTGTGCATGTGCGTGTGTGCGCGCGTGTGTGAGAGTTTGTCAGGTGACCTTGAATCATTAACAAAGTATCATTTTCACCTGGGCTAGTCTATGCAATGCAAACAGTATTGAAAGTTAAATGCACAGTGACTCTCTATGAGAGAACGGATGTCCGAACAAATTGCTCTGTCGCAAAAAGTAAAAGTCGAATGCGATTTTTGTTTTCACCGTGAGTGACCCGAGGCATTGAGGTACGCCGTGTGCGATCGTGGCATTGGTACGATGAAAAACGTGGTTATAAGAGCGAGTTAAGAATTGTGCTTGTGATGAAAAAATTGCTGAGTCATTCAGGCAGTTAACATGGAGTTTTTGACACATTATGATGGTACACCTGTCGCTTTCAGAGCTGTAGTTCACGTACTGTATGTATCTGGGCTTTGGTTGTGACATTGGGTGAAAGAGGACGAGTGTGGCTACAAAATTACCGAAACCCATGCGTGTAAAGTGAATATTTTGGCCGTGAGGACGATTTGTTCGGAGAATTTCGGTATAGTCTTCACATTGGCTTCTCACTCTGATCCGCTCTCTCTCTGGGCGTGCGACACTCTGAGTCGAGAATATTGCTCAGACCACACACACTTTGAACTGCGATAGCCGGCAAACCGTGCAACGTATTCGAATTCCGTCTGAACCACCACAAAGTCGATGGCCTCGTGTGCTGTTTGACGTTTAAATCGTGTTTCTACGTAACAGTATGCCAGAGCAATGTGGCTCCAAAGTAACGTGTCGTTTTCTGTTTTTACCCGCGTCTCCCCATCGACTTTGAATGGGGCATTTTCGCGTCGTTTATTGCGAATTACGTCGGCACGGTAACACGAATCGGAAAGAAAAGCACAAGCACACCATTCCCGGCCGAGCCGCACGTTTTGATGTATATATTGCGGGGCTTTGGCAAACCGTGCGGCCGGCCATAGACGTCGAAGTTTCGCGTATTGATAATTATTATTCTGGGTGCCTGCCATGCAATGGCAGAAACACAGGTTGAAATCTAACACGCATACTTAACTAGAAACAAATTTCAGGAAATTTGACTGGGTGCCTGCAGCTCGCCAAGTCTGTGCAGCATTTGAGCCACGGACCACCATTTGATGACATTTAGCCTCTCAGACCCTGTAAGGGTCCATTTGGTTGACTTTCAATGGGGTATTTTGTCTAAGTTTATTGCACATTACGTTGCCACCAACATTCTAATGCTAACATGCTAACATGCTAATACTAAAATGCTAACATGCTAATGCTAACATGATAACATGCTAAAATGCTAATGCTAACATGCTAATGCTAATATGCTAATGCTAACATGCTAATATGCTAATGCTAACATGCTAATGCTAACATGCTAACATGCTAATGCTAACATGCTAACATGCTAACATGCTAATGCTAACATGCTAATGCTAACATGCTAACATGCTAATGCTAACATGCTAACATGCTAACATGCTAATGCTAACATGCTAACATGCTAATGCTAACATGCTAACATGCTAATATGCTAATGCTAACATGCTAATGCTAACATGCTAACATGTTAATGCTAACATGCTAACATGCTAATATACTAATGCTAACATGGTAACATGCTAATGCTAACATGCTAATGCTAACATGGTAACATGCTAACATGCTAATATGCTAATGCTAACATGGTAACATGGTAACATGCTAATGCTAATGCTAACATGCTAACATGCTAACATGCTAATGCTAACATGCTAACATGCTAATGCTAACATGCTAATGCTAACATGCTAACATGCTAATGCTAACATGCTAAAGCTAACATGCTAACATGCTAACATGCTAATGCTAACATGCTAACATGCTAACATACTAACATGCTAATGCTAACATGCTAAAGCTAACATGCTAACATGCTAACATGCTAATGCTAACATGCTAATGCTAACATGCTAATGCTAACATGCTAACATGCTAATGCTAACATGCTAACATGCTAACATGCTAACATGCTAATGCTAACATGCTAACATGCTAATGCTAACATGCTAACATGCTAATGCTAACATGCTAACATGCTAACATGCTAATATGCTAATGCTAACATGCTAACATGCTAATGCTAACATGCTAATGCTAACATGGTAACATGCTAACATGCTAATGCTAACATGGTAACATGGTAACATGCTAATGCTAATGCTAACATGCTAACATGCTAACATGCTAATGCTAACATGCTAACATGCTAATGCTAACATGCTAATGCTAACATGCTAATGCTAACATGCTAATGCTAACATGCTAACATGCTAATGCTAACATGCTAACATGCTAATATGCTAATGCTAACATGCTAACATGCTAATGCTAACATGCTAACATGTTAATGCTAACATGCTAACATGCTAACATGCTAACATGCTAACATGCTAATGCTAACATGCTAAAGCTAACATGCTAACATGCTAACATGCTAATGCTAACATGCTAATGCTAACATGCTAACATGCTAATGCTAACATGCTAATGCTAACATGCTAACATGCTAATATGCTAATGCTAACATGCTAATGCTAACATGCTAACATGCTAATGCTAACATGCTAACATGCTAATATGCTAATGCTAACATGCTAACGCTAACATGCTAATGCTAACATGCTAAGGGGTCCATTTGGTTTCGCTCAGGGGGGCGGCCCGGTTCTGGCGAGCCGCCCTGCATCCGAAACGGTTGAGAAATGACAGAGTTACGTGTTTCCCCGAATTTCTCTATTGACTTTCAATGTGTGTGTGCGTGCACATGTGTGCATGTGCGTGCATGTGCATGTGTGCGCGCGTGTGTGAGAGTTGGTCAGGTGACCTTGAATCATTAACAAAGTATCATTTTCACCTGGGCTAGTCTATGCAAATGCAAACAGTATTGCAAGTTAAAAGCCCACTGACTCTCTATGAGAGAACGTATGTCCGAACAAATTGCTCTATCGCAAAAAGTAAAAGTCGAATGCGATTTTTGTTTTCCCCGTGAGTGACCCGAGGCATTGAGGTACGCCGTGTGCGATAGTGGTATTGGTACGATAAAAAACGTGGTTATAAGAGCGAGTTAAGAATTGTGCTTGTGATGAAAAAATTGCTGACTCATTCAGGCATTTAACATGGAGTTTATGACACATTATGATGGTACACCTGTCGCTTTCAGGGCTGTAGTTCACGTACTGTATGTATCTGGGCTATGGTTGTGACATTGGGTGAAAGAGGACGAGTGTGGCTACAAAATTACCGAAACCCATGCGTGTAAAGTGAATATTTTGGCCGTGAGGACGATTTGTTCGGAGAATTTCGGTATAGTCTTCACATTGGCTTCTCACTCTGATCCGCTCTCTCTCTGGGCGTGCGACACTCTGAGTCGAGAATATTGCTCAGACCACACACACTTTGAACTGCCATAGCGGGCAAACCGTGCAACGTATTCGAATTCCGTCTGAACCACCACAAAGTCGATGGCCTCGTGTGCTGTTTGACGTTCAAATCGTGTTTCTACGTACCAGTATGCCAGAGTAATGTGGCTCCAAAGTAACGTGTCGTTTTCTGTTTTTCCACGCGTTTCCCCATCGACTTTGAATGGGGCATTTTTCGCGTCGTTTATTGCGAATTACGTGGGCACGGTAACACGAATCGGAAAGAAAAGCACAAGCACACCATTCCCGGCCGAGCCGCACGTTTTGATGTATATATTGCGGGGCTTTGGCAAACCGTGCGGCCGGCCGTAGACGTCGAAGTTTCGCGTATTGGTGATTATAATTATTAAGTATGCGTTTTAGATTTCAACCTGTGTTTCTGCCATTGCATGGCAGGCACCCAGAACTAGAAACAAATTTCAGGAAATTTGACTGGGTGCCTGCAGCTCGCCAAGTCTGTGCAGCATTTGAGCCACGGACCACCATTTGATGACATTTAGCCTCTCAGACCCTGTAAGGGTCCATTTGGTTGACTTTCAATGGGGTATTTTGTCTAAGTTTATTGCACATTACGTTGCTACCAACATTCTAATGCTAACATGCTAACATGCTAATACTAACATGCTAATGCTAACATGCTAATGCTAACATGCTAACATGCTAACATGCTAAAATGCTAATGCTAACATGCTAATGCTAATATGCTAATGCTAGCATGCTAACATGCTAATGCTAACATGCTAATGCTAACATGCTAAAATGCTAACATGCTAACATGCTAATGCTAACATGCTAATGCTAATATGCTAATGCTAGCATGCTAACATGCTAATGCTAACATGCTAATGCTAACATGCTAACATGCTAACATGCTAATGCTAACATGCTAATGCTAACATGCTAATGCTAACATGCTAATGCTAACATGCTAATGCTAACATGCTAATGCTAATATGCTAACATGCTAATGCTAACATGCTAATGCTAACATGCTAATGCTAACATGCTAATGCTAATGCTAACATGCTAATGCTAACATGCTAATGCTAACATGCTAATGCTAACATGCTAATGCTAACATGCTAATGCTAACATGCTAACATGCTAATGCTAACATGCTAATGCTAACATGCTAATGCTAACATGCTAACATGCTAATGCTAACATGCTAATGCTAACATGCTAATGCTAACATGCTAACATGCTAACATGCTAATGCTAACATGCTAACATGCTAATGCTAACATGCTAACATGCTAACATGCTAATGCTAACATGCTAACATGCTAATGCTAACATGCTAATGCTAACATGCTAATGTTAACATGCTAACATGCTAATGCTAACATGCTAATGCTAACATGCTAACATGCTAACATGCTAACATGCTAATGCTAACATGCTAACATGCTAATGCTAACATGCTAATGCTAACATGCTAACATGCTAATGCTAACATGCTAATGCTAACATGCTAATGCTAACATGCTAACATGCTAACATGCTAACATGCTAACATGCTAACATGCTAATGCTAACATGCTAATGCTAACATGCTAATGCTAACATGCTAACATGCTAATGCTAACATGCTAATGCTAACATGCTAATGCTAACATGCTAACATGCTAATGCTAACATGCTAATGCTAACATGCTAACATGCTAACATGCTAATGCTAACATGCTAACATGCTAATGCTAACATGCTAATGCTAACATGCTAATGCTAACATGCTAACATGATAATGTTAATATGCTAATGCTAACATGCTAATGCTAACATGCTAACATGCTAAAATGCTAATGCTAACATGCTAACATGCTAACATGGTAACATGCTAATGCTAACATGCTAATGCTAACATGCTAACATGCTAACATGCTAATGCTAACATGCTAATGCTAACATGCTAATATGCTAACATGCTAATGCTAACATGCTAATGCTAACATGCTAATGCTAACATGCTAACATGCTAATGCTAACATGATAATATGCTAATGCTAACATGCTAACATGCTAATGCTAACATGCTAACATGTTAACGCTAACATGCTAACATGCTAATGCTAACATGCTAATGCTAACATGCTAAGGGGTCCATTTGGTTTCGCTCAGGGGGGCGGTCCGATTCTGGCGAGCCGCCCCGCGTCCGAAACGGTTGAGAAATGACAGAGTTACGTGTTTCCCCGAATTTCTCTATTGACTTTCAATGTGTGTGTGTGCGTGCACATGTGTGCATGTGCGTGTGTGCGAGAGTTGGTCAGGTGACCTTGAATCATTAACAAAGTATCATTTTCACCTGGGCTAGTCTATGCAATGCAAACAGTATTGAAAGGTAAAGCACACTGACTCTCTATGAGAGATCGTATGTCCGAACAAATTGCTCTATCGCAAAAAGTAAAAGTCGAATGCGATTTTTGTTTTCCCCGTGAGTGACCCGAGGCATTGAGGTACGCCGTGTGCGATCGTGGTATTGGTACGATAAAAAACGTGGTTATAAGTGCGAGTTAAGAATTGTGCTTGTGATGAAAAAATTGCTGACTCATTCAGGCATTTAACATGGAGTTTATGACACATTATGATGGTACACCTGTCGCTTTCAGGGCTGTAGTTCACGTACTGTATGTATCTGGGCTATGGTTGTGACATTGGGTGAAAGAGGACGAGTGTGGCTACAAAATTACCGAAACACATGAGTGTAAAGTGAATATGTTGGCCGTGACGACGATTTGTTCGGAGAATTTCGGTATAGTCTTCACATTGGCTTCTCACTCTGATCCGCTCTCTCTCTGGGCGTGCGACACTCTGAGTCGAGAATATTGCTCAGACCACACACACTTTGAACTGCGATAGCGGGCAAACCGTGCAACCTATTCGAATTCCGTCTGAACCATCACAAAGTCGATGGCCTCGTGTGCTGTTTGACGTTTAAATCGTGTTTCTACGTAACAGTATGCCAGAGCAATGTGGCTCCAAAGTAACGTGTCGTTTTCTGTTTTTCCACGCGTTTCCCCATCGACTTTGAATGGGGCATTTTTCGCGTCGTTTATTGCGAATTACGTCGGCACGGTAACACGAATCGGAAAGAAAAGCACAAGCACACCATTCCCGGCCGAGCCGCACGTTTTGATGTATATATTGCGGGGCTTTGGCAAACCGTGCGGCCGGCCATAGACGTCGAAGTTTCGCGTATTGATAATAATTATTACGATTAAGTATGCGTTTTAGATTTCAACCTGTGTTTCTGCCATTGCATGGCAGGCACCCAGAACTAGAAACAAATTTCAGGAAATTTGACTGGGTGCCTACAGCTCGCCAAGTCTGTGCAGCATTTGAGCCACGGACCACCATTTGATGACATTTAGCCTCTCAGACCCTGTAAGGGTCCATTTGGTTGACTTTCAATGGGGTATTTTGTCTAAGTTTATTGCACATTACGTTGCCACCAACATTCTAATGCTAACATGCTAACATGCTAATACTAACATGCTGATGCTAACATGCTAATGCTAACATGCTAACATGCTAAAATGCTAATGCTAACATGCTAATGCTAATATGCTAATGCTAACATGCTAATATGCTAATGCTAACATGCTAATGCTAACATGCTAAGGGGTCCATTTGGTTTCGCTCAGGGGGGCGGCCCGGTTCTGGCGAGCCGCCCCGCATCCGAAACGGTTGAGAAATGACAGAGTTACGTGTTTCCCCGAATTTCTCTATTGACTTTCAATGTGTGTGTGCGTGCACATGTGTGCATGTGCGTGCATGTGCATGTGTGCGCGCGTGTGTGAGAGTTGGTCAGGTGACCTTGAATCATTAACAAAGTATCATTTTCACCTGGGCTAGTCTATGCAAATGCAAACAGTATTGCAAGTTAAAAGCCCACTGACTCTCTATGAGAGAACGTATGTCCGAACAAATTGCTCTATCGCAAAAAGTAAAAGTCGAATGCGATTTTTGTTTTCGCCGTGAGTGACCCGAGGCATTGAGGTACGCCGTGTGCTAACATGCTAAAATGCTAATGCTAACATGCTAATGCTAATATGCTAATGCTAACATGCTAATATGCTAATGCTAACATGCTAATGCTAACATGCTAACATGATAATGCTAACATGCTAATGCTAATATGCTAATGCTAACATGCTAATATGCTAATGCTAACATGCTAATGCTAACATGCTAATGCTAACATGCTAACATGATAATGCTAACATGCTAATGCTAACATGCTAACATGCTAATGCTAACATGCTAATGCTAACATGCTAATGATAACATGCTAATGATAACATGCTAATATGCTAATGCTAACATGCTAATGCAAACATGCTAACATGCTAATGCTAACATGCTAATGCTAACATGCTAATGCTAACATGCTAACATGCTAACATGCTAACATGCTAATGCTAACATGCTAATGCTAACATGCTAAGGGGTCCATTTGGTTTCGCTCAGGGGGGCGGCCCGGTTCTGGCGAGCCGCCCCGCATCCGAAACGGTTGAGAAATGACAGAGTTACGTGTTTCCCCGAATTTCTCTATTGACTTTCAATGTGTGTGTGCGTGCACATGTGTGCATGTGCGTGCATGTGCATGTGTGCGCGCGTGTGTGAGAGTTGGTCAGGTGACCTTGAATCATTAACAAAGTATCATTTTCACCTGGGCTAGTCTATGCAAATGCAAACAGTATTGCAAGTTAAAAGCCCACTGACTCTCTATGAGAGAACGTATGTCCGAACAAATTGCTCTATCGCAAAAAGTAAAAGTCGAATGCGATTTTTGTTTTCGCCGTGAGTGACCCGAGGCATTGAGGTACGCCGTGTGCTAACATGCTAAAATGCTAATGCTAACATGCTAATGCTAATATGCTAATGCTAACATGCTAATATGCTAATGCTAACATGCTAATGCTAACATGCTAACATGATAATGCTAACATGCTAATGCTAATATGCTAATGCTAACATGCTAATATGCTAATGCTAACATGCTAATGCTAACATGCTAATGCTAACATGCTAACATGATAATGCTAACATGCTAATGCTAACATGCTAACATGCTAATGCTAACATGCTAATGCTAACATGCTAATGATAACATGCTAATATGCTAATGCTAACATGCTAATGCAAACATGCTAACATGCTAATGCTAACATGCTAATGCTAACATGCTAATGCTAACATGCTAACATGCTAACATGCTAACATGCTAATGCTAACATGCTAATGCTAACATGCTAAGGGGTCCATTTGGTTTCGCTCAGGGGGGCGGCCCGGTTCTGGCGAGCCGCCCCGCATCCGAAACGGTTGAGAAATGACAGAGTTACGTGTTTCCCTGAATTTCTCTATTGACTTTCAATGTGTGTGTGCGTGCACATGTGTGCATGTGCGTGCATGTGCATGTGTGCGCGCGTGTGTGAGAGTTGGTCAGGTGACCTTGAATCATTAACAAAGTATCATTTTCACCTGGGCTAGTCTATGCAAATGCAAACAGTATTGCAAGTTAAAAGCCCACTGACTCTCTATGAGAGAACGTATGTCCGAACAAATTGCTCTATCGCAAAAAGTAAAAGTCGAATGCGATTTTTGTTTTCGCCGTGAGTGACCCGAGGCATTGAGGTACGCCGTGTGCGATCGTGGTATTGGTACGATAAAAAACGTGGTTATAAGAGCGAGTTAAGAACTGTGCTTGTGATGAAAAAATTGCTGACTCATTCAGGCATTTAACATGGAGTTTATGACACACTAGAAACAAATTTCAGGAAATTTGACTGGGTGCCTGCAGCTCGCCAAGTCTGTGCAGCATTTGAGCCACGGACCACCATTTGATGACATTTAGCCTCTCAGACCCTGTAAGGGTCCATTTGGTTGACTTTCAATGGGGTATTTTGTCTAAGTTTATTGCACATTACGTTGCCACCAACATTCTAATGCTAACATGCTAACATGCTAATGCTAACATGCTAATATGCTAACATGCTAATGCTAACATGCTAATATGCTAATGCTAACATGCTAAGGCTAACATGCTAATGCTAACATGCTAACATGCTAACATGCTAATGCTAACATGCTAACATGCTAATGCTAACATGCTAACATGCTAATGCTAACATGCTAATGCTAACATGCTAAGGCTAACATGCTAACATGCTAATGCTAACATGCTAACATGCTAATGCTAACATGCTAACATGCTAATGCTAACATGCTAATGCTAACATGCTAATGCTAACATGTTAACATGTTAATGCTAACATGCTAATGCTAACATGCTAACATGCTAATGCTAACATGCTAATGCTAACATGCTAACATGCTAACATGCTAATGCTAACATGCTAATATGCTAACATGCTAATGCTAACATGCTAATATGCTAATGCTAACATGCTAAGGCTAACGTGCTAACATGCTAATGCTAACATGCTAATGCTAACATGCTAACATGCTAACATGCTAATGCTAACATGCTAACATGCTAATGCTAACATGCTAATGCTAACATGCTAATGCTAACATGTTAACATGTTAATGCTAACATGCTAATGCTAACATGCTAATGCTAACATGCTAACATGCTAATGCTAACATGCTAATATGCTAACATGCTAATGCTAACATGCTAATATGCTAATGCTAACATGCTAAGGCTAACATGCTAACATGCTAATGCTAACATGCTAACATGCTAATGCTAACATGCTAACATGCTAACATGCTAATGCTAACATGCTAACATGCTAATGTTAACATGCTAACATGCTAATGCTAACATGCTAATGTTAACATGCTAACATGCTAATGCTAACATGCTAATGCTAACATGCTAATATGCTAACATGCTAAGGGGTCCATTTGGTTTCGCTCAGGGGGGCGGCCCGGTTCTGGCGAGCCGCCCCGCGTCCGAAACGGTTGAGAAATGACAGAGTTACGTGTTTCCCCGAATTTCTCTATTGACTTTCAATGTGTGTGTGTGCGTGCACATGTCTGCATGTGCGTGCATGTGCGTGTGTGCGCGCGTGTGTGAGAGTTGGTCAGGTGACCTTGAATCATTAACAAAGTATCATTTTCACCTGGGCTAGTCTATGCAATGCAAACAGTATTGAAAGGTAAAGCACACTGACTCTCTATGAGAGATCGTATGTCCGAACAAATTGCTCTATCGCAAAAAGTAAAAGTCGAATGCGATTTTTGTTTTCCCCGTGAGTGACCCGAGGCATTGAGGTACGCCGTGTGCGATCGTGGTATTGGTACGATAAAAAACGTGGTTATAAGTGCGAGTTAAGAATTGTGCTTGTGATGAAAAAATTGCTGACTCATTCAGGCATTTAACATGGAGTTTTTGACACATTATGATGGTACACCTGTCGCTTTCAGGGCTGTAGTTCACGTACTGTATGTATCTGTGCTATGGTTTTGACATTGGGTGAAAGAGGACGAGTGTGGCTACAAAATTACCGAAACCCATGCGTGTAAAGTGAATATTTTGGCCGTGAGGACGATTTGTTCGGAGAATTTCGGTATAGTCTTCACATTGGCTTCTCACTCTGATCCGCTCTCTCTCTGGGCGTGCGACACTCTGAGTCGAGAATATTGCTCAGACCACACACACTTTGAACTGCGATAGCGGGCAAACCGTGCAACGTATTCGAATTCCGTCTGAACCACCACAAAGTCGATGGCCTCGTGTGCTGTTTGACGTTTAAATCGTGTTTCTACGTAACAGTATGCCCGAGCAATGTGGCTCCAAAGTAACGTGTCGTTTTCTGTTTTTACCCGCGTCTCCCCATCGACTTTGAATGGGGCATTTTCGCGTCGTTTATTGCGAATTACGTCGGCACGGTAACACGAATCGGAAAGAAAAGCACAAGCACACCATTCCCGGCCGAGCCGCACGTTTTGATGTATATATTGCGGGGCTTTGGCAAACCGTGCGGCCGGCCGTAGACGTCGAAGTTTCGCGTATTGATAATTATAATTACGACTAGAAACAAATTTCAGGAAATTTGACTGGGTGCCTGCAGCTCGCCAAGTCTGTGCAGCATTTGAGCCACGGACCACCATTTGATGACATTTAGCCTCTCAGACCCTGTAAGGGTCCATTTGGTTGACTTTCAATGGGGTATTTTGTCTAAGTTTATTGCACATTACGTTGCTACCACGTTGCTAATACTAACATGCTAATGCTAACATGCTAATGCTAACATGCTAACATGCTAAAATGCTAATGCTAACATGCTAATGCTAATATGCTAATGCTAACATGCTAATATGCTAATGCTAACATGCTAATGCTAACATGCTAATGCTAACATGCTAATGCTAACATGCTAACATGCTAACATGCTAATGCTAACATGCTAATGCTGACATGCTAATATGCTAATGCTAACGTGCTAATGCTAACATGTTAATATGCTAATGCTAACATGCTAATGCTAACATGCTAACATGCTAATGCTAACATGCTAATGCTAACATGCTAATATGCTAATGCTAACATGCTAAGGCTAACATGCTAATGCTAACATGCTAACATGCTAATGCTAACATGCTAACATGCTAATGCTAACATGCTAATGCTAACATGCTAATGCTAACATGTTAACATGTTAGTGCTAACATGCTAACATGCTAATGCTAACATGCTAATGCTAACATGTTAACATGCTAATGCTAACATGCTAATGCTAACATGCTAACATGCTAATGCTAACATGCTAATATGCTAACATGCTAATATGCTAATGCTAATATGCTAACATGCTAATGCTAACATGCTAATATGCTAATGCTAACATGCTAAGGCTAACATGCTAATGCTAACATGCTAACATGCTAATGCTAACATGCTAACATGCTAATGCTAACATGCTAACATGCTAAAATGCTAATGCTAACATGCTAATGCTAACATGTTAACATGTTAGTGCTAACATGTTAATGCTAACATGCTAATGCTAACATGCTAATGCTAACATGCTAATGCTAACATGCTAATGCTAACATGCTAATGCTAACATGCTAACATGCTAACATGCTAATGCTAACATGCTAATATGCTAACATGCTAATGCTAACATGCTAATATGCTAATGCTAACATGCTAAGGCTAACATGCTAATGCTAACATGCTAACATGCTAATGCTAACATGCTAATGCTAACATGCTAACATGCTAATGCTAACATGCTAACATGCTAATGCTAACATGCTAATGCTAACATGCTAATGCTAACATGCTAAGGCTAACATGCTAACATGCTAATGCTAACATGCTAACATGCTAATGCTAACATGCTAACATGCTAATGCTAACATGCTAATGCTAACATGCTAACATGCTAATGCTAACATGCTAATGCTAACATGCTAACATGCTAACATGCTAATGCTAACATGCTAATATGCTAACATGCTAATGCTAACATGCTAACATGCTAACATGCTAATGCTAACATGCTAAGGGGTCCATTTGGTTTCGCTCAGGGGGGCGGCCCGGTTCTGGCGAGCCTCCCCACGTCCGAAACGGTTGAGAAATGACAGAGTTACGTGTTTCCCCGAATTTCTCTATTGACTTTCAATGTGTGTGTGTGTGCGTGCACATGTGTGCATGTGCGTGCATGTGCATGTGTGCGCGCGTGTGTGAGAGTTGGTCAGGTGACCTTGAATCATTAACAAAGTATCATTTTCACCTGGGCTAGTCTATGCAAATGCAAACAGTATTGCAAGTTAAAAGCCCACTGACTCTCTATGAGAGAACGTATGTCCGAACAAATTGCTCTATCGCAAAAAGTAAAAGTCGAATGCGATTTTTGTTTTCACCGTGAGTGACCCGAGGCATTGAGGTACGCCGTGTGCGATCGTGGTATTGGTACGATAAAAAACGTGGTTATAAGAGCGAGTTAAGAATTGTGCTTGTGATGAAAAAATTGCTGACTCATTCAGGCATTTAACATGGAGTTTATGACACATTATGATGGTACACCTGTCGCTTTCAGGGCTGTAGTTCACGTACTGTATGTATCTGGGCTATGGTTGTGACATTGGGTGAAAGAGGACGAGTGTGGCTACAAAATTACCGAAACCCATGCGTGTAAAGTGAATATTTTGGCCGTGAGGACGATTTGTTCGGAGAATTTCGGTATAGTCTTCACATTGGCTTCTCACTCTGATCCGCTCTCTCTCTGGGCGTGCGACACTCTGAGTCGAGAATATTGCTCAGACCACACACACTTTGAACTGCGATAGCGGGCAAACCGTGCAACGTATTCGAATTCCGTCTGAACCACCACAAAGTCGATGGCCTCGTGTGCTGTTTGACGTTCGAATCGTGTTTCTACGTACCAGTATGCCAGAGCAATGTGGCTCCAAAGTAACGTGTCGTTTTCTGTTTTCACCCGCGTCTCCCCATCGACTTTGAATGGGGCATTTTTCGCGTCGTTTATTGCGAATTACGTGGGCACGGTAACACGGATCGGAAAGAAAAGCACAAGCACACCATTCCCGGCCGAGCCGCACGTTTTGATGTATATATTGCGGGGCTTTGGCAAACCGTGCGGCCGGCCATAGACGTCGAAGTTTCGCGTATTGATGATGATGATAACTAGAAACAAATTTCAGGAAATTTGACTGGGTGCCTGCAGCTCGCCAAGTCTGTGCAGCATTTGAGCCACGGACCACCATTTGATGACATTTAGCCTCTCAGACCCTGTAAGGGTCCATTTGGTTGACTTTCAATGGGGTATTTTGTCTAAGTTTATTGCACATTACGTTGCCACCAACATTCTAATGCTAACATGCTAACATGCTAATACTAACATGCTAATGCTAACATGCTAATGCTAACATGCTAACATGCTAACATGCTAATGCTAACATACTAACATGCTAATGTTAACATGCTAACATGCTAATGCTAACATGCTAACATGCTAATGCTAACATGCTAACATGCTAATGCTAACATGCTAATGCTAACATGCTAACATGCTAATGCTAACATGCTAATGCTAACATACTAATGCTAACATGCTAACATGCTAATGCTAACATGCTAATGCTAACATGCTAACATGCTAATGCTAACATGCTAATGCTAACATTTTAACATGCTAATGCTAACATGCTAATGCTAACATGCTAATGCTAACATGCTAACATGCTAATGCTAACATGCTTACATGCTAATGCTAATGCTAACATGCTAACATGCTAATGCTAACATGCTCATGCTAACATGCTAATGCTAACATGCTAATGCTAACATGCTAATGCTAACATGCTAACATGCTAATGCTAACATGCTAATGCTAACATGCTAATATGCTAATGCTAACATGCTAACATGCTAACATGCTAATGCTAATGTTAACATGCTAACATGCTAATGCTAACATGCTAATGCTAACATGCTAACATGCTAACATGCTAATGCTAACATGCTAATGCTAACATGCTAACATGCTAACATGCTAATATGCTAATGCTAACATGCTAACATGATAATGCTAACATGCTAACATGCTAATGCTAACATGCTAATGCTAACATGCTAACATGCTAATGCTAACATGCTAATGCTAACATGCTAATATGCTAATGCTAACATGCTAACATGCTAATGCTAACATGCTAACATGCTAATGCTAACATGCTAATGCTAACATGCTAAGGGGTCCATTTGGTTTCGCTCAGGGGGGGCGGCCCGGTTCTGGCGAGCCGCCCCACGTCCGAAACGGTTGAGAAATGACAGAGTTACGTGTTTCCCCGAATTTCTCTATTGACTTTCAATGTGTGTGTGCGTGCACATGTGTGCATGTGCGTGCATGTGCATGTGTGCGCGCGTGTGTGAGAGTTGGTCAGGTGACCTTGAATCATTAACAAAGTATCATTTTCACCTGGGCTAGTCTATGCAAATGCAAACAGTATTGCAAGTTAAAAGCCCACTGACTCTCTATGAGAGAACGTATGTCCGAACAAATTGCTCTATCGCAAAAAGTAAAAGTCGAATGCGATTTTTGTTTTCCCCGTGAGTGACCCGAGGCATTGAGGTACGCCGTGTGCGATCGTGGTATTGGTACGATAAAAAACGTGGTTATAAGTGCGAGTTAAGAATTGTGCTTGTGATGAAAAAATTGCTGACTCATTCAGGCATTTAACATGGAGTTTATGACACATTATGATGGTACACCTGTCGCTTTCAGGGCTGTAGTTCACGTACTGTATGTATCTGTGCTATGGTTTTGACATTGGGTGAAAGAGGACGAGTGTGGCTACAAAATTACCGAAACCCATGCGTGTAAAGTGAATATTTTGGCCGTGAGGACGATTTGTTCGGAGAATTTCGGTATAGTCTTCACATTGGCTTCTCACTCTGATCCGCTCTCTCTCTGGGCGTGCGACACTCTGAGTCGAGAATATTGCTCAGACCACACACACTTTGAACTGCGATAGCGGGCCAACCGTGCAACGTATTCGAATTCCGTCTGAACCACCACAAAGTCGATGGCCTCGTGTGCTGTTTGACGTTTAAATCGTGTTTCTACGTAACAGTATGCCAGAGCAATGTGGCTCCAAAGTAACGTGTCGTTTTCTGTTTTTCCACGCGTTTCCCCATCGACTTTGAATGGGGCATTTTTCGCGTCGTTTATTGCGAATTACGTGGGCACGGTAACACGAATCGGAAAGAAAAGCACAAGCACACCATTCCCGGCCGAGCCGCACGTTTTGATGTATATATTGCGGGGCTTTGGCAAACCGTGCGGCCGGCCGTAGACGTCGAAGTTTCGCGTATTGATGATAATTATTAAGTATGCGTTTTAGATTTCAACCTGTGTTTCTGCCATTGCATGGCAGGCACCCAGAATTATTAAGTATGCGTTTTAGATTTCAACCTGTGTTTCTGCCATTGCATGGCAGGCACCCAGAATTATGATGGTACACCTGTCGCTTTCAGGGCTGTAGTTCACGTATTGTATGTATCTGGGCTATGGTTGTGACATTGGGTGAAGGAGGACGAGTGTGGCTACAAAATTACCGAAACCCATGCGTGTAAAGTGAATATTTTGGCCGTGAGGACGATTTGTTCGGAGAATTTCGGTATAGTCTTCACATTGGCTTCTCACTCTGATCCGCTCTCTCTCTGGGCGTGCGACACTCTGAGTCGAGAATATTGCTCAGACCACACACACTTTGAACTGCGATAGCGGGCAAACCGTGCAACGTATTCGAATTCCGTCTGAACCACCACAAAGTCGATGGCCTTGTGTGCTGTTTGACGTTTAAATCGTGTTTCTACGTACCAGTATGCCAGAGCAATGTGGCTCCAAAGTAACGTGTCGTTTTCTGTTTTTCCACGCGTTTCCCCATCGACTTTGAATGGGGCATTTTTCGCGTCGTTTATTGCGAATTACGTCGGCACGGTAACACGAATCGGAAAGAAAAGCACAAGCACACCATTCCCGGCCGAGCCGCACGTTTTGATGTATATATTGCGGGGCTTTGGCAAACCGTGCGGCCGGCCATAGACGTCGAAGTTTCGCGTATTGGTGATTATAATAATTACTAGAAACAAATTTCAGGAAATTTGACTGGGTGCCTGCAGCTCGCCAAGTCTGTGCAGCATTTGAGCCACGGACCACCATTTGATGACATTTAGCCTCTCAGACCCTGTAAGGGTCCATTTGGTTGACTTTCAATGGGGTATTTTGTCTAAGTTTATTGCACATTACGTTGCCACCAACATTCTAATGCTAACATGCTAATGCTAACATGCTAACATGCTAAAATGCTAATGCTAAAATGCTAACATGCTAACATGTTAACATGCTAATGCTAACATGCTAATGCTAACATGCTAACATGCTAATGCTAACATGCTAATGCTAACATGCTAACATGCTAACATGCTAATGCTAACATGCTAATGCTAACATGCTAACATGCTAATGCTAACATGCTAATGCTAACATGCTAACATGCTAATGCTAACATGCTAATGCTAACATGCTAACATGCTAATGCTAACATGCTAACATGCTAATGCTAACATGCTAATGCTAACATGCTAACATGCTAACATGCTAATGCTAACATGCTAATGCTAACATGCTAACATGCTAATGCTAACATGCTAATGCTAACATGCTAACATGCTAACATGCTAATGCTAACATGCTAATGCTAACATGCTAACATGCTAATGCTAACATGCTAATGCTAATATGCTAATGCTAACATGCTAAAATGCTAATGCTAACATGCTAATGCTAATTTGCTAACATGCTAATGCTAACATGCTAATGCTAACATGCTAAAATGCTAACATGCTAAAATGCTAATGCTAACATGCTAATGCTAACATGCTAACATGATAATGCTAATATGCTAATGCTAACATGCTAATGCTAACATGCTAAAATGCTAAAATGCTAATGCTAACATGCTAAAATGCTAACATGCTAACATGTTAACATGCTAATGCTAACATGCTAATGCTAACATGCTAACATGCTAATGCTAACATGCTAATGCTAACATGCTAAAATGCTAACATGTTAATGCTAACATGCTAATGCTAACATGCTAATGCTAACATGCTAATGCTAACATGCTAATGCTAACATGCTAACATGCTAATGCTAACATGCTAATGCTAACATGCTAATATGCTAACATGCTAATGCTAACATGCTAATGCTAACATGCTAATGCTAACATGCTAACATGCTAATGCTAACATGATAATATGCTAATGCTAACATGCTAACATGCTAACATGCTAACGCTAACATGCTAACATGCTAATGCTAACATGCTAATGCTAACATGCTAAGGGGTCCATTTGGTTTCGCTCAGGGGGGCGGCCCGGTTCTGGCGAGCCGCCCTGCGTCCGAAACGGTTGAGAAATGACAGAGTTACGTGTTTCCCCGAATTTCTCTATTGACTTTCAATGTGTGTGTGTGCGTGCACATGTGTGCATGTGCGTGTGTGCGAGAGTTGGTCAGGTGACCTTGAATCATTAACAAAGTATCATTTTCACCTGGGCTAGTCTATGCAAATGCAAACAGTATTGCAAGTTAAAAGCCCACTGACTCTCTATGAGAGAACGTATGTCCGAACAAATTGCTCTATCGCAAAAAGTAAAAGTCGAATACGATTTTTGTTTTCACCGTGAGTGACCCGAGGCATTGAGGTACGCCGTGTGCGATCGTGGTATTGGTACGATAAAAAACGTGGTTATAAGAGCGAGTTAAGAATTGTGCTTGTGATGAAAAAATTGCTGACTCATTCAGGCATTTAACATGGAGTTTATGACACATTATGATGGTACACCTGTCGCTTTCAGGGCTGTAGTTCACGTACTGTATGTATCTGGGCTATGGTTGTGACATTGGGTGAAAGAGGACGAGTGTGGCTACAAAATTACCGAAACCCATGCGTGTAAAGTGAATATTTTGGCCGTGAGGACGATTTGTTCGGAGAATTCCGGTATAGTCTTCACATTGGCTTCTCACTCTGATCCGCTCTCTCTCTGGGCGTGCGACACTCTGAGTCGAGAATATTGCTCAGACCACACACACTTTGAACTGCGATAGCGGGCAAACCGTGCAACGTATTCGAATTCCGTCTGAACCACCACAAAGTCGATGGCCTCGTTCTCCATCGACTTTGAATGGGGCATTTTTCGCGCCGTTTATTGCGAATTACGTTGGCACGGTAACACGAATCGGAAAGAAAAGCACAAGCACACCATTCCCGGCCGAGCCGCACGTTTTGATGTATATATTGCGGGGCTTTGGCAAACCGTGCGGCCGGCCGTAGACGTCGAAGTTTCGCGTATTGATAATTATAATTACGATTAAGTATGCGTTTTAGATTTCAACCTGTGTTTCTGCCATTGCATGGCAGGCACCCAGAACTAGAAACAAATTTCAGGAAATTTGACTGGGTGCCTACAGCTCGCCAAGTCTGTGCAGCATTTGAGCCACGGACCACCATTTGATGACATTTAGCCTCTCAGACCCTGTAAGGGTCCATTTGGTTGACTTTCAACGGGGTATTTTGTCTAAGTTTATTGCACATTACGTTGCCACCAACATTCTAATGCTAACATGCTAACATGCTAATATTAACATGCTAATGCTAACATGCTAATGCTAACATGCTAACATGCTAAAATGCTAATGCTAACATGCTAATGCTAATATGCTAATGCTAACATGCTAATATGCTAATGCTAATGCTAACATGCTAATGCTAACATGCTAATGCTAACATGCTAACATGCTAATGCTAACATGCTAATGCTAACATGCTAATGCTAACATGCTAATGCTAACATGCTAATATGCTAATGCTAACATGCTAATGCAAACATGCTAACATGCTAATGCTAACATGCTAACATGCTAACATGCTAATGCTAACATGCTAACATGCTAACATGCTAATGCTAACATGCTAATGCTAACATGCTAAGGGGTCCATTTGGTTTCGCTCAGGGGGGCGGCCCGGTTCTGGCGAGCCGCCCCGCGTCCGAAACGGTTGAGAAATGACAGAGTTACGTGTTTCCCCGAATTTCTCTATTGACTTTCAATGTGTGTGTGCGTGCACATGTGTGCATGTGCGTGCATGTGCATGTGTGCGCGCGTGTGTGAGAGTTGGTCAGGTGACCTTGAATCATTAACAAAGTATCATTTTCACCTGGGCTAGTCTATGCAAATGCAAACAGTATTGCAAGTTAAAAGCCCACTGACTCTCTATGAGAGAACGTATGTCCGAACAAATTGCTCTATCGCAAAAAGTAAAAGTCGAATGCGATTTTTGTTTTCACCGTGAGTGACCCGAGGCATTGAGGTACGCCGTGTGCGATCGTGGTATTGGTACGATAAAAAACGTGGTTATAAGAGCGAGTTAAGAATTGTGCTTGTGATGAAAAAATTGCTGACTCATTCAGGCATTTAACATGGAGTTTATGACACATTATGATGGTACACCTGTCGCTTTCAGGGCTGTAGTTCACGTACTGTATGTATCTGGGCTATGGTTGTGACATTGGGTGAAAGAGGACGAGTGTGGCTACAAAATTGCCGAAACCCATGCGTGTAAAGTGAATATTTTGGCCGTGAGGACGATTTGTTCGGAGAATTCCGGTATAGTCTTCACATTGGCTTCTCACTCTGATCCGCTCTCTCTCTGGGCGTGCGACACTCTGAGTCGAGAATATTGCTCAGACCACACACACTTTGAACTGCGATAGCGGGCAAACCGTGCAACGTATTCGAATTCCGTCTGAACCACCACAAAGTCGATGGCCTCGTGTGCTGTTTGACGTTTAAATCGTGTTTCTACGTACCAGTATGCCAGAGCAATGTGGCTCCAAAGTAACGTGTCGTTTTCTGTTTTCACCCGCGTCTCCCCATCGACTTTGAATGGGGCATTTTTCGCGTCGTTTATTGCGAATTACGTGGGCACGGTAACACGAATCGGAAAGAAAAGCACAAGCACACCATTCCCAGCCGAGCCGCACGTTTTGATGTATATATTGCGGGGCTTTGGCAAACCGTGCGGCCGGCCATAGACGTCGAAGTTTCGCGTATTGATTATTATTACTACGATTAAGTATGCGTTTTAGATTTCAACCTGTGTTTCTGCCATTGCATGGCAGGCACCCAGAACTAGAAACAAATTTCAGGAAATTTGACTGGGTGCCTGCAGCTCGCCAAGTCTGTGCAGCATTTGACCACCATTTGATGACATTTAGCCTCTCAGACCCTGTAAGGGTCCATTTGGTTGACTTTCAATGGGGTATTTTGTTTAAGTTTATTGCACATTACGTTGCCACCAACATTCTAATGCTAACATGCTAACATGCTAATACTAACATGCTAATGCTAACATGCTAATGCTAACATGCTAACATGCTAACATGCTAATGCTAATATGCTAATGCTAATATGCTAATGCTAATATGCTAATGCTAACATGCTAATGCTAACATGCTAACATGCTAACATGCAAACATGCTAACATGCTAATGCTAACATGCTAATGCTAACATGCTAACATGCTAATGCTGACATGCTAACATGCTAATGCTAACATGCTAACATGCTAATGCTAACATGCTAATGCTAACATGCTAACATGCTAATGCTAACATGCTAATGCTAACATGCTAAGGGGTCCATTTGGTTTCGCTCAGGGGGGGCGGCCCGGTTCTGGCGAGCCGCCCCGCGTCCGAAACGGTTGAGAAATGACAGAGTTACGTGTTTCCCCGAATTTCTCTATTGACTTTCAATGTGTGTGTGCGTGCACATGTGTGCATGTGCGTGCATGTGCATGTGTGCGCGCGTGTGTGAGAGTTGGTCAGGTGACCTTGAATCATTAACAAAGTATCATTTTCACCTGGGCTAGTCTATGCAAATGCAAACAGTATTGCAAGTTAAAAGCCCACTGACTCTCTATGAGAGAACGTATGTCCGAACAAATTGCTCTATCGCAAAAAGTAAAAGTCGAATGCGATTTTTGTTTTCACCGTGAGTGACCCGAGGCATTGAGGTACGCCGTGTGCGATCGTGGTATTGGTACGATAAAAAACGTGGTTATAAGAGCGAGTTAAGAATTGTGCTTGTGATGAAAAAATTGCTGACTCATTCAGGCATTTAACATGGAGTTTATGACACATTATGATGGTACACCTGTCGCTTTCAGGGCTGTAGTTCACGTACTGTATGTATCTGGGCTATGGTTGTGACATTGGGTGAAAGAGGACGAGTGTGGCTACAAAATTACCGAAACCCATGCGTGTAAAGTGAATATTTTGGCCGTGAGGACGATTTGTTCGGATAATTTCGGTATAGTCTTCACATTGGCTTCTCACTCTGATCCGCTCTCTCTCTGGGCGTGCGACACTCTGAGTCGAGAATATTGCTCAGACCACACACACTTTGAACTTCGATAGCGGGCAAACCGTGCAACGTATTCGAATTCCGTCTGAACCACCACAAAGTCGATGGCCTCGTTCTCCATCGACTTTGAATGGGGCATTTTTCGCGCCGTTTATTGCGAATTACGTTGGCACGGTAACACGAATCGGAAAGAAAAGCACAAGCACACCATTCCCGGCCGAGCCGCACGTTTTGATGTATATATTGCGGGGCTTTGGCAAACCGTGCGGCCGGCCGTAGACGTCGAAGTTTCGCGTATTGATAATTATAATTACGATTAAGTATGCGTTTTAGATTTCAACCTGTGTTTCTGCCATTGCATGGCAGGCACCCAGAACTAGAAACAAATTTCAGGAAATTTGACTGGGTGCCTACAGCTCGCCAAGTCTGTGCAGCATTTGAGCCACGGACCACCATTTGATGACATTTAGCCTCTCAGACCCTGTAAGGGTCCATTTGGTTGACTTTCAACGGGGTATTTTGTCTAAGTTTATTGCACATTACGTTGCCACCAACATTCTAATGCTAACATGCTAACATGCTAATATTAACATGCTAATGCTAACATGCTAATGCTAACATGCTAACATGCTAAAATGCTAATGCTAACATGCTAATGCTAATATGCTAATGCTAACATGCTAATATGCTAATGCTAATGCTAACATGCTAATGCTAACATGCTAATGCTAACATGCTAACATGCTAATGCTAACATGCTAATGCTAACATGCTAATGCTAACATGCTAATGCTAACATGCTAATATGCTAATGCTAACATGCTAATGCAAACATGCTAACATGCTAATGCTAACATGCTAACATGCTAACATGCTAATGCTAACATGCTAATGCTAACATGCTAATGCTAACATGCTAATGCTAACATGCTAAGGGGTCCATTTGGTTTCGCTCAGGGGGGCGGCCCGGTTCTGGCGAGCCGCCCCGCATCCGAAACGGTTGAGAAATGACAGAGTTACGTGTTTCCCCGAATTTCTCTATTGACTTTCAATGTGTGTGTGCGTGCACATGTGTGCATGTGCGTGCATGTGCATGTGTGCGCGCGTGTGTGAGAGTTGGTCAGGTGACCTTGAATCATTAACAAAGTATCATTTTCACCTGGGCTAGTCTATGCAAATGCAAACAGTATTGCAAGTTAAAAGCCCACTGACTCTCTATGAGAGAACGTATGTCCGAACAAATTGCTCTATCGCAAAAAGTAAAAGTCGAATGCGATTTTTGTTTTCACCGTGAGTGACCCGAGGCATTGAGGTACGCCGTGTGCGATCGTGGTATTGGTACGATAAAAAACGTGGTTATAAGAGCGAGTTAAGAATTGTGCTTGTGATGAAAAAATTGCTGACTCATTCAGGCATTTAACATGGAGTTTATGACACATTATGATGGTACACCTGTCGCTTTCAGGGCTGTAGTTCACGTACTGTATGTATCTGGGCTATGGTTGTGACATTGGGTGAAAGAGGACGAGTGTGGCTACAAAATTGCCGAAACCCATGCGTGTAAAGTGAATATTTTGGCCGTGAGGACGATTTGTTCGGAGAATTCCGGTATAGTCTTCACATTGGCTTCTCACTCTGATCCGCTCTCTCTCTGGGCGTGCGACACTCTGAGTCGAGAATATTGCTCAGACCACACACACTTTGAACTGCGATAGCGGGCAAACTGTGCAACGTATTCGAATTCCGTCTGAACCACCACAAAGTCGATGGCCTCGTGTGCTGTTTGACGTTTAAATCGTGTTTCTACGTACCAGTATGCCAGAGCAATGTGGCTCCAAAGTAACGTGTCGTTTTCTGTTTTTCACCCGCGTCTCCCCATCGACTTTGAATGGGGCATTTTTCGCGTCGTTTATTGCGAATTACGTGGGCACGGTAACACGAATCGGAAAGAAAAGCACAAGCACACCATTCCCGGCCGAGCCGCACGTTTTGATGTATATATTGCGGGGCTTTGGCAAACCGTGCGGCCGGCCATAGACGTCGAAGTTTCGCGTATTGATTATTATTACTACGATTAAGTATGCGTTTTAGATTTCAACCTGTGTTTCTGCCATTGCATGGCAGGCACCCAGAACTAGAAACAAATTTCAGGAAATTTGACTGGGTGCCTGCAGCTCGCCAAGTCTGTGCAGCATTTGACCACCATTTGATGACATTTAGCCTCTCAGACCCTGTAAGGGTCCATTTGGTTGACTTTCAATGGGGTATTTTGTTTAAGTTTATTGCACATTACGTTGCCACCAACATTCTAATGCTAACATGCTAACATGCTAATACTAACATGCTAATGCTAACATGCTAATGCTAACATGCTAACATGCTAACATGCTAATGCTAATATGCTAATGCTAATATGCTAATGCTAATATGCTAATGCTAACATGCTAATGCTAACATGCTAACATGCTAACATGCAAACATGCTAACATGCTAATGCTAACATGCTAATGCTAACATGCTAATTCTAACATGCTAATTCTAACATGCTAACATGCTAATGCTAACATGCTAACATGCTAATGCTAACATGCTAATGCTAACATGCTAACATGCTAACATGCTAACATGCTAATGCTAACATGCTAATGCTAACATGCTAATGCTAACATGCTAATGCTAACATGCTAACATGTTAATGCTAACATGCTAATGCTAACATGTTAACATGCTAATGCTAACATGCTAATGCTAACATGCTAATATGTTAATGCTAACATGCTAATGCTAACATGCTAATGCTAACATGCTAACATGCTAATGCTAACATGCTAACATGCTAATATGCTAATGCTAACATGCTAATGCTAACATGCTAACATGCTAATGCTAACATGCTAAGATGCTAATGCTAACATGCTAATGCTAACATGCTAAGGGGTCCATATGGTTTCGCTCAGGGGGGCGGCCCAGTTCTGGCGAGCCGCCCCGCGTCCGAAACGGTTGAGAAATGACAGAGTTACGTGTTTCCCCGAATTTCTCTATTGACTTTCAATGTGTGTGTGTGCACATGTGTGCATGTGCGTGCATGTGCGTGTGTGCGCGCGTGTGTGAGAGTTGATCAGGTGACCTTGAATCATTAACAAAGTATCATTTTCTCCTGGGCTAGTCTATGCAAACGCAAACAGTATTGAAAGTTAATGAGAGAACGTATGAGAGAACGTATGTCCGAACAAATTGCTCTATCGCAAAAAGTAAAAGTCGAATGCGATTTTTGTTTTTGCCGTGAGTGACCCGAGGCATTGA
Organism: Electrona antarctica; assembly: GCF_951216825.1. Taxonomy (NCBI): domain Eukaryota; kingdom Metazoa; phylum Chordata; class Actinopteri; order Myctophiformes; family Myctophidae; genus Electrona; species Electrona antarctica. Next base: position 1,781,970 of record NW_027637034.1, on the reverse strand, counting down.
GGTACGCCGTGTGCGATCGTGGTATTGGTACGATAAAAAACGTGGTTATAAGAGCGAGTTAAGAATTGTGTTTGTGATGAAAAAATTGCTGACTCATTCAGGTATTTAACATGGAGTTTATGACACATTATGATGGTACACCTGTCGCTTTCAGGGCTGTAGTTCACGTACTGTATGTATCTGGGCTATGGTTGTGACATTCGGTGAAAGAGGACGAGTGTGGCTACAAAATTACCGAAACCCATGCGTGTAAAGTGAATATTTTGGCCGTGAGGACGATTTGTTCGGAGAATTTCGGTATAGTCTTCACATTGGCTTCTCACTCTGATCCGCTCTCTCTCTGGGCGTGCGACACTCTGAGTCGAGAATATTGCTCAGACCACACACACTTTGAACTGCGATAGCGGGCAAACCGTGCAACGTATTCGAATTCCTTCTGAACCACCACAAAGTCGATGGCCTCGTGTGCTGTTTGACGTTTAAATCGTGTTTCTACGTACCAGTATGCCAGAGCAATGTGGCTCCAAAGTAACGTGTCGTTTTCTGTTTTTACCCGCGTCTCCCCATCGACTTTGAATGGGGCATTTTTCGCGTCGTTTATTGCGAATTACGTAGGCACGGTAACACGAATCGGAAAGAAAAGCACAAGCACACCATTCCCGGCCGAGCCGCACGTTTTGATGTATATATTGCGGGGCTTTGGCAAACCGTGCGGCCGGCCATAGACGTCAAAGTTTCGCGTATTGGTGATTATAATTATTACTACGATTAAGTATGCGTTTTAGATTTCAACCTGTGTTTCTGCCATTGCATGGCAGGCACCCAGAACTAGAAACAAATTTCAGGAAATTTGACTGGGTGCCTACAGCTCGCCAAGTCTGTGCAGCATTTGAGCCACGGACCACCATTTGATGACATTTAGCCTCTCAGACCCTGTAAGGGTCCATTTGGTTGACTTTCAACGGGGTATTTTGTCTAAGTTTATTGCACATTACGTTGCCACCAACATTCTAATGCTAACATGCTAACATGCTAATATTAACATGCTAATGCTAACATGCTAATGCTAACATGCTAACATGCTAAAATGCTAATGCTAACATGCTAATGCTAATATGCTAATGCTAACATGCTAATATGCTAATGCTAATGCTAACATGCTAATGCTAACATGCTAATGCTAACATGCTAACATGCTAACATGCTAATGCTAACATGCTAATGCTAACATGCTAATGCTAACATGCTAATGCTAACATGCTAATATGCTAATGCTAACATGCTAATGCAAACATGCTAACATGCTAATGCTAACATGCTAACATGCTAACATGCTAATGCTAACATGCTAACATGCTAATGCTAACATGCTAATGCTAACATGCTAATGCTAACATGCTAAGGGGTCCATTTGGTTTCGCTCAGGGGGGCGGCCCGGTTCTGGCGAGCCGCCCCGCATCCGAAACGGTTGAGAAATGACAGAGTTACGTGTTTCCCCGAATTTCTCTATTGACTTTCAATGTGTGTGTGCGTGCACATGTGTGCATGTGCGTGCATGTGCGTGGGTGCGCGCGTGTGTGAGAGTTGGTCAGGTGACCTTGAATCATTAACAAAGTATCATTTTCACCTGGGCTAGTCTATGCAATGCAAACAGTATTGAAAGGTAAAAGCACACTGACTCTCTATGAGAGAGCATATGTCCGAACAAATTGCTCTATCGCAAAAAGTAAAAGTCGAATGCGATTTTTGTTTCCGCCGTGAGTGACCCGAGGCATTGAGGTACGCCGTGTGCGATCGTGGTATTGGTACGATAAAAAACGTGGTTATAAGAGCGAGTTAAGAATTGTGCTTGTGATGAAACAATTGCTGACTCATTCAGGTATTTAACATGGAGTTTATGACACATTATGATGGTACACCTGTCGCTTTCAGGGCTGTAGTTCACGCACTGTATGTATCTGGGCTATGGTTGTGACATTGGGTGAAAGAGGACGAGTGTGGCTACAAAATTACCGAAACCCATGCGTGTAAAGTGAATATTTTGGCCGTGAGGACGATTTGTTCGGAGAATTTCGGTATAGTCTTCACATTGGCTTCTCACTCTGATCCGCTCTCTCTCTGGGCGTGCGACACTCTGAGTCGAGAATATTGCTCAGACCACACACACTTTGAACTGCGATAGCGGGCAAACCGTGCAACGTATTCGAATTCTGTCTGAACCACCACAAAGTCGATGGCCTCGTGTGCTGTTTGACGTTTAAATCGTGTTTCTACGTACCAGTATGCCAGAGCAATGTGGCTCCAAAGTAACGTGTCGTTTTCTGTTTTTACCCGCGTCTCCCCATCGACTTTGAATGGGGCATTTTTTGCGTCGTTTATTGCGAATTACGTCGGCACGGTAACACGAATCGGAAAGAAAAGCACAAGCACACCATTCCCGGCCGAGCCGCACGTTTTGATGTATATATTGCGGGGCTTTGGCAAACCGTGCGGCCGGCCATAGACGTCGAAGTTTCGCGTATTGATTATAATAATTATTACGATTAAGTATGCGTTTTAGATTTCAACCTGTGTTTCTGCCATTGCATGGCAGGCACCCAGAACTAGAAACAAATTTCAGGAAATTTGACTGGGTGCCTACAGCTCGCCAAGTCTGTGCAGCATTTGAGCCACGGACCACCATTTGATGACATTTAGCCTCTCAGACCCTGTAAGGGTCCATTTGGTTGACTTTCAATGGGGTATTTTGTCTAAGTTTATTGCACATTACGTTGCCACCAACATTCTAATGCTAACATGCTAACATGCTAATACTAACATGCTAATGCTAACATGCTAATGCTAACATGCTAACATGCTAAAATGCTAATGCTAACATGCTAATATGCTAATGCTAATATGCTAATATGCTAATGCTAACATGCTAACATGCTAATGCTAACATGCTAATGCTAACATGCTAATGCTAACATGTTAACATGTTAATGCTAACATGCTAATGCTAACATGCTAATGCTAACATGCTAATGCTAACATGCTAACATGCTAATGCTAACATGCTAATATGCTAACATGCTAATGCTAACATGCTAATATGCTAATGCTAACATGCTAAGGCTAACATGCTAACATGCTAATGCTAACATGCTAATGCTAACATGCTAATGCTAACATGCTAATATGCTAACATGCTAATGCTAACATGCTAATATGCTAATGCTAACATGCTAATATGCTAACATGCTAATGCTAATATGCTAATGCTAACATGCTAAGGCTAACATGCTAACATGCTAATGCTAACATGCTAACATGCTAATGCTAACATGCTAATGCTAACATGCTAATGCTAACATGCTAATGCTAACATGCTAATGCTAACATGCTAATATGCTAACATGCTAATGCTAACATGCTAATATGCTAACATGCTAATGCTAACATGTTAATATGCTAATGCTAACATGCTAAGGCTAACATGCTAACATGCTAATGCTAACATGCTAATGCTAACATGCTAATGCTAACATGCTAATGCTAACATGCTAACATGCTAATGCTAACATGCTAATATGCTAACATGCTAATGCTAACATGCTAATATGCTAATGCTAACATGCTAATATGCTAACATGTTAACATGCTAATATGCTAATGCTAACATGCTAAGGCTAACATGCTAATGCTAACATGCTAACATGCTAATGCTAACATGCTAATGCTAACATGCTAATGCTAACATGTTAACATGTTAATGCTAACATGCTAATGCTAACATGCTAATGCTAACATGCTAATGCTAACATGCTAATGCTAACATGCTAATGCTAACATGCTAACATGCTAATGCTAACATGCTAATATGCTAACATGCTAATGCTAACATGCTAATATGCTAATGCTAACATGCTAAGGCTAACATGCTAATGCTAACATGCTAATGCTAACATGCTAATGCTAACATGCTAATGCTAACATGCTAACATGCTAATGCTAACATGCTAACATGCTAATGCTAACATGCTAACATGCTAATGCTAACATGCTAACATGCTAATGCTAACATGCTAACATGCTAATGCTAACATGTTAACATGTTAATGCTAACATGCTAATGCTAACATGCTAATGCTAACATGCTAACATGCTAATGCTAACATGCTAATATGCTAACATGCTAATGCTAACATGCTAATATGCTAATGCTAACATGCTAAGGCTAACATGCTAACATGCTAATGCTAACATGCTAACATGCTAATGCTAACATGCTAACATGCTAACATGCTAATGCTAACATGCTAACATGTTAATGCTAACATGCTAACATGCTAATGCTAACATGCTAATGCTAACATGCTAATGCTAATATGCCAAGGGGTCCATTTGGTTTCGCTCAGGGGGGGCGGCCCGGTTCTGGCGAGCCGCCCTGCGTCCGAAACGGTTGAGAAATGACAGAGTTACGTGTTTCCCCAAATTTCTCTATTGACTTTCAATGTGTGTGTGTGCGTGCACATGTGTGCATGTGCGTGCATGTGCGTGTGTGCGCGCGTGTGTGAGAGTTGGTCAGGTGACCTTGAATCATTAACAAAGTATCATTTTCACCTGGGCTAGTCTATGCAATGCAAACAGTATTGAAAGTTAAAAGCACAGTGACTCTCTATGACAGAACGTATGTCCGAACAAATTGCTCTATCGCAAAAAGTAAAAGTCGAATGCGATTTTTGTTCTCGCCGTGAGTGACCCGAGGCATTGAGGTACGCCGTGTGCGATCGTGGTATTGGTACGATAAAAAACGTGGTTATAAGAGCGAGTTAAGAATTGTGCTTGTGATGAAAAAATTGCTGACTCATTCAGGTATTTAACATGGAGTTTATGACACATTATGATGGTACACCTGTCGCTTTCAGGGCTGTAGTTCACGTACTGTATGTATCTGGGCTTTGGTTGTGACATTGGGTGAAAGAGGACGAGTGTGGCTACAAAATTACCGAAACCCATGCGTGTAAAGTGAATATTTTGGCCGTGAGGACGATTTGTTCGGAGAATTTCGGTATAGTCTTCACATTGGCTTCTCACTCTGATCCGCTCTCTCTCTGGGCGTGCGACACTCTGAGTCGAGAATATTGCTCAGACCACACACACTTTGAACTGCCATAGCGGGCAAACCGTGCAACGTATTCGAATTCCGTCTGAACCACCACAAAGTCGATGGCCTCGTGTGCTGTTTGACGTTTAAATCGTGTTTCTACGTAACAGTATGCCCGAGCAATGTGGCTCCAAAGTAACGTGTCGTTTTCTGTTTTTACCCGCGTCTCCCCATCGACTTTGAATGGGGCATTTTCGCGTCGTTTATTGCGAATTACGTCGGCACGGTAACACGAATCGGAAAGAAAAGCACAAGCACACCATTCCCGGCCGAGCCGCACGTTTTGATGTATATATTGCGGGGCTTTGGCAAACCGTGCGGCCGGCCATAGACGTCGAAGTTTCGCGTATTGATGATGATAATTATTCTGGGTGCCTCCCATGCAATGGCAGAAACACAGGTTGAAATCTAAAACGCATACTTAATCGTAGTAATCACCAATACGCGAAACTTCGACGTCTATGGCCGGCCGCACGGTTTGCCAAAGCCCCGCAATATATACATCAAAACGTGCGGCTCGGCCGGGAATGGTGTGCTTGTGCTTTTCTTTCCGATTCGTGTTACCGTGCCCACGTAATTCGCAATAAACGACGCGAAAAATGCCCCATTCAAAGTCGATGGGGAAACGCGTGGAAAAACAGAAAACGACACGTTACTTTGGAGCCACATTGCTCTGGCATACTGGTACGTAGAAACACGATTTGAACGTCAAACAGCACACGAGGCCATCGACTTTGTGGTGGTTCAGACGGAATTCGAATACGTTGCACGGTTTGCCCGCTATGGCAGTTCAAAGTGTGTGTGGTCTGAGCAATATTCTCGACTCAGAGTGTCGCACGCCCAGAGAGAGAGCGGATCAGAGTGAGAAGCCAATGTGAAGACTATACCGAAATTCTCCGAACAAATCGTCCTCACGGCCAAAATATTCACTTTACACGCATGGGTTTCGGTAATTTTGTAGCCACACTCGTCCTCTTTCACCCAATGTCACAACCAAAGCCCAGATACATACAGTACGTGAACTACAGCTCTGAAAGCGACAGGTGTACCATCATAATGTGTCAAAAACTCCATGTTAACTGCCTGAATGACTCAGCAATTTTTTCATCACAAGCACAATTCTTAACTCGCTCTTATAACCACGTTTTTCATCGTACCAATGCCACGATCGCACACGGCGTACCTCAATGCCTCGGGTCACTCACGGTGAAAACAAAAATCGCATTCGACTTTTACTTTTTGCGATAGAGCAATTTGTTCGGACATACCTGTCATTGACAGTCAGTGGGCTTTTAACATTCAATACTGTTTGCGTTTGCATAGACTAGCCCAGGTGAAAATGATACTTTGTTAATGATTCAAGGTCACCTGACCAACTCTCACACACGCGCGCACACACGCACATGCATGCACATGCACACATGTGCACGCACACACACACATTGAAAGTCAATAGAGGAATTCGGGGAAACACGTAACTCTGTCATTTCTCAACCGTTTCGGACGCGGGGCGGCTCGCCAGAACCGGGCCGCCCCCCTGAGCGAAACCAAATGGACCCCTTAGCATGTTAGCATTAGCATCTTAGCATGTTAGCATGTTAGCATTAGCATGTTAGCATGTTAGCATTAGCATGTTAGCATGTTAGCATTAGCATGTTAGCATTAGCATGTTAGCATGTTAGCATGTTAGCATTAGCATGTTAGCATGTTAGCATTAGCATGTTAGCATGTTAGCATTAACATGTTAGCATTAGCATGTTAGCATGTTAGCATTAGCATGTTAGCATTAGCATGTTAGCATGTTAGCATTAGCATGTTAACATGTTAGCATTAGCATGTTAGCATTAGCATGTTAGCATGTTAGCATGTTAGCATTAGCATGTTAGCATGTTAGCATTAGCATGTTAGCATTAACATGTTAGCATTAGCATGTTAGCATGTTAGCATTAGCATGTTAGCATTAGCATGTTAGCATTAGCATATTAGCATGTCAGCATTAGCATGTTAGCATTAGCATGTTAGCATGTTAGCATGTTAGCATGTTAGCATTAGCATGTTAGCATGTTAGCATGTTCGCATTAGCATGTTAGCATGTTAGCATTAGCATGTTAGCATTAGCATATTAGCATGTTAGCATTAGCATATTAGCATTAGCATGTTAGCATTAGCATTTTAGCATGTTAGCATGTTAGCATTAGCATGTTAGCATTAGCATGTTAGTATTAGCATGTTAGCATTAGAATGTTGGTGGCAACGTAATGTGCAATAAACTTAGACAAAATACCCCATTGAAAGTCAACCAAATGGACCCTTACAGGGTCTGAGAGGCTAAATGTCATCAAATGGTGGCCCATGGCTCAAATGCTGCACAGACTTGGCGATCTACAGGCACCCAGTCAAATTTCCTGAAATTTGTTTCTAGTTCTGGGTGCCTGCCATGCAATGGCAGAAACACAGGTTGAAATCTAAAACGCATACTTAATCGTAGTAATCACCAATACGCGAAACTTCGACGTCTATGGCCGGCCGCACGGTTTGCCAAAGCCCCGCAATATATACATCAAAACGTGCGGCTCGGCCGGGAATGGTGTGCTTGTGCTTTTCTTTCCGATTCGCGTTACCGTTCCGACGTAATTCGCAATAAACGACGCGAAAAATGCCCCATTCAAAGTCGATGGGGAAACGCGTGGAAAAACAGAAAACGACACGTTACTTTGGAGCCACATTGCTCTGGCATACTGGTACGTAGAAACACGATTTAAACGTCAAACAGCACACGAGGCCATCGACTTTGGTGGTTCAGACGGAATTCGAATACGTTGCACGGTTTGCCCGCTATCGCAGTTCAAAGTGTGTGTGGTCTGAGCAATATTCTCGACTCAGAGTGTCGCACGCCCAGAGAGAGAGCGGATCAGAGTGAGAAGCCAATGTGAAGACTATACCGAAATTCTCCGAACAAATCGTCCTCACGGCCAAAATATTCACTTTACACGCATGGGTTTCGGTAATTTTGTAGCCACACTCGTCCTCTTTCACCCAATGTCACAACCATAGCCCAGATACATACAGTATGTGAACTACAGCCCTGAAAGCGACAGGTGTACCATCATAATGTGTCATAAACTCCATGTTAAATACCTGAATGAGTCAGCAATTTTTTCATCACAAGCACAATTCTTAACTCGCTCTTATAACCACGTTTTTTATCGTACCAATACCACGATCGCACACGGCGTACCTCAATGCCTCGGGTCACTCACGTCGAAAACAAAAATCGCATTCGACTTTTACTTTTTGCGATAGAGCAATTTGTTCGGACATACGTTCTCTCATAGAGAGTCAGTGGGCTTTTAACTTGCAATACTGTTTGCATTTGCATAGACTAGCCCAGGTGAAAATGATACTTTGTTAATGATTCAAGGTCACCTGACCAACTCTCACACACGCGCGCACACATGCACATGCACACACATGCACACATGTGCACGCACACACACATTGAAAGTCAATAGAGAAATTCGGGGAAACACGTAACTCTGTCATTTCTCAACCGTTTCGGATGCGGGGCGGCTCGCCAGAACCGGGCCGCCCCCCTGAGCGAAACCAAATGGACCCCTTAGCATGTTAGCATTAGCATGTTAGCATTAGCATGTTAGCATGTTAGCATTAGCATGTTAGCATGTTAGCATTAACATGTTAGCATGTTTGCATTAGCATGTTAGCATTAGCATATTAGCATGTTAGCATTAGCATGTTAGCATTAGCATGTTAGCATTAGCATGTTAGCATTAGCATGTTAGCATGTTAGCATTAGCATGTTAGCATTAGCATGTTAGCATGTTAGCATTAGCATGTTAGCATTAGCATGTTAGCATTAGCATGTTAGCATTAGCATATTAGCATGTTAGCATTAGCATATTAGCATTAGCATGTTAGCATTAGCATTTTAGCATGTTAGCATGTTAGCATTAGCATGTTAGCATTAGCATGTTAGTATTAGCATGTTAGCATGTTAGCATTAGAATGTTGGTGGCAACGTAATGTGCAATAAACTTAGACAAAATACCCCATTGAAAGTCAACCAAATTGACCCTTACAGGGTCTGAGAGGCTAAATGTCATCAAATGGTGGTCCGTGGCTCAAATGCTGCACAGTCAAATTTCCTGAAATTTGTTTCTAGTTAAGTATGCGTTTTAGATTTCAACCTGTGTTTCTGCCATTGCATGGCAGCCATAGACGTCGAAGTTTCGCGTATTGGTGATTATAATTCTGGGTGCCTGCCATGCAATGGCAGAAACACAGGTTGAAATCTAACACGCATACTTAATAATCGTAATAGATGTTCCGGAACTTCGACGTCTATGGCCGGCCGCACGGTTTGCCAAAGCCCCGCAATATATACATCAAAACGTGCGGCTCGGCCGGGAATGGTGTGCTTGTGCTTTTCTTTCCGATTCGTGTTACCGTGCCGACGTAATTCGCAATAAACGACGCGAAAAATGCCCCATTCAAAGTCGATGGGGAAACGCGGGTAAAAACAGAAAACGACACGTTACTTTGGAGCCACATTGCTCTGGCATACTGGTACGTAGAAACACGATTTAAACGTCAAACAGCACACGAGGCCATCGACTTTGTGGTGGTTCAGACGGAATTCGAATACGTTGCACGGTTTGCCCGCTATCGCAGTTCAAAGTGTGTGTGGTCTGAGCAATATTCTCGACTCAGAGTGTCGCACGCCCAGAGAGAGAGCGGATCAGAGTGAGAAGCCAATGTGAAGACTATACCGAAATTCTCCGAACAAATCGTCCTCACGGCCAAAATATTCACTTTACACGCATGGGTTTTGGTAATTTTGTAGCCACACTCGTCCTCTTTCACCCAATGTCACAACCATAGCCCAGATACATACAGTACGTGAACTACAGCCCTGAAAGCGACAGGTGTACCATCATAATGTGTCATAAACTCCATGTTAAATGCCTGAATGAGTCAGCAATTTTTTCATCACAAGCACAATTCTTAACTCGCTCTTATAACCACGTTTTTTATCGTACCAATACCACGATCGCACACGGCGTACCTCAATGCCTCGGGTCACTCACGGGGAAAACAAAAATCGCATTCGACTTTAACTTTTTGCGATAGAGCAATTTGTTCGGACATACGTTCTCTCATAGAGATTCAGTGGGCTTTTAACTTGCAATACTGTTTGCATTTGCATAGACTAGCCCAGGTGAAAATGATACTTTGTTAATGATTCAAGGTCACCTGACCAACTCTCACACACGCGCGCACACATGCACATGCACGCACATGCACACATGTGCACGCACACACACATTGAAAGTCAATAGAGAAATTCGGGGAAACACGTAACTCTGTCATTTCTCAACCGTTTCGGATGCGGGGCGGCTCGCCAGAACCGGGCCGCCCCCCTGAGCGAAACCAAATGGACCCCTTAGCATGTTAGCATTAGCATGTTAGCATTAGCATGTTAGCATGTTAGCATTAGCATGTTAGCATGTTAGCATTAGCATGTTAGCATGTTAGCATTAGCATGTTAGCATGTTAGCATGTTTGCATTAGCATGTTAGCATTAGCATATTAGCATGTTAGCATTAGCATGTTAGCATTAGCATGTTAGCATGTTAGCATTAGCATGTTAGCATTATCATGTTAGCATGTTAGCATTAGCATGTTAGCATTAGCATGTTAGCATTAGCATGTTAGCATGTTAGCATTAGCATGTTAGCATTAGCATGTTAGCATTAGCATGTTAACATTAGCATTTTAGCATGTTAGCATGTTAGCATTAGCATGTTAGCATTAGCATGTTAGTATTAGCATGTTAGCATGTTAGCATTAGAATGTTGGTGGCAACGTAATGTGCAATAAACTTAGACAAAATACCCCATTGAAAGTCAACCAAATGGACCCTTACAGGGTCTGAGAGGCTAAATGTCATCAAATGGTGGTCCGTGGCTCAAATGCTGCACAGACTTGGCGAGCTGTAGGCACCCAGTCAAATTTCCTGAAATTTGTTTCTAGTTCTGGGTGCCTGCCATGCAATGGCAGAAACACAGGTTGAAATCTAAAACGCATACTTAATAATTATCATCATAATCAATACGCGAAACTTCGACGTCTATGGCCGGCCGCACGGTTTGCCAAAGCCCCGCAATATATACATCAAAACGTGCGGCTCGGCCGGGAATGGTGTGCTTGTGCTTTTCTTTCCGATTCGTGTTACCGTGCCGACGTAATTCGCAATAAACGACGCGAAAAATGCCCCATTCAAAGTCGATGGGGAAACGCGTGGAAAAACAGAAAACGACACATTACTTTGGAGCCACATTGCTCTGGCATACTGGTACGTAGAAACACGATTTAAACGTCAAACAGCACACGAGGCCATCGACTTTGTGGTGGTTCAGACGGAATTCGAATACGTTGCACGGTTTGCCCGGTATCGCAGTTCAAAGTGTGTGTGGTCTGAGCAATATTCTCGACTCAGAGTGTCGCACGCCCAGAGAGAGAGCGGATCAGAGTGAGAAGCCAATGTGAAGACTATACCGAAATTCTCCGAACAAATCGTCCTCACGGCCAAAATATTCACTTTACACGCATGGGTTTCGGTAATTTTGTAGCCACACTCGTCCTCTTTCACCCAATGTCACAACCATAGCCCAGATACATACAGTACGTGAACTACAGCCCTGAAAGCGACAGGTGTACCATCATAATGTGTCATAAACTCCATGTTAAATACCTGAATGAGTCAGCAATTTTTTCATCACAAGCACAATTCTTAACTTGCTCTTATAACCACGTTTTTTATCGTACCAATACCACGATCGCACACGGCGTACCTCAATGCCTCGGGTCACTCACGGCGAAAACAAAAATCGCATTCGACTTTTACTTTTTGCGACAGAGCAATTTGTTCGGACATACGTTCTCTCATAGAGTCACTGTGCTTTTAAGTTTCAATACTGTTTGCGTTTGCATAGACTAGCCCAGGTGAAAATGATACTTTGTTAATGATTCAAGGTCACCTGACCAACTCTCACACACGCGCGCACACACAAGCACATGCACACATGTGCACGCACACACACACATTGAAAGTCAATAGAGAAATTCGGGGAAACACGTAACTCTGTCATTTCTCAACCGTTTCGGACGCGGGGCGGCTCGCCAGAACCGGGCCGCCCCCCCTGAGCGAAACCAAATGGACCCCTTAGCATGTTAGCATTAGCATGTTAGCATTAGCATGTTAGCATTCGCATATTAGCATGTTAGCATGTTAGCATTAGCATGTTAGCATTAGCATGTTAGCATGTTAGCATTAGCATGTTAGCATTATCTTGTTAGCATTAGCATGTTAGCATTAGCATGTTAGCATGTTAGCATTAGCATGTTAGCATTAACATGTTAGCATTAGCATGATAGCATTAGCATGTTAGCATGTTAACATTATCATGTTAGCATTAGCATGTTAGCATGTTAGCATTAGCATGTTAGCATTAGCATGTTAGCATGTTAGCATTAGCATGTTAGCATGTTAAAATTAGCATGTTAGCATTAGCATATTAGCATGTTAGCATTAGCATGTTAGCATTAGCATATTAGCATTAGCATGTTAGCATGTTAGCATTAGCATGTTAGCATTAGCATGTTAGCATTAGCATATTAGCATGTTAGCATTAGCATGTTAGCATGTTAAAATTAGCATGTTAGCATTAGCATGTTAGCATGTTAGCATTAGCATGTTAGCATTAGCATATTAGCATGTTAGCATTAGCATGTTAGCATGTTAGCATTAGCATGTTAGCATTAGCATGTTAGCATTAGCATGTTAGCATGTTCGCATTAGCATGTTAGCATTAGCATGTTAGCATGAGCATGTTAGCATTAGCATGTTAGCATTAGCATGTTAGCATGTTAGCATTAGCATATTAGCATTAGCATGTTAGCATTAGCATTTTAGCATGTTAGCATGTTAGCATTAGCATGTTAGTATTAGCATGTTAGCATGTTAGCATTAGAATGTTGGTGGCAACGTAATGTGCAATAAACTTAGACAAAATACCCCATTGAAAGTCAACCAAATGGACCCTTACAGGGTCTGAGAGGCTAAATGTCATCAAATGGTGGCCCATGGCTCAAATGCTGCACAGACTTGGCGATCTACAGGCACCCAGTCAAATTTCCTGAAATTTGTTTCTAGTTCTGGGTGCCTGCCATGCAATGGCAGAAACACAGGTTGAAATCTAAAACGCATACTTAATTATTATCATCATCAATACGCGAAACTTCGACGTCTACGGCCGGCCGCACGGTTTGCCAAAGCCCCGCAATATATACATCAAAACGTGCGGCTCGGCCGGGAATGGTGTGCTTGTGCTTTTCTTTCCGATTCGTGTTACCGTGCCCACGTAATTCGCAATAAACGACGCGAAAATGCCCCATTCAAAGTCGATGGGGAGACGCGGGTAAAAACAGAAAACGACACGTTACTTTGGAGCCACATTGCTCGGGCATACTGTTACGTAGAAACACGATTTAAACGTCAAACAGCACACGAGGCCATCGACTTTGTGGTGGTTCAGACGGAATTCGAATACGTTGCACGGTTTGCCCGCTATGGCAGTTCAAAGTGTGTGTGGTCTGAGCAATATTCTCGACTCAGAGTGTCGCACGCCCAGAGAGAGAGCGGATCAGAGTGAGAAGCCAATGTGAAGACTATACCGAAATTCTCCGAACAAATCGTCCTCACGGCCAAAATATTCACTTTACACGCATGGGTTTCGGTAATTTTGTAGCCACACTCGTCCTCTTTCACCCAATGTCACAACCAAAGCCCAGATACATACAGTACGTGAACTACAGCCCTGAAAGCGACAGGTGTACCATCATAATGTGTCAAAAACTCCATGTTAACTGCCTGAATGAGTCAGCAATTTTTTCATCACAAGCACAATTCTTAACTCGCTCTTATAACCACGTTTTTTATCGTACCAATACCACGATCGCACACGGCGTACCTCAATGCCTCGGGTCACTCACGGTGAAAACAAAAATCGCATTCGACTTTTACTTTTTGCGATAGAGCAATTTGTTCGGACATACCTGTCATTGACAGTCAGTGGGCTTTTAACATTCAATACTGTTTGCGTTTGCATAGACTAGCCCAGGTGAAAATGATACTTTGTTAATGATTCAAGGTCACCTGACCAACTCTCACACACGCGCGCACACACGCACATGCATGCACATGCACACATGTGCACGCACACACACACATTGAAAGTCAATAGAGGAATTCGGGGAAACACGTAACTCTGTCATTTCTCAACCGTTTCGGACGCGGGGCGGCTCGCCAGAACCGGGCCGCCCCCCTGAGCGAAACCAAATGGACCCCTTAGCATGTTAGCATTAGCATGTTAGCATGTTAGCATGTTAGCATTAGCATGTTAGCATGTTAGCATTAGCATGTTAGCATTAGCATGTTAGCATTAGCATGTTAGCATGTTAGCATGTTAGCATTAGCATGTTAGCATGTTAGCCTTAGCATGTTAGCATTAGCATATTAGCATGTTAGCATTAGCATGTTAGCATATTAGCATGTTAGCATTAGCATGTTAGCATGTTAGCATGTTAGCATGTTAGCATTAGCATGTTAGCATGTTAGCATTAGCATGTTAGCATGTTAGCATTAGCATGTTAGCATTAGCATGTTAGCATTAGCATGTTAGCATGTTAGCATGTTAGCATTAGCATGTTAGCATGTTAGCATGTTAGCATTAGCATGTTAGCATTAGCATGTTAGCATGTTAGCATTAGCATATTAGCATGTTAGCATTAGCATGTTAGCATATTAGCATGTTAGCATTAGCATGTTAGCATATTAGCATGTTAGCATTAGCATGTTAGCATGTTAGCATGTTAGCATTAGCATGTTAGCATGTTAGCATGTTAGCATTAGCATGTTAGCATGTTAGCATTAGCATGTTAGCATGTTAGCCTTAGCATTAGCATATTAGCATGTTAGCATTAGCATGTTAGCATATTAGCATTAGCATGTTAGCATTAGCATGTTAGCATTAGCATGTTAGCATTAGCATGTTAGCATGTTAGCATGTTAGCATGTTAGCATTAGCATATTAGCATGTTAGCATGTTAGCATTAGCATGTTAGCATGTTAGCATGAGCATGTTAGCATTAGCATGTTAGCATGTTAACATTAGCATGTTAGCATTAGCATGTTAGCATGTTAGCATGTTAGCATGTTAGCATTAGCATATTAGCATGTTAGCATTAGCATATTAGCATTAGCATGTTAGCATTAGCATTTTAGCATGTTAGCATGTTAGCATTAGCATGTTAGCATTAGCATGTTAGCATGTTAGCATGTTAGCATGTTAGCATGTTAGCATTAGCATATTAGCATGTTAGCATGTTAGCATTAGCATATTAGCATGTTAGCATTAGCATATTAGCATTAGCATGTTAGCATTAGCATTTTAGCATGTTAGCATGTTAGCATTAGCATGTTAGCATTAGCATGTTAACATTAGCATGTTAGCATTAGCATGTTAGCATTAGCATATTAGCATGTTAGCATGTTAGCATTAGCATGTTAACATTAGCATGTTAGCATGTTAGCATTAGCATGTTAACATGTTAGCATTAGCATGTTAGCATTTAGCATGTTAGCATGTTAGCATTAGCATGTTAGCATTAGCATATTAGCATTAGCATGTTAGCATTAGCATGTTAGCATGTTAGCATTAGCATATTAGCATGTTAGCATATTAGCATGTTAGCATGTTAGCATTAGCATGTTAGCATTAGCATGTTAGCATGTTAGCATTAGCATGTTAGCATTATCATGTTAGCATGTTAGCATTAGCATGTTAGCATTAGCATGTTAGCATGTTAGCATGTTAGCATGTTAGCATTAGCATATTAGCATGTTAGCATTAGCATATTAGCATTAGCATGTTAGCATTAGCATTTTAGCATGTTAGCATGTTAGCATTAGCATGTTAGCATTAGCATGTTAGTATTAGCATGTTAGCATGTTAGCATTAGAATGTTGGTGGCAACGTAATGTGCAATAAACTACCCCATTGAAAGTCAACCAAATGGACCCTTACAGGGTCTGAGAGGCTAAATGTCATCAAATGGTGGTCCGTGGCTCAAATGCTGCACAGACTTGGCGAGCTGCAGGCACCCAGTCAAATTTCCTGAAATTTGTTTCTAGTCGTAATTATAATTATCAATACGCGAAACTTCGACGTCTACGGCCGGCCGCACGGTTTGCCAAAGCCCCGCAATATATACATCAAAACGTGCGGCTCGGCCGGGAATGGTGTGCTTGTGCTTTTCTTTCCGATTCGTGTTACCGTGCCCACGTAATTCGCAATAAACGACGCGAAAAATGCCCCATTCAAAGTCGATGCGGAAACGCGTGGAAAAACAGAAAACGACACGTTACTTTGGAGCCACATTGCTCTGGCATACTGTTACGTAGAAACACGATTTAAACGTCAAACAGCACACGAGGCCATCGACTTTGTGGTGGTTCAGACGGAATTCGAATACGTTGCACGGTTTGCCCGCTATCGCAGTTCAAAGTGTGTGTGGTCTGAGAAATATTCTCGACTCAGAGTGTCGCACGCCCAGAGAGAGAGCGGATCAGAGTGAGAAGCCAATGTGAAGACTATACCGAAATTCTCCGAACAAATCGTCCTCACGGCCAAAATATTCACTTTACACGCATGGGTTTCGGTAATTTTGTAGCCACACTCGTCCTCTTTCACCCAATGTCAAAACCATAGCACAGATACATACAGTACGTGAACTACAGCCCTGAAAGCGACAGGTGTACCATCATAATGTGTCATAAACTCCATGTTAAATGCCTGAATGAGTCAGCAATTTTTTCATCACAAGCACAATTCTTAACTCGCACTTATAACCACGTTTTTTATCGTACCAATACCACGATCGCACACGGCGTACCTCAATGCCTCGGGTCACTCACGGGGAAAACAAAAATCGCATTCGACTTTTACTTTTTGCGATAGAGCAATTTGTTCGGACATACGATCTCTCATAGAGAGTCAGTGTGCTTTACCTTTCAATACTGTTTGCATTGCATAGACTAGCCCAGGTGAAAATGATACTTTGTTAATGATTCAAGGTCACCTGACCAACTCTCGCACACACGCACATGCACACATGTGCACGCACACACACACATTGAAAGTCAATAGAGAAATTCGGGGAAACACGTAACTCTGTCATTTCTCAACCGTTTCGGACGCGGGGCGGCTCGCCAGAACCGGGCCGCCCCCCCTGAGCGAAACCAAATGGACCCCTTAGCATGTTAGCATTAGCATGTTAGCATTAGCATGTTAGCATGTTAGCATTAGCATATTAGCATGTTAGCATTAGCATGTTAGCATTAGCATGTTAGCATGTTAGCATTAGCATGTTAGCATGTTAGCATTAGCATGTTAGCATGTTAGCATTAGCATGTTAGCATGTTAGCATGTTAGCATTAGCATGTTAGCATGTTAGCATTAGCATGTTAGCATTAGCATGTTAGCATGTTAGCATTAGCATGTTAGCATTAGCATGTTAGCATGTTAGCATTAGCATGTTAGCATTAGCATGTTAGCATGTTAGCATTAGCATGTTAGCATGTTAGCATTAGCATATTAGCATATTAGCATGTTAGCATGTTAGCATGTTAGCATGTTAGCATTAGCATGTTAGCATGTTAGCATGTTAGCATGTTAGCATTAGCATGTTAGCATGTTAGCATTAGCATGTTAGCATTAGCATATTAGCATGTTAGCATTAGCATGTTAGCATTAGCATGTTAGCATGTTAGCATTAGCATATTAGCATGTTAGCATTAGCATGTTAGCATTAGCATGTTAGCATGTTAGCATTAGCATGTTAGCATGTTAGCATTAGCATGTTAGCATGTTAGCATTAGCATATTAGCATGTTAGCATGTTAGCATTAGCATGTTAGCATGTTAGCATTAGCATGTTAGCATTAGCATGTTAGCATGTTAGCATTAGCATGTTAGCATTAGCATGTTAGCATGTTAGCATTAGCATGTTAGCATTAGCATGTTAGCATGTTAGCATTAGCATGTTAGCATTAGCATGTTAGCATGTTAGCATTAGCATGTTAGCATGTTAGCATGTTAGCATTAGCATATTAGCATATTAGCATGTTAGCATGTTAGCATGTTAGCATGTTAGCATTAGCATGTTAGCATGTTAGCATTAGCATGTTAGCATTAGCATGTTAGCATGTTAGCATTAGCATGTTAGCATTAGCATGTTAGCATGTTAGCATTAGCATGTTAGCATTAGCATGTTAGCATGTTAGCATTAGCATGTTAGCATTAGCATGTTAGCACACGAGGCCATCGACTTTGTGGTGGTTCAGACGGAATTCGAATACGTTGCACGGTTGGCCCGCTATCGCAGTTCAAAGTGTGTGTGGTCTGAGCAATATTCTCGACTCAGAGTGTCGCACGCCCAGAGAGAGAGCGGATCAGAGTGAGAAGCCAATGTGAAGACTATACCGAAATTCTCCGAACAAATCGTCCTCACGGCCAAAATATTCACTTTACACGCATGGGTTTCGGTAGTTTTGTAGCCCCACTCGTCCTCTTTCACCCAATGTCACAACCATAGCACAGATACATACAGTACGTGAACTACAGCCCTGAAAGCGACAGGTGTACCATCATAATGTGTCATAAACTCCATGTTAAATGCCTGAATGAGTCAGCAATTTTTTCATCACAAGCACAATTCTTAACTCGCACTTATAACCACGTTTTTTATCGTACCAATACCACGATCGCACACGGCGTACCTCAATGCCTCGGGTCACTCACGGGGAAAACAAAAATCGCATTCGACTTTTACTTTTTGCGATAGAGCAATTTGTTCGGACATACGATCTCTCATAGAGAGTCAGTGTGCTTTACCTTTCAATACTGTTTGCATTGCATAGACTAGCCCAGGTGAAAATGATACTTTGTTAATGATTCAAGGTCACCTGACCAACTCTCGCACACACGCACATGCACACATGTGCACGCACACACACACATTGAAAGTCAATAGAGAAATTCGGGGAAACACGTAACTCTGTCATTTCTCAACCGTTTCGGACGCGGGGCGGCTCGCCAGAACCAGGCCGCCCCCCCTGAGCGAAACCAAATGGACCCCTTAGCATGTTAGCATTAGCATGTTAGCATTAGCATGTTAGCATGTTAGCATTAGCATATTAGCATGTTAGCATTAGCATGTTAGCATTAGCATGTTAGCATGTTAGCATTAGCATGTTAGCATGTTAGCATTAGCATGTTAGCATGTTAGCATTAGCATGTTAGCATGTTAGCATGTTAGCGTTAGCATGTTAGCATTAGCATGTTAGCATTAGCATGTTAGCATGTTAGCATTAGCATGTTAGCATTAGCATGTTAGCATGTTAGCATTAGCATGTTAGCATTAGCATGTTAGCATGTTAGCATTAGCATGTTAGCATGTTAGCATTAGCATATTAGCATATTAGCATGTTAGCATGTTAGCATGTTAGCATGTTAGCATGTTAGCATGTTAGCATTAGCATGTTAGCATGTTAGCATGTTAGCATTAGCATGTTAGCATGTTAGCATTAGCATGTTAGCATTAGCATATTAGCATGTTAGCATTAGCATGTTAGCATTAGCATGTTAGCATGTTAGCATTAGCATATTAGCATGTTAGCATTAGCATGTTAGCATTAGCATGTTAGCATTAGCATGTTAGCATGTTAGCATTAGCATGTTAGCATGTTAGCATTAGCATATTAGCATGTTAGCATGTTAGCATTAGCATGTTAGCATGTTAGCATTAGCATGTTAGCATTAGCATGTTAGCATGTTAGCATTAGCATGTTAGCATTAGCATGTTAGCATGTTAGCATTAGCATGTTAGCATTAGCATGTTAGCATGTTAGCATTAGCATGTTAGCATTAGCATGTTAGCATGTTAGCATTAGCATGTTAGCATGTTAGCATTAGCATATTAGCATATTAGCATGTTAGCATGTTAGCATGTTAGCATGTTAGCATTAGCATGTTAGCATGTTAGCATTAGCATGTTAGCATTAGCATGTTAGCATGTTAGCATTAGCATGTTAGCATTAGCATGTTAGCATGTTAGCATTAGCATGTTAGCATTAGCATGTTAGCATGTTAGCATTAGCATGTTAGCATTAGCATGTTAGCATGTTAGCATTAGCATGTTAGCATGTTAGCATTAGCATATTAGCATGTTAGCATGTTAGCATGTTAGCATGTTAGCATTAGCATGTTAGCATGTTAGCATGTTAGCATTAGCATGTTAGCATGTTTGCATTAGCATGTTAGCATTAGCATATTAGCATGTTAGCATTAGGATGTTAGCATTAGCATGTTAGCATTAGCATGTTAGCATGTTAGCATTAGCATGTTAGCATTATCATGTTAGCATTATCATGTTAGCATTAGCATGTTAGCATTAGCATGTTAGCATGTTAGCATTAGCATGTTAGCATTAGCATATTAGCATTAGCATGTTAGCATTAGCATTTTAGCATGTTAGCATGTTAGCATTAGCATGTTAGCATTAGCATGTTAGTATTAGCATGTTAGCATGTTAGCATTAGAATGTTGGTGGCAACGTAATGTGCAATAAACTTAGACAAAATACCCCATTGAAAGTCAACCAAATGGACCCTTACAGGGTCTGAGAGGCTAAATGTCATCAAATGGTGGTCCGTGGCTCAAATGCTGCACAGACTTGGCGAGCTGTAGGCACCCAGTCAAATTTCCTGAAATTTGTTTCTAGTTCTGGGTGCCTGCCATGCAATGGCAGAAACACAGGTTGAAATCTAACACGCATACTTAATAATTATTATCAATACGCGAAACTTCGACGTCTATGGCCGGCCGCACGGTTTACCAAAGCCTCACAATATATACATCGAAACGTGCGGCTCGGCCGGGAATGGTGTGCTTGTGCTTTTCTTTCCGATTCGCGTTACCGTTCCGACGTAATTCGCAATAAACGACGCGAAAAATGCCCCATTCAAAGTCGATGGGGAAACGCGTGGAAAAACAGAAAACGACACGTTACTTTGGAGCCACATTGCTCTGGCATACTGGTACGTAGAAACACGATTTAAACGTCAAACAGCACACGAGGCCATCGACTTTGTGGTGGTTCAGACGGAATTCGAATACGTTGCACGGTTTGCCCGCTATCGCAGTTCAAAGTGTGTGTGGTCTGAGAAATATTCTCGACTCAGAGTGTCGCACGCCCAGAGAGAGAGCGGATCAGAGTGAGAAGCCAATGTGAAGACTATACCGAAATTCTCCGAACAAATCGTCCTCACGGCCAAAATATTCACTTTACACGCATGGGTTTCGGTAATTTTGTAGCCACACTCGTCCTCTTTCACCCAATGTCAAAACCATAGCACAGATACATACAGTACGTGAACTACAGCCCTGAAAGCGACAGGTGTACCATCATAATGTGTCATAAACTCCATGTTAAATGCCTGAATGAGTCAGCAATTTTTTCATCACAAGCACAATTCTTAACTCGCACTTATAACCACGTTTTTTATCGTACCAATACCACGATCGCACACGGCGTACCTCAATGCCTCGGGTCACTCACGGGGAAAACAAAAATCGCATTCGACTTTTACTTTTTGCGATAGAGCAATTTGTTCGGACATACGTTCTCTCATAGAGAGTCAGTGGGCTTTTAACTTGCAATACTGTTTGCATTTGCATAGACTAGCCCAGGTGAAAATGATACTTTGTTAATGATTCAAGGTCACCTGACCAACTCTCACACACGCGCGCACACATGCACATGCACGCACATGCACACATGTGCACGCACACACACATTGAAAGTCAATAGAGAAATTCGGGGAAACACGTAACTCTGTCATTTCTCAACCGTTTCGGATGCGGGGCGGCTCGCCAGAACCGGGCCGCCCCCCTGAGCGAAACCAAATGGACCCCTTAGCATGTTAGCATTAGCATGTTAGCATTAGCATGTTAGCATGTTAGCATTAGCATGTTAGCATGTTAGCATTAGCATGTTAGCATGTTAGCATTAGCATGTTAGCATGTTAGCATTAGCATATTATCATGTTAGCATTAGCATGTTAGCATGTTAGCATTAGCATGTTAGCATTAGCATGTTAGCATTAGCATGTTAGCATGTTAGCATTAGCATGTTAGCATGTTAGCATTAGCATGTTAGCATGTTAGCATTAGCATGTTAGCATGTTAGCATTAGCATATTATCATGTTAGCATTAGCATGTTAGCATGTTAGCATTAGCATGTTAGCATTAGCATGTTAGCATATTAGCATGTTAGCATTAGCATGTTAGCATTAGCATGTTAGCATGTTAGCATGTTAGCATGTTAGCATTAGCATGTTAGCATGTTAGCATTAGCATGTTAGCATGTTAGCATTAGCATGTTAGCATGTTAGCATTAGCATGTTAGCATGTTAGCATTAGCATGTTAGCATGTTAGCATTAGCATATTATCATGTTAGCATTAGCATGTTAGCATGTTAGCATTAGCATGTTAGCATTAGCATGTTAGCATATTAGCATGTTAGCATTAGCATGTTAGCATTAGCATGTTAGCATGTTAGCATTAGCATGTTAACATGTTAGCATTAGCATGTTAGCATTAGCATGTTAGCATTAGCATGTTAGCATGTTAGCATTAGCATTTTAGCATGTTAGCATTAGCATGTTAGCATGTTAGCATTAGCATGTTAACATGTTAGCATGTTAGCATTTTAGCATGTTAGCATTAGCATTTTAGCATGTTAGCATTAGCATGTTAGCATTAGCATATTAGCATTATCATGTTAGCATGTTAGCATTAGCATGTTAGCATTAGCATGTTAGCATTAGCATGTTAGCATGTTAGCATTAGCATGTTAGCATTAGCATGTTATCATGTTAGCATTAGCATGTTAGCATTAGCATGTTAGCATGTTAGCATTAGCATGTTAGCATTAGCATGTTAGCATTAGCATGTTAGCATTAGCATGTTAGCATGTTAGCATGTTAGCATGTTAGCATTAGCATGTTAGCATGTTAGCATTAGCATGTTAACATGTTAGCATTAGCATGTTAGCATTAGCATGTTAGCATTAGCATGTTAGCATGTTAGCATTAGCATGTTAGCATTAGCATATTAGCATTAGCATGTTAGCATTAGCATTTTAGCATGTTAGCATTAGCATGTTAGCATTAGCATGTTAGTATTAGCATGTTAGCATGTTAGCATTAGAATGTTGGTGGCAACGTAATGTGCAATAAACTTAGACAAAATACCCCGTTGAAAGTCAACCAAATGGACCCTTACAGGGTCTGAGAGGCTAAATGTCATCAAATGGTGGTCCGTGGCTCAAATGCTGCACAGACTTGGCGAGCTGTAGGCACCCAGTCAAATTTCCTGAAATTTGTTTCTAGTAATTATTATAATCACCAATACGCGAAACTTCGACGTCTATGGCCGGCCGCACGGTTTGCCAAAGCCCCGCAATATATACATCAAAACGTGCGGCTCGGCCGGGAATGGTGTGCTTGTGCTTTTCTTTCCGATTCGTGTTACCGTGCCGACGTAATTCGCAATAAACGACGCGAAAAATGCCCCATTCAAAGTCGATGGGGAGACGCGGGTGAAAAAAGAAAACGACACGTTACTTTGGAGCCACATTGCTCTGGCATACTGGTACGTAGAAACACGATTCGAACGTCAAACAGCACACGAGGCCATCGACTTTGTGGTGGTTCAGACGGAATTCGAATACGTTGCACGGTTTGCCCGCTATCGCAGTTCAAAGTGTGTGTGGTCTGAGCAATATTCTCGACTCAGAGTGTCGCACGCCCAGAGAGAGAGCGGATCAGAGTGAGAAGCCAATGTGAAGACTATACCGAAATTCTCCGAACAAATCGTCCTCACGGCCAAAATATTCACTTTACACGCATGGGTTTCGGTAATTTTGTAGCCACACTCGTCCTCTTTCACCCAATGTCACAACCATAGCCCAGATACATACAGTACGTGAACTACAGCCCTGAAAGCGACAGGTGTACCATCATAATGTGTCATAAACTCCATGTTAAATGCCTGAATGAGTCAGCAATTTTTTCATCACAAGCACAATTCTTAACTCGCTCTTATAACCACGTTTTTTATCGTACCAATACCACGATCGCACACGGCGTACCTCAATGCCTCGGGTCACTCACGGTGAAAACAAAAATCGCATTCGACTTTTACTTTTTGCGATAGAGCAATTTGTTCGGACATACGTTCTCTCATAGAGAGTCAGTGGGCTTTTAACTTGCAATACTGTTTGCATTTGCATAGACTAGCCCAGGTGAAAATGATACTTTGTTAATGATTCAAGGTCACCTGACCAACTCTCACACACGCGCGCACACATGCACATGCACGCACATGCACACATGTGCACGCACACACACATTGAAAGTCAATAGAGAAATTCGGGGAAACACGTAACTCTGTCATTTCTCAACCGTTTCGGACGCGGGGCGGCTCGCCAGAACCGGGCCGCCCCCCTGAGCGACCCCTTAGCATGTTAGCATTAGCATGTTAGCATTAGCATGTTAGCATGTTAGCATTAGCATGTTAGCATGTTAGCATTAGCATATTATCATGTTAGCATTAGCATGTTAGCATGTTAGCATTAGCATGTTAGCATTAGCATGTTAGCATTAGCATGTTAGCATATTAGCATTAGCATGTTAGCATTAGCATGTTAGCATTAGCATGTTAGCATTAGCATGTTAGCATGTTAGCAATAGCATGTTAGCATGTTAGCATTAGCATGTTAGCATTAGCATGTTAGCATATTAGCATTAGCATGTTAGCATTAGCATGTTAGCATTAGCATGTTAGCATTAGCATGTCAGCATTAGCATGTCAGCATTAGCATGTTAACATTAGCATGTTAGTATATTAGCATTAGCATGTTAGCATTAGCATGTTAGCATTAGCATGTTAGCATTAGCATTTTAGCATGTTAGCATTAGCATATTAGCATTAGCATGTTAGCATTAGCATGTTAGCATTAGCATGTTAGCATGTTAGCATTAGCATGTTAGCATGCTAGCATTAGCATATTAGCATTAGCATGTTAGCATTAGCATGTTAGCATGTTAGCATTAGCATGTTAGTATATTAGCATTAGCATGTTAGCATTAGCATGTTAGCATGTTAGCATTAGCATGTTAGCATTAGCATGTTAGCATTAGCATGTTAGCATTAGCATGTTAGCATGTTAGCATTAGCATGTTAGCATTAGCATGTTAGCATTAGCATGTTAGCATTAGCATGTTAGCATGTTAGCATGTTAGCATTAGCATGTTAGCATTAGCATGTTAGCATTAGCATGTTAGCATTAGCATGTTAGCATTAGCATGTTAGCATGTTAGCATTAGCATGTTAGCATTAGCATGTTAGCATGTTAGCATGTTAGCATGTTAGCATTAGCATGTTAGCATGTTAGCATTAGCATGTTAGCATTAGCATGTTAACATGTTAGCATGTTAGCATTTTAGCATGTTAGCATTAGCATGTTAGCATGTTAGCATGTTAGCATTAGCATGTTAGCATTAGCATATTAGCATTATCATGTTAGCATGTTAGCATTAGCATGTTAGCATTAGCATGTTAGCATGTTAGCATTTTAGCATGTTAGCATTAGCATGTTAGCATTAGCATGTTAGCATTAGCATGTTAGCATATTAGCATTAGCATGTTAGCATTAGCATGTTAGCATGTTAGCATTAGCATGTTAGCATTAGCATGTTAGCATTAGCATGTTAGCATTAGCATGTTAGCATTAGCATGTTAGCATGTTAGCATTAGCATGTTAGCATTAGCATGTTAGCATGTTAGCATGTTAGCATGTTAGCATTAGCATGTTAGCATGTTAGCATTAGCATGTTAGCATTAGCATGTTAACATGTTAGCATGTTAGCATTTTAGCATGTTAGCATTAGCATTTTAGCATGTTAGCATGTTAGCATTAGCATGTTAGCATTAGCATATTAGCATTATCATGTTAGCATGTTAGCATTAGCATGTTAGCATTAGCATGTTAGCATGTTAGCATTTTAGCATGTTAGCATTAGCATGTTAGCATTAGCATGTTAGCATTAGCATGTTAGCATATTAGCATTAGCATGTTAGCATTAGCATTTTAGCATGTTAGCATTAGCATATTAGCATTAGCATGTTAGCATTAGCATGTTAGCATGTTAGCATTAGCATGTTAGCATTAGCATGTTAGCATTAGCATGTTAGCATGTTAGCATTAGCATGTTAGCATTGGCATGTTAGCATGTTAGCATGTTAGCATTAGAATGTTAGCATTAGCATGTTAGCATGTTAGCATGTTAGCATTAGCATGTTAGCATGTTAGCATTAGCATGTTAGCATGTTAGCATTAGCATGTTAGCATTAGCATGTTAGCATTAGCATGTTAGCATGTTAGCAATAGCATGTTAGCATGTTAGCATTAGCATGTTAGCATTAGCATGTTAGCATATTAGCATTAGCATGTTAGCATTAGCATGTTAGCATTAGCATGTTAGCATTAGCATGTCAGCATTAGCATGTTAGCATTAGCATGTTAGTATATTAGCATTAGCATGTTAGCATTAGCATGTTAGCATTAGCATGTTAGCATATTAGCATTAGCATGTTAGCATTAGCATTTTAGCATGTTAGCATTAGCATATTAGCATTAGCATATTAGCATTAGCATGTTAGCATTAGCATGTTAGCATTAGCATATTAGCATGTTAGCATGTTAGCATTAGCATGTTAGCATGTTAGCATGTTAGCATTAGCATGTTAGCATGTTAGCATTAGCATGTTAGCATGTTAGCATGTTAGCATTAGTATGTTAGCATTAGCATGTTAGCATGTTAGCATTAGCATGTTAGCATTAGCATGTTAGCATGTTAACATTAGCATTAGCATGTTAGCATGTTAGCATTAGCATGTTAGCATGTTAGCATTAGCATGTTAGCATGTTAGCATTAGCATGTTAGCATGTTAGCATTAGCATGTTAGCATTAGCATGTTAGCATGTTAGCATGTTAGCATTGGCATGTTAGCATGTTAGCATTAGAATGTTGGTGGCAACGTAATGTGCAATAAACTTAGACAAAATACCCCATTGAAAGTCAACCAAATGGACCCTTACAGGGTCTGAGAGGCTAAATGTCATCAAATGGTGGTCCGTGGCTCAAATGCTGCACAGACTTGGCGAGCTGCAGGCACCCAGTCAAATTTCCTGAAATTTGTTTCTAGTTAAGTATGCGTTTTAGATTTCAACCTGTGTTTCTGCCATTGCATGGCAGGCACCCAGAACTAACTATAATTACTAACTAAGCATACAACTCATTCAGTAGCATTAGCGTTAGTAGCATGCTACTAACTTAGCATACAAGCTAAGCTAGGGCCTCTCTCTCTGTGTGTGTGTGTGTGTGTGTGTGTGTGTGTGTGTGTGTGTGTGTGTGTGCGCGCGCGCGCACGTGTGCGTGCGTGCGTGCGTGCGTGTGTGTGTGTGCGCGTGTGTGTGTGTGTGTGTGTGTGTTAGGGGAAGTGTGTTAGCTAGCTGTAGCTAATGCAATCATTGTGTGTGTTGCTAGTAGTTGTAGCAGCTACAAGTGTGTTAGCTAGCTGTAGCTTGTGTGTGTGTGTGTGTGTGTGTGTGTGTGTGTGTGTGTGTGTGTGTGTGTGTGTGTGTGTGTGTGTGTGTGTGTGTGTGTGTGTGTGTGTTAGCATTTGATGACATTTAGCCTCTCAGACCCATTTGAGCCACGGACCACCATTTGATGACATTTAGCCTCTCAGACCCATTTGAGCCACGGACCACCATTTGATGACATTGGACCCTGTAAAGGTCCATTTGGTTACATATACTCTCAGAGTTACAGCGCTGTAAAGGTCCATTTGGTTACATACTCTCAGAGTTACAGAGCTGTAAGGGTCCATTTGGTTCCATCTGTCATATTCTCAGAGTTACAGACCTGTAAGGGTCCATTTGGTTCCATGTGTCATATTCTCAGAGTTACAGAGCCGTAAGGGTCCATTTGGTTCCATGTGTCATATTACAAAGCCTAACCCTTAACACATACTTAATGTCTCACTCACTCGCTCACTCACTCACTCACTATATTTGAATTAGTGAACACTTGTGTGTTTACTGAGACGCTACACTGTCTCTGCATTCTATGATCCTATATACTGTCTCTCTGCATGCTATGATCCTATAGTTTACTGAGACACTACACTGTCTCTGCATTCTATGATCCTATAGTTTACTGAGACGCTACACTGTCTCTCTGCATTCTATGATCCTATAGTTTACTGAGACACTAAACTGTCTCTGCATTCTATGATTCTATAGTTTACTGAGACGCTACACTGTCTCTCTGCATTCTATGATCCTATACTTTACTGAGACGCTAAACTGTCTCTCTGCATTCTATGATCCTATAGTTTACTGTCTCTCTGCATTCTATGATCATATAGTTTACTGTTTCTCTGCATTCTATGATCCTCTAGTTTACACTACACTGATCTGGCTAAATCTTTGCTCCTGGTACGGGTGTGTGTGTGTGTGTGTGTGTGTGTGTGGTAGCTACAAGTGTGTTAGCTAGCTGTAGCTAATGCAATCATTGGCTTTTGCAACCTGTGTGTGTTGCAAGTAGTTGTAGCAGCTACAAGTGTGTTAGCTAGCTGTAGCTTGTGTGTGTGTGTGTGTGTGTGTGTGTGTTTACTGAGACGCTACACTGTCTCTGCATTCTATGATCCTATAGTTTACTGTCTCTCTGCATTCTATGATCCTATAGTTTACTGAGACGCTAAACTGTCTCTCTGCATTCTATGATCCTATAGTTTACTGTCTCTCTGCATTCTATGATCCTATAGTTTACTGTCTCTGCATTCTATGATCCTATAGTTTACTGAGACACTACACTGATCTGGCTAAATCTTTGCTCCTGGTACCGTGGGGGGGGGGGGGGGGGGGGGCTGTGTGTGTTTGTTTACTGAGACGCTACACTGTCTCTCTGCATTCTATGATCCTATAGTTTACTGTCTCTCTGCATTCTATGATCCTATAGTTTACTGTCTCTCTGCATTCTATGATCCTATAGTTTACTGAGACACTACACTGATCTGGCTAAATCTTTGCTCCTGGTAGGGTGGGGGGGGGGGGCTGTGTGTGTGTTTACTGAGACACTACACTGTCTCGGCATTCTATGATCCTATAGTTTACTGAGACGCTAAACTGTCTCTCTGCATTCTATGATCCTATAGTTTACTGTCTCTCTGCATTCTATGATCCTATAGTTTACTGTCTCTCTGCATTCTATGATCCTATAGTTTACTGAGACACTACACTGATCTGGCTAAATCTTTGCTCCTGGTAGGGTGGGTGTGTGTGTGTGTGTGTGTGTGTGTGTGTGTGTGTGTGTGTGTGTGTGTGTGTGTGTGTGTGTGTGTGTTAGCATTTGATGACATTTAGCCTCTCAGACCCATTTGAGCCATTGACATTTGTTTTTTTACCCAGTCAGCACGCTATGTGGATAGCCCAAGGTTTGGTGTTGCTGCTGTATTATGATGTTAACTTCATCTTCTCGTTGTGACAGGAACCAGGCTGGGGGTGTTCCTGTGTGCCTAGATGTTCCGGGGACCCCCACATGCAACAACAAACTCCAAATGCAACCAACCAACCAACCAACCAACCAAACACTTGTCATGCCAACATGCTAATGCTAACATGCTAACATGCTAACATGCTCATGCTAACATGCTAACATGCTAGCATGCTAATGCTAATGCTAGCATGCTAATGCTAGCATGCTAACATGCTAATGCTAACATGCTAACATGCTAATGCTAACATGCTAATGCTAACATGCTAACATGTTAACATGCTAATGCTAACATGCTAATGCTAACATGCTAACATGCTAATGCTAACATGCTAATGCTAACATGCTAATGCTAACATGCTAATGCTAACATGCTAATGCTAACATGCTAATGCTAATATGCTAATGCTAACATGCTAATGCTAACATGCTAAAATGCTAACATGCTAATGCTAACATGCTAACATGCTAATGCTAACATGCTAATGCTAACATGCTAATGCTAACATGCTAATGCTAACATGCTAACATGCTAATGCTAACATGCTAATGCTAATATACTAACATGCTAATGCTAACATGCTAACATGCTAATGCTAACATGCTAATGCTAACATGCTAATGCTAGCATGCTAACATGCTAATGCTAACATGCTAATGCTAACATGCTAACATGCTAATGCTAACATGCTAATGCTAACATGCTAATGCTAATATGCTAATGCTAACATGCTAAAATGCTAATGCTAACATGCTAATGCTAATATGCTAACATGCTAATGCTAACATGCTAATGCTAACATGCTAATGCTAACATGCTAAAATGCTAACATGCTAACATGCTAATGCTAACATGCTAATGCTAACATGCTAACATGATAATGCTAATATGCTAATGCTAACATGCTAATGCTAACATGCTAAAATGCTAATGCTAACATGCTAAAATGCTAACATGCTAACATGTTAACATGCTAATGCTAACATGCTAATGCTAACATGCTAACATGCTAATGCTAACATGCTAAAATGCTAACATGCTAATGCTAACATGCTAATGCTAACATGCTAATGCTAACATGTTAACATGCTAATGCTAACATGCTAACATGCTAATGCTAACATGCTAATGCTAACATGCTAATATGCTAACATGCTAATGCTAACATGCTAATGCTAACATGTTAATGCTAACATGCTAATGCTAACATGCTAATGCTAACATGCTAACATGCTAATGCTAACATGATA
The DNA here is from genome assembly GCF_951216825.1 of Electrona antarctica. Classification (NCBI taxonomy): domain Eukaryota; kingdom Metazoa; phylum Chordata; class Actinopteri; order Myctophiformes; family Myctophidae; genus Electrona; species Electrona antarctica. The sequence goes on along the minus strand of NW_027637034.1, from coordinate 1,750,743 downwards.
ATATGCTAATGCTAACATGCTAATGCTAACATGCTAACATGCTAACGCTAACATGCTAACATGCTAATGCTAACATGCTAATGCTAACATGCTAACATGCTAACGCTAACATGCTAATGCTAACATGCTAATGCTAATATGCTAATGCTAACATGCTAAAATGCTAATGCTAACATGCTAATGCTAATATGCTAACATGCTAATGCTAACATGCTAATGCTAACATGCTAATGCTAACATGCTAAAATGCTAACATGCTAACATGCTAATGCTAACATGCTAATGCTAACATGCTAACATGATAATGCTAATATGCTAATGCTAACATGCTAATGCTAACATGCTAAAATGCTAATGCTAACATGCTAAAATGCTAACATGCTAACATGTTAACATGCTAATGCTAACATGCTAATGCTAACATGCTAACATGCTAATGCTAACATGCTAAAATGCTAACATGCTAATGCTAACATGCTAATGCTAACATGCTAATGCTAACATGTTAACATGCTAATGCTAACATGCTAACATGCTAATGCTAACATGCTAATGCTAACATGCTAATATGCTAACATGCTAATGCTAACATGCTAATGCTAACATGTTAATGCTAACATGCTAATGCTAACATGCTAATGCTAACATGCTAACATGCTAATGCTAACATGATAATATGCTAATGCTAACATGCTAATGCTAACATGCTAACGCTAACATGCTAACATGCTAATGCTAACATGCTAATGCTAACATGCTAACATGCTAACGCTAACATGCTAACATGCTAATGCTAACATGCTAATGCTAACATGCTAACATGATAATGCTAATATGCTAATGCTAACATGCTAATGCTAACATGCTAACATGCTAAAATGCTAATGCTAACATGCTAAAATGCTAACATGCTAACATGTTAACATGCTAATGCTAACATGCTAATGCTAACATGCTAACATGCTAATGCTAACATGCTAATGCTAACATGCTAAAATGCTAACATGTTAATGCTAACATGCTAACATGCTAATGCTAACATGCTAATGCTAACATGCTAATGCTAACATGTTAACATGCTAATGCTAACATGCTAACATGCTAATGCTAACATGCTAATGCTAACATGCTAACATGCTAATGCTAACATGATAATATGCTAATGCTAACATGCTAACATGCTAATGCTAACATGCTAACATGCTAACGCTAACATGCTAACATGCTAATGCTAACATGCTAATGCTAACATGCTAAGGGGTCCATTTGGTTTCGCTCAGGGGGGCGGCCCGGTTCTGGCGAGCCGCCCCGCGTCCGAAACGGTTGAGAAATGACAGAGTTACGTGTTTTCCCGAATTTCTCTATTGACTTTCAATGTGTGTGTGTGCGTGCACATGTGTGCATGTGCGTGTGTGCGAGAGTTGGTCAGGTGACCTTGAATCATTAACAAAGTATCATTTTCACCTGGGCTAGTCTATGCAATGCAAACAGTATTGAAAGGTAAAGCACACTGACTCTCTATGAGAGATCGTATGTCCGAACAAATTGCTCTATCGCAAAAAGTAAAAGTCGAATGCGATTTTTGTTTTCACCGTGAGTGACCCGAGGCATTGAGGTACGCCGTGTGCGATCGTGGCATTGGTACGATGAAAAACGTGGTTATAAGAGCGAGTTAAGAATTGTGCTTGTGATGAAAAAATTGCTGAGTCATTCAGGCAGTTAACATGGAGTTTTTGACACATTATGATGGTACACCTGTCGCTTTCAGAGCTGTAGTTCACGTACTGTATGTATCTGGGCTTTGGTTGTGACATTGGGTGAAAGAGGACGAGTGTGGCTACAAAATTACCGAAACCCATGCGTGTAAAGTGAATATTTTGGCCGTGAGGACGATTTGTTCTGAGAATTTCGGTATAGTCTTCACATTGGCTTCTCACTCTGATCCGCTCTCTCTCTGGGCGTGCGACACTCTGAGTCGAGAATATTGCTCAGACCACACACACTTTGAACTGCCATAGCGGGCAAACCGTGCAACGTATTCGAATTCCGTCTGAACCACCACAAAGTCGATGGCCTCGTGTGCTGTTTGACGTTCAAATCGTGTTTCTACGTACCAGTATGCCAGAGCAATGTGGCTCCAAAGTAACGTGTCGTTTTCTGTTTTTCCACGCGTTTCCCCATCGACTTTGAATGGGGCATTTTTCGCGTCGTTTATTGCGAATTACGTGGGCACGGTAACACGAATCGGAAAGAAAAGCACAAGCACACCATTCCCGGCCGAGCCGCACGTTTTGATGTATATATTGCGGGGCTTTGGCAAACCGTGCGGCCGGCCGTAGACGTCGAAGTTTCGCGTATTGGTGATTATAATTATTAAGTATGCGTTTTAGATTTCAACCTGTGTTTCTGCCATTGCATGGCAGGCACCCAGAACTAGAAACAAATTTCAGGAAATTTGACTGGGTGCCTGCAGCTCGCCAAGTCTGTGCAGCATTTGAGCCACGGACCACCATTTGATGACATTTAGCCTCTCAGACCCTGTAAGGGTCCATTTGGTTGACTTTCAATGGGGTATTTTGTCTAAGTTTATTGCACATTACGTTGCCACCAACATTCTAATGCTAACATGCTAACATGCCAATGCTAACATGCTAACATGCTAACATGCTAATGCTAACATGCTAATGCTAACATGCTAACATGCTAATGCTAACATGCTAACATGCTAACATGCTAATGCTAACATGCTAACATGCTAATGCTAACATGCTAACATGCTAATGCTAATGTTAACATGCTAACATGCTAATGCTAACATGCTAATGCTAACATGCTAACATGCTAATGCTAACATACTAATGCTAACATGCTAACATGCTAACATGCTAATGCTAACATGCTAACATGCTAATGCTAACATGCTAACATGCTAACATGCTAATGCTAACATGCTAACATGCTAATATGCTAATGCTAACATGCTAATGCTAACATGCTAATGCTAATATGCTAATGCTAATATGCTAATGCTAACATGCTAAAATGCTAATGCTAACATGCTAATGCTAATATGCTAACATGCTAATGCTAACATGCTAATGCTAACATGCTAATGCTAATATACTAACATGCTAATGCTAACATGCTAATGCTGACATGCTAATGCTAACATGCTAATGCTAACATGCTAATGCTAACATGCTAATGCTAATATGCTAACATGCTAATGCTAACATGCTAATGCTAACATGCTAACATGCTATTGCTAACATGCTAACATGCTAATGCTAACATGCTAATGCTAACATGCTAATGCTAACATGCTAACATGCTAATGCTAACATGCTAACATGCTAATGCTAACATGCTAACATGCTAACATGCTAATGCTAACATTCTAATGCTAACATGCTAACATGCTAACATGCCAATGCTAACATGCTAATGCTAACATGCTAACATGCTAATGCTAACATGCTAATGCTAACATGCTAATGCTAACATGCTAACATGCTAATGCTAACATGCTAATGCTAATATGCTAATGCTAACATGCTAAAATGCTAATGCTAACATGCTAATGCTAATATGCTAACATGCTAATGCTAACATGCTAATGCTAACATGCTAATGCTAACATGCTAAAATGCTAACATGCTAACATGCTAATGCTAACATGCTAATGCTAACATGCTAACATGATAATGCTAATATGCTAATGCTAACATGCTAATGCTAACATGCTAACATGCTAAAATGCTAATGCTAACATGCTAAAATGCTAACATGCTAACATGTTAACATGCTAATGCTAACATGCTAATGCTAACATGCTAACATGCTAATGCTAACATGCTAACATGCTAACATGCTAACATGCTAATGCTAACATGCTAATGCTAACATGCTAATGCTAACATGCTAATGCTAACATGCTAATGCTAACATGCTAATGCTAACATGCTAACATGCTAACATGCTAATGCTAACATGCTAATGCTAATATGCTAATGCTAACATGCTAAAATGCTAATGCTAACATGCTAATGCTAACATGCTAATGCTAACATGCTAACATGCTAATGCTAACATGCTAATGCTAACATGCTAAAATGCTAACATGCTAACATGCTAATGCTAACATGCTAATGCTAACATGCTAACATGATAATGCTAATATGCTAATGCTAACATGCTAATGCTAACATGCTAACATGCTAATGCAAACATGCTAACATGCTAATGCTAACATGCTAACATGCTAACATGCTAATGCTAACATGCTAACATGCTAACATGCTAACATGCTAATATGCTAATGCTAACATGCTAACATGCTAATGCTAACATGCTAACATGCTAATGCTAACATGCTAATGCTAACATGCTAACATGCTAATGCTAACATGCTAATGCTAACATGCTAACATGCTAATGCTAACATGCTAATGCTAACATGCTAACATGCTAATGCTAACATGCTAATGCTAACATGCTAACATGCTAATGCTAACATGCTAACATGCTAACATGCTAACATGCTAATATGCTAATATGCTAATGCTAACATGCTAACATGCTAATGCTAACATGCTAACATGCTAATGCTAACATGCTAATGCTAACATGCTAACATGCTAATGCTAACATGCTAATGCTAACATGCTAACATGCTAATGCTAACATGCTAATGCTAACATGCTAACATGCTAATGCTAACATGCTAATGCTAACATGCTAACATGCTAATGCTAACATGCTAACATGCTAATATGCTAATGCTAACATGCTAACATGCTAATGCTAACATGCTAACATGCTAATGCTAACATGCTAATGCTAACATGCTAATGCTAACATGCTAATATGCTAATGCTAACATGCTAACATGCTAATGCTAACATGCTAATGCTAACATGCTAATATGCTAATGCTAACATGCTAATGCTAACATGCTAACATGCTAATGCTAACATGCTAACATGCTAACATGCTAATGCTAACATGCTAACATGCTAACATGCTAACATGCTAATATGCTAATATGCTAATGCTAACATGCTAACATGCTAATGCTAACATGCTAACATGCTAATGCTAACATGCTAATGCTAACATGCTAACATGCTAATGCTAACATGCTAATGCTAACATGCTAACATGCTAATGCTAACATGCTAATGCTAACATGCTAACATGCTAATGCTAACATGCTAACATGCTAACATGCTAATGCTAACATGCTAACATGCTAATGCTAACATGCTAACATGCTAATGCTAACATGCTAACATGCTAATGCTAACATGCTAATGCTAACATGCTAATATGCTAATGCTAACATGCTAACATGCTAATGCTAACATGCTAATGCTAACATGCTAAGGGGTCCATTTGGTTTCGCTCAGGGGGGGCGGCCTGGTTCTGGCGAGCCGCCCCGCGTCCGAAACGGTTGAGAAATGACAGAGTTACGTGTTTCCCCGAATTTCTCTATTGACTTTCAATGTGTGTGTGTGCGTGCACATGTGTGCATGTGCGTGTGTGCGAGAGTTGGTCAGGTGACCTTGAATCATTAACAAAGTATCATTTTCACCTGGGCTAGTCTATGCAATGCAAACAGTATTGAAAGGTAAAGCACACTGACTCTCTATGAGAGATCGTATGTCCGAACAAATTGCTCTATCGCAAAAAGTAAAAGTCGAATGCGATTTTTGTTTTCCCCGTGAGTGACCCGAGGCATTGAGGTACGCCGTGTGCGATCGTGGTATTGGTACGATAAAAAACGTGGTTATAAGTGCGAGTTAAGAATTGTGCTTGTGATGAAAAAATTGCTGACTCATTCAGGCATTTAACATGGAGTTTATGACACATTATGATGGTACACCTGTCGCTTTCAGGGCTGTAGTTCACGTACTGTATGTATCTGTGCTATGGTTGTGACATTGGGTGAAAGAGGACGAGTGGGGCTACAAAACTACCGAAACCCATGCGTGTAAAGTGAATATTTTGGCCGTGAGGACGATTTGTTCGGAGAATTTCGGTATAGTCTTCACATTGGCTTCTCACTCTGATCCGCTCTCTCTCTGGGCGTGCGACACTCTGAGTCGAGAATATTGCTCAGACCACACACACTTTGAACTGCGATAGCGGGCCAACCGTGCAACGTATTCGAATTCCGTCTGAACCACCACAAAGTCGATGGCCTCGTGTGCTAACATGCTAATGCTAACATGCTAATGCTAACATGCTAACATGCTAATGCTAACATGCTAATGCTAACATGCTAACATGCTAATGCTAACATGCTAATGCTAACATGCTAACATGCTAATGCTAACATGCTAATGCTAACATGCTAACATGCTAATGCTAACATGCTAACATGCTAACATGCTAACATGCTAATATGCTAATATGCTAATGCTAACATGCTAACATGCTAATGCTAACATGCTAACATGCTAATGCTAACATGCTAATGCTAACATGCTAACATGCTAATGCTAACATGCTAATGCTAACATGCTAACATGCTAATGCTAACATGCTAATGCTAACATGCTAACATGCTAATGCTAACATGCTAATGCTAACATGCTAACATGCTAATGCTAACATGCTAACATGCTAATATGCTAATGCTAACATGCTAACATGCTAATGCTAACATGCTAACATGCTAATGCTAACATGCTAACATGCTAATGCTAACATGCTAATGCTAACATGCTAATATGCTAATGCTAACATGCTAACATGCTAATGCTAACATGCTAATGCTAACATGCTAATATGCTAATGCTAACATGCTAATGCTAACATGCTAACATGCTAATGCTAACATGCTAACATGCTAACATGCTAATGCTAACATGCTAACATGCTAACATGCTAACATGCTAATATGCTAATATGCTAATGCTAACATGCTAACATGCTAATGCTAACATGCTAACATGCTAATGCTAACATGCTAATGCTAACATGCTAACATGCTAATGCTAACATGCTAATGCTAACATGCTAACATGCTAATGCTAACATGCTAATGCTAACATGCTAACATGCTAATGCTAACATGCTAACATGCTAACATGCTAATGCTAACATGCTAACATGCTAATGCTAACATGCTAACATGCTAATGCTAACATGCTAACATGCTAATGCTAACATGCTAATGCTAACATGCTAATATGCTAATGCTAACATGCTAACATGCTAATGCTAACATGCTAATGCTAACATGCTAAGGGGTCCATTTGGTTTCGCTCAGGGGGGGCGGCCCGGTTCTGGCGAGCCGCCCCGCGTCCGAAACGGTTGAGAAATGACAGAGTTACGTGTTTCCCCGAATTTCTCTATTGACTTTCAATGTGTGTGTGTGCGTGCACATGTGTGCATGTGCGTGTGTGCGAGAGTTGGTCAGGTGACCTTGAATCATTAACAAAGTATCATTTTCACCTGGGCTAGTCTATGCAATGCAAACAGTATTGAAAGGTAAAGCACACTGACTCTCTATGAGAGATCGTATGTCCGAACAAATTGCTCTATCGCAAAAAGTAAAAGTCGAATGCGATTTTTGTTTTCCCCGTGAGTGACCCGAGGCATTGAGGTACGCCGTGTGCGATCGTGGTATTGGTACGATAAAAAACGTGGTTATAAGTGCGAGTTAAGAATTGTGCTTGTGATGAAAAAATTGCTGACTCATTCAGGCATTTAACATGGAGTTTATGACACATTATGATGGTACACCTGTCGCTTTCAGGGCTGTAGTTCACGTACTGTATGTATCTGTGCTATGGTTTTGACATTGGGTGAAAGAGGACGAGTGTGGCTACAAAATTACCGTAACCCATGCGTGTAAAGTGAATATTTTGGCCGTGAGGACGATTTGTTCGGAGAATTTCGGTATAGTCTTCACATTGGCTTCTCACTCTGATCCGCTCTCTCTCTGGGCGTGCGACACTCTGAGTCGAGAATATTTCTCAGACCACACACACTTTGAACTGCGATAGCGGGCAAACCGTGCAACGTATTCGAATTCCGTCTGAACCACCACAAAGTCGATGGCCTCGTGTGCTGTTTGACGTTTAAATCGTGTTTCTACGTAACAGTATGCCAGAGCAATGTGGCTCCAAAGTAACGTGTCGTTTTCTGTTTTTCCACGCGTTTCCGCATCGACTTTGAATGGGGCATTTTTCGCGTCGTTTATTGCGAATTACGTGGGCACGGTAACACGAATCGGAAAGAAAAGCACAAGCACACCATTCCCGGCCGAGCCGCACGTTTTGATGTATATATTGCGGGGCTTTGGCAAACCGTGCGGCCGGCCGTAGACGTCGAAGTTTCGCGTATTGATAATTATAATTACGACTAGAAACAAATTTCAGGAAATTTGACTGGGTGCCTGTAGATCGCCAAGTCTGTGCAGCATTTGAGCCATGGGCCACCATTTGATGACATTTAGCCTCTCAGACCCTGTAAGGGTCCATTTGGTTGACTTTCAATGGGGTATTTTGTCTAAGTTTATTGCACATTACGTTGCCACCAACATTCTAATGCTAACATGCTAACATGCTAATACTAACATGCTAATGCTAACATGCTAACATGCTAAAATGCTAATGCTAACATGCTAATGCTAATATGCTAATGCTAACATGCTAACATGCTAATGCTAACATGCTAATGCTAACATGCTCATGCTAACATGCTAATGCTAACATGCTAATGCGAACATGCTAACATGCTAATGCTAACATGCTAATGCTAACATGCTAATGCTAACATGCTAACATGCTAATGCTAACATGCTAATATGCTAATGCTAACATGCTAATGCTAACATGCTAACATGCTAATGCTAACATGCTAATTTTAACATGCTAACATGCTAATGCTAACATGCTAATATGCTAATGCTAACATGCTAATGCTAACATGCTAATGCTAACATGCTAACATGCTAATGCTAATATGCTAATGCTAACATGCTAATGCTAACATGCTAATATGCTAATGCTAACATGCTAATTTTAACATGCTAACATGCTAATGCTAACATGCTAACATGCTAATGCTAACATGCTAATGCTAACATGCTAACATGCTAATGCTAACATGATAATGTTAACATGCTAACATGCTAATGCTATCATGCTAATGCTAACATGTTAATGCTAACATGCTAATGCTAACATGCTAACATGCTAATGCTAACATGCTAATGCTAACAAGATAATGCTAACATGCTAATGCTAACATGCTAACATGCTAATGCTAACATGCTAATGCTAACATGCTAACATGCTAATATGCGAATGCTAACATGCTAATGCTAACATGCTAATGCTAACATGCTAAGGGGTCCATTTGGTTTCGCTCAGGGGGGGCGGCCCGGTTCTGGCGAGCCGCCCCGCGTCCGAAACGGTTGAGAAATGACAGAGTTACGTGTTTCCCCGAATTTCTCTATTGACTTTCAATGTGTGTGTGTGCGTGCACATGTGTGCATGTGCTTGTGTGTGCGCGCGTGTGTGAGAGTTGGTCAGGTGACCTTGAATCATTAACAAAGTATCATTTTCACCTGGGCTAGTCTATGCAAACGCAAACAGTATTGAAACTTAAAAGCACAGTGACTCTATGAGAGAACGTATGTCCGAACAAATTGCTCTGTCGCAAAAAGTAAAAGTCGAATGCGATTTTTGTTTTCGCCGTGAGTGACCCGAGGCATTGAGGTACGCCGTGTGCGATCGTGGTATTGGTACGATAAAAAACGTGGTTATAAGAGCAAGTTAAGAATTGTGCTTGTGATGAAAAAATTGCTGACTCATTCAGGTATTTAACATGGAGTTTATGACACATTATGATGGTACACCTGTCGCTTTCAGGGCTGTAGTTCACGTACTGTATGTATCTGGGCTATGGTTGTGACATTGGGTGAAAGAGGACGAGTGTGGCTACAAAATTACCGAAACCCATGCGTGTAAAGTGAATATTTTGGCCGTGAGGACGATTTGTTCGGAGAATTTCGGTATAGTCTTCACATTGGCTTCTCACTCTGATCCGCTCTCTCTCTGGGCGTGCGACACTCTGAGTCGAGAATATTGCTCAGACCACACACACTTTGAACTGCGATACCGGGCAAACCGTGCAACGTATTCGAATTCCGTCTGAACCACCACAAAGTCGATGGCCTCGTGTGCTGTTTGACGTTTAAATCGTGTTTCTACGTACCAGTATGCCAGAGCAATGTGGCTCCAAAGTAATGTGTCGTTTTCTGTTTTTCCACGCGTTTCCCCATCGACTTTGAATGGGGCATTTTTCGCGTCGTTTATTGCGAATTACGTCGGCACGGTAACACGAATCGGAAAGAAAAGCACAAGCACACCATTCCCGGCCGAGCCGCACGTTTTGATGTATATATTGCGGGGCTTTGGCAAACCGTGCGGCCGGCCATAGACGTCGAAGTTTCGCGTATTGATTATGATGATAACTAGAAACAAATTTCAGGAAATTTGACTGGGTGCCTACAGCTCGCCAAGTCTGTGCAGCATTTGAGCCACGGACCACCATTTGATGACATTTAGCCTCTCAGACCCTGTAAGGGTCCATTTGGTTGACTTTCAATGGGGTATTTTGTCGAAGTTTATTGCACATTACGTTGCCACCAACATTCTAATGCTAACATGCTAACATGCTAATACTAACATGCTAATGCTAACATGCTAATGTTAACATGCTAACATGCTAAAATGCTAATGCTAACATGCTAATGCTAACATGGTAACATGCTAACATGCTAATGCTAATGCTAACATGCTAACATGCTAATGCTAACATGCTAACATGCTAATGCTAACATGCTAATGCTAACATGCTAATGCTAACATGCTAATGCTAACATGCTAAAGCTAACATGCTAACATGCTAATGCTAACATGCTAATGCTAACATGCTAACATGCTAACATGCTAATGCTAACATGCTAAAGCTAACATGCTAACATGCTAACATGCTAATGCTAACATGCTAACATGCTAATGCTAACATGCTAACATGCTAATGCTAACATGCTAACATGCTAATGCTAACATGCTAACATGCTAATGCTAACATGCTAACATGCTAATGCTAACATGCTAACATGCTAATGCTAACATGCTAACATGCTAACATGCTAATGCTAACATGCTAACATGCTAATGCTAACATGCTAATGCTAACATGGTAACATGCTAACATGCTAATGCTAACATGCTAACATGCTAATGCTAACATGCTAATGCTAACATGGTAACATGCTAATGCTAACATGCTAATGCTAACATGCTAATGCTAACATGGTAACATGCTAACATGCTAATGCTAACATGGTAACATGCTAACATGCTAATGCTAACATGCTAACATGCTAACATGCTAATGCTAACATGCTAACATGCTAATGCTAACATGCTAATGCTAACATGCTAACATGCTAATGCTAACATGCTAAAGCTAACATGCTAACATGCTAATGCTAACATGCTAATGCTAACATGCTAACATGCTAACATGCTAACATGCTAACATGCTAACATGCTAATGCTAACATGCTAAAGCTAACATGCTAACATGCTAATGCTAACATGCTAACATGCTAATGCTAACATGCTAACATGCTAATGCTAACATGCTAACATGCTAACATGCTAACATGCTAATGCTAACATGCTAACATGCTAATGCTAACATGCTAATGCTAACATGCTAACATGCTAACATGCTAACATGCTAACATGCTAACATGCTAACATGCTAACATGCTAACGCTAACATGCTAACATGCTAACGCTAACATGCTAAGGGGTCCATTTGGTTTCGCTCAGGGGGGCGGCCCGGTTCTGGCGAGCCGCCCCGCATCCGAAACGGTTGAGAAATGACAGAGTTACGTGTTTCCCCGAATTTCTCTATTGACTTTCAATGTGTGTGTGTGCGTGCACATGTGTGCATGTGCGTGCATGTGCGTGTGTGCGCGCGTGTGTGAGAGTTGGTCAGGTGACCTTGAATCATTAACAAAGTATCATTTTCACCTGGGCTAGTCTATGCAAATGCAAACAGTATTGCAAGTTAAAAGCCCACTGACTCTCTATGAGAGAACGTATGTCCGAACAAATTGCTCTATCGCAAAAAGTAAAAGTCGAATGCGATTTTTGTTTTCCCCGTGAGTGACCCGAGGCATTGAGGTACGCCGTGTGCGATCGTGGTATTGGTACGATAAAAAACGTGGTTATAAGTGCGAGTTAAGAATTGTGCTTGTGATGAAAAAATTGCTGACTCATTCAGGCATTTAACATGGAGTTTATGACACATTATGATGGTACACCTGTCGCTTTCAGGGCTGTAGTTCACGTACTGTATGTATCTGTGCTATGGTTTTGACATTGGGTGAAAGAGGACGAGTGTGGCTACAAAATTACCGAAACCCATGCGTGTAAAGTGAATATTTTGGCCGTGAGGACGATTTGTTCGGAGAATTTCGGTATAGTCTTCACATTGGCTTCTCACTCTGATCCGCTCTCTCTCTGGGCGTGCGACACTCTGAGTCGAGAATATTGCTCAGACCACACACACTTTGAACTGCGATAGCGGGCCAACCGTGCAACGTATTCGAATTCCGTCTGAACCACCACAAAGTCGATGGCCTCGTGTGCTGTTTGACGTTTAAATCGTGTTTCTACGTAACAGTATGCCAGAGCAATGTGGCTCCAAAGTAACGTGTCGTTTTCTGTTTTTCCACGCGTTTCCCCATCGACTTTGAATGGGGCATTTTTCGCGTCGTTTATTGCGAATTACGTGGGCACGGTAACACGAATCGGAAAGAAAAGCACAAGCACACCATTCCCGGCCGAGCCGCACGTTTTGATGTATATATTGCGGGGCTTTGGCAAACCGTGCGGCCGGCCGTAGACGTCGAAGTTTCGCGTATTGATGATAATTATTAAGTATGCGTTTTAGATTTCAACCTGTGTTTCTGCCATTGCATGGCAGGCACCCAGAACTAGAAACAAATTTCAGGAAATTTGACTGGGTGCCTGCAGCTCGCCAAGTCTGTGCAGCATTTGAGCCACGGACCACCATTTGATGACATTTAGCCTCTCAGACCCTGTAAGGGCCCATTTGGTTGACTTTCAATGGGGTATTTTGTCTAAGTTTATTGCACATTACGTTGCCACCAACATTCTAATGCTAACATGCTAAAACTAACATGCTAATGCTAACATGCTAATGCTAACATGCTAACATGCTAAAATTCTAATGCTAACATGCTAATGCTAATATGCTAATGCTAACATGCTAATATGCTAATGCTAACATGCTAATGATAACATGCTAACATGCTAATGCTAACATGCTAATGCTAACATGCTAACATGCTAATGCTAACATGCTAACATGCTAATGCTAACATGCTAATGCTAACATGCTAACATGCTAATGCTAACATGCTAATGCTAACATGCTAACATGCTAACATGCTAACATGATAACATGCTAATGCTAACATGCTAACATGCTAACATGCTAATGCTAACATGCTAATATGCTAATGCTAACATGCTAACATGCTAATGCTAACATGCTAATGCTAACATGCTAATGCTAACATGCTAATATGCTAATGCTAACATGCTAACATGCTAATGCTAACATGCTAATGCTAACATGCTAATGCTAACATGCTAATGCTAACATGCTAATGCTAACATGCTAACATGCTAATGCTAACATGCTAATGCTAACATGCTAACATGCTAACATGCTAATGCTAACATGCTAATGCTAACATGCTAACATGCTAACATGCTAACATGCTAACATGCTAACATGCTAACATGCTAACATGCTAATGCTAACATGCTAATGCTAACATGCTAATGCTAACATGCTAATGCTAACATGCTAATGCTAACATGCTAACATGCTAATGCTAACATGCTAATGCTAACATGCTAATGCTAACATGCTAACATGCTAATGCTAACATGCTAATGCTAACATGCTAACATGCTAACATGCTAATGCTAACATGCTAACATGCTAATGCTAACATGCTAATGCTAACATGCTAATGCTAACATGCTAACATGCTAACATGCTAATGCTAACATGCTAACATGCTAATGCTAACATGCTAATGCTAACATGCTAATGCTAACATGCTAACATGCTAACATGCTAATGCTAACATGCTAACATGCTAATGCTAACATGCTAATGCTAACATGCTAATGCTAACATGCTAACATGTTAATGCTAACATGCTAATGCTAACATGCTAACATGCTAATGCTAACATGCTAATGCTAACATGCTAACATGCTAATGCTAACATGCTAATGCTAACATGCTAATGCTAACATGCTAATGCTAACATGCTAATGCTAACATGCTAAAATGCTAACATGCTAACATGCTAATGCTAACATGCTAATGCTAACATGCTAACATGATAATGCTAATATGCTAATGCTAACATGCTAATGCTAACATGCTAACATGCTAAAATGCTAATGCTAACATGCTAACATGCTAACATGGTAACATGCTAATGCTAACATGCTAATGCTAACATGCTAACATGCTAATGCTAACATGCTAATGCTAACATGCTAATATGCTAACATGCTAATGCTAACATGCTAATGCTAACATGCTAATGCTAACATGCTAACATGCTAATGCTAACATGATAATATGCTAATGCTAACATGCTAACATGCTAATGCTAACATGCTAATGCTAACATGCTAATGCTAACATGCTAACATGCTAATGCTAACATGCTAATGCTAACATGCTAATGCTAACATGCTAATGCTAACATGCTAACATGCTAATGCTAACATGCTAATGCTAACATGCTAATGCTAACATGCTAATGCTAACATGCTAATGCTAATATGCTAATGCTAACATGCTAAAATGCTAATGCCAACATGCTAATGCTAACATGCTAACATGCTAATGCTAACATGCTAATGCTAACATGCTAACATGCTAACATGCTAATGCTAACATGCTAATGCTAACATGCTAATGCTAATATGCTAATGCTAACATGCTAACATGTTAACATGCTAATGCTAACATGCTAATGCTAATGCTAACATGCTAATGCTAACATGCTAAAATGCTAACATGTTAATGCTAACATGCTAACATGCTAATGCTAACATGCTAATGCTAACATGCTAATGCTAACATGCTAATGCTAACATGTTAACATGCTAATGCTAACATGCTAACATGCTAATGCTAACATGCTAATGCTAACATGCTAATATGCTAACATGCTAACATGTTAACATGCTAATGCTAACATGCTAATGCTAACATGCTAACATGCTAATGCTAACATGCTAATGCTAACATGCTAAAATGCTAACATGTTAATGCTAACATGCTAACATGCTAATGCTAACATGCTAATGCTAACATGCTAACATGCTAATGCTAACATGCTAATGCTAACATGCTAATGCTAACATGCTAATGCTAATATGCTAATGCTAACATGCTAAAATGCTAATGCTAACATGCTAATATGCTAACATGCTAATGCTAACATGCTAATGCTAACATGCTAAAATGCTAACATGCTAACATGCTAATGCTAACATGCTAATGCTAACATGCTAACATGATAATGCTAATATGCTAATGCTAACATGCTAATGCTAACATGCTAACATGCTAAAATGCTAATGCTAACATGCTAACATGCTAACATGGTAACATGCTAATGCTAACATGCTAATGCTAACATGCTAACATGCTAATGCTAACATGCTAATGCTAACATGCTAATATGCTAACATGCTAATGCTAACATGCTAATGCTAACATGCTAATGCTAACATGCTAACATGCTAATGCTAACATGATAATATGCTAATGCTAACATGCTAACATGCTAATGCTAACATGCTAACATGTTAACGCTAACATGCTAACATGCTAATGCTAACATGCTAATGCTAACATGCTAAGGGGTCCATTTGGTTTCGCTCAGGGGGGCGGCCCGATTCTGGCGAGCCGCCCCGCGTCCGAAACGGTTGAGAAATGACAGAGTTACGTGTTTCCCCGAATTTCTCTATTGACTTTCAATGTGTGTGTGTACGTGCACATGTGTGCATGTGCGTGTGTGCGAGAGTTGGTCAGGTGACCTTGAATCATTAACAAAGTATCATTTTCACCTGGGCTTGTCTATGCAATGCAAACAGTATTGAAAGGTAAAGCACACTGACTCTCTATGAGAGATCGTATGTCCGAACAAATTGCTCTATCGCAAAAAGTAAAAGTCGAATGCGATTTTTGTTTTCCCTGTGAGTGACCCGAGGCATTGAGGTACGCCGTGTGCGATCGTGGTATTGGTACGATAAAAAACGTGGTTATAAGTGCGAGTTAAGAATTGTGCTTGTGATGAAAAAATTGCTGACTCATTCAGGCATTTAACATGGAGTTTATTACACATTATGATGGTACACCTGTCGCTTTCAGGGCTGTAGTTCACGTACTGTATGTATCTGTGCTATGGTTTTGATATTGGGTGAAAGAGGACGAGTGTGGCTACAAAATTACCGAAACCCATGCGTGTAAAGTGAATATTTTGGCCGTGAGGACGATTTGTTCGGAGAATTTCGGTATAGTCTTCACATTGGCTTCTCACTCTGATCCGCTCTCTCTCTGGGCGTGCGACACTCTGAGTCGAGAATATTTCTCAGACCACACACACTTTGAACTGCGATAGCGGGCAAACCGTGCAACGTATTCGAATTCCGTCTGAACCACCACAAAGTCGATGGCCTCGTGTGCTGTTTGACGTTTAAATCGTGTTTCTACGTAACAGTATGCCAGAGCAATGTGGCTCCAAAGTAACGTGTCGTTTTCTGTTTTTCCACGCGTTTCCCCATCGACTTTGAATGGGGCATTTTTCGCGTCGTTTATTGCGAATTACGTGGGCACGGTAACGTGAATCGGAAAGAAAAGCACAAGCACACCATTCCCGGCCGAGCCGCACGTTTTGATGTATATATTGCGGGGCTTTGGCAAACCGTGCGGCCGGCCATAGACGTCAAAGTTTCGCGTATTGGTGATTATAATAATTATTCTGGGTGCCTGCCATGCAATGGCAGAAACACAGGTTGAAATCTAAAACGCATACTTAATCGTAATAATAATCAATACGCGAAACTTCGACGTCTATGGCCGGCCGCACGGTTTGCCAAAGCCCCGCAATATATACATCAAAACGTGCGGCTCGGCCGGGAATGGTGTGCTTGTGCTTTTCTTTCCGATTCGTGTTACCGTGCCGACGTAATTCGCAATAAACGACGCGAAAAATGCCCCATTCAAAGTCGATGGGGAGACGCGGGTGAAAACAGAAAACGACACGTTACTTTGGAGCCACATTGCTCTGGCATACTGGTACGTAGAAACACGATTTAAACGTCAAACAGCACACGAGGCCATCGACTTTGTGGTGGTTCAGACGGAATTCGAATACGTTGCACGGTTTGCCCGCTATCGCAGTTCAAAGTGTATGTGGTCTGAGCAATATTCTCGACTCAGAGTGTCGCACGCCCAGAGAGAGAGCGGATCAGAGTGAGAAGCCAATGTGAAGACTATACCGGAATTCTCCGAACAAATCGTCCTCACGGCCAAAATATTCACTTTACACGCATGGGTTTCGGCAATTTTGTAGCCACACTCGTCCTCTTTCACCCAATGTCACAACCATAGCCCAGATACATACAGTACGTGAACTACAGCCCTGAAAGCGACAGGTGTACCATCATAATGTGTCATAAACTCCATGTTAAATGCCTGAATGAGTCAGCAATTTTTTCATCACAAGCACAATTCTTAACTCGCTCTTATAACCACGTTTTTTATCGTACCAATACCACGATCGCACACGGCGTACCTCAATGCCTCGGGTCACTCACGGGGAAAACAAAAATCGCATTCGACTTTAACTTTTTGCGATAGAGCAATTTGTTCGGACATACGTTCTCTCATAGAGAGTCAGTGGGCTTTTAACTTGCAATACTGTTTGCATTTGCATAGACTAGCCCAGGTGAAAATGATACTTTGTTAATGATTCAAGGTCACCTGACCAACTCTCACACACGCGCGCACACATGCACATGCACGCACATGCACACATGTGCACGCACACACACATTGAAAGTCAATAGAGAAATTCGGCGAAACACGTAACTCTGTCATTTCTCAACCGTTTCGGATGCGGGGCGGCTCGCCAGAACCGGGCCGCCCCCCTGAGCGAAACCAAATGGACCCCTTAGCATGTTAGCATTAGCATGTTAGCATTAGCATGTTAGCATGTTAGCATGTTAGCATTAGCATGTTAGCATGTTAGCATTAGCATGTTAGCATGTTAGCATTAGCATGTTAGCATTAGCATGTTAGCATGTTTGCATTAGCATGTTAGCATTAGCATATTAGCATGTTAGCATTAGCATGTTAGCATTAGCATGTTAGCATTAGCATGTTAGCATTATCATGTTAGCATTATCATGTTAGCATGTTAGCATTAGCATGTTAGCATTAGCATGTTAGCATGTTCGCATTAGCATATTAGCATGTTAGCATTAGCATATTAGCATTAGCATGTTAGCATTAGCATTTTAGCATGTTAGCATGTTAGCATTAGCATGTTAGCATTAGCATGTTAGTAATTAGCATGTTAGCATGTTAGCATTAGAATGTTGGTGGCAAAGTAATGTGCAATAAACTTAGACAAAATACCCCATTGAAAGTCAACCAAATGGACCCTTACAGGGTCTGAGAGGCTAAATGTCATCAAATGGTGGTCCGTGGCTCAAATGCTGCACAGACTTGGCGAGCTGTAGGCACCCAGTCAAATTTCCTGAAATTTGTTTCTAGTTACGATTAAGTATGCGTGTTAGATTTCAACCTGTGTTTCTGCCATTGCATGGCAGGCACCCAGAACTAGAAACAAATTTCAGGAAATTTGACTGGGTGCCTACAGCTCGCCAAGTCTGTGCAGCATTTGAGCCACGGACCACCATTTGATGACATTTAGCCTCTCAGACCCTGTAAGGGTCCATTTGGTTGACTTTCAACGGGGTATTTTGTCTAAGTTTATTGCACATTACGTTGCCACCAACATTCTAATGCTAACATGCTAACATGCTAATATTAACATGCTAATGCTAACATGCTAATGCTAACATGCTAACATGCTAAAATGCTAATGCTAACATGCTAATGCTAATATGCTAATGCTAACATGCTAATATGCTAATGCTAACATGCTAATGCTAACATGCTAATGCTAACATGCTAACATGCTAATGCTAACATGCTAATGCTAACATGCTAATGCTAACATGCTAATGCTAACATGCTAATATGCTAATGCTAACATGCTAATGCAAACATGCTAACATGCTAATGCTAACATGCTAACATGCTAACATGCTAATGCTAACATGCTAACATGCTAATGCTAACATGCTAATGCTAACATGCTAATGCTAACATGCTAAGGGGTCCATTTGGTTTCGCTCAGGGGGGCGGCCCGGTTCTGGCGAGCCGCCCCGCATCCGAAACGGTTGAGAAATGACAGAGTTACGTGTTTCCCCGAATTTCTC
The DNA here is from genome assembly GCF_951216825.1 of Electrona antarctica. NCBI lineage: Eukaryota > Metazoa > Chordata > Actinopteri > Myctophiformes > Myctophidae > Electrona > Electrona antarctica. The sequence goes on along the minus strand of NW_027637034.1, from coordinate 1,731,061 downwards.
TATTGACTTTCAATGTGTGTGTGCGTGCACATGTGTGCATGTGCGTGCATGTGCATGTGTGCGCGCGTGTGTGAGAGTTGGTCAGGTGACCTTGAATCATTAACAAAGTATCATTTTCACCTGGGCTAGTCTATGCAAATGCAAACATTATTGCAAGTTAAAAGCCCACTGACTCTCTATGAGAGAACGTATGTCCGAACAAATTGCTCTATCGCAAAAAGTAAAAGTCGAATGCGATTTTTGTTTTCACCGTGAGTGACCCGATGCATTGAGGTACGCCGTGTGCGATCGTGGTATTGGTACGATAAAAAACGTGGTTATAAGAGCGAGTTAAGAATTGTGCTTGTGATGAAAAAATTGCTGACTCATTCAGGTATTTAACATGGAGTTTATGACACATTATGATGGTACACCTGTCGCTTTCAGGGCTGTAGTTCACGTACTGTATGTATCTGGGCTATGGTTGTGACATTGGGTGAAAGAGGACGAGTGGGGCTACAAAACTACCGAAACCCATGCGTGTAAAGTGAATATTTTGGCCGTGAGGACGATTTGTTCGGAGAATGTCGGTATAGTCTTCACATTGGCTTCTCACTCTGATCCGCTCTCTCTCTGGGCGTGCGACACTCTGAGTCGAGAATATTGCTCAGACCACACACACTTTGAACTGCGATAGCGGGCAAACCGTGCAACGTATTCGAATTCCGTCTGAACAACCACAAAGTCGATGGCCTCGTGTGCTGTTTGACGTTTAAATCGTGTTTCTACGTACCAGTATGCCAGAGCAATGTGGCTCCAAAGTAACGTGTCGTTTTCTGTTTTTACCCGCGTCTCCCCATCGACTTTGAATGGGGCATTTTCGCGTCGTTTATTGCGAATTACGTCGGCACGGTAACACGAATCGGAAAGAAAAGCACAAGCACACCATTCCCGGCCGAGCCGCACGTTTTGATGTATATATTGCGGGGCTTTGGCAAACCGTGCGGCCGGCCATAGACGTCGAAGTTTCGCGTATTGGTGATTATAATAATTACTAGAAACAAATTTCAGGAAATTTGACTGGGTGCCTGCAGCTCGCCAAGTCTGTGCAGCATTTGAGCCACGGACCACCATTTGATGACATTTAGCCTCTCAGACCCTGTAAGGGTCCATTTGGTTGACTTTCAATGGGGTATTTTGTCTAAGTTTATTGCACATTACGTTGCCACCAACATTCTAATGCTAACATGCTAATACTAACATGCTAATACTAACATGCTAATGCTAACATGCTAAAATGCTAATGCTAACATGCTAATGCTAATATGCTAATGCTAACATGCTAATGCTAACATGCTAATGCTAACATGCTAATGCTAACATGCTAACATGCTAATGCTAACATGCTAATGCTAACATGCTAACATGCTAATGCTAACATGCTAATGCTAACATGCTAATATGCTAATGCTAACATGCTAATGCTAACATGCTAACATGCTAATGCTAACATGCTAATGCTAACATGCTAAGGGGTCCATTTGGTTTCGCTCAGGGGCGCGGCCCGGTTCTGGCGAGCCGCCCCGCGTCCAAAACGGTTGAGAAATGACAGTTACGTGTTTCCCCGAATTTCTCTATTGACTTTCAATGTGTGTGTGTGCGTGCACATGTGTGCATGTGCGTGCATGTGCGTGTGTGCGCGCGTGTGTGAGAGTTGGTCAGGTGACCTTGAATCATTAACAAAGTATCATTTTCACCTGGGCTAGTCTATGCAAATGCAAACAGTATTGCAAGTTAAAAGCAATACTCTATGAGAGAACGTATGTCCGAACAAATTGCTCTATCGCAAAAAGTAAAAGTCAAATGCGATTTTTGTTTTCGCCGTGAGTGACACGAGACATTGAGGTACGCCGTGTGCGATCGTGGTATTGGTACGATAAAAAACGTGGTTATAAGAGCGAGTTAAGAATTGTGCTTGTGATGAAAAAATTGCTGAGTCATTCAGGCAGTTAACATGGAGTTTTTGACACATTATGATGGTACACCTGTCGCTTTCAGGGCTGTAGTTCACATACTGTATGTATCTGGGCTATGGTTGTGACATTGGGTGAAAGAGGACGAGTGTGGCTACAAAATTACCGAAACCCATGCGTGTAAAGTGAATATTTTGGCCGTGAGGACGATTTGTTCTGAGAATTTCGGTATAGTCTTCACATTGGCTTCTCACTCTGATCCGCTCTCTCTCTGGGCGTGCGACACTCTGAGTCGAGAATATTGCTCAGACCACACACACTTTGAACTGCGATAGCGGGCAAACCGTGCAACGTATTCGAATTCCGTCTGAACCACCACAAAGTCGATGGCCTCGTGTGCTGTTTGACGTTTAAATCGTGTTTCTACGTAACAGTATGCCAGAGCAATGTGGCTCCAAAGTAACGTGTCGTTTTCTGTTTTTACCCGCGTCTCCCCATCGACTTTGAATGGGGCATTTTCGCGTCGTTTATTGCGAATTACGTCGGCACGGTAACACGAATCGGAAAGAAAAGCACAAGCACACCATTCCCGGCCGAGCCGCACGTTTTAATGTATATATTGCGGGGCTTTGGCAAACCGTGCGGCCGGCCATAGACGTCGAAGTTTCGCGTATTGATAATTATTATTAAGTATGCGTTTTAGATTTCAACCTGTGTTTCTGCCATTGCATGGCAGGCACCCAGAACTAGAAACAAATTTCAGGAAATTTGACTGGGTGCCTGCAGCTCGCCAAGTCTGTGCAGCATTTGAGCCACGGACCACCATTTGATGACATTTAGCCTCTCAGACCCTGTAAGGGTCCATTTGGTTGACTTTCAATGGGGTATTTTGTCTAAGTTTACGTTGCCACCAACATTCTAATACTAACATGCTAATGCTAACATGTTAATGCTAAATGCTAACATGCTAAAATTATAATGCTAACATGCTAATGCTAACATGCTAATATGCTAATATGCTAATGCTAACATGCTAACATGCTAATGCTAACATGCTAACATGCTAATGCTAACATGCTAACATGCTAATGCTAACATGCTAATGCTAACATGCTAACATGCTAATGCTAACATGCTAATGCTAACATGCTAACATGCTAATGCTAACATGCTAATATGCTAACATGCTAATGCTAACATGCTAATATGCTAATGCTAACATGCTAATATGCTAACATGCTAATGATAACATGCTAATATGCTAATGCTAACATGCTAAGGCTAACATGCTAATGCTAACATGCTAACATGCTAATGCTAACATGCTAACATGCTAATGCTAACATGCTAATGCTAACATGCTAATGCTAACATGTTAACATGTTAGTGCTAACATGTTAGTGCTAACATGTTAATGCTAACATGCTAATGCTAACATGCTAATGCTAACATGCTAATGCTAACATGCGAATGCTAACATGCTAACATGCTAATGCTAACATGCTAATATGCTAACATGCTAATGCTAACATGCTAATATGCTAATGCTAACATGCTAATGCTAACATGCTAATGCTAACATGCTAACATGCTAATGCTAACATGCTAACATGCTAATGCTAACATGCTAACATGCTAACATGCTAACATGCTAATGCTAACATGCTAATGCTAACATGCTAATGCTAACATGCTAACATGCTAACATGCTAACGCTAACATGCTAACATGCTAACATGCTAATGCTAACATGCTAATGCTAACATGTTAACATGTTAATGCTAACATGCTAATATACTAACATGCTAATGCTAACATGCTAATATGCTAATGCTAACATGCTAACATGCTAATGCTAACATGCTAATGCTAACATGCTAACATGCTAATGCTAACATGCTAACATGCTAATGCTAACATGCTAACATGCTAACATGCTAATGCTAACATGCTAACATGCTAATGCTAACATGCTAATGCTAACATGCTAATGCTAACATGCTAACATGCTAATGCTAACATGCTAACATGCTAATGCTAACATGCTAACATGCTAACATGCTAATGCTAACATGCTAATATGCTAACATGCTAATGCTAACATGCTAATATGCTAACATGCTAATGCTAACATGCTAATATGCTAATGCTAACATGCTAACATGCTAATGCTAACATGCTAATGCTAACATGCTAACATGCTAATGCTAACATGCTAACATGCTAATGCTAACATGCTAACATGCTAACATGCTAATGCTAACATGCTAATGCTAACATGCTAATGCTAACATGCTAATGCTAACATGCTAACATGCTAACATGCTAATGCTAACATGCTAACATGCTAATGCTAACATGCTAACATGCTAACATGCTAATGCTAACATGCTAATATGCTAACATGCTAATGCTAACATGCTAATATGCTAATGCTAACATGCTAAGGCTAACATGCTAACATGCTAATGCTAACATGCTAACATGCTAATGCTAACATGCTAATGCTAACATGCTAATGCTAACATGCTAACATGCTAATGCTAACATGCTAACATGCTAACATGCTAATGCTAACATGCTAAGGGGTCCATTTGGTTTCGCTCAGGGGGGCGGCCCGGTTCTGGCGAGCCGCCCCGCGTCCGAAACGGTTGAGAAATGACAGAGTTACGTGTTTCCCCGAATTCCTCTATTGACTTTCAATGTGTGTGTGTGCGTGCACATGTGTGCATGTGCATGCATGTGCGTGTGTGCGCGCGTGTGTGAGAGTTGGTCAGGTGACCTTGAATCATTAACAAAGTATCATTTTCACCTGGGCTAGTCTATGCAAACGCAAACAGTATTGAATGTTAAAAGCCCACTGACTCTCTATGAGAGAACGTATGTCCGAACAAATTGCTCTATCGCAAAAAGTAAAAGTCGAATGCGATTTTTGTTTTCACCGTGAGTGACCCGAGGCATTGAGGTACGCCGTGTGCGATCGTGGTATTGGTACGATAAAAAACGTGGTTATAAGAGCGAGTTAAGAATTGTGCTTGTGATGAAAAAATTGCTGACTCATTCAGGCATTTAACATGGAGTTTATGACACATTATGATGGTACACCTGTCGCTTTCAGGGCTGTAGTTCACGTACTGTATGTATCTGGGCTATGGTTGTGACATTGGGTGAAAGAGGACGAGTGTGGCTACAAAATTACCGAAACCCATGCGTGTAAAGTGAATATTTTGGCCGTGAGGACGATTTGTTCGGAGAATTTCGGTATAGTCTTCACATTGGCTTCTCACTCTGATCCGCTCTCTCTCTGGGCGTGCGACACTCTGAGTCGAGAATATTGCTCAGACCACACACACTTTGAACTGCGATAGCGGGCAAACCGTGCAACGTATTCGAATTCCGTCTGAACCACCACAAAGTCGATGGCCTCGTGTGCTGTTTGACGTTCGAATCGTGTTTCTACGTACCAGTATGCCAGAGCAATGTGGCTCCAAAGTAACGTGTCGTTTTCTGTTTTCACCCGCGTCTCCCCATCGACTTTGAATGGGGCATTTTTCGCGTCGTTTATTGCGAATTACGTCGGCACGGTAACACGAATCGGAAAGAAAAGCACAAGCACACCATTCCCGGCCGAGCCGCACGTTTTGATGTATATATTGCGGGGCTTTGGCAAACCGTGCGGCCGGCCATAGACGTCGAAGTTTCGCGTATTGATGATTATTACGATTAAGTATGCGTTTTAGATTTCAACCTGTGTTTCTGCCATTGCATGGCAGGCACCCAGAACTAGAAACAAATTTCAGGAAATTTGACTGGGTGCCTGCAGCTCGCCAAGTCTGTGCAGCATTTGAGCCACGGACCACCATTTGATGACATTTAGCCTCTCAGACCCTGTAAGGGTCCATTTGGTTGACTTTCAATGGGGTATTTTGTCTAAGTTTATTGCACATTACGTTGCCACCACCATTCTAATGCTAACATGCTAACATGCTAATGCTAACATGCTAAAATGCTAACATGCTAATATGCTAATGCTAACATGCTAATATGCTAATGCTAACATGCTAATGCTAACATGCTAATGCTAACATGCTAATGCTAACATGCTAACATGCTAACATGCTAATGCTAACATGCTAATGCTAACATGCTAATGCTAACATGCTAACATGCTAATGCTAACATGCTAATGCTAACATGCTAATGCTAACATGCTAAGGGGTCCATTTGGTTTCGCTCAGGGGGGCGGCCCGGTTCTGGCGAGCCGCCCCGTGTCCGAAACGGTTGAGAAATGACAGAGTTACGTGTTTCCCCGAATTTCTCTATTGACTTTCAATGTGTGTGTGCGTGCACATGTGTGCATGTGCGTGCATGTGCATGTGTGCGCGCGTGTGTGAGAGTTGGTCAGGTGACCTTGAATCATTAACAAAGTATCATTTTCACCTGGGCTAGTCTATGCAAATGCAAACAGTATTGCAAGTTAAAAGCCCACTGACTCTCTATGAGAGAACGTATGTCCGAACAAATTGCTCTATCGCAAAAAGTAAAAGTCGAATGCGATTTTTGTTTTCCCCGTGAGTGACCCGAGGCATTGAGGTACGCCGTGTGCGATCGTGGTATTGGTACGATAAAAAACGTGGTTATAAGTGCGAGTTAAGAATTGTGCTTGTGATGAAAAAATTGCTGACTCATTCAGGCATTTAACATGGAGTTTATGACACATTATGATGGTACACCTGTCGCTTTCAGGGCTGTAGTTCACGTACTGTATGTATCTGTGCTATGGTTTTGACATTGGGTGAAAGAGGACGAGTGTGGCTACAAAATTACCGAAACCCATGCGTGTAAAGTGAATATTTTGGCCGTGAGGACGATTTGTTCGGAGAATTTCGGTATAGTCTTCACATTGGCTTCTCACTCTGATCCGCTCTCTCTCTGGGCGTGCGACACTCTGAGTCGAGAATATTTCTCAGACCACACACACTTTGAACTGCGATAGCGGGCAAACCGTGCAACGTATTCGAATTCCGTCTGAACCACCACAAAGTCGATGGCCTCGTGTGCTGTTTGACGTTTAAATCGTGTTTCTACGTAACAGTATGCCAGAGCAATGTGGCTCCAAAGTAACGTGTCGTTTTCTGTTTTTCCACGCGTTTCCCCATCGACTTTGAATGGGGCATTTTTCGCGTCGTTTATTGCGAATTACGTGGGCACGGTAACACGAATCGGAAAGAAAAGCACAAGCACACCATTCCCGGCCGAGCCGCACGTTTTGATGTATATATTGCGGGGCTTTGGCAAACCGTGCGGCCGGCCGTAGACGTCGAAGTTTCGCGTATTGATGATTATTACGATTAAGTATGCGTTTTAGATTTCAACCTGTGTTTCTGCCATTGCATGGCAGGCACCCAGAACTAGAAACAAATTTCAGGAAATTTGACTGGGTGCCTGCAGCTCGCCAAGTCTGTGCAGCATTTGAGCCACGGACCACCATTTGATGACATTTAGCCTCTCAGACCCTGTAAGGGTCCATTTGGTTGACTTTCAATTGGGTATTTTGTCTAAGTTTATTGCACATTACGTTGCCACCAACATTCTAATGCTAACATGCTAACATGCTAATACTAACATGCTAATGCTAACATGCTAATGCTAACATGCTAATGCTAACATGCTAATGCTAATATGCTAATGCTAACATGCTAATGCTAACATGCTAGCATGCTAATGCTAATGCTAGCATGCTAATGCTAATGCTAGCATGCTAATGCTAGCATGCTAACATGCTAATGCTAACATGCTAACATGCTAATGCTAACATGCTAATGCTAACATGCTAATGCTAACATGCTAACATGCTAATGCTAACATGCTAATGCTAACATGCTAATGCTAACATGCTAATGCTAACATGCTAATGCTAATATGCTAATGCTAACATGCTAATGCTAACATGCTAACATGCTAATGCTAACATGCTAATGCTAATATACTAACATGCTAATGCTAACATGCTAACATGCTAATGCTAATGCTAATATGCTAATGCTAGCATGTTAACATGTTAATGCTAACATGCTAATGCTAACATGCTAATGCTAACATGCTAACATGCTAATGCTAACATGCTAATGCTAACATGCTAATGCTAACATGCTAATGCTAACATGCTAACATGCTAATGCTAACATGCTAATGCTAATATACTAACATGCTAATGCTAACATGCTAACATGCTAATGCTAACGCTAATATGCTAATGCTAGCATGCTAAGATGTTAATGCTAACATGCTAATGCTAACATGCTAACATGCTAATGCTAACATGCTAATGCTAACATGCTAATGCTAATATGCTAATGCTAACATGCTAAAATGCTAATGCTAACATGCTAATGCTAATATGCTAACATGCTAATGCTAACATGCTAATGCTAACATGCTAATGCTAATATACTAACATGCTAATGCTAACATGCTAATGCTGACATGCTAATGCTAACATGCTAATGCTAACATGCTAATGCTAACATGCTAATGCTAATATGCTAACATGCTAATGCTAACATGCTAATGCTAACATGCTAACATGCTATTGCTAACATGCTAACATGCTAATGCTAACATGCTAATGCTAACATGCTAATGCTAACATGCTAACATGCTAATGCTAACATGCTAACATGCTAATGCTAACATGCTAACATGCTAATGCTAACATGCTAATGCTAACATGCTAATGCTAACATGCTAATGCTAACATGCTAACATGCTAACATGCTAATGCTAACATGCTAATGCTAACATGCCAACATGCTAATGCTAACATGCTAATGCTAACATGCTAACATGCTAATGCTAACATGCTAATGCTAATATGCTAATGCTAACATGCTAACATGCTAATGCTAACATGCTAATGCTAACATGCTAACATGATAATGCTAATATGCTAATGCTAACATGCTAATGCTAACATGCTAACATGCTAAAATGCTAATGCTAACATGCTAAAATGCTAACATGCTAACATGTTAACATGCTAATGCTAACATGCTAATGCTAACATGCTAACATGCTAATGCTAACATGCTAAAATGCTAACATGTTAATGCTAACATGCTAATGCTAACATGCTAATGCTAACATGCTAATGCTAACATGTTAACATGCTAATGCTAACATGCTAACATGCTAATGCTAACATGCTAATGCTAACATGCTAATATGCTAACATGCTAATGCTAACATGCTAATGCTAACATGCTAATGCTAACATGCTAACATGCTAATGCTAACATGATAATATGCTAATGCTAACATGCTAACATGCTAACATGCTAATGCTAACATGCTAACATGCTAATGCTAACATGCTAACATGCTAATGCTAACATGCTAACATGCTAATGCTAACATGCTAATGCTAACATGCTAAGGGGTCCATTTGGTTTCGCTCAGGGGGGCGGCCCGGTTCTGGCGAGCCGCCCCGCATCCGAAACGGTTGAGAAATGACAGAGTTACGTGTTTCCCCGAATTTCTCTATTGACTTTCAATGTGTGTGTGCGTGCACATGTGTGCATGTGCGTGCATGTGCATGTGTGCGCGCGTGTGTGAGAGTTGGTCAGGTGACCTTGAATCATTAACAAAGTATCATTTTCACCTGGGCTAGTCTATGCAAATGCAAACAGTATTGCAAGTTAAAAGCCCACTGACTCTCTATGAGAGAACGTATGTCCGAACAAATTGCTCTATCGCAAAAAGTAAAAGTCGAATGCGATTTTTGTTTTCCCCGTGAGTGACCCGAGGCATTGAGGTACGCCGTGTGCGATCGTGGTATTGGTACGATAAAAAACGTGGTTATAAGTGCGAGTTAAGAATTGTGCTTGTGATGAAAAAATTGCTGACTCATTCAGGCATTTAACATGGAGTTTATGACACATTATGATGGTACACCTGTCGCTTTCAGGGCTGTAGTTCACGTACTGTATGTATCTGTGCTATGGTTTTGACATTGGGTGAAAGAGGACGAGTGTGGCTACAAAATTACCGAAACCCATGCGTGTAAAGTGAATATTTTGGCCGTGAGGACGATTTGTTCGGAGAATTTCGGTATAGTCTTCACATTGGCTTCTCACTCTGATCCGCTCTCTCTCTGGGCGTGCGACACTCTGAGTCGAGAATATTTCTCAGACCACACACACTTTGAACTGTGATAGCGGGCAAACCGTGCAACGTATTCGAATTCCGTCTGAACCACCACAAAGTCGATGGCCTCGTGTGCTGTTTGACGTTTAAATCGTGTTTCTACGTAACAGTATGCCAGAGCAATGTGGCTCCAAAGTAACGTGTCGTTTTCTGTTTTTCCACGCGTTTCCCCATCGACTTTGAATGGGGCATTTTTCGCGTCGTTTATTGCGAATTACGTGGGCACGGTAACACGAATCGGAAAGAAAAGCACAAGCACACCATTCCCGGCCGAGCCGCACGTTTTGATGTATATATTGCGGGGCTTTGGCAAACCGTGCGGCCGGCCGTAGACGTCGAAGTTTCGCGTATTGATGATTATTACGATTAAGTATGCGTTTTAGATTTCAACCTGTGTTTCTGCCATTGCATGGCAGGCACCCAGAATTACGATTAAGTATGCGTTTTAGATTTCAACCTGTGTTTCTGCCATTGCATGGCAGGCACCCAGAACTAGAAACAAATTTCAGGAAATTTGACTGGGTGCCTACAGCTCGCCAAGTCTGTGCAGCATTTGAGCCACGGACCACCATTTGATGACATTTAGCCTCTCAGACCCTGTAAGGGTCCATTTGGTTGACTTTCAATGGGGTATTTTGTCTAAGTTTATTGCACATTACGTTGCCACCAACATGCTAATGCTAACATGCTAATACTAACATGCTAATGCTAACATGCTAATGCTAACATGGTAACATGCTAACATGGTAACATGCTAACATGCTAATGCTAACATGGTAACATGCTAACATGCTAATGCTAACATGCTAACATGCTAACATGCTAACATGCTAATGCTAACATGCTAATGCTAACATGCTAATGCTAACATGCTAATGCTAACATGCTAAAGCTAACATGCTAACATGCTAATGCTAACATGCTAACGCTAACATGCTAATGCTAACATGCTAACATGCTAATGCTAACATGCTAAAGCTAACATGCTAACATGCTAATATGCTAATGCTAACATGCTAACATGCTAATGCTAACATGCTAACATGCTAATGCTAACATGCTAACATGCTAATGCTAACATACTAACATGCTAATGCTAATGCTAACATGCTAACATGCTAACATGCTAATGCTAACATGCTAACATGCTAATGCTAACATGCTAAAGCTAACATGCTAACATGCTAATATGCTAATGCTAACATGCTAACATGCTAATGCTAACATGCTAACATGCTAATGCTAACATGCTAACATGCTAATGCTAACATACTAACATGCTAATGCTAATGCTAACATGCTAACATGCTAACATGCTAATGCTAACATGCTAACATGCTAATGCTAACATGCTAATGCTAACATGCTAATGCTAACATGCTAATGCTAACATGCTAATGCTAACATGCTAACATGCTAATGCTAACATGCTAAAGCTAACATGCTAACATGCTAACATGCTAACATGCTCATGCTAACATGCTCATGCTAACATGCTAATGCTAACATGCTAATGCTAACATGCTAACATGCTAACATGCTAACATGCTAATGCTAACATGCTAACGCTAACATGCTAACATGCTAATGCTAAAATGCTAACATGCTAATGCTAAAATGCTAACATGCTAACATGCTAACATGCTAACATGCTAACATGCTAATATACTAATGCTAACATGCTAATGCTAACATGCTAACATGCTAATGCTAACATGCTAACATGCTAATGCTAACATGCTAACATGCTAACGCTAACATGCTAATGCTAACATGCTAAGGGGTCCATTTGGTTTCGCTCAGGGGGGCGGCCCGGTTCTGGAGAGCCGCCCCGCATCCGAAACGGTTGAGAAATGACAGAGTTACGTGTTTCCCCGAATTTCTCTATTGACTTTCAATGTGTGTGTGCGTGCACATGTGTGCATGTGCGTGCATGTGCATGTGTGCATGCGTGTGTGAGAGTTGGTCAGGTGACCTTGAATCATTAACAAAGTATCATTTTCACCTGGGCTAGTCTATGCAAATGCAAACAGTATTGCAAGTTAAAAGCCCACTGACTCTCTATGAGAGAACGTATGTCCGAACAAATTGCTCTATCGCAAAAAGTAAAAGTCGAATGCGATTTTTGTTTTCACCGTGAGTGACCCGAGGCATTGAGGTACGCCGTGTGCGATCGTGGTATTGGTACGATAAAAAACGTGGTTATAAGAGCGAGTTAAGAATTGTGCTTGTGATGAAAAAATTGCTGACTCATTCAGGCATTTAACATGGAGTTTATGACACATTATGATGGTACACCTGTCGCTTTCAGGGCTGTAGTTCACGTACTGTATGTATCTGGGCTATGGTTGTGACATTGGGTGAAAGAGGACGAGTGTGGCTACAAAATTACCGAAACCCATGCGTGTAAAGTGAATATTTTGGCCGTGAGGACGATTTGTTCGGAGAATTTCGGTATAGTCTTCACATTGGCTTCTCACTCTGATCCGCTCTCTCTCTGGGCGTGCGACACTCTGAGTCGAGAATATTGCTCAGACCACACACACTTTGAACTGCGATAGCGGGCAAACCGTGCAACGTATTCGAATTCCGTCTGAACCACCACAAAGTCGATGGCCTCGTGTGCTGTTTGACGTTCGAATCGTGTTTCTACGTACCAGTATGCCAGAGCAATGTGGCTCCAAAGTAACGTGTCGTTTTCTGTTTTCACCCGCGTCTCCCCATCGACTTTGAATGGGGCATTTTTCGCGTCGTTTATTGCGAATTACGTGGACACGGTAACACGGATCGGAAAGAAAAGCACAAGCACACCATTCCCGGCCGAGCCGCACGTTTTGATGTATATATTGCGGGGCTTTGGCAAACCGTGCGGCCGGCCATAGACGTCGAAGTTTCGCGTATTGATTATTATTACTACGATTAAGTATGCGTTTTAGATTTCAACCTGTGTTTCTGCCATTGCATGGCAGGCACCCAGAATTATAATAATCAATACGCGAAACTTCGACGTCTATGGCCGGCCGCACGGTTTGCCAAAGCCCCGCAATATATACATCAAAACGTGCGGCTCGGCCGGGAATGGTGTGCTTGTGCTTTTCTTTCCGATTCGCGTAACCGTGCCCACGTAATTCGCAATAAACGACGCGAAAAATGCCCCATTCAAAGTCGATGGGGAAACGCGTGGAAAAACAGAAAACGACACGTTACTTTGGAGCCACATTGCTCTGGCATACTGTTACGTAGAAACACGATTTAAACGTCAAACAGCACACGAGGCCATCGACTTTATGGTGGTTCAGACGGAATTCGAATACGTTGCACGGTTTGCCCGCTATCGCAGTTCAAAGTGTGTGTGGTCTGAGAAATATTCTCGACTCAGAGTGTCGCACGCCCAGAGAGAGAGCGGATCAGAGTGAGAAGCCAATGTGAAGACTATACCGAAATTCTCCGAACAAATCGTCCTCACGGCCAAAATATTCACTTTACACGCATGGGTTTCGGTAATTTTGTAGCCACACTCGTCCTCTTTCACCCAATGTCAAAACCATAGCACAGATACATACAGTACGTGAACTACAGCCCTGAAAGCGACAGGTGTACCATCATAATGTGTCATAAACTCCATGTTAAATGCCTGAATGAGTCAGCAATTTTTTCATCACAAGCACAATTCTTAACTCGCACTTATAACCACGTTTTTTATCGTACCAATACCACGATCGCACACGGCGTACCTCAATGCCTCGGGTCACTCACGGGGAAAACAAAAATCGCATTCGACTTTTACTTTTTGCGATAGAGCAATTTGTTCGGACATACGATCTCTCATAGAGAGTCAGTGTGCTTTACCTTTCAATACTGTTTGCATTGCATAGACTAGCCCAGGTGAAAATGATACTTTGTTAATGATTCAAGGTCACCTGACCAACTCTCGCACACACGCACATGCACACATGTGCACGCACACACACACATTGAAAGTCAATAGAGAAATTCGGGGAAACACGTAACTCTGTCATTTCTAAACCGTTTCGGACGCGGGGCGGCTCGCCAGAATCGGGCCGCCCCCCTGAGCGAAACCAAATGGACCCCTTAGCATGTTAGCATTAGCATGTTAGCATTAGCATGTTAGCATGTTAGCGTTAACATGTTAGCATGTTAGCATTAGCATGTTAGCATGTTAGCATTAGCATGTTAGCATGTTAGCATTAGCATGTTAGCATGTTAGCATTAGCATGTTAGCATTAGCATGTTAGCATATTAGCATGTTAGCATTAGCATGTTAGCATTAGCATGTTAGCATGTTAGCATTAGCATGTTAACATGTTAGCATTAGCATGTTAACATTAGCATGTTAGCATTAGCATGTTAGCATTAGCATGTTAGCATGTTAGCATTAGCATGTTAGCATTAGCATGTTAGCATGTTAGCATTAGCATGTTACCATGTTAGCATTTTAGCATGTTAGCATTAGCATTTTAGCATGTTAGCATGTTAGCATTAGCATGTTAGCATTAGCATATTAGCATTATCATGTTAGCATGTTAGCATTAGCATGTTAGCATTAGCATGTTAGCATGTTAGCATTTTAGCATGTTAGCATTAGCATGTTAGCATTAGCATGTTAGCATTAGCATGTTAGCATATTAGCATTAGCATGTTAGCATTAGCATTTTAGCATGTTAGCATTAGCATATTAGCATTAGCATGTTAGCATTAGCATGTTAGCATGTTAGCATTAGCATGTTAGCATTAGCATGTTAGCATGTTAGCATTAGCATGTTAGCATTAGCATGTTAGCATGTTAGCATGTTAGCATTAGCATGTTAGCATTAGCATGTTAGCATGTTAGCATTAGCATGTTAGCATTAGCATGTTAGCATGTTAGCATTAGCATGTTAGCATGTTAGCATTAGCATGTTAGCATTAGCATGTTAGCATGTTAGCATTAGCATGTTAGCCTTAGCATGTTAGCATTAGCATATTAGCATGTTAGCATTAACATGTTAGCATATTAGCATGTTAGCATTAGCATGTTAGCATGTTAGCATTAGCATGTTAGCATTAGCATGTTAGCATTAGCATGTTAGCATGTTAGCATTAGCATGTTAGCATGTTAGCATTAGCATGTTAGCATGTTAGCATTAGCATGTTAGCATGTTAGCCTTAGCATGTTAGCATTAGCATGTTAGCATTAGCATGTTAGCATGTTAGCATTAGCATGTTAGCATGTTAGCATTAGCATGTTAGCATGTTAGCATTAGCATGTTAGCATTAGCATGTTAGCATGTTAGCATTAGCATGTTAGCCTTAGCATGTTAGCATTAGCATATTAGCATGTTAGCATTAGCATGTTAGCATATTAGCATGTTAGCATTAGCATGTTAGCATGTTAGCATTAGCATGTTAGCATTAGCATGTTAGCATTAGCATATTAGCATGTTAGCATTAGCATGTTAGCATATTAGCATGTTAGCATTAGCATGTTAGCATGTTAGCATTAGCATGTTAGCATTAGCATGTTAGCATTAGCATGTTAGCATTAACATGTTAGCACTAACATGTTAACATGTTAGCATTAGCATGTTAGCATTAGCATGTTAGCATTAGCATGTTAGCATGTTAGCATTAGCATGTTAGCATGTTAGCATTAGCATGTTAGCCTTAGCATGTTAGCATTAGCATATTAGCATGTTAGCATTAGCATGTTAGCATATTAGCATGTTAGCATTAGCATATTAGCATGTTAGCATTAGCATGTTAGCATTAGCATGTTAGTATTAGCATGTTAGCATGTTAGCATTAGAATGTTGGTGGCAACGTAATGTGCAATAAACTTAGACAAAATACCCCATTGAAAGTCAACCAAATGGACCCTTACAGGGTCTGAGAGGCTAAATGTCATCAAATGGTGGTCCGTGGCTCAAATGCTGCACAGACTTGGCGATCTGCAGGCACCCAGTCAAATTTCCTGAAATTTGACTGGGTCAACTAGCCTTAGCATGTTAGCATTAGCATATTAGCATGTTAGCATTAGCATGTTAGCATATTAGCATGTTAGCATTAGCATGTTAGCATGTTAGCATTAGCATGTTAGCATTAGCATGTTAGCATTAGCATGTTAGCATTAGCATGTTAGCATTAACATGTTAGCACTAACATGTTAACATGTTAGCATTAGCATGTTAGCATTAGCATGTTAGCATTAGCATGTTAGCATGTTAGCATTAGCATGTTAGCATGTTAGCATTAGCATGTTAGCCTTAGCATGTTAGCATTAGCATATTAGCATGTTAGCATTAGCATGTTAGCATATTAGCATGTTAGCATTAGCATATTAGCATGTTAGCATTAGCATGTTAGCATTAGCATGTTAGTATTAGCATGTTAGCATGTTAGCATTAGAATGTTGGTGGCAACGTAATGTGCAATAAACTTAGACAAAATACCCCATTGAAAGTCAACCAAATGGACCCTTACAGGGTCTGAGAGGCTAAATGTCATCAAATGGTGGTCCGTGGCTCAAATGCTGCACAGACTTGGCTAGCTGTAGGCACCCAGTCAAATTTCCTGAAATTTGTTTCTAGTTAAGTATGCGTTTTAGATTTCAACCTGTGTTTCTGCCATTGCATGGCAGGCACCCAGAATTAAGTATGCGTTTTAGATTTCAACCTGTGTTTCTGCCATTGCATGGCAGGCACCCAGAATTAAGTATGCGTTTTAGATTTCAACCTGTGTTTCTGCCATTGCATGGCAGGCACCCAGAATTATTATAATCAATACGCGAAACTTCGACGTCTATGGCCGGCCGCACGGTTTGCCAAAGCCCCGCAATATATACATCAAAACGTGCGGCTCGGCCGGGAATGGTGTGCTTGTGCTTTTCTTTCCGATTCGTGTTACCGTGCCGACGTAATTCGCAATAAACGACGCGAAAAATGCCCCATTCAAAGTCGATGGGGAGACGCGGGTAAAAACAGAAAACGACACGTTACTTTGGAGCCACATTGCTCTGGCATACTGTTACGTAGAAACACGATTTAAACGTCAAACAGCACACGGGGCCATCGACTTTGTGGTGGTTCAGACGGAATTCGAATACGTTGCACGGTTTGCCCGCTATGGCAGTTCAAAGTGTGTGTGGTCTGAGCAATAATCTCGACTCAGAGTGTCGCACGCCCAGAGAGAGAGCGGTTTAGAGTGAGAAGCCAATGTGAAGACTGTACCGAAATTCTCCGAACAAATCGTCGTCACGGCCAAAATATTCACTTTACACGCATGGGTTTCGGTAATTTTGTAGCCACACTCGTCCTCTTTCACCCAATGTCACAACCATAGCCCAGATACATACAGTACGTGAACTACAGCCCTGAAAGCGACAGGTGTACCATCATAATGTGTCATAAACTCCATGTTAAATGCCTGAATGAGTCAGCAATTTTTTCATCACAAGCACAATTCTTAACTCGCTCTTATAACCACGTTTTTTATCGTACCAATACCACGATCGCACACGGCGTACCTCAATGCCTCGGGTCACTCACGGTGAAAACAAAAATCGCATTCGACTTTTACTTTTTGCGATAGAGCAATTTGTTCGGACATACGTTCTCTCATAGAGAGTCAGTGGGCTTTTAACTTGCAATACTGTTTGCATTTGCATAGACTAGCCCAGGTGAAAATTATACTTTGTTAATGATTCAAGGTCACCTGACCAACTCTCACACACGCGCGCACACATGCACATGCACGCACGTGCACACATGTGCACGCACACACACATTGAAAGTCAATAGAGAAATTCGGGGAAACACGTAACTCTGTCATTTCTCAACCGTTTCGGATGCGGGGCGGCTCGCCAGAACCGGGCCGCCCCCCTGAGCGAAACCAAATTGACCCCTTAGCATGTTAGCATTAGCATGTTAGCATTAGCATGTTAGCATGTTAGCATGTTAGCATTAGCATGTTAGCATGTTAGCATTAGCATGTTAGCATGTTAGCATTAGCATGTTAGCATTATCATGTTAGCATGTTAGCATTAGCATGTTACCATTAGCATGTTAGCATTAGCATGTTAGCATGTTAGCATTAGCATATTAGCATGTTAGCATTAGCATATTAGCATTAGCATGTTAGCATTAGCATTTTAGCATGTTAGCATTAGCATGTTAGCATTAGCATGTTAGTATTAGCATGTTAGCATGTTAGCATTAGAATGTTGGTGGCAACGTAATGTGCAATAAACTTAGACAAAATACCCCATTGAAAGTCAACCAAATGGACCCTTACAGGGTCTGAGAGGCTAAATGTCATCAAATGGTGGTCCGTGGCTCAAATGCTGCACAGACTTGGCGAGCTGTAGGCACCCAGTCAAATTTCCTGAATTTTTTTTCTAGTGTTTTATGTATTTTTGTTTTAGTTATGATTTTATATATGTTTCCTGATGTGTGCAAAGCACATTGAAATGCCTTGTTGGAATTTGCTATACCAATAACGTTATTTTATATTTATGCTGGCTCCTGCTTTGACTTTAAGAAACTCCTCAATGGATCACTAGACTAGTAGACTAAATATTGTTCAACCAAAGTGGACTGTTATGTTCAAGTGGACTCTGTTTTCGACCATTGAATGGTTTTTCTCCAGATTAACTGGAAAACCAGTTCTTAAAGGGGCATTCCACTCATTTTCAACATTTTACTATGTCATTATATACCTTAGAGCTGCATTAAACATGCCAAAATATTAGACAAGTTGTTCTGATTTTGTACCAAAACTCCCCAGCCACATAGACAAAGCCAACACTCAATGGAAATCAGACTTTGAATAGGGGACACATTAGCACATTCCAAACCAGCCTGGGACAAGAAGCATAGAGGTGTCACTGACACCAAATGGGCCATTAGACACCGGGCTCAGGAAACAAAAGAGAAACACATGTAAATTTGTCTTTGTTGAAATGGAGCCATGGGGTGAATTAACCCCAATAAGGCTAAATAAACCAAAAGTCCTACAACAATAAGGTAAACTTAAACTCTTAAACTTAAACTGGAGATAATCTAAGAGTGATTGGATTAGGCTTCCTTCAAGTACATGGCGAATGCACTCATTCCTTGCAATGTACTTACATACACTTACATATGTTGCGACCTTCGGTCGCAACATATGTAGGTACATTGCACTGAAGTCCCCAGGTCCCCCCAGTCGAGCTTGTACCTGTAACTTGGGGGAAGTCTATTATAATTATTACTGATTCTCCAGTAAAGACATGTTGCCTCTACAAAAACCACACTACAAATGAAAGAAACCAGAACAAGAGAACACACACCCATTGATTCTGATTGGACGGAATTAAACAATGGCCAAGTAAACCACACCCATCAACAAAGCTAATTGGCCGAATGACTATGAGTCACGCCCACCATTAGGAACACATAAAACCAGGGCTCCAGCACAACTAATCATTCTCTAACAGAATCTTGCCTGAGGAAGGACCAACCAGTCCGAAACGTCTACTTTTCCAGCTCTCCTTTATATTTGATTCCGTCGTGAGTGAAGCGCCACCGTCGAGTCATGAGAGGTATTCTGAAAAGAAAGTTTGAGGAGGTCGACGATGAAGATCCATTCTACTCCTCACCTCCATCATCGTCCCTGCCTTCTCCTGCCTCCACGGAATGGGATTCTGATGGGGAGAGCAGCTCCTCAGAAAGCCAGGACTTTACAACTAATGGTTCTGCTTCACCTGCTGCCAGTCAACCCATCCAGTCTATTCTGAAGAGGCCAAAGCTGGAAGGGAGGCAGAGCAACGTGCGCTTTGATCTGGTGACGGTGTTCTACTTCCCACAATGCCAGGGTTTCACTAGCGTACCCTTTCGCAGGGGTGCCAGTCTGGGCATGTTGCACAGGCACAGCACTCTCCGCAGATACACAATGGCAGAGCACGCCCTGGAACAACGGAGTTGGCGCAGAGAGAGACTACGAGAGAGACGGAGAGAGGAGAAGCTTGAGGCTTTGAGACACCAGTTGATGGCCAATGTTATCATTGACCAGAGAGAATATGAGCGACTGACTGCAGACCAGGTCCCAGACGGAGACACTGACGTCCACATCACCGACGCCGAGCTGGAGGATGGGAACAGCTTCCTGCAGCCGTACTCCTACAAGCACAGACAGGCACTCCTGCGAGCAGCAGGTGTGAAGCACATTGACAAAGAGGAGAAGAGACAGCTGCATTCCCTGCGTGTCTCCAGAAGCCAGAGCGCGGCTCCAGAAGATCTCCAGTTGGATGTGGACCAGGGACCCCCAGCAGGGGATGCCCCGGAAAAAAGCTGTCCCTTCGGGTTTTCCGCCGAGGACGAAGGGCTTCCTCTCACCATGCCCCCCACCCCTTCCTACCATTTCAGTCCAGGTTTTTTGAGGTATTTGGGGGTCCTTGGCGTGACGTTTGGGAACCACTGATATACAGCAGGGTATAAAGCCTTTTAAAACAAACAGCAGCATGTTGTGCACTCACTGTAAGTAAACATTGCACTTTAACATTGTCACCACAAACAATAATAGCAATGATTGTTACAAGAACATATAGCCATTTTAACACACCTGAAACATTGCACACTAGAAAGCTGAAAGAGTGATAACAGTTCCATGTGATGATAGACCTATTACTGTAGTTCTGCTGAAACTCATCAGAGTCAAAGAGGTGTGAAATGGTCTCAGTTCATCCAAAATGTGATCATTAGCAGGTGATCTGTCCAATGCCAGACAACGAGTGACCATTAACACGTTAATCTCTGCATTTGAATGCATATAGTGAATGAAGCATCAGCCATCATCATTTAGCATGTGTACATTTTAACATGGGGAAAGAATGTGGGGTTTGTTCATTATTTAGCATTTGAAAAACATTGAATAAAAGTGCATTCATCACCACCATATTGAGAGAGAACCCTGCAAAAATGTATCAGCTTATGTTTTTGTTCAGTGTATTTTCATTCAATCCCTTCCAGTTTCACTATGACTTATATGACTGGATATGGAGACAGTAACCTCTGTTACTGAACAAACAAATAATTAATATAGGATATAATTGAATAAGTATAATGATATATCCTGATTTATCTTGACTTATCCTGATCATTTATTAATACTATGGACACATGTTTCTGCACACAGGCCTACACATTACACAATGGGATTTCACTGTAAATATAGATAAGAAATGAAATGAAACCAATAGCGCACAATAGGATATGAGACTTTGATTTGACAATATACTTATTTGCTGTTCCAGTCCTGTACAGAAACCAGACCACTGTCTTCTATACTAAAGTGGAAACAAATTGAACCTACATTACAACCTAACACATAAAATACAAGGGGTGCTGTATATAGGCTACTTGTAAAAGACAAGATGTGAAGGCTTGTCTACTATTTATAAATATTGTTTGAAACAAATAGGCCTAGCTGTTTTACTTCCGTTTTCTTGTTTTTAATACATGTTTAAAGTCAAGATTTGTTTTTTATCTGTGGTTTGTAAGTGTTCCAAGATAAATTAAGATAAATGGGATGTAAATCACAGTATGAGCAGTTGTTTCTTCACCAGAGCTGGTTCTCCTTGGTTCTGATGTTACTGAAATAATGTGGAGAAATCCTCAAGATGAATGGCTCTGCTGCAGTAACAATTAATTCATATCCACTTATTCAATAGTTAGATTGTATATATTTATCCAGATACTGAGTAAGTCATTTTTGGATGAACTACTATACTGCTTTTTAAGGTTTATTATAAACCAGCAGTTGTTATGCACCACATGTGGAAGAACTCCCAGAAAACAGCAGGTATGCTGGCACTCTTATTTATTTTACATCACAATGAAATACTGTTCTGTTTCCCACTGCATTTGATTGAGTTTTTCTTTCTCTTCTGCACTGAAATGTTTTATGTATTTTTGTTTTAGTTATGATTTTATATATGTTTCCTGATGTGTGCAAAGCACAAATGAAAGAAACCAGAACAAGAGAACACACACCCATTGATTCTGATTGGACGGAATGAAACAATGGCCAAGTAAACCACACCCATCAACAAAGCTAATTGGCCGAATGACTATGAGTCACGCCCACCATTAGGAACACATAAAACCAGGGCCCCAGCACAACTAATCATTCCTCTAACAGAATCTTGCCTGAGGAAGGACCAACCAGTCCGAAACGTCTACTTTTCCAGCTCTCCTTTATATTTGATTCCGTCGTGAGTGAAGCGCCACCGTCGAGTCATGAGAGGTATTCTGAAAAGAAAGTTTGAGGAGGTCGACGATGAAGATCCATTCTACTCCTCACCTCCATCATCGTCCCTGCCTTCTCCTGCCTCCACGGAATGGGATTCTGATGGGGAGAGCAGCTCCTCAGAAAGCCAGGACTTTACAACTAATGGTTCTGCTTCACCTGCTGCCAGTCAACCCATCCAGTCTATTCTGAAGAGGCCAAAGCTGGAAGGGAGGCAGAGCAACGTGCGCTTTGATCTGGTGACGGTGTTCTACTTCCCACGATGCCAGGGTTTCACTAGCGTACCCTTTCGCGGGGGTGCCAGTCTGGGCATGTTGCACAGGCACAGCACTCTCCGCAGGTACACAATGGCAGAGCACGCCCTGGAACAACGGAGTTGGCGCAGAGAGAGACTACGAGAGAGACGGAGAGAGGAGAAGCTTGAGGCTTTGAGACACCAGTTGATGGCCAATGGTACCATTGACCAGAGAGAATCTGAGCGACTGACTGCAGACCAGGTCCCAGACGGAGACACTGACGTCCACATCACCGACGCCGAGCTGGAGGATGGGAACAGCTTCCTGCAGCGGTACTCCTACAAGCACAGACAGGCACTCCTGCGAGCAGCAGGTGTGAAGCACATTGACAAAGAGGAGAAGAGACAGCTGCATTCCCTGCGTGTCTCCAGAAGCCAGAGCGCGGCTCCAGAAGATCTCCAGTTGGATGTGGACCAGGGACCCCCAGCAGGGGATGCCCCGGAAAAAAGCTGTCCCTTCGGGTTTTCCGCCGAGGACGAAGGGCTTCCTCTCACCATGCCCCCCACCCCTTCCTACCATTTCAGTCCAGGTTTTTTGAGGTATTTGGGGGTCCTTGGCGTGACGTTTGTGAACCACTGATATACAGCAGGGTATAAAGCCTTTTAAAACAAACAGCAGCATGTTGTGCACTCACTGTAAGTAAACATTGCACTTTAACATTGTCACCACAAACAATAATAGCAATGATTGTTACAAGAACATATAGCCATTTTAACACACCTGAAACATTGCACACTAGAAAGCTGAAAGAGTGATAACAGTTCCATGTGATGATAGACCTATTACTGTAGTTCTGCTGAAACTCATCAGAGTCAAAGAGGTGTGAAATGGTCTCAGTTCATCCAAAATGTGATCATTAGCAGGTGATCTGTCCAATGCCAGACAACGAGTGACCATTAACACGTTAATCTCTGCATTTGAATGCATATAGTGAATGAAGCATCAGCCATCATCATTTAGCATGTGTACATTTTAACATGGGGAAAGAATGTGGGGTTTGTTCATTATTTAGCATTTGAAAAACATTGAATAAAAGTGCATTCATCACCACCATATCGAGAGAGAACCCTGCATATGCTGGCACTCTTATTTATTTTACATCACAATGAAATACTGTTCTGTTTCCCACTGCATTTGATTGAGTTTTTCTTTCTCTTCTGCACTGTAATGTTTTATGTATTTTTGTTTTAGTTATGATTTTATATATGTTTCCTGATGTGTGCAAAGCACAAATGAAAGAAACCAGAACAAGAGAACACACACCCATTGATTCTGATTGGACGGAATGAAACAATGGCCAAGTAAACCACACCCATCAACAAAGCTAATTGGCCGAATGACTATGAGTCACGCCCACCATTAGGAACACATAAAACCAGGGCCCCAGCACAACTAATCATTCCTCTAACAGAATCTTGCCTGAGGAAGGACCAACCAGTCCGAAACGTCTACTTTTCCAGCTCTCCTTTATATTTGATTCCGTCGTGAGTGAAGCGCCACCGTCGAGTCATGAGAGGTATTCTGAAAAGAAAGTTTGAGGAGGTCGACGATGAAGATCCATTCTACTCCTCACCTCCATCATCGTCCCTGCCTTCTCCTGCCTCCACGGAATGGGATTCTGATGGGGAGAGCAGCTCCTCAGAAAGCCAGGACTTTACAACTAATGGTTCTGCTTCACCTGCTGCCAGTCAACCCATCCAGTCTATTCTGAAGAGGCCAAAGCTGGAAGGGAGGCAGAGCAACGTGCGCTTTGATCTGGTGACGGTGTTCTACTTCCCACGATGCCAGGGTTTCACTAGCGTACCCTTTCGCGGGGGTGCCAGTCTGGGCATGTTGCACAGGCACAGCACTCTCCGCAGGTACACAATGGCAGAGCACGCCCTGGAACAACGGAGTTGGCGCAGAGAGAGACTACGAGAGAGACGGAGAGAGGAGAAGCTTGAGGCTTTGAGACACCAGTTGATGGCCAATGGTACCATTGACCAGAGAGAATCTGAGCGACTGACTGCAGACCAGGTCCCAGACGGAGACACTGACGTCCACATCACCGACGCCGAGCTGGAGGATGGGAACAGCTTCCTGCAGCGGTACTCCTACAAGCACAGACAGGCACTCCTGCGAGCAGCAGGTGTGAAGCACATTGACAAAGAGGAGAAGAGACAGCTGCATTCCCTGCGTGTCTCCAGAAGCCAGAGCGCGGCTCCAGAAGATCTCCAGTTGGATGTGGACCAGGGACCCCCAGCAGGGGATGCCCCGGAAAAAAGCTGTCCCTTCGGGTTTTCCGCCGAGGACGAAGGGCTTCCTCTCACCATGCCCCCCACCCCTTCCTACCATTTCAGTCCAGGTTTTTTGAGGTATTTGGGGGTCCTTGGCGTGACGTTTGGGAACCACTGATATACAGCAGGGTATAAAGCCTTTTAAAACAAACAGCAGCATGTTGTGCACTCACTGTAAGTAAACATTGCACTTTAACATTGTCACCACAAACAATAATAGCAATGATTGTTACAAGAACATATAGCCATTTTAACACACCTGAAACATTGCACACTAGAAAGCTGAAAGAGTGATAACAGTTCCATGTGATGATAGACCTATTACTGTAGTTCTGCTGAAACTCATCAGAGTCAAAGAGGTGTGAAATGGTCTCAGTTCATCCAAAATGTGATCATTAGCAGGTGATCTGTCCAATGCCAGACAACGAGTGACCATTAACACGTTAATCTCTGCATTTGAATGCATATAGTGAATGAAGCATCAGCCATCATCATTTAGCATGTGTACATTTTAACATGGGGAAAGAATGTGGGGTTTGTTCATTATTTAGCATTTGAAAAACATTGAATAAAAGTGCATTCATCACCACCATATCGAGAGAGAACCC
Organism: Electrona antarctica; assembly: GCF_951216825.1. NCBI lineage: Eukaryota > Metazoa > Chordata > Actinopteri > Myctophiformes > Myctophidae > Electrona > Electrona antarctica. Next base: position 1,705,442 of record NW_027637034.1, on the reverse strand, counting down.
TGCATATGCTGGCACTCTTATTTATTTTACATCACAATGAAATACTGTTCTGTTTCCCACTGCATTTGATTGAGTTTTTCTTTCTCTTCTGCACTGTAATGTTTTATGTATTTTTGTTTTAGTTATGATTTTATATATGTTTCCTGATGTGTGCAAAGCACAAATGAAAGAAACCAGAACAAGAGAACACACACCCATTGATTCTGATTGGACGGAATGAAACAATGGCCAAGTAAACCACACCCATCAACAAAGCTAATTGGCCGAATGACTATGAGTCACGCCCACCATTAGGAACACATAAAACCAGGGCCCCAGCACAACTAATCATTCCTCTAACAGAATCTTGCCTGAGGAAGGACCAACCAGTCCGAAACGTCTACTTTTCCAGCTCTCCTTTATATTTGATTCCGTCGTGAGTGAAGCGCCACCGTCGAGTCATGAGAGGTATTCTGAAAAGAAAGTTTGAGGAGGTCGACGATGAAGATCCATTCTACTCCTCACCTCCATCATCGTCCCTGCCTTCTCCTGCCTCCACGGAATGGGATTCTGATGGGGAGAGCAGCTCCTCAGAAAGCCAGGACTTTACAACTAATGGTTCTGCTTCACCTGCTGCCAGTCAACCCATCCAGTCTATTCTGAAGAGGCCAAAGCTGGAAGGGAGGCAGAGCAACGTGCGCTTTGATCTGGTGACGGTGTTCTACTTCCCACGATGCCAGGGTTTCACTAGCGTACCCTTTCGCGGGGGTGCCAGTCTGGGCATGTTGCACAGGCACAGCACTCTCCGCAGGTACACAATGGCAGAGCACGCCCTGGAACAACGGAGTTGGCGCAGAGAGAGACTACGAGAGAGACGGAGAGAGGAGAAGCTTGAGGCTTTGAGACACCAGTTGATGGCCAATGGTACCATTGACCAGAGAGAATCTGAGCGACTGACTGCAGACCAGGTCCCAGACGGAGACACTGACGTCCACATCACCGACGCCGAGCTGGAGGATGGGAACAGCTTCCTGCAGCGGTACTCCTACAAGCACAGACAGGCACTCCTGCGAGCAGCAGGTGTGAAGCACATTGACAAAGAGGAGAAGAGACAGCTGCATTCCCTGCGTGTCTCCAGAAGCCAGAGCGCGGCTCCAGAAGATCTCCAGTTGGATGTGGACCAGGGACCCCCAGCAGGGGATGCCCCGGAAAAAAGCTGTCCCTTCGGGTTTTCCGCCGAGGACGAAGGGCTTCCTCTCACCATGCCCCCCACCCCTTCCTACCATTTCAGTCCAGGTTTTTTGAGGTATTTGGGGGTCCTTGGCGTGACGTTTGGGAACCACTGATATACAGCAGGGTATAAAGCCTTTTAAAACAAACAGCAGCATGTTGTGCACTCACTGTAAGTAAACATTGCACTTTAACATTGTCACCACAAACAATAATAGCAATGATTGTTACAAGAACATATAGCCATTTTAACACACCTGAAACATTGCACACTAGAAAGCTGAAAGAGTGATAACAGTTCCATGTGATGATAGACCTATTACTGTAGTTCTGCTGAAACTCATCAGAGTCAAAGAGGTGTGAAATGGTCTCAGTTCATCCAAAATGTGATCATTAGCAGGTGATCTGTCCAATGCCAGACAACGAGTGACCATTAACACGTTAATCTCTGCATTTGAATGCATATAGTGAATGAAGCATCAGCCATCATCATTTAGCATGTGTACATTTTAACATGGGGAAAGAATGTGGGGTTTGTTCATTATTTAGCATTTGAAAAACATTGAATAAAAGTGCATTCATCACCACCATATCGAGAGAGAACCCTGCATATGCTGGCACTCTTATTTATTTTACATCACAATGAAATACTGTTCTGTTTCCCACTGCATTTGATTGAGTTTTTCTTTCTCTTCTGCACTGTAATGTTTTATGTATTTTTGTTTTAGTTATGATTTTATATATGTTTCCTGATGTGTGCAAAGCACATTGAAATGCCTTGTTGGAATTTGCTATACCAATAACGTTATTTTATATTTATGCTGGCTCCTGCTTTGACTTTAAGAAACTCCTCAATGGATCACTAGACTAGTAGACTAAATATTGTTCAACCAAAGTGGACTGTTATGTTCAAGTGGACTCTGTTTTCGACCATTGAATGGTTTTTCTCCAGATTAACTGGAAAACCAGTTCTTAAAGGGGCATTCCACTCATTTTCAACATTTTACTATGTCATTATATACCTTAGAGCTGCATTAAACATGCCAAAATATTAGACAAGTTGTTTTGATTTTGTACCAAAACTCCCCAGCCACATAGACAAAGCCAACACTCAATGGAAATCAGACTTTGAATAGGGGACACATTAGCACATTCCAAACCAGCCTGGGACAAGAAGCATAGAGGTGTCACTGACACCAAATGGGCCATTAGACACCGGGCTCAGGAAACAAAAGAGAAACACATGTAAATTTGTCTTTGTTGAAATGGAGCCATGGGGTGAATTAACCCCAATAAGGCTAAATAAACCAAAAGTCCTACAACAATAAGGTAAACTTAAACTCTTAAACTTAAACTGGAGATAATCTAAGAGTGATTGGATTAGGCTTCCTTCAAGTACATGGCGAATGCACTCATTCCTTGCAATGTACTTACATACACTTACATATGTTGCGACCTTCGGTCGCAACATATGTAGGTACATTGCACTGAAGTCCCCAGGTCCCCCCAGTCGAGCTTGTACCTGTAACTTGGGGGAAGTCTATTATAATTATTACTGATTCTCCAGTAAATACATGTTGCCTCTACAAAAACCACACTACAAATGAAAGAAACCAGAACAAGAGAACACACACCCATTGATTCTGATTGGACGGAATGAAACAATGGCCAAGTAAACCACACCCATCAACAAAGCTAATTGGCCGAATGACTATGAGTCACGCCCACCATTAGGAACACATAAAACCAGGGCCCCAGCACAACTAATCATTCCTCTAACAGAATCTTGCCTGAGGAAGGACCAACCAGTCCGAAACGTCTACTTTTCCAGCTCTCCTTTATATTTGATTCCGTCGTGAGTGAAGCGCCACCGTCGAGTCATGAGAGGTATTCTGAAAAGAAAGTTTGAGGAGGTCGACGATGAAGATCCATTCTACTCCTCACCTCCATCATCGTCCCTGCCTTCTCCTGCCTCCACGGAATGGGATTCTGATGGGGAGAGCAGCTCCTCAGAAAGCCAGGACTTTACAACTAATGGTTCTGCTTCACCTGCTGCCAGTCAACCCATCCAGTCTATTCTGAAGAGGCCAAAGCTGGAAGGGAGGCAGAGCAACGTGCGCTTTGATCTGGTGACGGTGTTCTACTTCCCACGATGCCAGGGTTTCACTAGCGTACCCTTTCGCGGGGGTGCCAGTCTGGGCATGTTGCACAGGCACAGCACTCTCCGCAGGTACACAATGGCAGAGCACGCCCTGGAACAACGGAGTTGGCGCAGAGAGAGACTACGAGAGAGACGGAGAGAGGAGAAGCTTGAGGCTTTGAGACACCAGTTGATGGCCAATGGTACCATTGACCAGAGAGAATCTGAGCGACTGACTGCAGACCAGGTCCCAGACGGAGACACTGACGTCCACATCACCGACGCCGAGCTGGAGGATGGGAACAGCTTCCTGCAGCGGTACTCCTACAAGCACAGACAGGCACTCCTGCGAGCAGCAGGTGTGAAGCACATTGACAAAGAGGAGAAGAGACAGCTGCATTCCCTGCGTGTCTCCAGAAGCCAGAGCGCGGCTCCAGAAGATCTCCAGTTGGATGTGGACCAGGGACCCCCAGCAGGGGATGCCCCGGAAAAAAGCTGTCCCTTCGGGTTTTCCGCCGAGGACGAAGGGCTTCCTCTCACCATGCCCCCCACCCCTTCCTACCATTTCAGTCCAGGTTTTTTGAGGTATTTGGGGGTCCTTGGCGTGACGTTTGGGAACCACTGATATACAGCAGGGTATAAAGCCTTTTAAAACAAACAGCAGCATGTTGTGCACTCACTGTAAGTAAACATTGCACTTTAACATTGTCACCACAAACAATAATAGCAATGATTGTTACAAGAACATATAGCCATTTTAACACACCTGAAACATTGCACACTAGAAAGCTGAAAGAGTGATAACAGTTCCATGTGATGATAGACCTATTACTGTAGTTCTGCTGAAACTCATCAGAGTCAAAGAGGTGTGAAATGGTCTCAGTTCATCCAAAATGTGATCATTAGCAGGTGATCTGTCCAATGCCAGACAACGAGTGACCATTAACACGTTAATCTCTGCATTTGAATGCATATAGTGAATGAAGCATCAGCCATCATCATTTAGCATGTGTACATTTTAACATGGGGAAAGAATGTGGGGTTTGTTCATTATTTAGCATTTGAAAAACATTGAATAAAAGTGCATTCATCACCACCATATTGAGAGAGAACCCTGCAAAAATGTATCAGCTTATGTTTTTGTTCAGTGTATTTTCATTCAATCCCTTCCAGTTTCACTATGACTTATATGACTGGATATGGAGACAGTAACCTCTGTTACTGAACAAACAAATAATTAATATAGGATATAATTGAATAAGTATAATGATATATCCTGATTTATCTTGACTTATCCTGATCATTTATTAATACTATGGACACATGTTTCTGCACACAGGCCTACACATTACACAATGGGATTTCACTGTAAATATAGATAAGAAATGAAATGAAACCAATAGCGCACAATAGGATATGAGACTTTGATTTGACAATATACTTATTTGCTGTTCCAGTCCTGTACAGAAACCAGACCACTGTCTTCTATACTAAAGTGGAAACAAATTGAACCTACATTACAACCTAACACATAAAATACAAGGGGTGCTGTATATAGGCTACTTGTAAAAGACAAGATGTGAAGGCTTGTCTACTATTTATAAATATTGTTTGAAACAAATAGGCCTAACTGTTTTACTTCCGTTTTCTTGTTTTTAATAAATGTTTAAAGTCAAGATTTGTTTTTTATCTGTGGTTTGTAAGTGTTCCAAGATAAATTAAGATAAATGGGATGTAAATCACAGTATGAGCAGTTGTTTCTTCACCAGAGCTGGTTCTCCTTGGTTCTGATGTTACTGAAATAATGTGGAGAAATCCTCAAGATGAATGGCTCTGCTGCAGTAACAATTAATTCATATCCACTTATTCAATAGTTAGATTGTATATATTTATCCAGATACTGAGTAAGTCATTTTTGGATGAACTACTATACTGCTTTTTAAGGTTTATTATAAACCAGCAGTTGTTATGCACCACATGTGGAAGAACTCCCAGAAAACAGCAGGTATGCTGGCACTCTTATTTATTTTACATCACAATGAAATACTGTTCTGTTTCCCACTGCATTTGATTGAGTTTTTCTTTCTCTTCTGCACTGAAATGTTTTATGTATTTTTGTTTTAGTTATGATTTTATATATGTTTCATGATGTGTGCAAAGCACAAATGAAAGAAACCAGAACAAGAGAACACACACCCATTGATTCTGATTGGACGGAATGAAACAATGGCCAAGTAAACCACACCCATCAACAAAGCTAATTGGCCGAATGACTATGAGTCACGCCCACCATTAGGAACACATAAAACCAGGGCCCCAGCACAACTAATCATTCCTCTAACAGAATCTTGCCTGAGGAAGGACCAACCAGTCCGAAACGTCTACTTTTCCAGCTCTCCTTTATATTTGATTCCGTCGTGAGTGAAGCGCCACCGTCGAGTCATGAGAGGTATTCTGAAAAGAAAGTTTGAGGAGGTCGACGATGAAGATCCATTCTACTCCTCACCTCCATCATCGTCCCTGCCTTCTCCTGCCTCCACGGAATGGGATTCTGATGGGGAGAGCAGCTCCTCAGAAAGCCAGGACTTTACAACTAATGGTTCTGCTTCACCTGCTGCCAGAGTAGTATTAGAGGGAAGAAGTATCATATTCTTTTGTTCTCTATATCTTTTGTTCTATTGTGTGTAATTATTAGACATAATGGACATAATTTCTATAGATTTCTATACATGCTTTGTGTGCTGTTGTCTATAGTATGTACAAAAGAAATCTATTCAGACTCATGTATAAACAAGACTCTTTAGAAATCTTTAGAGAACAGGGGCTTTCTTTTGTGTTATTATTGTGTACACTTTCTGTGCATGTGTTTATGGTGTACACTTTCTGTTAATGTGTGACCGTGTCCTGCAGAGAGTGGGATGCTAGACCCGTCTCATGCCTTTTTGTCTCTATTGACAAAAGGCCCTCATTAGGATATAATTGAATGGTAATGTCTCTCTGGCTGAGTGAGTGAGTGAGTGAGTGATCCTATGGAAAGAGGGTCTTTTCTTTTGTGTTATTATTGTGTACACTTTCTGTTAAAGTGTAACCATGGCATGCCTTTTTTGGCTCTATTGACAAAAGCTACTCATTGGACTTGTGACGACTCAAAGCCCATTGAATTGTAATGTCTGTCTGGCTGAGTGAGTGTGCGTGTGAGATGGGTCATGTATTGTATATAAGGACCGTAGAGTCTGGTCAGTGTTTGTGCAGCATACTACACCCAGAGTTATTCTAACGCTACAGTCCGTACATCTCTACTACAAGTCATGGCTTCTGTTAATGCTTCAGGTACGTTAGTCTGTGAGGATATTCCTTCTAGCTGCGATTTTTTGACTGGTATTGATATATGTCATGCTCCTAAAAAGAAGAGTCGTGGATTCCGTAGTCGTACTACTAGAAAAGATGAGATGATACGCATCGTGGTGAAGGGGTCATCAAGGTGTGTGTATGAGTTTAAATATGAGGATGGTGTCATTAGTATGAGTAATGTCCACGTAGAGGGTATAGGTTTGACTATGTCTGTTAGAGACTGGTGTATATTTCGAAATTGGGTGTGCATAGGGCTAAGTGAGAAGAGGAATGACATCTTAATGGCTATGAGTGAACTGGTGTGGTATAATGCATATGAGAATATACAGTATATGATTGATACTGATAGGATTAGCAAACAAACAACAAACAATGGTTTTATTTATTTTGTAAAACGTCTTTTCCCCCAAGAGGGTAAAATACTACCGAATAGTGCCCCTGGTGGGATATATGACCATACAGATCGTTTTGTGATTCAGTGGTGCGACTGGGAGTCTCTGCAGGCAGTGTTCAAACAGATTGATGAAGCAATCCTCGGAGGAAGTTTCAATAACGAGTACGAGTGTGTCAGAAGGACATTTCTTTTCGGCTATGTGCCGGATAGCGACGATATTCGCATGTCTACCAATCATATCATGCCTGAACCAGAGATCCGGAGACGTCTTGAATTCTGATTGTCAATAACGGTAAATAGCTGAGAATTTTTTCATATAAGCAGTAAATGTATAATATTTAGTTTTTTATTTTATTATTATGTAATATTAATTATACCATTTATTTTATCCACCGTCAAGGCAACCATCCATCCGAGCTGGGAGCCCCTTCGGATAATGCTGTGGATTATACAAGCGTTTATTCAGAGGATGAGGCGCTCACCCATTGGATACATGAATATGGACGAGTCCTTGGATCACAAAATCTGACATTACTGGACACCCCTGTGGAAAAATCTCCAACACCCCCAATCCACCAGGATAACCGAGAGGCTGAGAAGAAAGAGGAAGATTGCGAGCTATACAAGGAGAACCGTATGCTCTCTAAGGACATTGCAGTGCTTAAAGGAGTATTATGCCTCTGTGTTGAGGCAGTAATTGCAGAGGCCCAAGAAGCAGCATGCTACGGATGCAAAATCGACCACCCGAGTCAGATGCAGCATAGCTGCCTCTTTGAGCCTCACATATTTTATTTTGAGAGTTGTTTTGATGTTCTTTGCAATAATCTGTTTAAACCCACACTGTCTACAGCCCTATCTTACGCATTGAAGAAACTGTGTCACAAAGATATATCGTTGTCTAGAATCCTAGGAGCAGCTGATACTATTGTTTGTGAGTGGAGATCTGAGCCATTCATTCTTGAAAAACTAAAAGAGATCAGAGAGCTCATTGTAACTGAGGCTGTTGAACCAGTTGCGGTGCACTGCGTCGGTATATGGTCAGGAGATCTTGCTAGATCTACGGTCTGATATCCCTCATCATGGAAGTGTTGGGTGGTACTAAGGGACGTATATATACACGTCTTATATCCCTTGTGAATGCGGTAATTAACATAGATACATCCCAGGGAGTTATGTTAGATCATCCTAAAGGCTATGCTATTTTTATAAAACATTTACAATATGTAAAAACTAAGAATTTACAATATAAAGAGTTGTTATCCATGTATGTAGGACCCCCTGGTTATCCTATTAACGAGAGAACCGTAAGGGAGGTAATTACTCATTTTTTTAAGCAGCAGCAAGAATGCTCAAAAGGGGTTGGTAATGTTATATGTATATGTTCATATATTACTGATATGTGTATAGATAGTCTTCAACAATGTGTACATGACTGGTCTACGGAAATTGTGGAGTATGCTGTACTGAAACTGGTTGAATTAGATCTAATATCGTGCATAAAATATATTACTATGCTAGATGATTGTGTATGTTTTTAATAACCAGTATGTAAATAAAAACCGTAAAAACATATACCAGTATTCATTTGTGTTTGTGCTGTCAAAGATGGAGGATGTATTACAGAAGGTATATTACGACGTAACTAACCCTGGGGGTCTAGGAGGAGTATCCCGGCTGATCACTGGTGTTAAAGAAGAAGAAAGGATACCTCCGAAACTGTCTGATGTTAAAACGTGGTTAGAAAAGCAAGACACCTACACACTTCATGTACCAGCGGCAAAAAACTTTCAGAGAAATAGAGTTTTTGTAAAAGGCATAGATAATCAGTTCCAGGCTGACCTTGTAGATCTGGGGTTATATTCAAAAGAAAATGACGGTGTTAGATATATCTTAACATGTATAGATGTGTTTTCCAAATATGCGTGGGTTAGACCCATACCCAACAAGACTGGGGCATGTGTTACAGATGCATTTAAAGACATCTTGAATGAAGGTCGATATCCTGAAAAACTTCAAACGGATGATGGAACTGAATTCTTTAACAAGACATTTCATCAGCTAATGACCGTATATAATATTCATCATTTCTCCACACGGAATGAGACAAAAGCGAGTGTGGTAGAGCGTTTCAATAGAACTCTAAAGACTAGGATGTGGCGTTATCTGACATCTGTCAATTCACGACGGTATATAGATGTTCTACAAGAACTAGCCGACGCATACAACGGTTCCTATCATAGGTCTATTAAGATGGCACCGATGGATGTAACTAAGGCTAATGAGAAAAAGGTATTCAACCATATGTATAAGCAGAGACAAACACCTGCCTCTATAATTAAATACAGAGTAGGGGATACTGTACGTATATCAAAATATAGAGGGATCTTTCGAAAAGGGTATTTACAAACATACACAGATGAATTTTTCAAAATAACAGAATGTATACCCAGGACACCACCCGTCTACAGACTACAGGATACGGCTGGCGATGATATCCAGGGGACATTTTATGATAAGGAGTTACAAAGAGTTATTATAGATAAAAATAAAGTATTCAAGATAGAAAAGATATTAAAAAAGAAAAAGGGGAAAGGAGGTACCATGGTTTTGGTTAAATGGTTGAATTGGGCAGATAAATTTAATTCTTGGATATCGGAAAGTGAGATTACCGATATCTTTTAATGTAAACTGAATAGGTAGCACACATCTAGAGATTTATTTAAACACCGGTCCGTATAAAATTTACTCATTAAGGGTGTAGGTGTCTTTTCGAACACATCAGTAGATACATAATGGCTGGTCAGGGGTTTTACATAACGCTGCCTAGCAACTCATCTGTAGATGTTTATCCTAACAATAAAATATGGAATTATAAAACAAAATTGGTTAAACCTATAATTCTAAAAGAATCTTATGAAGTAGGATTAATAGAATTACAATATCCACGCAATTGGAGTAGTTTTCCTATGGATGACGGATGGGTGTCATTTACAGATCATAAGGATGGTAAATCTGTGAACTATAATCTATCTATGGGACATTATGACAGTATAACCAAGATTATTAAAGAGCAAAATAATATTATAGCAGGAGAATCCATTACAAAGAGAGTAACCATGATGTATAATGCTATAAAAAATAGGGTCTTTTTCATGGGGGCTGAAGGCATGACAGTTAAATTTAGAGGCCGTTTAGCCCATATTCTAGGATTTGATCCTGGGTTATCGTTTGAAATACTGCAAAACCGCGGGGTACAGTATGCCCCCCACCCTGCAGATATCTATGGAGGATGCTATAACATCTATGTATATACAGACATTGTGGATTATCAACTTGTGGGAGACAGCTACGTCCCACTGTTGAGGAGTATAAATATTGCTGACGACTCTAGAAGAATACCAAACCTGTGTTACGACAAACCTCACTACACACCCTTAGCCAAAGCGGTTATAGATGATATAGAAATATCTTTGAAAACGGATCAAAACCAGTACGTACCATTTACATATGGGAAGGTGATTGTTAAACTACACTTTAGACCTGTAAGGCATAACTTTTAGATATAAATCATGAGGGGTTCTCCATACATTAGCGATGCTGATCGCTATATGAGATATTACATGAATCAAGCAGGAACGGGGTTACCAGGCTTCTCAGGTAGTGCTACGCAGTATGGATCAGGTCTTGGAGGAATTTTTAGGAATCTGTTCAGGTTTGCATTACCACTTTTAAAGAGTGGTTTCAATATAGCTAAACCTCATTTAAAAACAGCTGTAAAGAATTTTGCAGGAGATGTGGTTACACGCATGGTAGCCAGGGCTACAGAACCTAGACAGCAGGGGTCAGGACTAATGGTATACACCAGGCGTGGTCTAAAAAGACCTCCACGAAACCATTCACAGGGGAGGACCCATACCCGTAAAAAGACAGTTAAAAGATCTCACGGAGGTGGAAAGAAGACAAAAGTTAAACGGAAGAATCACGGACACATAAGAAAACTGCATAGTGATATTTTTTAGCATTCAACATGTCGCTGCTTCACGATATGTCAGACATATGTCTAAAAAACGAATTAGAATTATTTTCTATACCATACACACAGACATCGATTGAGAGATCTACATACCATGAAGTTTCTACGATCAATTCCATTACAGAAAATGGTCCTTTAGAATTTTTTATATCGGCTAGTGGTGAGGAATACATAGATCTTAATAATACCTATATTCATATACAAGCCAAGATTACTAAGGCTGATGGAACAAATATTGATGCAAATACCCAGGTTGGATTTGTTAATTACCCGGGGTGTTCTCTATTCTCCCAATTGGACATTATGCTGGGGGATACTCTGATAACACATTCATCAAGTACATATCCATATCGTGGAATTTTAGAGTGTTTGTTGAATTACGGAGAGGAAGCTTTGAACACCCAATTTGCCTGTGGACTATTTTGTAAAGACACTGCGGGAGAAATGGACCTTACTAATCCAGCAGGGGGTAATGCAGGCTACACTGAGAGAGCTTCATATACTGAAGAAAGTAGAGTTGTTGACATAATCGCCCCTATACATGCAGATATGTTTTTTCAAGAAAAAATGCTTATAAATGGGGTAGACATTAAGATGAAGTTTATACGTTCAAAAGATGAATTTTGTTTAATGGCAACTACACCTGCTGATGCGTATAAGGTTAAGATCATAGCAGCTAGTGTATATGTAAAAAAGGTCACCGTGGATCCAGGGGTGCGGTTAGCGCATGCTAAAGCTATAGGCCACGCAACGTTAAAATATCCTATAGATAGGATGTGTTTAAAGACTGTATCTATACCTGGTCATACACGAGTGTGTAATCAAGAGAATCTATATCTGGGGCAGATCCCTAAGTTTATAGTTATAGGTTTCGTCGACAATGAATCTTTCACAGGTAGTTTCTTGCGGAACCCGTTCAATTTCCATCATTACAACACTGAATATATAGCACTGTATGCTGATGGACATACGTACCCCGGAAAACCGTTACAACCCACCTTCGACAATGGCCAGTATGGTAGGGAATATTATCAGATGATACAGGCCACTGGTCGCCATCTAAAAGACAGAGGGCTAGCTATCACAAGAAAAGATTTTGGGAGAGGTTACACATTATTTTGTTTCAATTTAGAAGCTGACGATGGTTGCGGTTCTCACGTATCTTTGATTCGCTCGGGGAATGTACGTTTGGAGGTTAGATTTCGAGTACCTCTACCAAGAACTGTCACTATGATATGTTATGCTATTTTTGATTCAGTTATTGAGATATCTAACCGTAGACAAGTACTTCTCGACTATCACTGAATATTCATTAAGTGTAATGAACACTGTGGAGTTAACGCTTATCCTAAAACAGAAGGTTAATAGAAATACGCATTTCTTAGGTGTTTTAGCATGCGATCAGTTACCCTCTAATTATATAACTAGTATACCAGCTATAGCTGTTGTTAATACCCATATTTCATCAATGCCTGGTGATCATTGGCTGGGTATTTATATATCTGATGATAGACAAGGATATTTTTTTGACTCGTTTGGAAACCCTCCTACCTTATACCATACATACATAAATAACTTTATTAAGTATAATTGTAATAGCGTATCCTATTCTACAAGACAGGTTCAGGAAAACAATGCTACTACATGTGGTCAGCATTGTGTGTTTTTTCTGTGTAACATCCAGAAATATCATTCATATCAGAGAGTTATGAGTATGTATAGGAGTAATATGGTTTGTAATGACATCATGGTATGTAAGTTTGTTAGCAAAATACGCCCTGGTCTATGTAGAGATCATGATTTCACATGCATACAGAGTGTACATCATGATAGACATTGTTTGTGATAGGTTTTATTTTTTTATTATATATATTTGTCTTTTATTTATTTTTATTTTAGTGTATGGTGTATAATACCATATATGTAATATGTATGAATGTTTTTAGTGTGTGTTGGATAATACCCTGTATGTAATGCATTAAGAATAGACACATGAATAAAGCAAAGAAAAAGTCTCTATGCAATCATAGTCTGTTTTATTAAGAAATGATATAGTAAGAAAAAACATGTTTACATAGAATAACCACATCAAAAGGTATCATATAATCAGTAACACCATCATATAGACAGATAAAGAAAAAGTACATAATAAAATCATGAAAAGAAAAAAGAATAAAACAAGTAATAGCATTCACATTGGTTACAGTTGATACATTTGTTCCATGTTATACATAATATTCACCAAACACCATAAACAAAAGTAAATATTAGAAACAATATATAGATGCATAGTCCTATATACTATCAGTACTCAGCCCAAGAACCCTCCATACTCCGTCTTTTTCTCTTCTTTTTACTAGCCGATAGTCTAACAGAGGGCTCATATTCATTATCACCCCTACTCTTGCTAGGAGTGACAGTACCTGTTTTCAGGTTCGTAATGAGTTGTCTAACTTGAGTATTAGGTACTGATGATAACGGAATATTCAATACAGCCATAATACGTAGAAAATCATGCCAACCAGCAGGTCTTTTTTCATCACGCATACCCTGTGGTGATGTAACATTTTTAATCAAGTCAAAAATATGTGATCCACGTACAACATTGCCACTGACTACCAGTTCCCCCCGAGGAGACCATGACACACTTTCCTTTGATTTACTCATCATATCTACAATGTGTTGTGCATTTCGCATATTTCTTTGAGGCATGTGACTAGCAATATCCATGAGCAGAGGATCCTCTCCACTTGCCTCGATAATAACATCATTAACCGATGTATCTGTTCCTCTTTCAGAGGAAGGTAGTGTTAATGTTAGAACTCCTTGTTCGTTCCCTTTTTGTCTAATCATAGTCAAATAACGTTGTAAGACAGCCGTATATCTTTTTGCCTTTTGATGCAAATCTAATTCAGGGGTATTTAGGACATCAACTATCACTTTATCTAATTCATTCTCAGCGACCTGCCTAATGGATTCGTGTGATGACGAATGTTGCTTCAAATTATCCAACTGTTGCTGCGGAACTAGATACATTTTCTGTACATGATCCATATTAGATTATCTCCGCGAAAAAAGTGAAGATAAAAATGGAATGGCTGCCGATAGTAAAGGGATCAGGAACCCGTTACCTTTTTGATTAATAACTTTCTTTTTCTTGGTAATGTTAATGCGTTTATCCGCAATTAATCGTACGTTAGCTTTTTTCTTCTGCAATAGGTTGTACTGCTTAGATGATAATGGGATCGTTCCTTTCAATACATTTAATGCTATTTCACACAAGGCATTCATTAAGTCAGAACTAGCGTTTTTTAGAATAACTCTGCGTGCATTGGGTGATGCTCTATATAACCTTTCGATGAGGACCAAATTCCTACGCATGCGTCCCGACATGACTATACAGAGGGCTTTCGAGGAATATACACTGTTTGGTTGTCTGATAACAAACCCGTTCTGAGACGATAGCAATCAGGCGTTTTGGTTATAAAGTCTATAAGTAGATAACCATACGGAGTGCTTGTAGCATCATTGAATGCCTGTAAAAAATATTTAGTATTCCCCGGAAACATCTGCCTAGCCAGTAACATTATCTGACCCTTATCCCTCACATTGTTAAAAACCACAATATACGATGAGTTTAGACTTATAGTTCTGCTAGATTTTCCTTGCATAAATAGATTTTGTACTAAGTAAATACAACTTAAATTTCTATGGTGTACATATTTAGTGAATACCTTCTGCACCTCTATATTCTGACTGGCTGCTTCCATTACATCATCTATAATTAATAAATTATGTAAATGGGGTGGTAGAAGTGAATCATCACACAGGGATTCCGGTATTCCTTGAACAAAGTTTATATGTCTTATTTTCAATAATTGGTCATACAAAGGCTGCCAGCAGGAATATATATAAACGATATTGTCAAATTTCACAGATATTATTTTTACAGCATTTTCTATAAGGTCTTTCACAAAAAATGATTTACCACTATTCGATGGCCCAGAAACCACCATGCTAAATGGATGTTCTAGTTTACCTCGGAAATCTCCAACGTCTCTACATGATGCGTTAGTATGCATATTTCGCATGAATGCTAAACATAACCCCTCATAAATGAGGAATTACTGTCTCATCTCAAGAAGAGTATAATACTCTGTCTAAAATATCCTCTTGTAAAATAGAGTAATAGTTGAAATACTCATCATCTGTGATGATTAACTGTGGTCCTCAGAATGCCCGCTGTACCACGGATTCTGTAAATAATAGATGTAATTAACATCTGTAGGTGTTGATACATATAATCATAATGATGGCAGAGAAATATTAGTAACCGTAGGGCAGTGTACTATAATCGGGAAAAACTCTGCGTTTGTTGTAAACAATGCGCGCTTTTTTTACAACTGTTACATTCTTAAGCTGCAGAGTCCTTTTGTCCCTTTGAATGGTATGGGTCTGTGTGTATAGACACTCATCCTGATTGGATACAAAGGCTTTGACCAGTCTTTCCAATGCATCTGCTGTTATACACTCTGCATTTCTGGGTGATAGTGTAATACCCTTCCATTTAACAACTGTCTTGTTGAAATGAGTCTTGTATGCATAGGTTTTAGGTCCTCCAGAAACAAACATAGTAATAAAATCCCCATCATCAAGTTCGTTTGTCAGATCACCCAGATATGGACCGGTAGGTGGCTCCCAAGAGCCCTCGTCCTTCAAATATATGACACTATCGGTATCAATGTAGAAAACAGAAGAACCTAGTTTGTCTATGAGATCATATAGAATTAATCTAGCATGAGATGTTGTAAACGCACCTATAAAGACATTTACGTCGCTCATTCTAAGAGCATATGTTTTATCGTAGAGATACTGAACCATTGCTATAGTTGGTGTAATGAAGTGAAACTGCTTTATTACAAAGTCTGATAGAAACAACAGTTGGGAAAATCTTTCAGGTTTAGAGACTAGCTCTGTGATAGGTTTATTAGAATTCATACAAAATCTCCCCCAAAGACTATTAAGGAGTAATTTATTACAATTTCTAATGGCCAAATTAAGAGCTATTTTGCTACGGTCTAACAATATGCCCTCTTTTTCAAAGTAGTCTGCAATGTACTTATCCTGTTGTTCAGGGGTTACAACGCCTGGTGGCCAACCGGATGCCTGTTGTTTCGCTTTGAGAAATGTTTGAACATAGCCCTTAAATAGATCAGTGGATGTCTCGTTGAAATGCCATATTTCGTCTATTTTTACAATAGCATAGTGCTTTTCAATAGCTTTTTCAAGTTCTATAGTAGTCCAGACACCCGTCAACATCCGCTGTTCATCATCATGTCCACAGTTACTGACCTGATTCATCTCTTCAGCACATATTCTACACAATGGAAACATGAGTTTGCCGTTACATCTGTAAGGGAGTACAGGATGGTAGAGATTTCTAGGTGGTGCTACTGTGCACCTCACAAAACCAAAATATTCACTTATAGGTTTAAAAGGGGGTTCTAAAATAACCTCTGGGTGTCCTACGGGGTATCGTTTGGTAGCTTGTACCGTGGGATAAAGTGATGTATAATCAACATATTTGACTTGTTGCTTACCCATGACCTTGTGAAGAAGTTTAATAGCACTTGTCCTTCCACCATATAAAGCGTCTCTGGGGTTCAACCTTATAGTTGTTGTGTATGTGCGCATGAATTCAATCACACTGGGTTTAGTCTTTTTGTCCCTTATCCAGTCACATTCCCAAATCGCTATGACTTTAAGTTTATGCTCTCTCTTTAAGGCAATCTGTCTACCTATGGTCTGATAACGCAAATTAGCATAAGTGGTTTTAGCAAAAGGACTATAACCACTACTGCGACATTTGGAGCAACCGTGAAATTGACACCCATAGAAAGAGAATGCGGTATGAGTTATTGGATCATAACCATCTAGATGATATTTACCAAACTGCTTCTCACCTCCGTTTAAAGCATGTTTTATATCTATCCCTTTATCATGTTTTAACCACTCAAGCCACTCTATGGAGACATTTGAGTAGGACTTATTCTGACTCAGGTAGGCCCCCTCGTATGTTAGAGCTATCTTGTTCTCTGGCAAAAATAGGGTTTTATACACCCCCATACAGCTAGCGGGTAATGTCGAGTACGAAAAAGGGTCCACGTTGGTATTTGTTATGAATGCTTCGCGATACAGTGTGCATGCTTTCTGAAGAACCACAACATCGTTTCTGCAATAGAGCGATAACTCTTTTTGCATATCAAACACTTCATCTTTAACTGAGCTGTACCATTCAGTAAAATTATGTTTGTCTCTCGCGGACATCTCATCAAAAGCATAGAAGGATTTGTCTGGGTAAGGACCTATGTAAGCATCATTTTCTCTGATGTTGAATCTGTGGGGGAAAAACCCCTTCACAACATCTGTGAATCCCATAGCAGCAGGTGTATTTGCTAAGCGCATAGGGATGAAACTGTAAGAGTCTAACCATCTCTGTTGATAGCCCTTATCGTTCATGATCACTATCCGTGATCCTTTCACAATTACTGTAGGAGTTTGTTTTTGTCTAGTTAGTTCTTTCAATACTAGATAATTATCAAACCCTGATGCGTTGTGTGCGATAAAAGTGCAATTTAAATACAAATCAGTTCTGAAATGTTTAATGAAGTTTTCTACACAACTGACCCCACCAAACTCGAACGTCTCATTCTCATAACTTACATTTGCAACAATAAAGTTAGCTTCGTGGATGCCCTGCTTATCATATCTCGTCTCAAAGTCATAATATATGTACCTTTCGGTATGGTTTAGTACTTCTTTAATAGGTTGTATATAACACTTATGCTCACCCACACCAACCAAGGTTTCCATACAGTGCACGCAGTTCGGCACTGGACATATATGTATAGTGGGTATTAATTGATCATCCTTGTTTCTTTTGCTGGACATATACCTATAAGTGACGTGACAATGTGGACACTGCCTAAGCTTTGTACATGGACTCGATTCGAATATCCCTGTTACCTCTTTATGCCTGGCGTAACAAACTGCAGATTTACAGATCCGATTACATTCCTTACAAATTATCTTTGTATCAGAAGTTTTGCCTTTTGTCTCAGAAGATACACCGTTTGGCTCAAATGGTGTACCATTCGCTTCAGAATGTATACCGTTTGGGTCAACAGGAATGTCCTCTACAGAAGATGCACCGTTTGGCACAAATGGTGTACCATTCGCTTCAGAATGTATACCGTTTGGGTCAACAGGTACACCCTCTCCAGAAGTATGTATGTTATCGCTGCAGTCTGAATAACATACACGACAGACATATTTACAATGGTGGTATATATTATCGTTATATCTGCCATAGCACATATTGCATACATACGAAGACCCAAAAAATGCCGGACGTTTCTTGATAAGACAGTAATGATCATCGTGTAAATACAACCATATAGCATCCTTCCTAGGGGGCTTGCTAGTTTCAAAATTGATCAGCATGTTTTCCCCCTTGGCATAAAAGAATAGTACTATTTTCACATCCAAGTGATCCTCAAAAATATCTATATCACTTTGCCCAATGCTTCGGTTCTCAGGGAACCCCAGACTTGTGTGTAATTGCAATGCCAATGCATACAATTTATCTGCCCTCAGTCTCGGATATAGGCTACGTAGTACACACAGAGAAAAGCATATGTTATTTTTGTTTTCTGGTATATACAGATTTTTGCATTGTTCAGTCAATATTTCACTGTAGAGAGTTCTGCGTAAAATCGGTTTACGTTTAACAAAATCTCCACCTCCACCACCACCACCACCACTCCTCTGATGAGCTATAGATACTGTGAAATATAACTCATCGTCCGTCATGATAGCATTATTACTCTGTACAATCTGTACTACTTCATTCATAAAGCTTTCGGCATTATAAGAATCCCCAGGGTTTAATAATATGTTAACATCTCCAGCTAATGTTGGACCTGATAATGAAACATTCATCACGCTGCCTTCCTCTGCATAACTCATAGCTCTTGTCATAGCAATAGAAAAAATATCGTTTATTACATATGGAATTCTGCCAGGATCCTCCAAAGGCACTGATCTTAAATTAATATGTTGTCTTACTTCGACTCCATTGAAACGAGGGATCTGTGTTACGTAACACTCATCAGCTATCTCCCTGTGTACGACATCCACAGGTATCCCACCACCACCCGTTTGGTCGATTCCATCAGCATTATTCATAACGATGTCTTGATCCATATCCTCAGTGTGAGAATATACAATGGCATCGTTATGATTAATGTTAATGTTTGTCGCAGAATCCGTAGGATATATATCTGTGTCTAATAATGCTAGGATATTATTTCCGAGAACTGGAAAAGGTGAACAATCATTTGACGTATCCAAGATTTCCTCGGAAAATGGCTGATAGTCATTTGACATTTCCAAAATTTCGTCGGATGCTGCAATATCATCCCTATACCTCTTTAAAGCAATATTACTAACCTTTTGATCTACAGTAATACCACCTAGCAGTGTACTGAGATGACTTAACAGCGGTGGTATGCTGGTAATGGGTTGTGCCATGTTTTTTTTTATTGTATTTAGCCAATAGTACAAGAGGAAAATATATATAAAATAATACTTTCACATACACAAAAGCACACACGCAAGTATGCATACACACCTTGCGTTTAAATACTTTTGTAACAAGGTAGTAATACTATGGTGTAACATTATCCAAAATTACAGATCTTACAGATTAACTACAATATGCACCTACTCTTTCACATGCACACACGCACGCACACACACACGCACGCACACACGCATACACGTACGTACTCACTCACTCACGCACACACCCGTACGCACTACCGGAACTATTACAGGATCTCATACAATGTATAGAACTTATTTCTTTCTAGTGACCATTTCTTGAATGTTTGTTACATTACTGCTAATCAACATCATAGCTTCTACCATTTGCTGCAAAACGTTATGTAGACTTGCGGCATCATATACCGGTACATTAACCCTGTCAGGTCTGTGGTTATTCTCTTCAATACCAAGGATCTGTGGTGGTTCTACAGCATGCATAACGGGTTCTGCTATCTGGTTATGGGGGGGTTCTACACAATTCTGACTGATAAAAATAACATCATCATCATCATCATCATTCACAACAATGCGTGCCTCATCAACGCCATTTGTTGCTATAATAACACTCTCAGCATTGATAGAGTCTGTAATTAACTCATTGATGTATGAAGCTGTGAGATAGTTTGTACCTTCATCTGTATTTTCATT